>NC_092718.1:10714248-11428861 GCF_047496885.1 Scyliorhinus torazame
GACCTGAGGGCCTGTATCAAAGGTGAATTCTAGCAGCAGAGGGAACAACTGTGAAAAGACCTCATCAAGGCCACTGAAGGGACTTCCGGTTGCGGTGATGCCTAGCTAGCCGCACGCTTCGGCGGCTCCAGCTCCGACGGACCTTCGGGCTCTTTTAAGAGCCTCAACGGGGAATTTTTCGACGACGCAACCCGGTGTGGGGCGTGTGAGAAGGGAGTCCCCCCCAAACGAAGGAGGAAAAAGCCGGCGGCGGCGGCTGCAGCGCGAGGAATCGTCGACCAAAGGGTCAGAAAGAGAGAAGTACAAGATGGCGGCGGAGAAAGCGCAGGCGACATGGGGGCCTGAGCATGAAATTGTGAGACGGTGCGTGGAGCTGCTGAAGAGGGAGGTGCTGACCCCGTTGCTACAGGCAATTGAGGGGCTCAAGGAGACATTAAAGACCCAGGAGACAGAGCTCCGTGTGGTGGAGCAGAAGGTGACAGATATTGAGGACGAGATCCTGGGCCTGGCGGTTAAGACACAGACGCACGAGGCACTTCATAAAAAGTGTACTGAAAGGATCGAAGCCCTAGAAAATGGAGCGCGAAGGAAGAACCTTCGGATACTGGGTCTCCCTGAGGGTGTGGAAGGAGTGGACTGTGGAGCGTACGCAAGTACGATGCTGAGCTCACTGATGGGTGCTGAGGCCCCTACGGGCCCCTTGGAGGTGGAGTGGGCAAATCGGATTCCGGCGAGAAGACCAAAAGCGGGAGAACCACCCAGGGCGATAATCGTGCGATTTTACCGCCTTAAGGATAGAGAAGAGGTCCTGAGATGGGCTAAAAAGGTGCGGAGTAGCAGATGGGAGAATGCAGTGGTACGGGTATACCAGGATTGGAGTGCGGAGGTGGCGAGAAGGAGGGCGAGCTTCAACCGAGCCAAAGAGGTGTTGCATAAAAGGAAGGTGAAGTTCGGGATGCTGCAGCCGGCAAGACTATGGGTCACGTATCAGGAGAGACACCATTATTTCGAGACGGCGGAGGAAGCATGGACCTTCATCAAAGAAGAGAAATTGGATCGGAACTGAGGGACTGATGCTGCAGGAAATGTTATTGTTAATGTTACGGTGGAAGTTAATTGAGAAGTAAACAGGGAAGGGGGGAGACATTGGGGAAATGTGGGCGCCGGTGAGGGGGGAAAGACGGGACATAGTTGGAGAATGGGGAAGGGGAGGGGGAGGGGAAAGGGAGCTGCGCCATAAGAGGCGGGTCAGGTAAAGGGATGTTCCCGCACCAGAAAGAATAAGGCGGGAAGACAGGCGCAAGGCGGATGGGAGTTCCCCACATGGGGGGGGTCGAGGAGTGAGCAGGAGTAGCCGGGGTCAGTTGAAGTCAGCTGACTTACGGAAGTAATATGGGGGGAGCAATCAAGCTAGAAAGAGATCTAGCGGGGAGGGGAGGAGGGAGGGAGAAGGGGGGGGGGGACAACTGGGTTGCTGCTGCGGAAATCCAAAAGGAAATGGCTAAAGAGTGGGTGGGCGGGGATGGTGTGCGACGCTGGGGGAGCGAGCGGGAGCGTGGAGGCGGGATATGGGACTGGCCTAGAGAAGGTAATGGCTAGTCGACACGGGAGGGGGGCAGGTAGCCCCCTAGTGAGGCTGATCACGTGGAACGTGAGAGGCCTGAACGGACCGATAAAAAGGGCCCGAGTGCTCGCGCATTTGAAAGGACTAAGGGCAGACGTGGTTATGCTCCAAGAGACGCACCTAAAGGTGGCGGACCAAGTTAGGCTAAGGAAAGGATGGGTGGGACAGGTGTTCCACTCAGGACTGGACGCAAAGAATAGAGGGGTGGCCATTTTGGTGGGGAAACAGGTCGCATTTGAAGCAAAGAACATCGTAGCAGATAGCGGAGGTAGATATGTAATGGTGAGTGGCAGGCTGGAGGGAATGGAGGTCGTGTTGGTTAACGTGTATGCCCCAAACTGGGACGATGCGGGATTTATGAGACGGATGCTGGGGCGTATACCGGACCTGGAGGTAGGAAACTTGATTTTAGGAGGGGACTTTAATACGGTGCTGGACCCGGGGCTAGATAGATCCAGCTCAAGGACCGGAAGAAGGCCGGCAGCGGCCAAGGTACTTAAGGGGTTTATGGACCAAATGGGGGGAGTGGATCCATGGCGATTTCTTAGACCTAGTGCTAGGGAGTATTCCTTCTTCTCCCATGTCCATAAAGTGTACTCCCGGATAGATTTTTTTGTTTTGGGAAGGTCGTTGATCTCTAGGGTGGAAGAAGCTGAGTACTCAGCCATAGCGGTTTCGGATCATGCCCCACATTGGGTGGACCTGGAATTAGGAGAGGAAAGGGAGCAGAGAACACTCTGGCGATTAGATGTGGGACTGATGGCGGATGAGGGAGTGTGTGCAAGAGTGCGGGGGTGTATTGAGAGATACCTGGAGGTCAATGACGACGGCGAGGTCCCTGTGGGAGTGGTATGGGAAGCACTAAAAGCGGTGGTCAGAGGAGAGCTGATCTCCATTGGGGCCCACAAAAGGAAAACAGAGGCCAAGGAAAGGGAAAGATTACTGGGGGAGATTTTAAGGGTGGATAGGGAATTTGCAGAGACCCCGGAGGAGGAATTGTACAGGGAGAGGAGACGACTCCAGACGGAATTTGACCTTCTGACCACCAGAAAGGCGGAGGTACTGTGGAGGAAGGCACAGGGGAGGAGGTATGAATATGGGGAAAAGGCGAGTCGCCTGTTGGCTCATCAATTGCGAAAGAGGGCAGCAGCGAGGGAAATAGGAGGAATTAGAGACGAAAGGGGAGACACGGTGCGAAGGGCAGGAAAGATAAATGAGGTGTTCAAGACCTTCTATGAGGAACTGTATAGGTCTCAACCCCCAGAGGGAGAGGAGGGGATGCGGCAGTTCCTGGACCAATTGAGGTTCCCGAAAGTGGAGGAGCGGGGGGTGGTAGGCCTGGGGGCACCGATTGGGGTGGACGAGGTTATTAAGGGACTGGGAAGCATGCAAGCAGGGAAGGCCCCAGGACCAGACGGGTTCCCGGTGGAGTATTACAGAAAATATGTGGACTTGTTGGCCCCGTTGATGGTGAGGACGTTCAATGAGGCCAGGAAAGGGGGGACTCTACCCCCGACGATGTCGGAGGCGACGATATCGTTAATTTTGAAGAGGGATAAAGATCCGTTGCAGTGCGGGTCCTATAGACCCATTTCATTGTTGAACGTGGACGCCAAATTGTTGGCAAAGGTACTGGCATCGAGGATAGAGGACTGTGTCCCGGGGGTGGTGCACGAAGACCAGACAGGGTTCGTAAAAGGGAGACAACTGAATGTTAACGTGCGACGACTATTAGGGGTGATAATGATGCCCCCAGTGGAGGGGGAGGCAGAGATAGTGGCGGCAATGGACGCAGAGAAGGCATTTGATAGGGTGGAGTGGGAGTATTTATGGGAAGTGTTAAGGAGGTTTGGGTTTGGGAACGGGTTTATTAGCTGGGTTAGACTTCTTTATGGGGCTCCAACGGCAAGCGTAGTTACAGGTCGACATAGATCGGAGTATTTCCGACTATATAGGGGAACAAGACAGGGATGCCCGCTGTCTCCATTGTTGTTCGCGTTGGCAATTGAACCTCTGGCCATGGCGTTGAGAGACTCCAGGAAATGGAGAGGGGTGATTAGAGGGGGAGAAGAACACCGAGTCTCGTTATATGCGGATGACCTATTGTTATACGTGTCGGACCCAGCGGGGGGAATGATAGAGGTTATGCGAATTTTGAGGGGGTTCGGGGATTTCTCGGGGTATAGGCTAAACATGGGGAAGAGTGAATTATTTGTGATACATCCAGGGGACCAGAGTAGAGAGATAGAAGGCTTGCCTCTAAGGAAAGTGGAAAGAAACTTCCGATACCTGGGGATTCAGATCGCTAGGAGCTGGGGAACCTTGCACAGACTTAATCTGACACGGTTGGTAGAACAAATGGAGGAGGACTTCAAGAGGTGGGACATGCAGCCTCTATCGCTGGCGGGCAGGGTGCAAGCAATTAAGATGATGGTCCTCCCGAGGTTCTTATTTGTATTTCAATGTCTCCCTATACTAATCACGAAGACCTTTTTTAATAAAATAGACAGGAGCATCACGAGCTTCGTGTGGGCAGGGAAAGTTCCGAGAGTAAGGAGGGGGTTCCTTCAGCGTAGTAGGGACAGAGGAGGATTGGCACTACCGAACTTGGGCGATTACTATTGGGCCGCCAATGTGGCAATGATACGTAAATGGATGATGGAGGGTGAGGGAGCGGCGTGGGAAAGACTGGAGAGAAAGTCCTGTAAAGGGACGAGTTTAGAGGCGCTGGTGACGGCGCCGCTACCGATCTCACCTAAAAGGTTTACCACGAACCCGGTGGTGGCGGCAACATTGAATATCTGGGGACAGTGGAGGCGACAGAGAGGGGTGCGGGGAGCCCTGGTGGGGTCCCCAATCAGGAACAACCATAGGTTCGCCCCAGGAAGAATGGATGGAGGATTTCAGAGCTGGTTCCAGTTGGGAATTAGGAGGGTGGGAGATTTATTTATAGATGGGACTTTTGCGAGCTTGGGAGCATTGGAGGAAAAGTATAAGTTGCCCCGGGGAAATTTCTTGAGATATATGCAGGTGAGGGCATTTACTAGACAACAGGTGAGGGAATTTCCATTGCTCCCGACACAGGGGATACAGGACAGGGTGCTTTCAGGGGTGTGGGTCGGAGAGGGCAAGGTGTCAGAGATTTACCAAGAGATGAGGGAAGAGGGGGAGGAGTCGGTGGGCGAACTAAAAGGAAAGTGGGAAGAAGAACTAGGGGAGGAGATAGAGGAGGGTATGTGGGCTGATGCCCTAAGCAGGGTAAATTCCTCTTCCTCATGCGCCAGGCTTAGCCTGATTCAATTTAAGGTGCTACATAGAGCACACATAACGGGAGCAAGATTGAGCAGGTTCTTTGGAGTGGAGGACAAATGTGGGAGGTGTGGCGGGAGCCCGGCAAACCACGCACATATGTTTTGGGCATGCCCGGCACTGGAAGGGTATTGGAAGGGAGTGACGGGAGTGATTTCGCGGGTGGTGAGGGCCCGGGTCAAACCAGGCTGGGGGTTAGCTCTATTTGGAGTTGCGGAAGAGTCGGGAGTGCAGGAGGCGAAAGAGGCCGACGTTGTGGCCTTTGCGTCCCTAGTAGCCCGGCGCAGGATCCTACTCATGTGGAAGGAGGCGAAACCCCCCGGACTGGAGGCCTGGGTAAATGATATGGCGGGGTTCATTAAACTGGAGCAGATAAAGTTTGCCCTGAGAGGATCGGCTCAAGGGTTCACCAGGCGGTGGCAGCCATTTCTCGACTACCTAGGGGAACGTTAGAGGGAAGACAGATGACCAGCAGCAGCAACCCAGGGGGAGGGGGGGGGGGGGAGGGGGGGTTTAGTTTAGGTCAAAGATAAAGGGGTTTAGTTACTTGTGTATTGTTTAAAATTTCTGTATTGTTATTGTTGCGTTTGCTTTGTAAGAGGGGAAAAATTGTTGTTTGGGAAAAAAAATTTCAATAAAACATTTATAAAAAAAAAAAAAAAAAAAAAAGTATCTGCCCCCGTTATCCACCACTATAGTCTTTGCCTTGAACATTATCCGCTTCTCCACTAATATAGCCACCCCCCTGTTTTTCGCATCTAGCCCCGAATGGAACACCTGCCCCACCCATCCTTTGCGTAGCCTAACCTGGTCTATCAGTTTCAGGTGCGTTTCCTGTAACATAACCAGATCTGCCTTAAGTTTCTTAAGGTGTGCGAGTACCCGTGCCCTCTTTATCGGCCCGTTCAGCCATCTCACGTTCCACGTGATCAGCCGGGTTGGGGGGCTTCCTACCCCCCCCCCTCCTTGTCGATTAGCCATCCCCTTTTTCCAGCTCCTCACCCGGTTCCCACGCAGCTGTATCTCCCCCAGGCGGTGCCCTCCCGCCCATCCCCTCCCATACCAGCTCCCCCCTCTCCCCAGCAGCAGCAACCCAGTAATTCCCCCCTCCCCCCCCCCCCCGCTAGATCCCCCGCTAGCGTAATTACTCCCCCCATGTTGCTCCCAGAAGTCAGCAAACTTTGGCCGACCTCGGCTTCCCCCCGTGACCTTGGCTCGCACCGTGCGACGCCCCCTCCTTCCTGCTTCTCTATTCCCGCCATGATTATCATAGCGCGGGAACCAAGCCCGCGCTTCTCCCTTGGCCCCGCCCCCAATGGCCAACGCCCCATCTCCTCCACCTCCCCTCCTCCCCCCCCCATCACCACCTGTGGAAGAGAGAAAAGTTACCACATCGCAGGATTAGTACATATAACTCCTCTTTCCCCCCTTTTTAACCCCCCTCTTCGCCCCCCACATTCGCCCCACCACTTTGTTCAAACGTTCTTTTTAATAACCCGCTCATTCCAGTTTTTCTTCCACAATAAAAGTCCACGCTTCATCCGCCGTCTCAAAGTAGTGGTGCCTCCCTCGATATGTGACCCACAGTCTTGCCGGTTGCAGCATTCCAAATTTTATCTTCTTTTTATGAAGCACCGCCTTGGCCCGATTAAAGCTCGCCCTCCTTCTCGCCACCTCCGCACTCCAGTCTTGATAAACGCGGATCACCGCGTTCTCCCATTTACTGCTCCGAGTTTTCTTTGCCCATCTAAGGACCATTTCTCTATCCTTAAAACGGAGGAATCTCACCACTATGGCTCTGGGAATTTCTCCTGCTCTCGGTCCTCGCGCCATCACTCGGTATGCTCCCTCCACCTCCAACGGACCCGCCGGGGCCTCCGCTCCCATTAACGAGTGCTGCATCGTGCTCACATATGCCCCGACGTCCGCTCCCTCCGCACCTTCAGGAAGACCAAGAATCCTCAGGTTGTTCCTCCTTGCGTTGTTCTCCAGTGCCTCCAACCTTTCCACACATCGTTTCTGATGTGCCTCATGCGTCTCCGTCTTCACCACCAGGCCCTGTATGTCGTCCTCATTCTCGGCTGCCTTTGCCTTCACGACCCGAAGCTCCCGCTCCTGGGTCTTTTGTTCCTCCTTTAGCCCTTCGATCGCCTGTAGTATCGGGGCCAACAGCTCTTTCTTCATTTCCTTTTTGAGCTCTTCCACACAGCATTTCAAGAACTCTTGTTGTTCAGGGCCCCATGTTAAACTGCCACCTTCCGACGCCATCTTGGTTTTTGCTTGCCTTCCTTGCCGCTGTTCTAAAGGATCCACTGCAATCCGGCCACTTTCTCCTCCTTTTTTCATCCGTATCCAGGGGGGATTCCCTTCTGGTTTACCGCACAGTGTTTTTAGCCGTCAAAATTGCCGTTGGGGCTCCTATCAAGAGCCCAAAAGTCCGTTTCACCGGGAGCTGCCGAAACGTGCGACTCAGCTGGTCATCGCCGCACCCGGAAGTCCACAAATCCATTGTTGATTGTCCCTAAAAACCTATGTGGTTCAGTAGTGCCCTTGTCTGGTCCAGACCCAACGCAATGTTGTTGGTCTTAACTACCCTCTGAAATAACCTAGCAAGCCAATCAGTTGTATAAAACCATAAGAAGACAAATGGAATTTTGTCCTTCATTGCGAGAGGGATGAAGTTTAAGGGAGGTTATGCTGCAATTGTATAAGGTGTTAGTGAGGCCACACCTGGAGTATTGTGTTCAGTTTTGGTCTCCTTACTTGAGAAAGGACATATTGGCACTGGAGGGTGTGCAGAGGAGATTCACTAGGTTAATCCCAGAGCAGAAGGGGTTGGATTATGAGGAGAGGTTCAGCAGACTGGGACTGTACTCGTTGGAATTTAGAAGGATGAGGGGGGAATCTTATAGAAACATATAAAATTATGAAGGGAATAGATAGATAGGGTAGGTTGTTTCCACTGGTCGGGGAAAGCAGAACTAGGGGGTATAGCCTCAAAATAAGGGGAAGTAGATTTAGGACTGAGTTTAGGAGGAACTTCTTCACCCAAAGGGTTGTGACTCTATGGAATTCCTTGCCCAGTGAAGCAGTTGAGGCTCCTTCATTAAATGTTTTTAAGATAAAGATAGATAGTTTTTTGAAGAATAAAGGGATTAAGGGTTATGGTGTTCGGGCCGGAAAGTGGAGCTGAGTCCACAAAAGATCAACCATGATCTCATTGAATGGTGGAGCAGGCTCGAGGGGCCAGATGGCCTACTCTTGCTCCTAGTTCTTATGTTCTTATAACAATGTCTAAAAAAAAGACTGAAACCGGACGGACCACCTGGCATCGACCTAGGCACCGGAAACAACAACAGCACACCTAGCTCTGTCGACTCTTTTACGAACAACTGGGTTCTTGTGCCAAAATTGGGAGAGCTGTCTCCCAGACTAGTCAAGCAATAGCCTGGCATAGTCACACTCATCTTACGGACAATGTCCCAGACACCACCATGCCTGGGTATGTCCTGTCCACCAGAACAGGCGCCAGCTGAGGTGGCGGTACAGTGGTATACAGTATGGAGGGAGTTGTCCTGGGAGACCTCAACATTGACTCAGGACTCTTTGAAGTTTCATGACATCAGGTCAAACATGGGCAAGGAAACATAGACATAGAAACATAGAAATTAGGAGCCTCCACCACCATTCAATATGATCATGGCTGATCGTGCAAATTCAGTATCCCACTCCCACTTTCTCTCCATACCCCATGATCCCTAAAGCCACAAGGGCCACGTCCAGCTCCCTCTTGAATATATCCAACAAACTGGCCCCAACAGCAGGAAGCCCCCTGCTGTTTACCACCAACCACCCTCCTTCATTTGAATCGCTACTTCTCCATGTTGAACACTGATGCTGAGGAGGTCGTGGATAGCACGTATAGCGAATTGGTCACAACACAGATTAGGATTGCTGAGGGAGAAAGGGAATGGGTGACCAAAAGGCAGAGAAAAAGCAGGAAGGCAGTGCAGGTGTCCCCTGCGGTCATCTCCCTCCAAAACAGGTATACCGTTTTGGATACTGTTGGGGGAGATGGCTCACCAGGGGAAGCATTAGCCAGGTTCATGGCACCGTGGCTGGCTCTGCTCTACAGAAGGGCGGGATAAAGAGTGGAAGGGCTATAGTCATAGGGGATTCAATTGTAAGGGGAGTAGATAGGCGGTTCTGTGGACGAAAACGAGACTCCCGAATGGCATGTTGCCTCCCGGGTGCACGGGTCAGGGATGTCTCAGATCGGCTGCAGAACATTCTGAAGGGGCAGGGTGAACAGCCAGTTTGTGGTGCATATAGGCACCAATGATATAGGTAAAAAACGGGATGAGGTCCTGCAAGCACAATTTAGGGAGTTAGGAGCCAAGTTAAGAAGTCGGACCTCAGAGGTAGTAATATCAGGATTGCTACCAGTGCCACGTGGTAGTCAGAGTAGAAATGAAAGAATAGGCAGGATGAATGCGTGGCTTGAGAGATGGTGCAGGAGGGAGGGGTTCAGATTTTTGGGACATTGGGACCGGTTCTGGGGGAAGTGGGACGACTACAAATTGGACGGTCTACACTGGGCCGGACTGGAACCAATGTCCTTGGGGGTGCTTTTGTTAACGCTGTTGGGGAGGGTATAAACTAATGTGGCAGGGGGATGGGAACCAAATGAGGAGGTTACTGGACAGTAAGGAGGTAGTAACTGAAGCCTGTAAGGAACTAGATCATGAAGTCAGCGTGACTAATGGGAAGAGTAGGCAGGGAGCAGATGATGAACGCAAAGGGATTGGTGGTCTGAGGTGCATTTGTTTTAATGCGAGAAGTGTAGTAGGTAAGGCAGATGAACTTAGGGCTTGGATTAGTACCTGGGAGTATGATGTTATTGCTATTACTGAGACTTGGTTGAGGGAAGGGCATGATTGGCAACTAAATATCCCAGGATATCAATGCTTCAGGCGGGATAGAGAGGGAGGTAAAAGGGGTGGAGGTGTTGCATTACTGGTCAGAGAGGATATCACAGCTGTGCTGAAGGAGGGCACTATGGAGGACTCGAGCAGTGAGGCGATATGGGCAGAGCTCATAAATAGGAAGGGTGCGGGAACAATGTTGGGGCTGTACTACAGACCTCCCAACAGCGAGCGTGAGATAGAGGTACAAATATGTAAACAGATTATGGAAAGATGTAGGAGCAAGAGGGTGGTGGTGAGAGGAGATTTTAATTTTCCCAACATTTACTGGGATACACTTAGTGTCAGAGGTCTAGATGGAGCAGAATTTGTAAGGAGCATCCAGGTGGGTTTTCTAGAGCAGTATGTACATAGTCCAACTCGGGAAGGGGCCATACTGGACCTGGTGTTGGGGATTGAGCCCGGTCAGGTGGCTGAAGTTTCAGTCGGGGATTACTTTGGGAATAGTGATCACAATTCCGTAAGTTTTAGAATACTCATGGACAAAGACGAGAGTGGTCCTAAAGGAAGAGTGCTAAATTGGGGGAAGGCCAACTATACCAACATTCGGCAGGAGCTGGGGAATGTGGATTGGGAGCAGCTGTTTGAAGGTAAATCCACATTTGATATGTGGGAGGCTTTTAAAGAGAGGTTGATTAGAGTGCAGGGCAGACATGTCCCTGTGAAAATGAGGGATAGAAATGGCAAGATTAGGGAACCATGGATGACAGGTGAAATTGTGAGATTAGCTAAGAGGAAAAAGGAAGCATACATAAGGTCTAGGCGACTGAAGACAGACAAAGCTTTGGAAGAATATAGGGAATGTAGGACCAATCTGAAACGAGAAATCAAGAGAGCTAAAAGAGGTCATGAAATATCTTTAGCAAACAGGGTTAAGGAAAATCCCAAAGCCTTTTATTCATATATAAGGAGCAAGAGCGTAACTAGAGAAAGGGTTGGCCCACTCAAGGACAAAGGAGGAAAGTTATGCGTGGAGACAGAGAAAATGGGTGAGATTCTTAACGAGTACTTTGCATCGATATTCACCGAGGAGAGGGTAATGACGTTTGTTGAGGTTAGGGATAGATGTTTGATTGATCTAGATCAAGTCGGCGTAAGGAGGGGTGATGTGTTGGGTATTCTAAAAGACATTAAGGTGGACAAGTCTCCAGGTCCGGATGGGATCTATCCCAGGTTACTGAGGGAAGTGAGAGAGGAAATAGCTGGGGCCTTAACAGATATCTTTGCAGCATCCTTGAACACGGGTGAGGTACCGGAGGACTGGAGAATTGCTAATGTTGTCCCCTTGTTTAAGAAGGGTAGCAGGGATAATCCAGGTAATTATAGACTGGTGAGCCTGACGTCAGTGATAGGGAAGCTGCTGGAGAAGATACTGAGGGATAGGATCTATTCCCATTTGGAAGAAAATGGGCTTATCAGTGATAGGCAACATGATTTTGTGCAGGGAAGGTCATGTTTACCAACTTAATAGAATTATTTGAGGAAGTGACAAAGTTGATTGATGAGGGAAGGGCTGTAGATGTCATATACATGGACTTCAGAATGGCATTTGATAAGGTTCCCCATGGTAGGCTGATGGAGAAAGTGAAGTCTCATGGGTCCAGGGTGTACTAGATGGATGGATAAAGAACTGGCTGGGCAACAGGAGACAGAGAGTAGTAGTGGAAGGGAGTTTCTCAAAATGGAGAACTGTGACCAGTGGTGTTCCACAGGGATCCGTGCTGGGACCACTGTTGTTTGTGATATACATAAATGATCTGGAGGAAGGTATAGGTGGTCTGATTAGCAAGTTTGCAGATGACACTAAGATTGGTGGAGTAGCAGATAGTGAAGGGGACTGTCAGAGAATACAGCAGAATATAGATAGATTGGAGAGTTGGGCGGAGAAATAGCAGATGGAGTTCAATCCGGGCAAATGCAAGGTGATGCATTTTGGAAGACCCAATTCAAGAGCGGACTATACGGTAACTGAAAAAGCCCTGGGGAAAATTGATGTACAGAGAGATCTGGGTGTTCAGGTCCATTGTACCCTGAAGGTGGCTGTGCAGGTCGATAGAGTGGTCAAGAAGGCATACGGGATGCTTTCCTTCATCGGAAGGGGTTTTGAGTACAAGAGTTGGCAGGTCATGTTACAGTTGTATAGGACTTTGGTTCGGCCACATTTGGAATACTGCGTGCAGTTCTGGTCGCCACATTACCAGAAGGATGTGGATGCTTTAGAGAAGGTGCAGAGGAGGTTCACCAGAATGTTGCTTGGTATGGAGGGCGCTAGCTATGAAGAGAGGTTGAGTAGATTAGGATTATTTTCATTAGAAAGACGGGGGTCGAGGGGGGACCTCATTGAGGACTACAAAATCATGAGCGGTATAGACAGGGTGGAGAGCAAGAAGCTTTTTCCCAGAGTGGGGGACACAATTACTAGGGGTCACGAGTTCAAGGTGAGAGGGGAAAAGTTTAAGGGAGATATACGTGGAAAGATCTTTACGCAGAGGGTGGTGGGTGCCTGGAACGCTTTGCTGGCGGAGGTGGTAGAGGCGGGCACGTTCGCGTCATTTAAGATGTATCTGGACAGATACATGAATAGGCAGGGAGCAGAGGGATACAGATCCTTAGAAAATAGGCGACAGTTTTAGATCGAGGATCTGGATCGGCACAGGCTTGGAGGGCCGAAGAGCCTGTTCCTGTGCTATAATTTTTCTTTGTTCTTTGTTCACTACTTAGTGGAAGCACTGAGGGTGGCAAGGGCTCAGAATGTTCTCTGGTTGGGGGCTTCAATGGCTGGTCAAGTCCGAAAGAACATAGCTGCTAGACTGAGTCTGCGGTAGGTGATGTGAGAGGAAAACATATTTGACCTTATCCTCACCAATCTACTTGCCTCAGAGCATCTGTCCATGACAGTATAGGTAGGAGTGACCAACGTTCAGTCCTTGGGGGTACAAAGACCCACTTTCACATTGAGGATACCATCCATTGTGTTGATAAGCACTACCTCCGTGCTAAATGGGATAGATTTCAAACGGATCCAGCAACTCAAACCCGGGTATCCATGAGGAGCTGAGGGCCATCAGCAGCAGCAGAATTGTATACAACCATAATCTGTAATCTCGTGGCCCGGCATATACCCCACTCCCCCACCAAACCAGGGGATCAACTCTGGTTCAATGAAGAGTGCAGGAAGGCATGTCGGGAGCAGCATCAGGCGGACTGAAAAATGGGGTGTCAGTCTGGTGAAGCTACAAGACAGGACTACTTGCGTTGCCAAACAGCATAAGCAAACTGCGACACACAGAGCTAAGCGATCCCACAACCGCCCCACCAGTCAAAGAGCCTTTTATCCCATCGTCCCTGTGGTAATACCAGGTATTGCAGTACCTGAGTGGTGGATGCCCATTGGCTAGACCTAGGAGTCTACCATTGGCTAATGCACATAGCTCCGCCCTGAGATGCGGGGTATAAGAACCAATGCCGTCCCAGCAGCCTTCACTTTCTGTATCGGAGCTGCTGGGTACAGTTCTAGCTGATTAAAGCCGATTAGTGTAACTCTCCTTGTCTCACGAGTAATTGATTGTGCATCAGTCCCCAGTAGTTTTTTTAAAAATATATATTTTATTGAAAATTTTTGGTCAACCATCACAGTACATTGTGTATCCTTTACACAATAATATAACCGTATAAATAACAATGACCTGTTTTATAAACAAAAAATAAATAATATATAACAAAAACGAAAACTAAAAGGCAACTGCCTTGTCTCAGATAAACACTCTCCAAAAATATGATTTAACAGTCCAATATACAATTATTTATAGCAACGACCTATACATATTATACATATATATTAACAACCCTGAGAGTCCTTCTGGTTCCTCCCCCCCCCCCCCCCCCCGCCCCCCCCCCCGGGCTGCTGCTGCTGCCTTCTTCTTTTCCATTCCCTCTATCTTTCTGTGAGGTATTCGACGAACGGTTGCCACCGCCTGGTGAACCCTTGAGCCGATCCCCTTAGGATGAACTTAATCCGTTCCAGCTTTATAAACCCTGCCATGTCATTTATCCAGATCTCCACACCCGGGGGCTTGGCTTCCTTCCACATCAACAGTATCCTGCGCCGGGCTACTAGGGACGCAAAGGCCAAAACATCGGCCTCTCTCGCCTCCTGTACTCCCGGCTCTTGTGCAACCCCAAATATAGCCAACCCCCAGCTTGGTTCGACCTGGACCCCCACTACTTTCGAAAGCACCTTTGTCACCCCCACCCAGAACCCCTGTAGTGCCGGACATGACCAGAACATGTGGGTGTGATTCGCTGGGCTTCTCGAGCATCTCGCACACCTATCCTCTACCCCCAAAAATTTACTGAGCCGTGCTCCAGTCATATGCGCCCTGTGTAACACCTTAAATTGAATCAGGCTTAGCCTGGCACACGAGGACGATGGGTTTACCCTACTTAGGGCATCCGCCCACAGCCCCTCCTCAATCTCCTCCCCCAGCTCTTCTTCCCATTTCCCTTTCAGCTCATCTACCATAATCTCCCCCTCGTCCCTCATTTCCCTATATATATCTGACACCTTACCGTCCCCCACCCATGTCTTTGAGATCACTCTGTCCTGCACCTCATTCGTCGGGAGCTGCGGGAATTCCCTCACCTGTTGCCTCGCAAAAGCCCTCAGTTGCATATACCTGAATGCATTCCCTTGGGGCAACCCATATTTCTCGGTCAGCGCTCCCAGACTTGCGAACTTCCCATCCACAAACCGATCTTTCAGTTGCGTTACTCCTGCTCTTTGCCATATTCCAAATCCCCCATCCATTCTCCCCGGGGCAAACCTATGGTTATTTCTTATCGGGGACCCCACCAAGGCTCCCGTCTTTCCCCTATGCCGTCTCCACTGTCCCCAAATTTTCAAAGTCGCCACCACCACCGGGCTTGTGGTGTATTTCTTCGGTGAGAACGGCAATGGGGCCGTCACCATAGCTTGTAGGCTAGTCCCCCTACAGGACGCCCTCTCCAATCTCTTCCACGCCGCTCCCTCCTCTTCTCTCATCCACTTACTCACCATTGAGATATTGGCAGCCCAGTAGTACTCACTTAGGCTCGGTAGTGCCAGCCCCCCCCCTATCCCTGCTACGCTGTAAGAATCCCTTCCTCACTCTCGGGGTCTTCCCGGCCCACACAAAACTCATGATACTCTTTTGATCCTTTTGAAAAAAGCCTTCGTGATCACCACCGGGAGGCACTGAAACACAAAGAGGAATCTCGGGAGGACTACCATTTTAACCGCCTGCACCCTCCCTGCCAGTGACAGGGATACCATGTCCCATCTCTTGAAGTCCTCCTCCATTTGTTCCACCAAACGCGTTAAATTTAACCTATGCAATGTACCCCAATTCTTGGCTATCTGGATCCCCAAGTAACGAAAGTCCCTTGTTACCTTCCTCAGCGGAAAGACCTCTATTTCTCTGCTCTGCTCCCCTGGATGCACCACCAACAACTCACTTTTATATCCTGTGAATTCTCCAAACTCCCGAAGTGTCCGCATTATCTCTGGCATCCCCTCCGCCGGGTCCGCTACATATAACAACAAATCATCCGCATACAGAGATACCCGGTGTTCTTCTCCTCCTCTAAGTACTCCCCTCCACTTCTTGGAACCCCTCAATGCTATTGGCAGGGGCTCAATCGCCAGTGCAAATAATAATGGGGACAGAGGCATCCCTGCCTTGTCCCTCTATGGAGCCGAAAGTATGCAGATCCCCGTCCATTCGTGACCACACTCGCCACTGGGGCCCTATACAACAGCTGCACCCATCCAACATATTCATCTCCAAAACCAAATCTCCTCAGCACCCCCCACAGATAATCCCACTCCACTCTATCAAATGCTTTCTTGGCATCGATCGCCACCACTATCACCGCTTCCCCCTCTGGTGGGGGCATCATCATTACCCCTAGCAGCCTCCGTATATTCGTATTCAGCTGTCTCCCCTTCACAAACCCAGTTTGGTCCTCATGTACCACCCTCAGGACACAATCGTCTATCCTCATTGCCATTACCTTGGCCAGAATTTTAGCGTCTAAAATTTAGGACTCGCATTG
Source organism: Scyliorhinus torazame (assembly GCF_047496885.1). NCBI lineage: Eukaryota > Metazoa > Chordata > Chondrichthyes > Carcharhiniformes > Scyliorhinidae > Scyliorhinus > Scyliorhinus torazame. Next base: position 10,730,260 of record NC_092718.1, read on the forward strand.
CAGCGGGTCCTTTTCCTTCTTTAGGAGAAGCGATATCGTTGCCTCAGACATAGTCGGGGGCAGCTGTCCCCTTTCCTTTGCCTCATTAAAGGTCCTCATCAGTAGCGGGGCGAGCAAGTCCACATATTTCCTGTAAAATTCAACTGGGAATCCATCCGGTCCCGGAGCCTTCCCCGCCTGCATGCTCCTAATTCCTTTCACTACTTCCTCTATTTCAATCTGTGCTCCCAGTCCCACCCTTTCCTGCTCCTCCACCTTGGGAAATTCCAGCTGGTCCAAGAAGCCCATCATTCTCTCCCTCCCATCCGGGGGTTGAGCTTCGTATAATTTTTTATAAAATGCCTTGAACACTCCATTCACTCTCTCCGCTCCCCGCTCCATCTCTCCTTCCTCATCCCTCACTCCCGCTATTTCCCTCGCTGCTCCCCTTTTCCTCAATTGGTGGGCCAGCAACCTGCTCGCCTTCTCCTCATATTCGTACTGTACACCCTGTGCCTTCCTCCACTGTGCCTCTGCAGTACCCGTTGTCAGCAGGTCAAATTCTACGTGTAGCCTTTGCCTTTCCCTGTACAGTCCCTCCTCCGGTGCCTCCGCATATTGCCTGTCCACCCTCAGAAGTTCTTGCAGCAACCACTCCCGTTCCCTACTCTCCTGCTTTCCTTTATGTGCCCTTATTGATATCTGCTCCCCTCTAACCACTGCCTTCAGCGCCTCCCAGACCACTCCCACCTGGACCTCTCCATTATCATTGAGTTCCAAGTACTTTTCAATGCACCCCCTCACCCTTAGACACACACCCTCATCTGCCATTAGTCCCATGTCCATTCTCCAGGGTGGGCGCCCTTCTGTTTCCTCCCCTATCTCCAAGTCCACCCAATGTGGAGCGTGATCCGAAATGGCTATAGCCGTATACTCCGTTCCCCTTACCTTCGGGATCAACGCCCTTCCCAAAACAAAAAAGTCTATTCGCGAATAGACTTTGTGGACATAGGAGAAAAACGAAAACTCCTTACTCCTAGGTCTGCTAAATCTCCACGGGTCTACTCCTCCCATCTGCTCCATAAAAACTTTAAGCACCTTGGCTGCTGCCGGCCTCCTTCCAGTCCTGGACCTCGACCTGTCCAGCCCTGGTTCCAACACCGTATTAAAATCTCCCCCCATTATCAGCTTTCCCATCTCTAGGTCCGGAATGCGTCCTAGCATCCGTCTCATAAAATTGGCATCATCCCAGTTCGGGGCATATACATTTACCAAAACCACCGTCTCCCCCTGTAGTTTGCCACTCACCATCACGTATCTGCCCCCGTTATCCGCCACTATAGTCTTTGCCTCGAACATTACCCGCTTCCCCACTAATATAGCCACCCCCCTGTTTTTCGCATCTAGCCCCGAATGGAACACCTGCCCCACCCATCCTTTGCGTAGCCTAACCTCGTCTATCAGTTTCAGATGCGTTTCCTGTAACATAACCACATCTGCCTTAAGTTTCTTAAGGTGTGCGAGTACCCGTGCCCTCTTTATCGGCCCGTTCAGCCCTCTCACGTTCCACGTGATCAGCCGGGTTGGGGGGCTTTTTACCCCCCCCCCCCCCCCCCTTGTCGATTAGCCATCCCCTTTTTCCAGCTCCTCACCCGGTTCCCACGCAGCTGTGTCCCCCCCCAGGCGGTGCCCCCCCAGGCGGTGTCCCCCCAGGCGGTGTCCCCCCAGGCGGTGTCCCCCCAGGCGGTGTCCCCCCAGGCGGTGTCCCCCCAGTAGTTTTTAACCATAAACAGAAGTCTGAAACTAAACTGAAAATACCGTGTACAATTTTATTTCAATGCCGCTGCGATTTTTCTCCTGGGCTTTTCACTCAGATTAATCTTTATTGGCGACCCTTGGGCAGGCCGGGAGGGTTGGCAACTCCAGTGGGAGTCCGGGCAGGGGAGGGTGGAGGGGGCTTGGGGAGGGGGTTTCGCTGGCTAATTGAAAGCATTCGCTGAGTTGGAAAGGCCATCGTTGGGACTTTGGAACATTTGCAGATGAAACGAGCTGCCAGCGTGCATGAGGCGCTTCCTTGTACACAATGTGGGCCAATGATCTGATAATAGGCAACGTTTCTAGGAGCCTTTGCAGACACAGCTTCAGAATACAAGGCCTGCTTATTTTTGCTTTCTCCCCCTCTGCTGATTAGCATAAATAAACAATGTCATCTGTGTTGGAAAGGTCACTGCAGCCAAACAATAAAACCACGTAAGCTAAAACTAAAGGCGTCTTCTAATAACTTGCATTGGCTTCTCTCCAATTTTCCTTCCACCATTCAGCTTCCAACTCAATTACTCAAAGTTAAAGGCAACTTAAAATATTCCCCTCCCCTTCCCCGCACCCCACTGTCTCCAATTTACCCGGGTGAGGTCTATTGGAATGATCTTGTTGTTAAAGCTTCAGATGACACAGTGTGATCCCTGTCCTCACAGTATCTCAAAGACTCTTATCTCCATTCTTGCTCCAAAGGGCTCCCAGCGCCCACTCCGATGGCCAGCAGTGGATTTAACTCCGATTTACTTCCACGGTCTCAGACATCAGAAGCAATTAGTTCCTTCACCACCACCATCATCCAGTGAAAACACTGGCTGGAGTTCGGATATTTTTTTAACTTCACAATTGTAAGCTTTTGCTTCCTTCCCCTCTGCCCAATAATGTTTCGCGCAGAATTTTTAAATCTTTAAACCTGCCAGGACACACTCACCATCTACTTCTCTCAGGGTTTTAATCCGCTTCTACATTTTAAGTCATTTACCTAATGGTTTACCTATTTGATTGGTCCTTGGTAATCCCATTGTGGTCAGAAGCACTGGAACTCCCCGCAGACGTGTCAACGGTCACTGTGAGTGACCTTTACCTCCCTCGTTGATAAAGAGAAGGACCATGTCCCTGCGTTACCACGGCAACAGAAAACTTCTAGCAACAGGAAGTGGTGGCATCACTGGAGCGTGCTATCCGCACGGGGCTATTAACATCGACTGGATAGGTCTTTGACTGGGAAGAGGGCTGGAGATTGTGGAGATGGGAACAGACTGAGATAATCACAATACTTGAGGGACACGACAGTCGACTGTGTCAGAAAGGGGTGGGTGCAGAGCAGGAGACAAGTTTGAATGGGGCAACCAGCTGGAGTTTTGTTAAACCGTCTTTGGGAATCAGGGAGGATTGATTGAAAACCTTTCATTTAGAACGTCAAATGGGTGGGATAGAGTTCACAAGCGTGGACACGTAACAGAGAGTTGTTTCAACTAAAGCACCCACTAGAATGTTGACAGGACTAAATTGGCTCCCATTTTGCACTCTGGCCAATTTTACGGCCTCGCGACCTTGATGTATCGATAATATAAAAAGAAATAGGGCGCGATTTAATGGCGCTTAAGTGTGAACGCCATGAGGCCGTTAAATCGCGGGAGAGGCCAAAATCGAGAACCGCGCCGGGCGCCGATCTGTTTGCGATCTAACCGGCCCACTCCCATTGGTGAAATCAGGATCATGCCGAGGCACGAAACCAATAATCTCCAATTAGGCTGATCTCCATACATTTAACGGTAGCAGCCCCCTATCTAACGCCCTTCATGGTCTAACTGACTCCCCAGCAAGTGGTCACCCAGCTGCTGATTAGTACTCCTTTGTAAAAACGTGAAGCTGGAGGAAGGGCCGCCGCGGGGACTCAAGGAGGTGAGTAGCCATCTTCACTCCAGGCATTGAACCCCGGGGGCACTGAGATTGCTGCCCCAGGGTTCGGAGGGTGGGGCGGGGGAGCCCGCCTGCCTCACCGACCGTAACTCACACTGACCGCGGAGGCCTCTGGCCACACGGCTGAAGGCTATTGCCAATTGGCAATTGGCAATTGTAGTTAAGTGAGCACTTCACACATCCCAAGTGGATCCCCTTGGGTGTGCGGACCGTGTGGCATGTGGGAGTCATTGCCTAGCATCCCAATCAGACCCTGATGCCTGGGCATTGTGCCTGAACACAGGGGGAGGCAACATCACGGTTGCAGCGACCAACATCCGGGGGGGGGGGGTAGAGGGAACGGAGCACATGGAAGGTCCCAGACATGAAGACACCGTTGGTTGTCAGTGTCACACCCTCTCCGATTCCTTACAGATGTTGCACGCAATGGATGAGATTTTGGACCCCGCGGAAGCTGCCCTTGTAGAGCTGCTGGCAGACCAGGCGGCCGGACTCTGGAGAAGGCGCCGGCAGCAGTGTCGACAGAGGCCCAAGGCGGCGGCGGCTCACGTGCAGGACCCCACCCCATACCGTGAGGACCCGGCCACCCAACAGGCCAGGGAGGGGCCCAGAGGGAGAGGCGCGCGACGGCCCAACGTGTACAGGCTTCACTGGTCTTTCAACAGATCATAGAATTTACAGTGCAGAAGGAGGCCATTCGGCCCGTCGAGTCTGCACCGGCTCTTTGAAAGAGCACCCTATCCAAGGCCAACACCTCCACCCTATCCCCATAACCTAGTAACCCCTCCCAACACTAAGGCAATTTTGGACACTAAGGGCAATTTAGCATGGCCAATCCACCTAACCTGCACATCTTTGGACTGTGGGAGGAAACCGGAGCACCCGGAGGAAACCCACGCACACACGGGGAGGATGTGCAGACTCCGCACAGACAGTGACCCAAGCCGGAATCGAACCTGGGACCCTGGAGCTGTGAGAGAATTGTGCTAACCACTGTGCTAACGCGTTGCCCACTGACAGCGTGTGCCGCAGGAGAGTCCGCCTCAATAAGGGGGTGGTGCAGCACCTATACCATGTCCTTGTGGACCTGGCACCACGTGGAGAAGGAAGATACCCGCTCCTGGTGGCCGTTAGGCTCACTGCAGCCCTCAACTTCTGCGCCTCAGGATCATTCCAGGGCTCGAGCGGGCACTTGTGCGGCATTCCATTATCTACAGCCCGGTTTACCCGGGCAGCGAACTATATACCCAACAAGATGCCCAGGCAGCAGGATTCTCCATCGACAGGATGCTCCAGGTCCAGGGGCTAATAGATAGCACGCATGTCGCCTTGTGCTCACCAGGTCATCGGGGAGTGCCCTACATCAACAGGGAGGGGTTCCAGCTTGTGTGCGACCACCTCATGAAGATCATGCACGTGTGTACACGCTTCCCAGGGTGTGTGCACGACAGCTACACCCTGGGACAGTCTGACATCCACAGCATCTTCGAGGAGCACCCCAGGTGACCGATTGGCTCTTGGGGGATAAGGGGTACCTGCTGAGGACCTGACTAATGATGCCAGTACGGAGGCTGGTGACCAATGCAAAGACCCGATACAACGAGGTCCATGTGACCACCCGGGCTGTCATTGAGCGGAGCATCGGACTCCTCAAGGTGCGGTTCCGATGCCTCGTCCGCTCTGTTGGTGCCCTGCAGTACACCCCCCGGAAGGTCGCCCGCTTTGTGATGGTCTGCTGTGTCCTCCTCAACCTGACACAGCAGGGGATCAGGGGATCTGATCTAAACAACAATGTGGCATGTTTACCATGGTACAATGTCCCAAGGCACTTTACAGAAGCTTTTCAAACATGGAAAAATGAATCGCATTAGTCTGCGACCAAAAATCTGGCCAAAGAAGTAGATTGTGACACGGTGATGTAGTGGTTAGCACTGCTGCCTCACGGCACCGAGGTCCCAGGTTCGATCCCGGCCCTGGGTCACTGTCCGTGTGGAGTTTGCACATTATCCCCATGTCTGCGTGGGTCTCACCCCCACAAACCCAAAAGATGTGCGGGGAGATGGATTGGCCGCGCTAAATTGCCCCTTAATTGGAAATGTTTAAAAAAAAAAAAGAGGTAGATTTTAAGGATCACCTCAAAGTAGGGAAACATGGCAGAGTGGTGTAGGGCGGGAATTCCAGATTTTAGGGCTCAGGAATCTAAGGCACATCCGGCAATGGTGCGGTGATTAAAATCAGGGGATGTGCAATAGGCCAGAATGGGAGAAGACCAACTTTCTCGGAGTGTTATTGGACTGGAGGAGGTTACAGAGATAGGGAGGGGGACTGAAGGGAACCAGCTATTTCTGATAGGTAAAAGCTTAATTGCTTTAGTCATTTTGATGGAAATACTAAAGCCCAGTTTGAAATCCATTTTAAAATGGATTCCATCGTAAGACCTCAAGCATAACCTTAGATTACAGAAACACACAGCTTGCAGTAACAAAAGCACAGAATTTGAAACATCCGCAGGCTAGCGAGAAACAAATGCAACATTTCGACTGAAAAATTAAATTGACATTATGGACTGTCCATTGTTCTAATGAACAGAATTGCAGGAGTTCAAATTAGTTTCATTAAAAGTATTAAACAGTACCACAATCTGATCAAGGTCAAAATAAGCACGACAACATAAATCCACCAAATATGAATAGTATAGCAATCAGCAGGAAAACCAGTAGGAACCAGTGCTGATTAAAAGTGTAGATCACATTCCAATACACAGCAAACATCTAAAAATGCAACATACTCACAGCTATGTTGCATATTGATGATTGACAACTAACCACCCGACCAAATGCATTTGAGACTCATCCAAGCCGATCAGCACATTACAGGGGTAGGGACAGATGGAGTCAGACTGATATCATTTTCTTTAAAGATATAGGTCCGGGCAGCCATTTTCCATCCAGGATCGCTCTATACCTTTTACCTAACTATTCGCTATCCTTATTTCGTATTTTCATATTTCCACTCTAACTCCTAAAGTCTGCGCAAGCTGTTTTGCTTTGAGCAAGAAACCATTACTGTATTTTGAAAGTTAAATTTGTTTGTAAACCACTAAGTTGATTATATCTCTTAAAGTCGTCTACTGGCAGGGGCTTTACTGAGAACATTTGATTTCTAACCACAAGAAGATCTCAAACTCTCAATTATAATCAATAGACACAATAAAAGATTTCATTTCGCATCCGAGACGTGTAACGTAAATTTCTACTGAGTTTAAAGTTTATACGAGACTACACTTAAACCGCTTGGTAGATTTCAACAGGGACCAAGACCAATTGAGGTCAGTGAGCACTGGGGTGATGGTGACTGGGATTGGTGAGAGTTAGGGTGTGTGTAGCAAACTCAGGTTGATGGAGGGTGAAGGTGGAAGGCTGGTCAGACTGGAGTAGTTGAATCTAGAGGTAATAAAGGCAATGACGGGGATTTCAGCAACAGGTAAGCTGGAACAACAGAAAACATCATAAAACTTAGAACAAGAATTCTGTTCTTCCATCTGACCCCTGCCCAAGGACTCAACTATGGCAATATGCAAGGAAAGAAAATGCATCTTTATCAATAAAAAGGATTAAGCCGCTCATGATGAGGATATATTTCAGGTACAGCTCTATTTGGTAAATTGTTCAATCTATTACATAGCTTGTCTGCCACAGAATAAGATACTAAATCATCTAAAATTACAAAACAGCTGGGCCAAAGCAGTGGGCAAACACCACTTTGGGTAACCTTCTTGCCAATTAAAGTTTTATTGAAAACACCGGGAGTTGTCGACCAGGGCAATACAGTAGTTACTGATGCGTTTCTGATAATTAGCCTTAGTAAGGACAACAAATGCCACAGGTAACTAATGGCTCAAAGGTTCATTCACCCGTATCCTTTCAAGGCTGTCAATGAAAACATGGATAAAATCAGTGTGTTTGGGACTTCAGGGGCGAAATTCTCCGTAATCGGCGCGATGTCCACCGACAGGCGCCAAAAATGGCGCAAATCAGTCGGGCATCGCGCCGCCCCAAAGGTGCGGAATCTTCCACACCTTGAGGGGCCGAGCCCTAACCTTGACGGGCTAGGCCTGCGCCGGACTGATTTCCGCCCCGCCAGCTGGCGGGAAAGGCCTTTGGTGCCCCGCCAGCTGGTGCGGAAAGGACATTGTCGGGCGGCGCATGCGCGGGAGTGTCAGCGGTCACTCACGGCATCCCCGCGCATGCGCAGTGGAGGGGGTCTCTTCCGCCTCTGCCATGGTGGAGACCATGGCGAAGGCGGAAGGAAAAGACTGCCCCCACGGCACAGGCCCGCCCACGGATCGGTGGGCCCCGATCACGGGCCAGGCCACCGTGGGGCCCCCCCCCCGGGGCCAGATCGCCCGGCGCCCCCCCCCCAGGACCCCAGAGCCCACTCGCGTCGCCGTGTCCCGCTGGTAAGAGAGGTGGTTTAATCTACGCCGGCGGGACAGGCATTCCAGCAGCGGGACTTCGGCCCATCCGGGCCGGAGAATCGCCAGCAGGGGGGGCCCGCCAACAGGCACGGTGCGATTCCCACCCCCGCCGAATATCCGGTGCCTGAGAATTCAGCAACCGCCGGGGGCGGGATTCACGCCAGCCCATGGCCTCCTCCGACCCGGCGGGGGGTTGAAGAATCTCGTCCCAGATGCCGCTAATGAATTGAAATGAAAATCGCTTATTGTCACAAGTAGGCTTCAATGAAGTTACTGTGAAAAGCCCCTAGTCCCCACATTCCGGCTCCTGTTCAGGGAGGCTGGTATGGGAATTGAACCCGCGCTGCTGGCCTTCGTCCACTTTACAAGCCAGCTATTTAGTCCACTGTGCTAAACCAGCCCCTTCTCTATTGTTTTAGGCAGGATTCTTCCGGGAGGGAAACTGTCTTGTTTATCTCATTCCACTTCTGATATAGCATCGTGCTTGCAGAGTGCTGGCAGCAGGAGGAGGCCGGGTGACTATTATTGGAATGAAATAGCACCACTATTATTTAAGGCTCGGAGTTTTAACCCTCAGGCACAAGCCTACTTTCGACCTCTGCTGAAACAGAAATCTGTCCATTTCTTTTGGCGAATGAGGAGGAATTTCTTCCCTGGGAGGGTCCTTAATCTATGGAATTCTCTCCCCGAGAGAACAGTGGAGGCTTGCCATTGAATATGTTGAAGAAGTGGAGACAGACAGAATTTTGATCTGTAAGGGATTTGAGGGTTACGGATCATTGGCAGGAATGAGGCTACAATTGGATCAGCCATGACCCCATTGGATGACAGAGAAGACTCGAGGGGCTGAATGGCCTCCTCCTTCTCCTAAATATTATGTTCTCATGGTCCAATGAAAGCTGCAAGCAAAACCCCATCCATTGCTCTATATTTACCCAACACATCATTTTTAGCAACCGTTTTCTCAGAATTTCATTACTTAATCGTCCTCAATCTTTAGCCTTTTATTTATTTTTTAATAAATTTAGAGTACCCAATTATTTTTATTCCAATTAAGGGCCAATTTAGCATGGCCAATCCACCTAACCTGCACATCTTTGGGTTGTGGGGGTGAAACCCAGGCAGACACGAGGAGAATGTGCAAACTCCACACGGACAGTGACCCGGGGCCGGGATTCGAACCCCCGTCCTCAGTGCCGAAGGCTGCAGTGCTAACCCCTGTGCCACGTGTCGCCCATCTTTAGCCTTTTAAATCTGAACAGCGGGTTGCACCCTTGGGACCAAAATCATTTCAATCTTTCCTGAAGAATTGAAATTTGGTGTGACTCGCCAAACGCTTTAAAAGATATTTGTGTCATCTTTCGACGTCAAGCCCCCATGGGAGATCACAGCCCCCATGGGAGATCACAGCCCCCATGGGAGATCACAGCCCCCATGGGAGATCACAGCCCCCATGGGAGATCACAGCCCCCATGGGAGATCACAGCCCCCATGGGAGATCACAGCCCCCATGGGAGATCACAGCCCCCATGGGAGATCACATAAGATCCCATGGAAGAATTTCAAAGCAGAGCAAAGAGTTCTCCCCCAATTCCCTCCCCATTCCCGTGACCTGGACAATACTTACCCCTAAGTCGATATCACAAAAACAGATGATTTGATCGTTATCACATTGCTATTTGTGGGATCGTGCTGTGCGCAAATTGCCTGCATTACAACAGTGACTACACTTCAAATGTACTTTATTGGTTGGAAAGCGCTGAATGGTGCCATAGCAATGCAATATTTTTCTCAATTTGTTGTTATTAGCAGAGACAGTGGAGTAATAATAATCTTTATTAATATCACAAGTAGGCTTATATTAACACTGCAAAGAAGTTACTGTGAAAAACCCCTAGTCGCCACATTCCGGCGCCTGTTCGGGTACACAGAGGGAGAATTCAGAATGTCCAATTCACCTAACAAGCACGTCTTTCGAGAATTGTGGGAGGAAACCGGAGCGCCCGGAGGAAACCCACGCAGACACGGGGAGAACGTGCAGACTCCGCTCCATATTGATGAGGGGCCGGCGTGCGTAAGATGTTCCCCGCGCATGCGCAGGATGGCGCCGCCCCAACTGCACATGCGCAGGACTGGGCTGCCCCAACTGCGCATGCGCGGGTTGGCGTGGCGACGCTGGAGCGGTGTGAACCGCTCCAGCGCCATGCTGGCCCCCTGTGGCGGTCGTGTCCGGGCCCTGTTTGTGGCGTCGTGAAACGTGGCGGCGTTCACGATGGCGCGAACACTTGGCCTCAATATCGTAGAATCGCCCCCCCCTAGTCTCAGCAATGGACACTGTAAAACCATGAATGTCCTTACCCGGTCTGGCCGACATGTGACTCCAGGCCCATAGCATTGTGGCTGACCTCTGAAATGACCCAGAAATCCACTTCGTTGAAGAGTCTTTAGGGATGGTCAACAAATGCTGACCCAGCCAACAAAACCCACATCCCAAATAATAAAAATAAAACAAAAATAACAGCTCAGAAAGTCCCTTATTTGGTCAGGTCATACCTCTGAGTTTTCATCTGTCTGTTGTCAACTGCTTTGTGGCATGTTAGACACTGAGAATGACCAGTTCCACTTCCCTCAGTGAAACTGCTTTAAGATAAAGAGCTCTCAGAGAGCTGATAAAAGTTTGTTAGCTCCTTCACATCACATTATCTTGACCCACTTCAAACTGCAGGTTGCCCCTAATCAAACAGCCACTTAAGGAGGCTCCTTCTTAATCCATCTAAGCAGCAATCGCTCCGTCGGGTTCATGGGTTGAAGGTGCATTGAACCCTCTGTAGGTGACTGAATATTTTACAAACTCCTCACTGTCCTGAGGTCTGGAGCCTGACTGTGGAGTTTGATGTATGCGGAGTGAGGTGTGAGGAGTGTAGAGTGAGTGGAGAGTGGACCTTGTGCCTGCAGCAGCCAGGGTCAAAGAGTCAGCCACTTTTCAGCTTTTCTTTCAGATGGGCCTGCCCCCACTTTTCATTTCAGCAGCGTTCAATTTGCTCTGCTTGGTAACACAGGCAGGGTCTGCCAGTGTGTAATGTAGAGTGGGTTTGCTGTTCTGTGCAGACAAGATTGTACAATCCACTTGGACATGTGCAAGGGCGGGATTCTCCCGCAATCGGCGGGATGGCCCGACGCTGGCGCCAAGAACGGCGCGAACCACTCCGGCGTCGGGCTACCCGTAAGTTGCAGAATCCTCCCCACTTCCGGGGGCGAGGCCGTCACCGAAGGGCCACCGTGGCCCCGCGCATGTGTAGAGCCGCCGGCGTGTTCTCGTGCTTGCGCAGGGGGGTGTCTTCTCCGCGCCGGCCATGGCGGAGCCCTACAGAGGCCAGCGCGGAAGGAAGGAGTGCCCCCACGGCACAGGCCCGCCCGCAGATCAGTGGGCCCCGATCGCTGGCCAGGCCACCGTGGCCCCCCCCCCCCCCCCCCGGGGCAGGATCCCCCCCCCCCGCGCCCCCTGAGGACTCCACTGGACGCCTCCCAGCCAGGTCCTGCCGTGTGGGACCATGTCCATTTCACGCCGGCGGGACTGGCCAGGGACTGACGGTTGCTCGGCCCATCGGGGCCCGGAGAATTGCCGGGGGGCCGCTGCCAACGGCCCCCGACCGGCGTGGCGTAAACCCCGCCTGGAAACCTGCGCCGGAGAATGTCATAATATACACCAGTATATCATGGTGCAGATACACACTGATGGACACACAGCAAGACCAATCAACACACACAACACCGCAGCCAATCACCAGTTAGAGCACAAGCGCTATAAAGACAGAGGTCATCAGAGTTCCCGCTCATTCGGGATGCAGCCTCTCAGAAGGACAGAGCTCACAGCTTACAGCACAGATCCTCACCATGTGCTGAGTGCATAGACTGGTTAGGACAAGGCATAGGTCTTTAGTTTAATCTAACATCGTGTTAACCCACAGTGAAAGTATGTTCAACAGTTTCTAACTTAATAATTTAAGTGTTGGTGGCCTGTATGTGTTCCACGGATCCAGAGCACCCAACACATCATGATACCAGGAGTTGAGGGATATTAGAACTTCTTAGACCTACCTGCAAGTGATCTGCCTTCCGCCAGCATTCCGTCATCCTGCAAAATGGACAACGTCCGCCCGCTGCCGCCGCTCCGCATCACCGGTAACCTAGGGGCCAACTGGAAGATATTCAAACAACGCTTCCAGCTCTACCTTGGAGCCACAGACCGGGAAGCTGCCTCAGACACCAGGAAGATCGCTCTCTTCCTATCCACGGCCGGGGAACATGCCATCCACATTTTCAATTCTCTCACCTTTGCGGATGATGAAGATAAAACAAAGTTCAAGACGGTCCTCCTTAAATTTGACAGTCACTGCGACATCGAGGTGAATGAAAGTTTCGAGCGCTATGTATTCCAACAGCGTTTGCAGGGTAAGGATGAAGCTTTCCAGTCCTTTCTCACCCACCTCCGCATCCTTCTGCAGTCCTGTAGCGACGGGCCCACCTCTGACTCCATGATACGCGACCAGATCGTTTTTGGTGTTCATTCGGACCCCCTACGCCAGCAGCTCCTCAAGGTAAAGCAGCTCACCCTAGCGACCGCCATCGAGACCTGCGTGCTACATGAACACGCCACTAGTCGGTATTCCCACATCCAAGCAGCTGAAACGGCGCGGCAAGGTCCCCACGAGGCAGAACGGGTCCGAGCAATCGAGCAACTCCAGGGCCTCAGCCTGGATAAGGGCGGCCATTTTGCGTGCTTTTCGCAGACTCCCGCGCTTGTGCGCACCAAACAAGGGGACGGCGTCGTCGACGGACGTAATGCGCAGGCGCGCACCACTTACGACCGCACCGCGCATGCTGACGCCACGATGTGCGCCAACTGTGGCTCCGCCCACTAAAAGCGGCAATGCCCTGCCAAATCCCGGCAATGCCCGAGATGTGGGAAACTTGGACACCATGCTGCTGTATGCAGAGCAGCTCAGCCTGCCAACTCACATCGCTCCAGCCAGCCTCGCAAGAATGTTCGGGCAATTCAACCCATGGTCACCGAGTCCGATGCGGACCTGCTACCCAACATTGACACCGAGGACCCGAAGGCGTCTTTTCGAGACTGTATCGTTACAAAAAACAGGGTGTCCCCGGAAGCAAAGAATCCAGCCTCTATCGGTATACAGCATCGATCCAGACGATGAGTGGTGTGCCACCCTTACGGTCAACCGGTCCCAAATACGATTCTGCCTGGACACTGGTGCCTCCGTCAATCTGTTTAACACAGGGCTGGGGCTGTTTAGCACAAGGCTAAATCGCTGGCTTTGAAAGTAGACCAAGGCAGGCCAGCAGCACGGTTCAATTCCCGTAACAGCCTCCCCGAACAGGTGCCGTAATGTGGCGACTAGGGGCTTTTCACAGTAACTTCATTTGAAGCCTACTTGTGACAATAAGCGATTTTCATTTCATTTCAATCTCATTGGACTCCAAAGCCTTTGTGTCAAACCAGCCATCCTTCCATCAGCCTGCCAGCTATTAGATTATAATGGCAATGCCATTGCTGCCAGCGGCTCGTGCCAACTTGAAGTGACGCACAGGTCATGCAAGGCCATCCTTCCCTTTGAAATCGTGGGCTCCTCGAAAGCCTCCCTGCTTGGCGCGCAGGCATGCAAGCTGTTGAACCTAGTTCAGAAAGTTCACTCTCTCTCGCCTGCTGACACATGTGCCTTTCAGGACACCGACTTCAGGGCGCAACTCAACGCCATCATCAACCAGCACCACGACGTCTTTGAGGGCATGGGCACGCACCCGTACACCTACAAGATCTTATTGAAACAGAATGCCACGCCTGTGGTGCACGCACCTCGCAGGGTCCTCGCACCCCTTAAGGACCGCCTCAAGCAACAGCTGCAGGACCTCCAGAACCAAGGAGTGATTTCCAAAGTCATGGAACCGACCGACTGGGTCAGTTCCGTGGTATGTGTAAAAATGCCTTCCGGCGAATTGAGAATTTGCATTGATCCCAAGGATCTAAATCGCAATATTATGAGGGAGCATTATCCAATTCCCAAGTGCGAAGAGATCACATGTGAGATGGCTCGCGCCAAGCTCTTCACCAAACTCGACGCCTCAAAAGGATTCTGGCAAATCCAGCTCGACAAATCCAGCAGGAAACTTTGCACATTTAACACCCCCTTTGGCAGATATTGTTACAACAGGATGCCATTCGGGATCATATCTGCTTCAGAAGTGTTCCATAGGATTATGGAACAAATGATGGAAGGTATTGAAGGTGTTCGCGTCTATGTCGACGACATAATCATTTGGTCCACCACCCCGCAGGAGCATGTTAGTTGCCTCCAGCGCGTATTCAGACGTATACATGAGCATGGCCTCCGCCTCAACAGGGCCAAATGCTTTTTTGGTCAGACGGAACTCAAGTTCCTCGGGGACCACATCTCCCAATTGGGTGTGCAGCCAGATGCGGACAAGGTAGCTGTTATCACAGCGATGAAAACACCAGAGGACAAGAAGGCGGTCCTCCAATTTCTGGGCATGGTCAATTTTTTAGGGAAATTTATTCCTAACCTCGCCTCTCATACCACAGCTCTCAGGAACCTGGTCAGGAAGACGACAGACTTCCAATGGCTCCCTGCCCACGAGCGCGAATGGAGAAAACTCAAAACAAAACTGACCACGGCCCCGGTCTTAGCTTTCTTTGATCCAGCAAAGGAGACCAAAATTTTGACTGATGCCAGCCAATCCGGCATTGGGGCAGTGCTCCTTCAACGTGATGAGGCCTCATCATGGGCCCCCGTTGCATATGCGTCATGTGCCATGACCCCCACGGAGCAGAAAAGGAGTGCCTGGGCCTTCTGACCGGTGTGGTTAAGTTTCACGATTATGTCTATGGACTTCCGATGGGAACCGATGCAGGAAGTTGGAAGGTAGTAAAACAGGGACAGAAATAAAAGGCAGTAAGGGGGAAAGTGTAAGGCAGAGAAGCCATAGTCAAAAATCAAAAAGGGCGACAGTACAAGGTACAGTGACTGAGGGGAGCTCAGTGAATAGGACCAGGAATACTAAAAGAAATAAAACGGGAAGTGAAAACATGAATGGTAAGCGACGCGGCAGGTTGTTACAGGAAGATATGGGTTCGACGACAAGGAAAATTAGGAGAAAGGTTAAGAGGAAATATAACTTAGGAGAGGTTACTGATCGAGGTGTTAAGATTAAGAACAGAGGTAAAAAAGCCAACATAAATGTACTTTACCTGAATGCTCGTAGTATTCGGAATAAGGTAAATGAGTTGATGGTGCGAATCATCGTGAATGACTATGATTTAGTGGCCATTACTGAAACATGGTTAAAGGATGGTCACGACTGGGAGTTAAATATCTGAGGGTATCAAACTTTTCGGAAGGACAGAGTGGATGGTAAGGGAGGTGGTGTAGCTCTGTTATTTAAGGATGACATCCAGGCAACAGTAAGGGATGACATCAGTGCTATGGAGGATAAGGTTGAATCCATTTGGGTGGAAATCAGGAATAGTAAGGCGAAAAAGTCACTGATAGGAGTAATCTATAGGCCACCAAATAGTAACATTATGGTGGGGCAGGCAATGAAGAAAGAAATAACAGATGCATATAGAAATGGTACAGCAGTTATCATGGGGGATTTTAATCTACATGTTGATTGGTTTAACCAGGTCGGTCAAGGCAGCCTTGAGGAGGAGTTTATAGAATGTATTCGCGATAGTTTCCTCGAACAGTATGTAATGAAACCTACGAGGGAACAAGCGGTCCTAGATCTGGTCCTGTGTAATGAGACAGGATTGATTCAGGATCTCATAGTTAGGGATCCTCTCGGAAGGAGCGATCACAATATGGTGGAATTTAAAATACAGATGGAGGGTGAGAAGGTAAAATCAAGCACGAGTGTTTTGTGCTTAAACAAAGGAGATTACAATGGGATGAGAGAAGAACTAGCTAAGGTAGACTGGGAGCAAAGACTTTATGGTGAAACAGTTGAGGAACAGTGGAGAACCTTCCAAGTGATTTTTCACAGTGCCCAGCAAAGGTTTATACCAACAAAAAGGAAGGACAGTAAAAAGAGGGAACATCGACCGTGGATATCTAAGGAAATAAGGGAGAGTATCAAATTGAAGGAAAAAACATACAAAGTAGCAAAGATCAGTGGGAGACTAGAGGACTGGGAAATCTTTAGGGGGCAACAGAAAGCTACTAAAAAAGCTATAAAGAAGAGTAAGATAGATTATGAGAGTAAACTTGCTCAGAATATAAAAACAGATAGTAAAAGTTTCTACAAATACATAAAACAAAAAAGAGTGGCTAAGGTAAATATTGGTCCTTTAGAGGATGAGAAGGGAGATTTAATAATGGGAGATGAGGAAATGGCTGAGGAACTGAACAAGTTTTTTGGGTCGGTCTTCACAGTGGAAGACACAAATAACATGCCAGTGACTGATGGAAATGAGGCTATGACAGGTGAGGACCTTGAGAGGATTGATATCACCAAGGAGGTAGTGATGGGCAAGCTAATGGGGCTAAAGGTAGACAAGTCTCCTGGCCCTGATGGAATGCATCCCAGAGTGCTAAAAGAGATGGCTAGGGAAATTGCAAATGCACTAGTGATAATTTACCAAAATTCACTAGACTCTGGGGTGGTCCCGGCGGATTGGAAATTAGCAAACGTGACACCACTGTTTAAAAAAGGAGGTAGGCAGAAAGTGGGTAATTATAGGCCAGTGAGCTTAACTTCGGTAGTAGGGAAGATGCTGGATTCTATCATCAAGGAAGAAATAGCGAGGCATCTGGATGGAAATTGTCCCATTGGACAGACGCAGCATGGGTTCATAAAGGGCAGGTCGTGCCTAACTAATTTAGTGGAATTTTTTGAGGACATTAACAGTGCGGTAGATAACTGGGAGCCAATGGATGTGGTATATCTGGATTTCCAGAAAGTCTTTGACAAGGTGCCACACAAAAGGTTGTTGCTTAAGATAAAGATGCATGGCATTAAGGGGAAAGTAGTAGCATGGATAGAGGATTGGTTAATTAATAGAAAGCAAAGAGTGGGGATTAATGGGTGTTTCTCTGGTTGGCAATCAGTAGCTAGTGGTGTCCCTCAGGGATCAGTGTTGGGCCCACAATTGTTCACAATTTACATAGATGATTTGGAGTTGGGGACCAAGGGCAATGTGTCCAAGTTTGCAGACGACACTAAGATAAGTGGTAAAGCAAAAAGTGCAGAGGATACTGGAAGTCTGCAGAGGGATTTGGATAGGCTAAGTGAATGGGCTAGGGTCTGGCAGATAGAATACAAAGTTGACAAATGTGAGGTTATCCATTTTGGTAGGAATAACAGCAAAAGGGATTATTATTTAAATGATAAAATAGTAAAACATGCTGCTGTGCAGAGAGACCTGGGTGTGCTAGTGCATGAGTCGCAGAAAGGTGGTTTTCAGGTGCAACAGGTGATTAAGAAGGCAAATGGATTTTGTCCTTCATTGCTAGAGGGATGGAGTTTAAGACTAGGGAGGTTATGCTGCAATTGTATAAGGAGTTAGTGAGGCCACACCTGGAGTATTGTGTTCAGTTTTGGTCTCCTTACTTGAGAAAGGACGTACTGGCGCTGGAGGGTGTGCAGAGGAGATTCACTAGGTTAATCCCAGAGCTGAAGGGGTTGGATTACGAGGAGAGGTTGAGTAGACTGGGACTGTACTCGTTGGAATTTAGAAGGATGAGGGGGGATCTTATAGAAACATATAAAATTATGAAGGGAATAGATAGGATAGATACGGGCAGGTTGTTTCCACTGGCGGTTGAAAGCAGAACTAGGGGGCATAGCCCCAAAATAAGGGGAAGTAGATTTAGGACTGAGTTTAGGAGGAACTTCTTCACCCAAAGGGTTGTGAATCTATGGAATTCCTTGCCCAGTGAAGCAGTAGAGGCTCCTTCGTTAAATGTTTTTAAGATAAAGATAGATAGTTTTTTGAAGAATAAAGGGATTAAGGGTTATGGTGTTCGGGCCGGAAAGTGGAGCTGAGTCCACAAAAGATCAGCCATGATCTCATTGAATGGTGGAGCAGGCTCGAGGGGCCAGATGGCCTACTCCTGCTCCTAGTTCTTATGTTCTTATGTTCCTCAATTCACCGTCGAGACCGACCATCGCCCGCTGGTCAATATAATACAGAAAGACTTGAACGACATGACGCCTCGCCTCCAGCGTATTCTTCTCAAGCTCCGGCGATATGACTTCCAGCTGGTATACACCCAAGGCAAGGACCTCATCATTGCTGATGCTCTCTCCAGGGCAGTCAACACTCCATGTGACCCAGCGGGATTTGTCTGCCAGGTTGACGCCCATGTGGCCTTCGCAGCCTCCAATCTACCTGCCACGGATGAACACCTCGTCCAAATTCTGACCCTTTGCTACAGCGTGTCATGCGCCACCTAACAGACGGGTGGCTCAAGGGCCAATGCCCTCAGTTCTATAATGTCAGAAATGATCTGGCGGTAGTAGACGAGGTTCTTCTAAAACTGGACCGCATTGTCATCCCGCATAGCATGCGCCAGCTTGTCCTGGTACAACTACAAAAGGGCCACCTTGGCGTGGAAAAGTGCCGCCGACGGGCCCGAGAGGCAGTGTACTGGCCCGTCATTAATGAGGACATAGCCAACACAGTGCTCAACTGCCCCACTTGTCAGCACTTCCAGCCGGCCCAACCACGTGAGACCCTGCAGCCCCATGAGTTGGTCAAGTCACCATGGACCAAGGTGGGCATCGACCTGTTCCACGCGCTGGGTAGAGACCATGTCCTGATCATGGACTACTTTTCGAATTACCTGGAGGTGATACGGTTGCACGACATCACCTCGTCTGCAGTCATTCGTGCCTGTAAAGAAACCTTTGCTCGACACGGCATCCCGCTCACGGTTATGTCGGACAATGGCCCCTGCTTCGCCAGCCAGGAATGGTCCAACTTTGCCAGGCGGTACACTTTTGCCCATGTGACATCCAGTCCCCTGTACCCCCAATCCAACGGCAAAACGGAGTACATTTAGTCAAACGGGTCCTATGCAAGGCTGCCGATGCTGGGTCCGATTTCTACCTTGCCTTGCTGGCCTATAGCTCCGCCCCACTGTCCACTGGCCTGCCGCCAGCCCAGTTGCTTATGGGTCCATAAGACCATAAGATCTTAAGACATAGGAGCGGAAGTAAGGCCATTCGGCCCATCGAGTCCCTCCACCATTCAATCATGGCTGATTTCAACTCCATTTACCCACTCTCTCTCCATAGCCCTTAATTCCTCGAGAAATCAAGAATTTATCAACTTCTGTCTCAAAGACACTCAACGTCCCGGCCTCCACCGCCCTCTGTGGCAATGAATTCCACAGACCCACCACTCTCTGGCTGAAGAAATTTCTCCTCATCTCTGTTCTAAAGTGACTCCCTTTTATTCGAAGGCTGTGCCCCCGGGTCATACCCTGAGGATGACGGTGCCTTTCATGTCCCAGACCTCGACCACGTTCCAGTCCTTCGCCGGCTGGCATGGCGCCAAAGGCCTTTCCCGCCAGCCGGCGGGGCGGAAATCACTCCGGCGCGGGCCTAGCCCCTCAAGGTGAGGGCTTGGCCCCTTCTCCCCAGCTTTGGGGCGGCCCGATGCCGGGGTGGTTCCCGCCACTCCATTACGCCGGAACCCCCGCCCCGCCGGGTAGGGGAGAATATCCCGGCCGAGGTTTCCAGAGACTCATGTGTAGCTGAGGATAAGGATTTTTCCTCACCGCTGTCTGAAATCACTGAGCCCTTATTTTCAAACAATGACCCCGAGTTCTAGATTCCTCCAGAAGAGAAACATTCCCGTTTGGACGTGTGTATTGAATTTGCATTTATTACCCTATCAGGCAGTGCATTCCAAATCCTAACCACTTGCTGCATAATGAAACGTGTTACGTTTTCTTCTGTTACCAATCTCCTCTGATCTACGCCCTCAATTCTTTGGCCACTGAAAACAATTTTCCTTTAGTTACTCTATCTGAACATTCTATGAATTTGAAGGCCCCTACTAAGTCTCTTCATAGACTTCGCTGCTCCAAAGAAATACAAATTGTTTTATTTAGCAGGGGGTCCAATAATACTGAGTTACTGCGTCTCCAGCATTCCACCGTCACTCGCTGCTGTCTTTCCAAGGCTGCAGCTGCATTGCTTCAGCCTGAACGTACAGAGTTTGTTGACCTGTCACACTGACCTGTACATGTCTTCTGTTGTGCCTAGTTGCTCCATCATGAGTAAATTGAAACCATTTGTCTGCAGCGCAGGGTCAGGACAGTGAGGCGACCACACTCGGTTTATTTGCAATGGCTTCCACTGTCTCGTTTGCACAAATACCCAGTTTGTGCGGTGACAGATCTATCCTCCTGTCTACTCGTGGACTACGCTCGTTCAATTCTTTTCACAGATGCTCCCCACTCTGATTTACACTCGACAGCATCTCCTGGGATTAGATACGGATGCACCTGATCGTTATGGGATGGACAACAGCTTGTTTATTTAATTCCTATTTAAATAATGATTTACGAAACAATATCTTGACAATTCTGACCTCCTGTACTAAGAAATACTAAAGGAGGCCTGGGTATGGCACTGCCTGTAATATTTATCGGACAATTTGTAATAGATATCTCTCCGTCTGTGTTAGAGTAAAGCCAGGCACCAACAAACTGGCAAACTACCTTATGGGTTTCCCCCATTGGAGGGTGTTATTTTTAAATTAATTTAAAGTATCCAATTCTTTTTCCCAATTAAGGGGCAATTTAGCGTTGCCAATCCATCTACCCTGCACATCTTTGGGTTGTGGGGGTGAGACCCACGCAGACAGGGGGAGAATGTGCAAACTCCACACGGAAAGTGACCCGGGGCCAGGATAGAACTTGACAGAATAGAACAGGATAGATCCTTGGCGTCGTGAGGCAGCAAGGGTAACCACATCAACACTGCAATGAAGTTACTGTGAAAAGCCCCTAGTTGCCACACTCCGGCGCCTGTTCGGGTACACAGAGGGACTTGTGGGAGGAAACCGGAGCACATGCCATGGTGGATTTGAACCTGGGTCCCCAGAGCTTGGGGCGGGATTCTCCGACCCCCCCGCCGGGTCCCCTCCGCGTGAATCCCGCCCCCGCCGGTTGCCGAATTCTCCGGCACCGGAGATTCGGTGGGGGTGGGAATCACGCCGCGCCGGTTGGCGGCCCCCCCACCCCGGCGATTCTCCGGCCCGTGATGGGCCGAAGTCCCGCTGCTGGAATGCCTGTCCCGCCGGCGAGAATTAAACCACCTCTCTTACCGGTGGGACAAGACGGCGTGGGCGGGCTCCGGGGTCCTGGGGCGGGGCGTGGGGCGATCTGTCCCCGGGGGGTGCCCCCACGGTGGCCTGGCCCGCGATCAGGGCCCACTGATCCGTGGGCTGGCCTGTGCCGTGGGGGCACTCTTTTCCTTCCGCCTTCGCCATGGTCTCCACTATGGCGGAGGCTGAAGAGACCCCCTCCACTGCGCATGCGCGGGGATGCCGTGAGCGGCCACTGACGCTCCCGCGCATGCGCTGCTCGGCAAAGCCATTTCCGTGCCAGCTGGCGGGGCACCAAAGGCCTTTCCCGCCAGCTGGCGGGGCAGAAATCAGTCCGGCGCGGGCCTAGCCCCTCAAGGTGAGGGCTCGGCCCCTCAAGATGCGGAGTATTCCGCACCTTTGGGGCGGCGCGATGCCGGTCTGATTCGCGCCGTTTTTGGCGCCGGTCGGCGGACATCGCGCCGATTGCGGAGAATCCCGCCAATGATTCTGGACCTCTGGGTTACTAGTCTAGCGGCAATACCACTACACCACTGCCTCTCGTATACATCACTCAACACGTCAAGGCCAGTTCAACTGCCCACTTGATCAGAAGCACCGGAGAAATTGTTACTGTCAGTTTTTAAATCATGAAAATTAATCAGCAGTCAGTTCTGATTTGGAACAGTTTTGCCTATCCTGAGCCACATTCACTGGGTGTTGAACGCACAAAATAATTCAGGCCGTAACAATATTCTACTTCCCATTAATGAATAAAACATTTGGACATTACTGTGCATTGTACACGGGAAGTCAAATATAATCTCCAGGGGAAGTGGCAGTGTGATAATTGGACCAGTGGGTGGAAATTTAATTCATCCCCATTTTAAATTCAGATATTTGCTCTCTACGTTGGGCGGTATTCTCCACCCCCCACGCCGGGTGGGAGAATCGCATGGGCGCAGCGCGACACCCGCACGCGATTCTCCCCCCCCCCCCCCCGAAACCAGCGCCATGAGAATCGCGCCCGGCCGCTCGGAGAATCGCGGCAAACGGCGAGCGGCGATTCTCCAGCCCGGATGGGCCGAGCGGCCGGCGACGTTCACCCCTGGTCAGAGTTCACTGCCGGTGGGAACTCTGCGGGAACGCTGGGGGGGGGCGGCCTGTGGGGGGCTCCTTCACTGGGGGGTGGGGGCCTCCGATGGGGTCTGGCCCGCGATCGGGGCCCACCGATCGGTGGGTCGGCCTCTCCCCCCCCGGGCCTACTTCCTGGCACGGCCGGCCCCTGAACACTGACCCCATGTTGGGTCGGGGCCGGCATGCGTAAGACGTTCCTCACTCATGCGCAGGATGACATGACCCAACTGCGCATGCGCAGGATTGAGCTGCCCCAACTGCGCATGCGCAGGTTGGTGCGGCGCTGGAGCAGCGTGAACCGCTCCAGCGCCGTGCTGGCTCCCTGTGGGGGCCAGAATAGGTCGTGCCCGGGCCCTGTTCGCGCCGTCATGAAACGCGACGGCGCGAACACTTGGCCTCAATATCGGAGAATCTCACCCGTTATGTTTCCATTTATGGTCTCATGCCGAACATCTGTAATTGTAGCTATCTATGTAAACCTGTCACGCTGTAATAGCGGCCTCCTACCAGTGGTGGTGCTGAAGTGCTTCCGAGTGAGAGGGTGAATGAAAGGTATTACTATGTGACAAGGTAGCTTTGATTATAAATGTTGAGATAGGAATTTATAATGAACAAAGTTGATAAAATGTGGAAGCCTGGAAGCAGGAGGAATGGCGAATAATGGGAAGTGCTCCAAGAGGCGATAGGGATTAGCCGAGACTTGACAGGGTCCTTTCTCTCTGACAGGTTCCAAGTAAAGCCAGATTTGAGGCATTAACAACCCGGTTATCCCAGATCCAGAATAGAAAGTTGAGTCCACGTTTACTTGTGTCCCCCCCACTGTACACACTGTGCATCACCTCTGCCATGTACACCCCCTTGCTCAGTGTCCTTATTCTCCCTGATTTGATAAAAGGTAGGTTTTACTACGCCACAAGGGACTTACCACACTTGATTTTGGTAATTATTCAATTTATAATCCCTTGCATGAGAGTTCCCTCTCCTGTCAGAGCTCAGCACATCATCCAGGCTGACGTATCGGTGCAGTACTGAGGGAGTCCTGAACTGTCAAAGGCGCCTCCTTCTGAATGAAATGTTAAACAGAGGCCTCGCCTACCCTCACAGGAGGATGTAAAAGATCCCACAGCATTACTTCAAAGAAGAGCAGAGGGGCTCCCCCCCGATTATCCTGGACCAAACTCCCAAAAGCAAACCCGCTGCTCATTTATCTGACTTGGGGAAGCTTGCTGTGAAGCAACAGTGACAACGTTCCAAAATTACTCCATTGCATGGAAAACACTTTGGGAAGTTTTGAAAGGTGCTATAGAAATGCAGGTTCTTCACAGAAAGACTCACCCTGTTCGCTGGTATTGCATTCCTGGAGGTTACATTTCTGTGTGTTCTCGGGCCAGGGTTCGTGGTCGCACCGGCTGCTGTCCTCCTCCGCCTGACCTGTCACCGTGTTTACGCATTTCACCAGGCGTCGCTGGACCCCTCCCCCACAGCGTACGGTACACTGTTGTAAATCAGCAAAGTGAGAGGCTGAACGTCAGATTAGTCTCCCTTTCATTAAGGAGCCAAAATAAAGCCCTCCCAAGGACTGTGTCAGTATATACAGGGGGGATGGCAGCATGGTGGCGCAGTGGGTTAACACCGCGGCCTAACGGCACCGAGGGCCCAGGTTCGATCCCGGCTCTGGGTCACTGTCCGTGTGGAGTTTGCACATTCTCCCCGTGTTTGCTTGGGTTTCGCCCCCACAACCCAAAAGATGTGGAGGCTAGATGGATTGGCCACGCTAAATTGCCCTTCATTCGAAAAAAATGTATTGGGTATTCTAAATTTATTTTTAAAAAAGTATTTACAGGGGGTCCGAGGGAATGGGTCAATATTTAAGGGCGTCCCCAGGGAATGTGTCACTATGTACAGGGGAGTCCCCGGGGAGTGTGTCAGCATTTACAGGGGTTCCCTGGGGTGTGTGTCAGTATTTACAGGGGTTCCCCGAGGAGTGTGTGTCAGTATTTACAGGGGTGTTTCCGGGGAGCGTGTGTCAGTATTTACAGGGGTTCCCCGAGGAGTGTGTGTCAGTATTTACAGGGGGGTCCCCGGGGAGTGTGTCAGTATTTACAGGGGGGTCCCCGGGGAGTGTGTCAGTATTTACAGGGGTGTCCCCGGGGAGTGTGTGTCAGTATTTACAGGGGAGTCCCCAGGGAGTGTGTCAGTATTTACAGGGGAGTCCCCGGGGAGTGTGTGTCAGTATTTACAGGGGTGTTTCCGGGGAGTGTGTGTCAGTATTTACAGGGGGGTCCCCGGGGAGTGTGTCAGCATTTACAGGGGTTCCCCGGGGGGGGTGTGTCAGTATTTACAGGGGTTCCCCGGGGTGTGTGTCAGTATTTACAGGGGTTCCCCGAGGAGTGTGTGTCAGTATTTACAGGGGTGTTTCCGGGGAGTGTGTGTCAGTATTTACAGGGGTGTTTCCGGGGAGTGTGTGTCAGTATTTACAGGGGGTTCCCCGGGGAGCGTGTCAGTATTTACAGGGGGGTCCCCGGGGAGTGTGTCAGTATTTACAGGGGTGTCCCCGGGGAGTGTGTGTCAGTATTTACAGGGGGGTCCCCGGTGAGTGTGCGTCTGTATTTACAGGGGATCCCCGGGGTGTGTGTCAGTATTTACAGGGGAACCCCGGGGAGTGTGTGTTAGCATTTACAGGGGAGTCTCCGTGGAGTGTGTCAGTATTTACAGGGGGTCCCGAGGGAGCGTGTGTCAGTATTTACAGGGGGGTCCCCGTGGAGTGTGTCAGTATTTACAGGGGAGTCCCTGGGTGTGGGTCAGTATTTATGGGGGGGGGGGGTCCCTTGGGTGTGTGTCAGTATTTACAGGGGAGTCCCCGGGGAGTGTGTCAGTATTTACAGGGGAGTCCCCGGAGAGTGTGTCAGTATTTACAGGGGAGTCCCCAGGGACTGTGTCAGTATTTACAGGGGAGTCCCCGGGTGTGGGTCAGTATTTACAGGGGGGGGTCCCTTGGGTGTGTGTCAGTATTTACAGGGGATCCCCAGGGAGTGTGTCAGTATTTACAGGGGAGTCCCTGGGTGTGGGTCAGTATTTACAGGGGGGACTTCCGGGTGCGGCTATGCAGAGCTAGGTCGCATATTCGGTAGCTCCCACTTGGAACGGACTTTTGGCTCCTTTTCAGGGCCCCCACGGCATTTGTTTGACATTTCCCGGTGTGGCAGGAAGACTGCAGCATTCCCCTGACAGCGTCCCCCAGGAATGTTATGTCTTTTGGCTACCAGACCCGGCAGAAACAGTAAAAGATTTGGCTGCAACAGGATAAACAGGGCCTCTTCCAGCATGCAGGCGGGGGAAGGGCAAGCTTAAAGCTGCAAACTGACCTGAGGGCCTTTATCAAAAGTGAATTCTAACAGCAGAGGGAACAACTGTGAAAAGATCTCACCAAGGCCACTGAAGAAGCGGGGACGAGGCTTCCGGTGGCAGCCATGGAGGAGTAGGTGGCACATTCGGCAACTCCCATCTGGAACGGACTCTTAGACCTTTTTCAGGAGTTTCCACAGACATTTTGGGGCAGATTGGTGAAGCGAACACTGCCAAAAGGATTCCCTCGCGAGAATTTTGGGCTCTTTTCAGGGCCCCCAAGGGCACTTTTTCGACGTTTCCCGGTGTGGGAAGGAGTTAATAATAGCTCCCCGTCAGTATATGGCTTTAACTAGGAGCGGGGTGACAAAAAGGTGGTGGTGGACCAGAAGAAGGGAGGGAAGAAGGACAAAATGGCGGCGGGCGGAGACCAGGCAGCGTGGAGGCAGTGGGCGGAGGAGCAACAGGAGGGTATCCAGCGCTGCCTCAGAGAGATTAAAAAGGACCTGCTAGAGCCGATGAAGGCTTCTATTGATAAGGGGTCATGGTTAGTCGGCGGGGGAGGGGGGCGGGTAGCCCCCAGATTCGGCTGATAACCTGGAATGTAATTTACAGAGGGGGTCCTCGGGGTGTGTGTCAGTATTTATAGGGGTGTCCCCGGGAGTGTGTCAGTATTTATAGGTGTCCTGCGGAGTGTGTCAGTATTTACAGGGGGGCTCCGGGGAGCGTGTCAGTATTTACAGGGGAGTCCCCGGGGAGTGTGTCTGTATGTACTGGGGGTTCCCTGGGGAGTGTCTCAGTATTTACAGGGGGGTCCCCGGGGAGTGTGTGTCAGTATTTACAGGAAGGGTCCCCGGGAGTGTGTCAGTATTTATAGGTGTCCTGCGGAGTGTGTCAGTATTTACAGGGGGGCCCCGGGGAGCGTGTCAGTATTTACAGGGGATCCCCGGGGAGTGTGTCAGCATTTACAGGGGAGTCACCGGGAAGCGTGTCAGTATTTACAGGGGATCTCCGGGTGTGGGTCAGTATTTACAGGGGAGTCCCCGGGGAGCGTATCAGTATTTACAGGGGAGTCACCGGGAAGCGTGTCAGTATTTACAGGGGAGTCACCGGGAAGCGTGTCAGTATTTACAGGGGATCTCCGGGTGTGGGTCAGTATTTACAGGGGAGTCCCCGGGGAGCGTATCAGTATTTACAGGGGATCTCCGGGTGTGGGTCAGTGTTAACATCAGGAAGTTTAATTCCCTTCAGTCCACCTGAGCTCCTGAACTCACCCGCCCCCACGAGCCCTTCATCCATTTTGTACAGGGCTGGACGTTGCACATCCTCGTGCTGTTCATCCGGAACATTCCATCACAGCGTCCATGTTCTGGACACATGACCAGTCTTTCTTGCTCGCCTTCATCACAGGCCTTAGAGCACTACAAAACCGACAGAGCAAAACTATTTTATTAAAACATATCAGAAACAGCAAAGCTAATAGCCAAAATAGGAAAGCCCTTTCCATTGTTACACAGTCCACAACCCCGTGCCTTAACTCTGACTTCAGGAGAATCGATTGTGGTGATCTCTATATGTGCATGTACACAAGGGTTAATGTGTAATCAGTAGCACCACATGATCACTTTGGGTGCACTGTGATCAAAGCAACTGCAGAAACAAGAACAACAACAGCAACAACGAAAACAACATGCAGCGCAACAAGAGCAACAAGAAGCGCTGCAGAAACAAGAACAACGACAGCAGCATCAAAAACTACAAGAACAACAACAAAAAGCATAACAAAAACAGAAACAACAAGCACGACAAGAAAAACAACAAAAAACAGAAACAACAAGCACGACAAAAACAACAAGAACGGCAACAACAAGAACGACAACGAAAACGACCAAGACAGAAACGACAACAATGACAGAATGACCTGTACAACATGGTACAACTCTGCACATGAAGGACAATGCCACAGCACACTGCAAAACAATGGCAAGAGTACAAACATGCCATGGCATGGCAACAAATCTCACAAATTCACATTTGCTCCACAACAAACAAGCAAACCAGCTTTCAAGAAAGATGACATGCAGAATCAATACCACAAACGCAGGAAAAAGTCCAGGTCAGACAACAAAGATGTAACACCGAATCAATACCACAAGCATAGAAAAAAAAACATAAATCAGACAACAAAGTGATTCGACCATTCAAACACCTTATTGATGGCTTCTTGGTGACTTAAACACAGGAACACTGACGACGTTCACAAAGAAATAACAACATCAACATCACCACTTCAACTACAGAAGAAGAAAGCAACTCGACCGCACAAATTCATGAAGTTTGGACTCACAAATTTTTTTATTTATTAAGATTGGAGTCATAAATATTGGTTGGCTTTGTATAATCATCAAGATCATCCCAAATTATACACAACATCATTTGTCTACCTGTTTCAAGCAAACGAAAACAACCTAAGAGACTAAATGTATTAACATTTGACAGACTAACTCATTGATTTCATGTTCTGCATTTACAAACTGCATCCATTATGTTTGTTCAATTTTCTTTACAACATACAGAAAATATGTAACACAAAAAAAAGGGGGTTGTGGTGATCTCTATATGTGCATGTACACAAGGGGTTAATGAGTAATCAGTAGCACCACATGGTCACTAGAGGGCCGGACCAACAGGGGTATAAAAGGCAACCACATTGGGTCTCTCTCTCTCTCTCGCTTGGGTGCACTGTGATCAAAGCAACAGCAGACTAGTTTAGATGGCCAGTGGAGTTACGTATAGTTATGTAAATATTGTTGTAGTTACTCAATAAACCTTTTGTTACTACTGGAAGAGTTTGAATCTTCTTCATCGGGATTCAGAATACCTCATCACTAACCAAGGATTGAGTAGCACATGTTACCACACAGGTAACAAAACATCGATCATGCTTCATCTCAATGAACCTTCCAATCACTCAGATGCTGCCATTTTACTTTCAAATTGCCTGCATCTCCTAGGAATTAGGAACATTAGGAACAGGAGCAGGCCATTCAGCCCTTTGAACCTGTTCCATCAGACAATGACAGATTTGCACTGGAACACTCACCCTACCAATCTCACCAAAACAGATTGCCTGGTAATTATCATTTTACTGATTGTGGGATTTTACTGTGTGCGAATTGGCGGCCATATTTCCTCAATTAGGTTGTGACCACACTTCAGCAAAGTCATGTGTGGCCTGTAAAGTGCTTTGGAATGTCCGGTGGCCGTGAAAGTTGCTATAGAACAGTCTTTCTTTCTTTTTAAGTGACTTACCTCTCCCCATGCAGACATGTACCAGTCCATACATTGCTTGGAATTGCAGGCGAGACTGGTCGGGGGCTTGTGGAGGACGGACTGGCAGTGAAAAGGCCGCAGGTGTCTCCTGTCCCTGGTGTCAATGCACTGGACATCTCGAATCTTCACACCACCACCACAATTCTTGGAGCACTGGGGGGGGGAGGTAATCAACAGCCTGTCAACATGCAGCTCAAAAAAGGATTTGCAAAATGTTACAGTCAGTAAGTACCGTGTCAGGAATGATAAGGATTTGAATCAGAGTGCAGCTTGTTGGTGTATTAAAGATATATAGCACACGAGGAGACGATTTGGGCCACCATGCCAGTGATGTTTCTTTGAAAGAATCCCAATTAGTTCCACTCTCATACTTTTTCCCCATAGCACCTCAAGTATAAATATATAACATCCATATAAATATATTGTAAAGATTTGTTCTGTGTCTCACAAAGGAGTCTGGAGGCTTTTTGGTTGAATATTAATGTTTATTATTAACACATAACTACCTCCAGTGTATAGCCCTGAATAAGTATTATCCCCAATCTGGCTTCTGTAGACTCCTACTGTACTCAGTCCATTACCCTGTGACTCTCTACATCATACTGTTCCCCAGTCTCACATTAATCCTTGCTATGCCAAACATCTTTATTCTCTACCCACCCCCACAAATCTTAACCCAAACATATTTACAGTACGATATTTGTTTACGTGCTATCCGTTCTCTCCTTAAATATAATTTCCACGTGTTTCACAATTTAACCCAAATATTTGTTTACTCTCTTATTTTCCAGTTGTTTTTCAAGTTTATGAATGTTTTCATTGAGTTCAGCAACCACTCTGCTGGGTTCAGTTTCAGAGTTATCTGGGGAATCCCTACACAAGGTTCACAATTTGGGAGGCACGATGGCACTGTGGTTAGCGCTGCTGCCTCTCAGCGGAGGGACTCGGGTTCAATTCCAGCTTTGGGTCACTGTCTGTGCGGAGTCTGCACGTCCTCCCCGTCTCTGCGCGGGTTTCCTCCGGGGGCTCCGGTTTCCCCCCACAATCCAAAGACGTGCAGATTAGGTGGATTGGACATGCTAAATGGCCCCTTAGGATGAGGTTACAGGGCGAGGGATAGAGCCGGGGTAGGGTGGTCTTTCAAAGGGTCAGTGCAGACTCGATGGGCCGAATGGCCTCCTTCTGCATTGTAGGGACTCTAAGATTCTATACTTCTAAGACGATATAGGCTCAGGCTGCCGCATTTTTTAATACCTTTCATGGAATGTGGTCCAGCACTTACTGCTCATCCCTAATTACACTATTCATTCCATTTAAGCATGGCGCCGTGTTTTAAATCACTCCTTCACCTTTTTTGCTCCAAGGAGAAATATTCCAACTTCTCCAGTCTCTCTACAAAACTTTAAAAAAAAAATTTAGAGTGTTTTCCATTAAGGGTCAATTTAGCGCGGCCAATCCACCTACCCTGTGGCAAAACCCACGCAGACACGGGGAGAATGTGCAAACTCCACACGGACAGTGACCCAGAGCCGGGATCGAACCTGGGACCTCGTGAGGCAGCAGGGTGAACCCATTGCGCCACCGTGCTGCCGTCTCTCTACAAAGTCCCTCGATCGCCATTCTAGTAAAACTCTGCACCCTCTCCAAGGCCTCGATACCCTGTCCCAAACTCCAGCTAAAATATAAACAAGTGATTCAGAATAACCTCCTCGTTTTGGGAACGGTAGATAGTAAAAATGACTAAGGTTGGCTGGGGTGACGATTCAAATGATCAGAACAATAAAAAGTGAGACATTCTAGAGGAGAAAGCTTTGAACAGTATTTGCAGAATGCAATAACTGACACTGAGCCAAAGATTTGTAAGATATAAATCCAAACAGACAGATAATTAAACTCCTGGGAAACACCCCTCTTGGAGCAGGATCTGTGTAACAGAGTACGAGAGTCAATTTTCAGATCTCTCCCCGAGCTTTTTTTCCATGTAATTATTATCTGGGTCCTTGATTGGAAACCATATGGCAAAACTTTATCACAAGAATTTTTTTTTTAAGCAGCTATAATTAGATTTGGCAGAAGTTGACACTGCACAGAGTGTTTTGTACAAATATTTCGGGAATAGTTTATGTTTGAAGAATGAGGATTTGTGTTTAAATGTTTATTTAAAAAGTTAGATCAGAAATTCATCGGGGAAGTTTGGTCTGTTGTAACTTTACGCAATGGGAGTGAATTGGAGGGGCATTAGCTCATTCGTGGGAGAGGGACAGGTTTGAGTTATCTCCGCTCAGTCACAGTGGAGCTGGACAAAGTTTATGTATCACTCCAGGGTGGAGTAGGGAAGGCGGGAGAGGACAGTAACTCCTGCACAGGCCCTGATGTTGTTCCCTGGACCATACGAGAGCGGACAAGAGGCTACCTCCCGTCTCTCACATCTGCAGTGGTATCAAGCCAAGCTGAGAATGAAAGGATTAAGGTCAGAGTATGGGAGGGGCAGGCCATAATTAAAACATCCACCCACGTGGTGAGAATAAAAAGCTAATGACATTCCATAATTCAGTTTTCCTCTGCGCAATGAAACCCATGCAGGTCAGGAGTCTCTGGATCAAGATTGAAAAGGATTATCTGTGGCCGGATGCCATACAGTGTCCCATTCATCACTTTAGCCATTCACACCCTCCACCACCAGTGTGCACTGTCCACAAACTGCACCACAGCAACTTGCCAAGGCTCCTTCACCACGGAGAAGGACGAGGGCACGAAGATGCTAGGGAACGCCCCCCCTCCCCCCCCCCCCCCCCACCTGCAAGTCCCCCTCCAACTCACCCACCACCCCCAACTTATATAAATATATCAGCCGCTCCTTCACTGTCTCCGGCAGCCTTCTTAAATGGCCCCCCTGATCTGCGAGGAAATCCCTCTAAGTGCGGCCTCGCCAGGGAGAAACCCCCAAGGCTAAAGAAACCAGCAAATTGCCGTTGGATAGCGGCCTGTTTCTCAGCGCTGCAGCCACCGAAGAGCACCCTGCTAAACACGCTGTTCAGCTGCAAGAGGGCTCGCAACTGGCGATCAATGTCAGTGCTCCTGAATTAATTAATAATAATAATAATAATAATAATAATCGCTTATTGTCACAAGCAGGCATCAATGAAGTTACTGTGAAAAGCCCCTAGTCGCCACATTGCGGCGCCTGTTCGGGGAGGCCGGTACGGGAATTGAACCCGCGCATTACAAGCCAGCTGTTTAGCCCACTGTGCTAAACCAGCCCCAATTAGGAACAACCAATCAGGCTCCCAACTCCTCATCCAGTCACCTTCTACATCCAGTAACAGCCACATGGGTGTAGGCATCTTGAGAGAGCTGGACAGGGCTCCCCGCTTAGTCAAAGGGGCAATGAAAACTGGATAGTGAAGTTTAGCTACTTAAATACATGAGGTTGTGGAAAGCTTCCGGTATCTGGAGTTGAAACTCTGCAAGGGGGCGGGGGAACATTCGTTTTCTGAAACTGAAGCAACATCATTAGCAATTAGGAAAGGTGCTAAAGGACCTGAATTCATAATAAGGATAAAATGGAACAGCTAAATAAACCAGTAACTAGTTTGATGTGTGAGAATTACAAGGGCTCCTGTGGGAATGGGGAGGAGATGAAGCTGCCAAAACTGACAGCTAATTAAGCTTGGTCTATGTTTCAGAGGCCTTGCTTTGCCAGAGGGAGATGCAGCCTCCTCAGCTTAAAGTGTGAGGCTAACAAACACAGATTTGCTCGGAATTGTCAGTGAAGTCATAAGCTACACTCGGGAGGATGACGTAGGGAGAGTTAGACTGCGACAGTGTATTTATAAATCCCCTCATCCTGTTCCATCATTCTGTTGGATCGTCAGTGATTTGCATATCAACTCCACTTGATTCCGTAACCCTTAATACCCTTATCAATCTCACTTTTTAAATGTTTAACTACACCCCCCCCCCCCCCACCCCCCCACCTCCCCGCCCATAGGGGGCAATAAACGAAGAACCATGGGGGCGATTCTCCAATATGGAGTCCAAGTGTCCGCGCCGTCGTGAACGCCATCGCGTTTCATGATGGGGCGAACCGGGCCCGGGTCCGACCGATTCTGGCCCCCACAGGGGGCCAGCATGGCACTGGAGCGGTTCATGCCGCTCCAGCCTCCTTTCCACCGCGCCAACCTGCGCATGCGCGGGGGACGTCTTTAGCGCGCCGGCCCCGACCAACATGGGGTCGGTGTTCAGGGGCCGGCCGCGCCAGAAAGTAGGGCCGGGAGGGGGAGAGGCCAGCCCGCCGATCGGTGGGCCCCGATCGCGGGCCAGACCCCATCGGAGACCCCCGCCCCCCCCCGGTGAAGGAGCCCCCCCCCCCCCCCCCCCCCACCAGCCAACCCCCGACCGTTCTTGCAGAGTTCCCACCGGCAGCGACCAGGGGTGAACGGCGCCGGCGGGACTCTCTCGTATCGGTGCGGCCGTTCGGCCCATTTGGGCCGGAGATTCGGCAGCCCCGCCGATTCCAGCGGCCCGCGGCTGGCGGCACGCCAGACGCGCCGGCGCAAATGGTGCCGATTCGCCGCACCTCGGAGAATCACGCGCCGGTGTCGGGGCGTCGTGGCGCGGTTGCGCCGATTCTCCGGCCCGGCGCGGGTCTCGGAGAATTGCTCCCCATAAAACCATAGAGTCCCCATAGTGCAGAAGGAGGTCATTTGGTCCATCGAGTGTGCACCAACCCTCTGTAGGTGCAGATTTCCCAGACCAACTTCCCCAACCTAACCCCGTGACCCCACCTAACCTGCAACCCCTGGACACTAAGGGACAATCGATCACGGCCATTCCACCTCACCTGCACATCTCTGGACTGTGGGAGGAAACCCACGCAGACACGGGGAGAACGTGCAGACTCCGCACAGACAATCATCCGAGGCCGGAATTCAACCCGGGTCCCTTGGCGCTGTGAGGCAGCAGTGCTAACCACTGTGCTACCGTGGCGAGTTATTCCTGACATCAGTGCTGAATGGCCCAGCGCAGATGATACGATTATGTCCACTTCCTCCCTAACTTCCTCCTATCAAATCCTTTAATCATCTTAAAAACCTCAAATTAGACCATCCCCAAATCTCCTATATTGAAAGGAATGTCGATTGAGCCTATAGAACATGTCTTTGAGTAGGATAGTCGGCATTACAGTGCAGGGGAGGGTGTTACGGTGCAGGGGAGGGTGCTACGGTGCAGGGGAGGGTGTTACGGTGCAGGGGAGGGTGCTACGGTGCAGGGGTGGGTGTTACGGTGCAGGGAAGGGTGTCACGGTGCAGCGGAGTGTCACGGTGCAGGGGAGGGTGTTACGGTGCAGCGGAGGGTGTCATGGTGCAGGGGAGGGTGTCACGGTGCAGGGGAAGGTGTCACGGTGCAGGGGAGGGTGTTACGGTGCAGGGGAGGGTGTCACGGTGCAGGGGAGGGTGTTACGGTGCTGGGGAGGGTGTTACGGTGCAGGGGAGGATGTCACGGTGCAGGGAAGGGTGTCACGGTGCAGCGGAGTGTCACGGTGCAGGGGAGGGTGTTACGGTGCAGGGGAGGGTGTCACGGTGCAGGGGAGGGTGTTACGGTGCAGCGGAGTGTCACAGTGCAGGGGAGGGGTGTCACGGTGCAGGGGAGGGTGTCATGGTGCAGGGGAGGATGTTACGGTGCAGCGGAGGATGTTACGGTGCAGGGGAGGGTGTTACAGTGCAGGGGAGGATGTTACGGTGCAGGGGAGGGTGTTACGGTGCAGGGGAGGGTGCCACGGTGCAGGGGAGGGTGTCACGGTGCAGGGGAGGGTGTCACAGTGCAGGGGAGGATGTTACGGTGCAGGGGAGGGTGTTACGGTGCAGCGGAGTGTCACGGTGCAGAGGAGGGGTGTCACGGTGCAGGGGAGGGTGTCATGGTGCAGGGGAGGATGTTACGGTGCAGCGGAGGGTGTCACGGTGCAGGGGAGGGTGTTACGGTGCAGGGGAGGATGTTACGGTGCAGGGGAGGGTGTTACGGTGCAGGGGAGGGTGTTACGGTGCAGGGGAGGGTGTTACGGTGCAGGGGAGGGTGTCACGGTGCAGCGGAGGGTGTTACGGTGCAGGGGAGGGTGTTACGGTGCAGCGGAGTGTCACGGTGCAGCGGAGGGTGTTACGGTGCAGCGGAGGGTGTTACGGTGCAGGGGAGGGTGTTACGGTGCAGGGGAGGGTGTTTCGGTGCAGGGGAGAGTGTTACGGTGCAGGGGAGGGTGTCACGGTGCAGGGAAGGGTGTCACGGTGCAGCGGAGTGTCACGGTGCAGTGGAGGATGTCACGGTGCAGGGGAGGGTGTCACGGTGCAGGGGAGAGTGTCACGGTGCAGTGGAGGGTGTCACGGTGCAGGGGAGAGTGTCACGGTGCAGTGGAGGGTGTCACGGTGCAGGGGAGGGTGTCACGGTGCAGGGGAGAGTGTCACGGTGCAGTGGAGGATGTTACGGTGCAGCGGAGGGTGTCACGGTGCAGCCGAGGCTGTTATGGTGCAGGGGAGGGTGTTACGGTGCAGCGGAGGGTCTCACGGTGCAGCGGAGGGTGTCACGGTGCAGGGGAGGGTGTTACGGTGCAGCGGAGTGTCACGGTGCAGGGGAGGGTGTCACGGTGCAGGGGAGGGTGTCACGGTGCAGGGGAGGGTGTCACGGTGCAGGGGAGGGTGTCACGGTGCAGGGGAGGGTGTTACGGTGCAGGGGAGGGTGTTACTGTGCAGGGGAGGGTGTTACGGTGCAGGGGAGGGTGTTACGGTGCAGGGGAGGGTGTTACGGTGCAGCGGAGTGTCACGGTGCAGGGGAGGGTGGGAGGGTGTTACGGTGCAGGGGAGGGTGTTACGGTGCAGTGTAGGATGTTATGGTGCAGCGGAGGGTCTCACGGTGCAGGGGAGGGTGTCACGGTGTAGCGGAAGGTGTTATGCCACAGGGCAGCACGGTAGCACAGTGGTTAGCACTGTTGGCTCACAGCACCAGGATCCCAGTTTCGATTTCCGCCTTGGGTCACTGTCTGTGTGGAGTCTGCACGTTCTCCCCGTGTCTGCGTGGGTTTCATCCGGGTGCTCCGGTTTCCTCCCACAAGTCCTGAAAGATGTGCTTGTTAGGTAATTTGGACATTCTGAATTCTCCCTCTGTGTACCCGAACAGGCGTCGGAATGTGGCGACTAGGGGATTTTCACAGTAACTTCATTGTAGTGTTAATGTAGGCCTACTTGTTGATGTGTTAGGCAGGTCGGTTCGGTGTGGACTGCACTTGATGCAGTGATGCGAGAAACCAACCTCTAACACTGTAGAAGATCCACCACGGTTTTATTGAACGATAGAACTAACATACATATTTAACTGTGGGTCGACACTATACTGAACTGACTGGAGACCTTGTACTAGCCTGACCAGACTTACTGGCTACCGCATGGTGTTTGCACTGTGCTAGCTCGTGGACTCTGACTGTCTCAGTGGCTGGGTCCCGAGAGAGCGGGAAATCTAGTGCCCTCTCGATTTATAGTGGTGGTGTCCTGTCTGGTGATTGGCTGCACTGTGCTGTGTGCTTACTGGTCATCCTGTGTGTCAATCACTGCCCGTCTGCATCTCATTATATACATGGGTGGATATTATGACACTTGTGACAATAAAGATTATTATTATAGTGCAGGGGACGGTGTCACGGTGCAGTGGAGGATGTTACGGTGCAACAGAAGGTGTCACGGTGCAGGGGAGTGTGCCACGGTGCAGGGGAGTGCGTCACGGTGCAGGGGAGTGTGTCACGGTGACAAATGTTATATTCGTTACCCGTCAGTCTGGCCTCAATAAAACTCGAGATGGATTTGTAGGCATAGTGTTATTTATTTTTACCCAACTTGCAAGTCTGACTCGCTTCACAAAAACCCAGAACACAAGCTGCCTCCAGGGTCTTCCGAATCGAGTGTTATTGGAGACAAAGGAATCTCTACAAAATACATTCAAATGGCATCACGTTTCACATACACGATTCCCATAGGTCATCCTATACCCCTCCTGACCTGGCCATACATCCTAATTGGCTCACTTCTCATTCCTTAACCCTGGCCTCTTGTTACCCAGCATTCTTTTCTCCTCCCCTACCAGACTCCCCTCCCCCTTCCTTGCCATGCTTTCTGAAATCCTTTGTCTGTGAACTCACTAAAATTAGACCGGCCTACATCTATGAAAATGAAAAAAATGAAAATCGCTTATTGTCACGAGTAGGCTTCAATGAAGTTACTGTGAAAAGCCCCTAGTCGCCACCTTCCGGCACCTGTTCGGGGAGACTGGTACGGGATCTACATTACTGTAACTAATATATTTAAACTAACTATTTTATATCACATTCGTCAACGGTGCAGTGGAGGATGTTACGGTGCAGCGGAGGGTGTCACGGTGCAGTGGAAGATGTTACGGTGCAACAGAGGGTGTTACGGTGCAGCGGAGGATGTGCAGCGGAGGGTGTTACGGTGCAGCGGAGGGTGTTATGTGCAGTGGAGGGTGTTACGGTGCAGCGGAGGGTGTTATGTGCAGTGGAGGGTGTTACTGTGCAGCGGAGGGTGTTACGGTGCAGCGGAGGGTGTTATGTGCAGCGGAGGGTGTTACGGTACAGCGGAGGGTGTTACGGTGCAGCATAGGGTGTTACGGTGCAGTGGAGGGTGTTACGGTGCAGTGGAGGGTGTTACGGCGCAGTGGAGGATGTTACGGTGCAATGGAGGATGTGGTGGTGCCACAGAGGAATGCAATAACATAAACAATAGCAAAATGTAATTAATTAAGAATGGAATCCTTCACTGTTTTTCAAACCAGCAGCTCCAATAAACAAGTCAAGCAATTTGCCCCAATGGGATTGCGGTGCTGGATTAATTCAATGGGTGCCAATTGGTCCATTGTTTCAAATATCTCATCTTGCACTTTCCATTAAGATGGAGTTGCTGAAGTGATTTGAGGGACTTACTCTGGTCCAGTTGCCCACACGCCAGGCTGAGCAGGGTCTGATGTAGCATCTGCGAGCTGGAACCGGTTTTTTGGTCCTGTTGCAGTTGTTGTCTGAACCCGTGCTGCAATGCACTGTTCTCCAGATCGCTCCCATTCCACATGTCGTGGAACACTGTACAACACAGTGAAACAGTTATTGTACTCCATTCAAACCAGTTACATCCCTGCACACCATTTGAAACAACGGTTCCCTTTGCTTCTGCGTTAAAGAGTAATTCTGGAAGGATGACGTTTGTTTGAAAAGTTTGCAAAGGGTGAGGTTTAAAGCTAAATTTTGCTGGCAGCTCGGGCTGTCCAAATGCAACTTTAGAAAACTTACGCTGAAAGAAACAGGTTTGTGTTTACAGAAGGGATATGAGAGATGGTGAACTTGTGTGGGTGGCAAGGTAGCACAATGGTTAGCACTGCTGCTTCACAGCTCCAGGATCCCAGGTTCGATTCCAGCTTGGGTCACTGTCTGTGCGGAGTCTGCACATCCTCCCCGTGTGTGCGTGGGTTTCCTCCGGGTGCTCCGGTTTCCTCCCACAGTCCAAAGATGTGCAGGTTAGGTGGATTGGCCATGATAAATTGCCCTTAAGTGTCCAAAATTGCCCTTAGTGTTGGGTGGGGTGACTGGGTTATGGGGATAGGGTGGAGGTGTTGACCTTGGGTAGGGTGCTCTTTCCAAGAGCCGGTGCAGACTCGATGGGCCGAATGGCCTCCTTCTGCACTGTAAATTCTATGATTCTATGAAAGAGGCAGTGATGGCAATCTGCTGAAACATTAAGCGGTGAAATGTCTTGTTTAAGTACAGACAGGGAGAAAGCCAGTTTTTTCTATATTGGGAAGATGTTATTTGCACCTCTCGACTCTCTCTGTCACTCGTTGAGATCATTAAAAAAAAAAAAAATTTAGAGTACCCAATTATTTTTTTCCAATTAAGGGGCAATTTAGCGTGGCCAATCCACCTAACCTGCACATCTTTTGGGTTGTGGGGGCAAAACCCACGCAAACACGGGGAGAATGTGCCGTGAGGCAGCAGTGCTAACCACTGCACCGCCGTGCTGCCCACTCGTTGAGATCATGGCTGCTCATTACACCTGCTGTTGTCCCGTATCCATTAATACCCAACCTCTATCGATCTCAGTTTTAAATTTAATAATTGATCAGGCATCAATTTGTGGAAGAGAGTTCCAAACTTTCACCACCCTTTGAATGATTTGGTTCCCCAATAAAATTTTTGAAAAAGTCTGGCTCTAAATTTTTTTTACTTTGTAAGGAAGTCCCGGCCCATTTTATGCTCTCGGCCTCAGTACCCGGGAGCTGCGGGCAGAAGGTGGGTACCCCGGGGCTGCACCATCGCTCCAGACTGGCGCAATGGTGGACGGAGCCAGTAGTAGGCGCAGTCTGGATGAAGGTGGGAGGAGGAGGAGGGAAGGGAATTATTTAACTCAGTGTTTTTCAAACTTCTTTTCCCGTCACCCACTTTTGCCAACTGACCATCCTCCAGGACCCGTGCCTTCTTCACTTACCTTTAATGTGACAGGTGAGCCTGCTTGGTGGTCACGACCTCACTCCAATCAGGTTTCATGTCTGGGGGTAGCCGGTTTGTTTCATCTCCTCCCTAACCTTTCCAATATCTGTCGCTGCCATTGTGTCGACCACTGCCAACTCACCTTGAACCTCTCTCCACTTTTCTCAGCCTCAGGCCTCTCCTTTGTTTCTAAGTTAATTCCTTGATTAATAAAACATTCTGAACGTTGCTGCTTTCTGAGTTAACTCTGATACTTGCCTCACTCCAGTTTCCAATCACCCAGTAGGCACTGAATTCCTCAGAGGTTGGGTTTGTGACTGCTTCTATCACTGAACTTGCTAAAGTTGTCGGTACTTCCAAACTTGACTTTGACAAGGGCTTGTGTCCGGAGACAGTCGGCAGATGCATTCCAGTAGTGGTCGCCGGCCAGCTGCTCACCGTGGCTCTTTGGGAGTCATTCCTGATTTCTGAATCAGTGTCGTCTGGATCAGTCTTGCCAATTTTTACATCAGAATTTAACCTCGTTGAAACAGTTGTTGCCGTTTCCTTCGCGCCTACATTGGGATGAATGGCTGAAATTGTCTCATGGGGCACAAAGATGGCAGTCCGAGGAGTACCCACCGGGACTGCAGTGTCTGATTGTTGGGTCCTGGATGTAGTTAAATGTGAGGTAGGTCTTGGTGTTACAGCTGCTGACAGGTTAGGACTAGAGATGGCTTTAACAGAAGAGGTAGTCATACTCCTGGAGCTCCCTTCTACAGAATTTGAGGGTGATGCCAATCTTGTCCTCCCTTGATATAGATTTGCTGGTGTCAGTGACCTTCCAGTTGAGTGCCTAATCTGAGGGCTCACAGTCTGAACAAATGAATGGCCAGAGGGGGTTACCATAACTGGCTGCAAATGGTTTGATTGGATTGTCTCAGCTGTACTTTGCACTTCAGGCTGAGAGTCCAGATTTGGCCGAGCTGCAAATGTCGCTGGAGATGTTGATACACCCGATGGATAACCTGCCTCCGGGAATCCCAATGCCAGCGATGTGGATAAAGCTGGCGTCAAAGCCAAAGAGGTTTGCGTCGAAGGGGAATAATGGTGGGAGTGCACGTTCCGGGTGTTATGATACTCAGGTTCTCCGGGCAGGATAACATTCCCCGGCAACTCCGAAGGATTCCTCAAACTTTGCCAATCCGGTGTGCTTGGCAAAGTTCGTCCTTGCTCCGCAGACCAATGTATCACTTCCGAAGCAGGAACGCCATTTGGGTCAATGAAGACTGAAGGTTTTGGAGATACAGTATGAGTGATGGAGGGGAGATTGCCGAGGTTTCCCCAGTAATTAAGGTTTTTATTAACAGTAACATCTGGATTTGTATCACCGATGTCATGGTGTGTGTATTGATTATCATCCACATGGACCATATCACTAAGTTTAGAATTATTACTGTGTTTGCTGCTCGGGAGGTGAGCTTTCTCGGTTATAACCTCATGCTCATCCTTCGGCACTCTACCTTCTTCTATCAGTAGATGTGTATTCATGTTTTCGTCCATATTCTCATTTGGTTCGAGGTTTCTTTCCAGTTCGCTGTCAGAAGGATGTGTGTAACCTTCAGCTTCTACATGATGTTGACCATCCTGCTCACTATTGCTTGCACCACGATCACTCGTGCTGGCCTCATCAATGTTCTGCTTGACCACAGGAAGCTCCTGCCTCCA
Organism: Scyliorhinus torazame; assembly: GCF_047496885.1. Classification (NCBI taxonomy): domain Eukaryota; kingdom Metazoa; phylum Chordata; class Chondrichthyes; order Carcharhiniformes; family Scyliorhinidae; genus Scyliorhinus; species Scyliorhinus torazame. Next base: position 10,771,858 of record NC_092718.1, read on the forward strand.
GGTGTCTGAAGTATTGGGAATGTTTATATTGTTACCTGGTGATGAGGTAGTCATTATGATTGATGGGACGCTGTGGTAATGAGGACTGTGGTTTCCAATCATGTCATGAATACTGCTCTGATCTTCACTTGATGAAAAACCTGGATATATAATTTCCATAACACTGTGCATTGTTGTATTTCGAACGGGCAGCAACTCATCTTCCTCGTACAGTTCCTCTTCAATAGCTTCAATGTCGGTGTCATGCAATACACTTTGCGTAACCTCCGTCACTCGGACATGCACAGTAGGATGCTCCTCGCTCAGCCGAATATCCTTTTCTTCTGAGGTAGAATTTATAATCGGAGTATTCTTTGTTTCTATCTCATCCTGACTGGAGAGCTTTTCATTCGCTGGGGGTTCCGAATGAATCTTCTCCAACCCATCGGACCCCTGCCAATCATCTGAAGTCCTATTCTTGCTTTGGTCCGGTATATTCCCCCAAACATTGTTCGAAATATTATTTATTTCTGAATGTTCTTCTTCATGTTCAATGTCCTCACTTGTCATCTCTTCCTCTTCAACGTCAAGCCTATCCTCTGGGTCATAGTCAAGGTCTTCATGGAAATTTATGAAGTTATAATCGTAGTAAAAATCGTCCACAAAGACATTTGTCTTTGCCGAATTCTCATCCTTGCTGCTCTCAACAGTGAAATCATCTTCAACGATATGGTTGTTTATCTTATCTTCAGGGGGATGTGGTTGGGGTGCCGCTGTATTGAGATTGGGTGGACGAGGGTTGGGGATGTTAACAATTTGATTTAAATTGTCCTCTTGAACTGTCTTGCTGGGGTCAAAGTTCAGATTGAAACCCACTTCGTTGTAGAGTTCCCTGCTCGATCCGCCACTCCCTGACCAGTCAGGCGGCGTGAAGCCAGTCCTGTGCAGGGGGCAAGGTTTCAGGTGGCATGGGTCTTTCGCAGCTGGCTTCGTCTCAAAGCTGCATGTCATGTTGGTGTTGTTCCGACATTGCACATTGCGCCTTCTTACTCCTTCCCCACAGGTTACAGGGCACTGTAAAAAACAAATGATAAAACTGAGATGTGACACCTTCAGCAAAGAGTGGAAAAATATATGAATAGAAAACTCTGCAGGAGAAAAATAAATCTTGTTTCAACCAATCAATGGGAATGAATGGACGGGAATATTCTCGTTAGAGTTTGTATTTCTTTTTTTTAAAAATTAAATTTTAGAGTACCCAATTCATTTTTTCCAATTAAGGGGAAATTTAGCGTGGCCAATCCACCTACCCTGCACATCTTTGGGTTATGGGACTGAAACCCACGCAAACACGGGGAGAATGTGTAAACTCCACACTAACAGTGACCCGGAGCAGGGATCGAACCTGGGACCTCAGCGCCGTGAGGTGGCAGTGCTAACCGCTGCGCCACCTTGCTGGCCCCTTTGTGTGTATTTCTATTCAAATCCTTCTATAAATAAAGATCTTCAAAATGTGCAGAGAATATGAGAGAACAGTATCAGTGGCTCTTTCAAAGTGCCAGTACAGACATGACTGATGAATGGCCTCCTTCTGTGCTGCAAGGTTCTATTTCCCTCAGCCCCAAATTCGAGACTGGTATTTTTCCTTTTCCATAACATGAGTGAAAGTTTTGAAGTTAGTGTCACTTAATACCCCCAGGGCCATCCAATAATCAGGCAGCTCCACAAACAAAAAATATCAGAGTCGTCGAGCTAGTTACACCACTGTAGTTAATTTTGTAAATGTAGCCTCATCCCCATTGAACCCCCTCCCCCACCAAAACCCCCTCCCCCCGGTAGTACAGTGGTTAACACTGTTGCTTCACAGCGCCAGGGTCCCAGGTTCAATTCCCGGCTTGGGTCACTGTCTGTGCGGAGTCTGCACGTTCTCCCCGTGTCTGTGTGGGTTTCGTCCGGGTGCTCCGGTTTCCTCCCACAAGTCCCAAAAGACGTGCTTGTTAGGCAAATTGGACATTCTGAATTCTCCCTCCGTGTGCCCGAACAGGCGCTGGAATGTGGCGACTAGGGGATTTTCCCAGTAACTTCATTACAGTGTTAATGTAAGCCTACTTGTGACAATAATAAAGATTATTATTATTACGTCTCACTAAAGGGTAGTGCAGCAGTTTTAATACTGGTCCAGTAATCCTTTTTTTTTTAAATTTAGAGTACCCAATTATTATTTTATTTACAATTCAGGGGCAATTTAGCGTGGCCAATCCACCTAACCTGCACATCTTTGGGTTGTGGGGGTGAAACCCATGCAGACACGGGGAGAATGTGCAAACTCCACATGGACAGTGACCCAGGGCCGGGATTCAAACCTGGGTCCCCAGCGCTGCAGTCCCAGTGCTATCCACTGTGCCACATGCCGCCCTCTGGTCGAGTGATCCTGGGGCCTGGCCTAACAGCCCAGGCAGCACAAGTTCAAATCCCACCTTGTGGTTCTTTGAATTTACTTTTAAACAGCGGGAAATAAAAAAGGTTATTTTTACTAAAAGTGACCATGATGGTGTTGAACTGCCATGAAAAAGAGCCAGTCGTTCGGACTCGAAACGTCAACTCTGTTCCTCTCTCCCCAGCCGCTGCCAGGCCTGCTGGGTTTATCCAGCACTTCCTCTTTTCAGCGTTAAAAACCCCAACTGCGGGCCCGCTTCGGCAGCGCAGAAACTGAAATTGGAACGGCACAGAGAGAAGAAAAAAACAACTGGGTCACTAATGCCCCTTTTAGGGAGGGAAATCTCCTGTCCTGATTGGATCCGGGTCTCCAAATGACTCCAGTCCCATTGTGGCTGACTCTCTCCGCTCCTTGACTCCGTTCTATCAAACCACTGCAGCATTACGGAGTCACCTCCACCTCCTGGACTGTAGAATCACTACTGCCCACTGAATGGGAAACTAGGGAGAGTGCATTAAATGCTGGCCCGACACACCGAGAATGGATAAATAAAACTCAGGCCAATAAAATAAAGCACAGTGGATTAATACTACTTTTCTTTGGGCAGCACGGTGGCACAGTGGTTAGCACTGCTGCCTCAGGGCGCCGAGGACCTGGGTTCGATCCCGGCCCCGGGTCACTGTCCATGTGGAGTTTGCACATTCCCTCCGTGCCTGTGTGGGTTTCACCCCACAACCCAAAGATGTGCAGGGTAGGGGAATTGGCCACACTAAATTGCCCCTTAACGGGAAAAAAAGAATTGGGCTCTCGGAATTTATTTTTAAAGAATTACTTTTCTTTGTTATGATTCTTTTAAACGGCTGGCAACCAGTGAGACGGTCCCTTTAAGAAAAAGCAACAAGAGCTTCTAAGGTTTCAGGAGCACAACATTTATGAGGCTTGTACAAGTCAAAGCTTAAAGGGTCAGGTCAGCAAGGCGGAGAGCTAACTGAAACCAGATTCGTGTCGCTCAAGACAGACATTTCCTTGTTGAACTAATTACTTGTCAATCATTACCTATGTCTTTTTAAAAAGCCTCCTGCCTTGGGATGATTGCCCTGACCTTTGACCTCTGGCTCGCTCTCTCACCTCTGACCAGCTGTCCGTGCTCCAGTCCGACGGGCAGGGGATCTCCCTGTTGCAGGGGCTGGCGTCTTCGGGCTTGGGCATGTGCTGGCAGTCGGAGGCTGGCAGAGCTCGCTGCTCGTCCAGTCCCACACTCTGGATGCAGAGGGCCGTCCTCTTCATGATTCCCGTTTCCCCGCAGGAGGATGAGCAGGTCTGCCACTCCCCCACCCACCACCTGTGAAAATAAAGAGAAGCCTCAGAGCTAAGAAAAAGCCAGCTTGCGGCAGGGGGGGTGGGGGCGTCACCAGAAAACAGCTGACGCTCACTCGCCAGACTCTGGCCAGGGCGGGAGCTAATGGGGGCGATTCTCCAAACCCCGCGCCGGGCCGGAGAATCGGCGCAACTGCGGCACGTCGCCCCGCGCCGGCGCGCGATTCTCCGGGGTGCGGGGAATCGGCGCCATTTGCGCCGGCGTGTTTGGTGCGCCGGCGGCGGCAGGCCGCTGGAATCGGCGGGGCCGGCGATTCTCCGGCCCGTACGGGCCGAGCGGCCGCTCCAACATGACAGGTTCCCGCCGGCGCCGTTCACCCCTGGTCGCTGCCGGCGGGAACTCTGCGGGAACGCTCGGGGGGGGGGGCCTGTGGGGGGGGGGGGGTGGGGGGGAGGGCTCCTTCACCGAGGGGGCCTCCAATGGGGTCTGGCCCGCGATCGGGGCCCACTGATCAGCGTGCCGGCCCCTCCCCCACCGGGCCTACTTCCTGGCGCGGAAGGCCCCCGAACACCGACCCCATGTTGGGTCGGGGCCGGCGCGCATAAGAAGTTCCCCGCGCAGGCGCAGGATTGAGCTGCCCCAACTGTGCATGCGCGGTTTGGCGCGGTGCCGGAAGCTGGAGCGGCGTGAACCGCTCCAGCGCCGTGCTGGCCCCCTGTAGGGGACAGAATAGGTCGTGCCCGGGCCCTGTTCGTGCCGTCGTGAAACGCGACGGCGTTCACGACGGCGCGAACACTTGGCCTCCATATCGGAGAATCGCCCCCAATGTTCCTACCTCGCTCTCCTAGTAGTGAGCTCAACCCTTGGGCGAGCACAGATCCAAATGCAGGCTTTTCATCCACGCAGCACCGATGTTACCCCAGCACTCTTGTCTGAGTCAGCAATTGTGGATTTTAGCCCCATCTTCCCACAAATTGTGAGAGGGGAGGGCGGTTTGGATTTTGATCACTCGTTCTGGGCCTTACTTGGCTCCAAATGGGATCTGTCGCCTGCCTGTCCCTCTTAACACTCGGCAACGCTGCCTCCTACTGGGTGTCTGAGGCAGCTACCTGTATCAGGCAATGGGCTTGGCTTAATATGGAAATAGGAAGCTCTGGTGTATGTAGAACCCCGGTTGCCATTCCAGGCAGAGGATGCTCTGAGCCGGCACTGGGATTACTCCAACCAGCTCCATGGGTGGCAGGAGGCCAGAGGTCACCCCAAAGAGGGCGGTGCAATGTTTTTTGTGAAGGGTTATAGTGGCCGGTTCTTTCAAAGAGCCTGCCCAAGGACAGTGGGCTGAATGGCCTCCTTCTAGCCTGTAAGGTTCTTCTAAGGAAACTATTATAGTGCATAGACAACAACAACAACTTGCGTTTATGTAGCACCTTTAGTTTTGCAAAATACTCCAACAAGCTTCACAGGATGTCAGCAAACAAAACCTGAGTCACAAGAGAAAATGTTAGGCTGGGACCACAGGTTTTGGTCAATGAGGTTGGTTTTAAGGAGCGTCTCAGACAATGAGGCAGAGAGGGATGGAGAGGTTTAGGGGAGGGGGCTTCCTGAGCTGAGGGTCCAGGCAGCTGATGGCATGGTCCCTCATTGTGGAGCAAATAAACTCGGGGATGCGCAACTGTTAAAATTAGAGGAGGGTAGCGATCTGGGGCAGCACGGTAGCACAGTGGTTAGCACAACTGCTTCACAGCTCCAGGGTCCCAGGTTCGATTCCGGCTTGGGTCACTGTCTGTGCGGAGTCTGCACATCCTCCCCGTGTGTGCGTGGGTTTCCTCCGGGTGCTCCGGTTTCCTCCCACAGTCCAAAGATGTGCAGGTTAGGTGGATTGGCCGTGATAAATTGCCCTTAGTGTCCAAAATTGCCCTTAGTGTTGGGTGGGGTTACTGGGTTATGGGGATAGGGTGGCGGTGTTGACCTTGGGTAGGGTGCTCTTTCCAAGAGCCGGTGCAGACTCGATAGGCCGAATGGCCTCCTTCTGCACTGTAAATTCTATGATCGTGAAGGGTTGGAGGAGATGACAGGGACAGCAGGGGGGGGGGAAGCCAGCGAGTGATTTGAACAGGATCAAGGTCGGGAGCCACTGTACATCAGCATGAGCATGGCCGACTAAAGTTACGGATGAAGGCTTAGGGGCAATTTCTGAGGAACCCTTGCCCTCCTCGATTGGATACTGACCGGGCTGGGCATGGCTCTGGGTGACAACTCCTCTGCCTATCGTCGGGCCGCGTTATCAGCTCGCAGTATTGTTCTTCGACGATTCCCGCAATCTTCTCCAGACAGTGCACAATCTGTCTCTGGACCCCTGGCAGCAACAGAACAAAACACAAGGTAATTCCAGACACTATAACCCTGGAAGAAATGTGCTTCGGCAAGTTCGACATGGGAGCATTTGCAAAGCACTGCACACTTGAACAAATCACTCGGAGGGGATACCTGTAATTAGCCACCTGGTATTTTGTTATCGGTGCAGTCGAACAATCAGTTAGCAGGAATAATGAGGCAACCCCACCCTCCACTCCCCTCCAGGGAGTTACAGAAATTACCAGGTAATTGATAGTGTCCCAATACTTGGGCTGACACTCCCGAGATTTCAGCTTTTGATTTGCCCAATTTACATCGTTGATTCTCACACTGGTGTCCGCAGTAACTTTCTGTGTGGGGACAGCTGTGAAATCATGTGGAAGGGTTTACAGGCACAGCTGAAGGCTGGTGAGAAAGGGGAGGAGGAGGTGAGGCTGTCTCACCTCGGAGGGGAGCGAGCACGGAGGAGTTGGTGCAAGGTTCATTCTGTCTGTAATTGTCTCTAAATACTGGTTATCAAAAAAACATTGCAAAAACACTCTTCTTTAAATGTTTTCCAATTAAGGGGTAATTGAGAGCCAATCCACCTACCCTGCACATCTGTGGGTTGTGGGGGTGAGACACACGCAGACACGGGGAGAATGTGCAAACTCCACACGGACAGTGACCCGGGGCCGGGATTGAACCTGCGACCTTGGCGCCGTGAGGCAGCAGTGCTAACCACTGCACCACCGAGCCGCCCTACATTAGTTTTGACCCACAGCAGTCCCCAACCTCTAATATTTTTTCAAATAATAAAAGTAATGTAAAAATGTCGCCACAGTCCCAGAGGGTGCTCTCCTCTTTTTTTAAAATTTAGAGTACCCAATTTTTTTTTTCCAATTCAGGGGCAATTTAGCACGGCCAATCCACCTACCCTGCACATCTTTGGGTTGTGGGTGTGAAACCCACGCAGACACGGAGAAAATATGCAAGCTCCACATGGACAGTGACCCAAGGCCGGGATTTGAACCCGGGTCCTCAGCGCCGCAGTCCCAGTGCTAACCACTGCACCACATGTCGCCCCGGTTACTCTCCTCTTTGAGAGCTGACTGGCGGTGATTCAACCTGAGGGTCATCACACCACAGGGCGGCACGGCGGCACAGTGGTAAGCACTGCTGCCTCACAGCTGCAGGGATCAGGGTTCAATTCCGGCCTCGGGCGAAAGTCTGCACGTTCTCCCCGTGCCTGCGTGGGTTTCCTCCGGCTGCTCCGGTTTCCTCCCACAGTCGAAAGATGTGCCAGTTAGGTGGATTGGCCATGATAAATCGTCCCGTTGTGTCTAAACGGTTAGGTGGGGTTACTGGGTTACGGGGATAGGGTGGAGGCGTGGGGTGAAGTAGGGTGCTCTTTCCAAGGGCCGGTGCAGACACAATGGGCCGAATGGCCTCCTTCTGCACTGTAAGTTCTGTGATCTATGACCTCAGGCTAGGGGCAAGGATTTGCCCTTCATGGATAACATCAGCCGGTATGAGAATTGATCCAAATTGAAATGAAAAAAAGAATGAAAATCGCTTATTGTCACGAGCAGGCTTCAATGAAGTTACTGTGAAAAGCCCCTAGTCGCCACGTTCCGGCGCCTGTTCGGGGAGGCTGGTACGGGAATTGAACCCGCGCTGCTGGCCTGCTTTAAAAGCCAGCTATTTAGCCCTGTGCTAAACCAGCCCCACTGAAGCCTCAGCTATTAAAGTAAAGGAAGAAACATGAATTTGTTTCATGCTCCTTTTTAATGTACTTCTTGGAGCTTTGCTGGATATTAATATCCAATTGCTGGATACTCCAGGACTGTTGGCAACGCTGGATATGCCCCTCACGAGACACTTCTAAATGTCCCATCTGTCATAGCTCAGAGGTCTCATACAGTCAGTTATAAAGAAACAAAGGGAATAATTTAGAAAGTGCAGTTCGTTGTTTTTTGGGAGCTCGAGACACTTTCTCTTTTTTTCAGCACCAGTTCCACAGTAAAGCCGACAATTCCTGTGAACTGAACATGACCTTTGGGAGGTAAACAAAAAAAAATCTTTTACCGTCAACGGTCCCACTGGAAACAACAAGTCCCGACCTCGCTGACAGAAAGACCACTTTTACAGGTAACCGAGTACACAGTAAAGTTAGACTGAGAACAAGCACAAAGACAGCAGCTTCCCCGTAGCTTAGTAATCGTGTTTGCCAGCAAAGCCTTGGATGTGTAAACTCATGGAGTGTTTTCACCTGCTTCAAGCAAGAACCTTGATAACAGTTACATGCGCAAGAGGAGGCTATTCAGCCCCTTTGGGCTGTTCCAGCAGTCATCAAGGCGATGACTGCATTGGTGGCCATCTTCTGGGATTCTATAGACTCTGGAACAGTCCCTGCAGATTGGGGGGCAGCTCATGTCACTCCGATATTCAAAAAGGGAGGCAGAGAGAAAGCAGGGAATTATAGACCAGTAAGCCCAACATTGGTAGTGGGAAAAATCCATTATTAAGGACTTTATAGCGGAACATTATAAGATGATCAGGGGAATAGATAGAGTAGACAGTCAGAGACGTTTTCTCCGGGTGGAACAAACCATTACAAGGGGACATAAATTTAAGGTGAATGGTGGAAGATATAGGGGGGATGTCAGAGGTAGGTTCTTTACCCAGAGAGTAGTGGGGGCATGGAATGCACTGCCTGTGGAAGTAGTTGAGTCGGAAACATTAGGGACCTTCAAGCAGCTATTGGATAGGTACATGGATTACAGTAAAATGATATAGTGTAGATTCATTTGTTCTTAAGGGCAGCACGGTAGCATTGTGGATAGCACAATTGCTTCACAGCTCCAGGGTCCCAGGTTTGATTCCGGCTTGGGTCACTGTCTGTGCGGAGTCTGCGCGTTCTCTCCGTGTGTGCGTGGGTTTCCTCCGGGGGATCCAGTTTCCTCCCACAGTCCAAGGATGTGCAGGTTAGGTGGATTGGCCGTGATAAATTGCCCTTAGTGTCCAAAATTGCCCTTAGTGTAGGGTGGGGTTGCTGGGGATAGGGTGGAGGTGTTGACCTTGGGTAGGGGGCTCTTTCCAAGAGCCGGTGCAGACTCAATGGGCCGAATGGCCTCCTCCTGCACTGTAAATTCTATGATAATCTATGATAAATCTCGGACAAAGGTTCGGCACAACACCGTGGGCCGAAGGGCCTGTTCTGTGCTGTATTTTTCTATGTTTTTTTTTTCTGTATTTTTTTCTAACATTTAGAAAGCAGCGGCAGGATCAGTCAGAGTCAGCATGGATTTATGAAGGGAAAATCATGCTTGACAAAGTTGTTGGAATTCTTCGAAGAGGTAACCAGTACAGTCGACAAGGAGGAGCCAGTCGATGTGGTGTATTTGGACCTTCAGAAGGCGTTCGGCAAAGTCCCACATGAGAAATTATTGTCCAAATTTAAAGCGCATGGAATTGGGGACGTGTATTGAGGGGATAGAAAACTGGTTGGCAGAGAGGAAACAAAGAGTAGGGATTAATGGGTCCTTTTCAAATTGGCAGGCAGTAACCAGTGGGGTAACATAGGGATCAGTACTGGGACCCCAGCTATTCACAATATGTATTCATGATTTGGATGAGGGAACAAAATGTAACATCTCAAAGTTTGCAGATGATACCAAGTTGGGTGGGAGGGTGAACTGTGACGAGAATGCAGGGATCCTACTGCATGATCTGGACAGGTTGGGCGAGTGGGCAAACCAATGGCAGATGCAGCATAATTTGGATAAGTGTGAGGTTATTCACTATGGAAGCAAAAACAGGAAGGCAGATTACTACCTGAATGGTTGTAAATTAGGAGAGGGGAGTGTGCAGCGGGACCTGGGTGTCCTTGTGCACCATTCGCTGAAGGTAAGCATGTAGGTGCAGCGGGCGGTAAAGAAGGCTAATGGTGTGTTGGCCTTCATCGCGAGAGGTTTCGAGTATAGAAGCAGGGATGTGTTGCTGCAATTGAACAGGGCCTTGGTGAGGCCACACCTGGAGTATTGTGGGTAGTTTTGGTCTCCTTTTCTGAGGAAGGATGTTCTTGCTCTCGAGGGAGTGCAGCGAAGGTTTAGCAGACTGATTCGAGGGATGGCGGGACTGTCATATGAGGAGAGATTGACTGGGTTGGGATTGTTCTCGCTGGAGTTCAGAAGAATGAGGGGGAGTCTCATGGAGACTTATAAAATTCTAATAGGACTAGACAGGGTAGATGCAGGGAAGATGTTACCAATGATGGGTGTGTCCAGAACCAGGGGTCACAGCCTGAGGATTCAGGGTAAACCATTTCGGACAGATAAGGGAACATTTCTTCACCCAAAGAGCGGTGAGCCTATGAAATTCATTACCACAGGAAATAGTTGATGCTAAAACATTGAATATGTTCAAGAGGCAGCTAGATATAGCACTTGGGAAGCTTTGAAGGTTGTAGTCAGAGGGGAATTAATTTCGATACGGGCCCACAGAGAAAAGGTGGAATGGGCTGAGAGGGATAGATTAGTGGAGGAGATACTCCAGGTGGACAGGAGATACTTGGAGGCCCCGGACGTGGGGCTACTGAGGGAGTGGTGGAGGTTACAGGTGGAGTTTAGGCTGTTGACCACAGGGAAAGCGGTGGAACAGTTGAGGAAGGCAAGGGGGGGCGGTCTATGAGTACGGGGAAAAGGCAAGCAGAATGTTGGCGCACCAGCTCAGGAAAAGAGAGGTGGCCATGGAGATAGGTAAAGTAAAGAGTCGAGACGGTAATACTGTCCTGGACCCAGCGGGGGTGAACGAGGTGTTTAAGGACTTTTATAATAAATTATATGAGTCAGAACCTCCGGCTGGGGTGGAGGGAATGAGGCAGTTTCTGAATCAGTTGAGGTTCCCGAGGGTGGAGGAGGACCTGGTGGAGGGGCTGGGAGCCCCAATTGAGATTGAGGAAATAATCAAGGGGCTGGAGGGCATGCAGTCGGGCAAGGCCCCGGGGCCTGACAGCTACCCGGTGGAATTCTACAAGAAGTTTTCAGAGATATTGAGCTCACTGCTGGTGAGGACATTTAACGAAGCAAGAGAGAAGGGAGTCCTGCCCCCAATAATGTCGCAGGCCTCGATTTCATTGATCTTGAAACGGGAGAAGGATCCGGAGCAATGCGGGTCATACAGGCCGATTTCTCTACTGAATGTGGATGCCAAACTGCTGGCGAAGATACTGGCCACAAGGATAGAGGATTGTGTTCCGGGGGTGATAGGGGAAGACCAGACAGGATTTGTTAAGGGCAGGCATCTCAAGGCCAATGTTCGTTGGCTTCTAAATGTTACTATGATGACCTCAGAAGGAAAGGAGGCGGAGGTGGTGGTAGCGATGGATGCGGAGAAGGCTTTTGATCGGGTGGAGTGGAATTACCTGTGGGAGGCGCTGGGAAGGTTTGGGTTTGGTGAGGGCTTTATTGACTGGGTGCGGTTGCTCTATCAGGCACCAGTAGCGAGTGTGCGTACGAACCGGCTGAAGTCGGGGTATTTTGAACTACACCGAGGGGTGAGGCAAGGGTGCCCCCTCTCCCCGTTACTGTTTGCTCTGGCCATAGAGCCAGTGGCCATGGCATTAAGAGCCTCTAGGAACTGGAAAGGGCTGGTTCGGGGGGGGGGGTGGAGCACCGGGTCTCGCTCTACGCAGGTGACCTGCTCTTGTACATTTCAAACCTGTTGGAGGGGATGGGGGAAGTAATGCGAACCTTGGGGGAATTTGGCAATTTTTCGGGGTATAAATTGAACATGGGGGAAAGCGAGATGTTTGCGATCCAGGCAAGAGGACAGGAGAAGAGACTGGGAGACCTGCCACTTAGAATGATAGGGAAGAGCTTTTGATATCTGGGAATGGAAATCTGGCCTGGAAATGGGAGGTACTACACCAGCTAAACCTATCCCGGTTGGTAGAATAAATGGAAGGGGACTTTAAGAGATGGGACATGCTCCCGCTATCACTGGCGGGGAGGGTACAGACCGTGAAAATGACGGTCCTCCCCAGATTTCTGTTTGTCTTTCAGTGCCTCACTGTTTTCATCCCGAGGGCCTTTTTCAAGCGGGTGAATAAGATTATTTTGGGCTTTGTCTGGGCGAGTAAAACCCCGCGAGTGAAGAAAGTGTTGCTGGAGCGTAGTCGGGGGGAGGGTGGGCTGGCGCTGCCGACCTTCTGCAATTACTACTGAGCGACTAATATAGCCATGATTAGGAAGTGGGTAGTGGGGGAGGGGTCGGCATGGGAGCGGATGGAGGTGGCATCATGTAAAGACACCAGTCTGGGAGCATTGGTAATGGCACCTCTGCCGTTCTCGCCGGCCCGATACTCCACAAGTCCAGTGGTAGTGACGGCTCTGAGGATCTGGGTGCAGTGGAGGAGATATAAGAGAGTGGAGGGAGCATCGATTTGGACCCCGATTTATAATAACCACAGGTTTGTCCCGGGTAGGCTAGATGGCGGGTTTCGGAGTTGGCAGAGGGCAGGAATTGGAAGGATGGGAGATCTATTTATAGACGAGAGCTTTCTCAGCTTGAAAGCTTTGGAGGATAAATTTAAATTGCCAGCAGGGAATGGTTTTAGGTATTTGCAGGTGCGCGACTTCCTGAGTAAACAGGTTCCGGCCTTTCCGCTGCTGCCGCCACGGGGGATACAGGACAGAGTAGTCTCCAGTACCTGGGTGGGAGAGGGGAAGGTATCGGATATTTACCAGGAGCTTTCGGAGACGGAGGAAACTCCGGTGGAGGAGCTTAAGGGCAAGTGGGAGGACGAGCTAGGTGGAGAGATAGAGGCGGGTCTATGGGCGGATGCCCTAAGCAGGGTTAATACCTCCTCACCATGCGCCAGGCTTAGGCTGATACAATTTAAGGTAGTCCACCGGGCACACATGACAGCGACTAGGATGAGTAAGTTCTTCGGGGTTGAGGATAGGTGTGTGAGGTGCGCGGGAAGCTCAGCAAATCATGTCCACATGTTTTGGGCATGCCAGAAGCTTAGAGGGTTTTGGCAGGGTTTTGCTAAGGCAATGTCCACGGTGCTAAAAACACGGGTGGTGCCGAGTCCGGAGGTGGCGATCTTTGGAGTGTCGGAATATCCGGGGGTTCAGGGGGCGAAAGAGGCCGAGGTCCTGGCCTTTGCCTCCCTGGTAGCCCGGAGACGGATCTTGTTAATGTGGGGGGACTCGAAGCCCCCGAGTGTAGGGACCTGGGTTAGCGACATGGCTGGGTCTCTCAGTCTCGAGAAAATAAAGTTTGCCTTAAGCGGGTCAATGGTTGGGTTCTCTCGGGAGGGGGCAGCCGTTCGTCGACTTTCTCGGGGAAAATTAAAATGTCAGCAGATGCAGTATTCCAAAGGGGGGGTGGGGGGGTGGAGGAGGGGGGGGGATTGTTGTTGTACGGTTGAGATGTGTGAAGATTGGGCTGGGGGGGGGGGGGGGGAAATGTTTATTTTACCATGTTGATGTCATTGTTTATGTTACTGTTATAAAAAATTTCAAATACCTTAATAAAATATTGTTAAAAGAAAATATAGCACTTGGGGAGAATGGGATTAAGGACTATGGGGAGAAAGCAGGATTAGGCTATTGAGTTGGATGAACAGCCATGATCGTGATGAATGGCGGAGCAGGCTCGAAGGGCCGAATGGCCTCCTCCTGCTCCTATCTTCTATGTGTCTCTGTATCTATGTAATCCCCCCCCGATACCTCGGGTGTATCAGGAATGAGGCAGGAAATGGTGGGCTCAGCTGTTAGCAGCCTATGTGTGATCTAGAGGACATATTGGAGGTGGCAATGTTCCCATGCACCTGGGGGCATTTGTGGAGCATCCTGTAGACGGGACACACACACAGTGTTTACGATGTACCCTGTTTTTTTCACAGCCCTGGACTAGCTTTTCTAGCCCAGTTGCGGCAGGCGAGTGTACAGATGCTCCAGGTTACAGGTGGAAAGATCGAGGGGTGTGGAGCTTCGGAATAAGAGTGTTGTCAATGTGGGGAGGTTGCAATACATAGTGATTTCAGTCAAAGAGTTTGCAGGAAGGATGAAGAGTGAGTGAGACAGTATATGGGCACCGCCACTTAAACCATTTACACATTGTTATCACCATAGGCGCCAGTTACAAAGGAGCTGCTTGCTGTTGACGGCAACTCAGTGAGTAGCTCTCACTTCGACAGGGGTGCAGTGGAGAGTAACATTCGCGACACACAAGTGCCAGGCAATGACCATCTCCAGCAAGAGAGAATCGAACTATATCCCCTCAACATCCACCAACAACATCCTGGGGGCTACCAGTGACCAGAAATTGAACTGGACTAGCCATAAAATAATAATAATCTTTATTAATGTCACAAGTAGGCTTACATTGACAATGCAATGAGGTTACTGTGAAATCCCCTAGTCGTCACACTCCGTCGCCTGTCTGGTTACACAGAGGGAGAATTCAGAATGTTTCCTCTGGGTGCTCCGGTTTCCTCCCACAAGTCACAAACGACGTGGGGCGGGATTCTCCGACACCCTGCCGGGTCGGACAATCCTCGGGGGAGGGAGGTGTGAATCCCGCCCCGCCTCTCCGGCGGCGGCTGCCATATTCTCCGGCGCCGGTTTTCAGGCGGGGGAGGGGATCACGCCGCGCCGGTCGGGGCCGTTGGCAGCCCCCCCCCCGGAAATTCCCCGGGCCCCGATGGGCCGGGCGGCCGTCGGTTTCTGGCCAGTCCCGCCGGCTGGATTGGACATGGTCCCACACGGCGGGACCTGGCTGGTCGGCCGGCTGGTGCGGTCGTCGGAGGGTCGCGGGGGGATCCGGCCCTGGGGGGGTGCGGGGGCACGGTGGCCTGGCCCACCGATCTGCAGGCGGGCCTGTGCTGTAGGGGCACTCCTTCCTTCCGCGACGGCCTCTGTAGGGCTCCGCCATGGCCGGCGCGGAGAAGACACCCCCCTGCGCATGCGCTAGAATATGCCGGCCGGGCTGTGCTTGCGCGGAACTACGCACGGCGCCAACCATTCCAGCGCTAGCCTCCGGAGGTGCAGAGGATTCCGCAACTTCCGGTCGGCCCGACGCCGGATGGTTCGTGCTGCTTTTTATGCCGGCGTCGGGCCACTGCGGGGATTCGGGAGAATCCCGCTGCCTCTGTTAGGTAATTTGCACATTCTGAATTCTCCCTCAGTGTACCCGAACAGGCGCCAGAGTGTGGGTACTAGGGGGTTTTCACAGTAACTTCATTGCAGTGGTAATGTGAAATGAAATGAAATGAAATGAAAATGAAAATCGCTTATTGTCACAAGTAGGCTTCAAATGAAGTTACTGTGAAAAGTCCCTAGTCGCCACATTTCCGGCACCTGTTCGGGGAGGCTGTTATGGGAATTGAACCGTGCTGCTGGCCTGCCTTGGTCTGCTTTCAAAGCCAGCGATTTAGCCCTGTGCTAAACAGCCCCTTAAGCCTACTTGTGCCAATAAAGATTATTATTATAGCGAAACAACTATTTTGAGCGTTTTTGGTATTTACTGGATTAGAAACTGCTAATTTCAGACAGAATTAGATCTATGTGCAGCTTCAATGAGCTGTTTGAATTGGGAACAGGATCTGTTTCAGTGCGACAACCTATTATGATTCCACCATTCGCTTCATACAGCAGGCAAATTGTTTTAGCATGAGATCGCCTGCCATGGGAGATGGGGAGCGAAGCTGGAATTTCAGAGAGCGGAAAGCTCAAATAAACCACGATCATAAATGAGGGAGACAACAAAGGATGCAATGGAGAGAGAACTGGGAAAACAAAGCGAGTTAAGTCAAATTGAAAGCTTCAATGAACAAATCCAGGTGGCCAGTCTCAATTCGTGCCCTCCAGGGCTGAACACACTTTAGTCTATTGTGTAAATATTAACATTCCTGCAAAGCAACCATCAGGAATCACCTGAATCATCAACTAACTACCTGACTGGGCTCCATCAGTCATATTTGAGATTTATTGCCTGCCAGCATTTTATTCCACGTGAATCTGTCTGGCTTGAACCTTCTGTAGTTCACAGCAAGTTGCATTTTGATTATGGTGTCCAATTATGGTCACTGGGGCACAAAGGGAGATGGGCTGCCACTGGAGCTGGCTTAGAGGACAATCCAGAGGCCGATGTCTAATGCCAGAGACTGGGTGACCAAGGGGGAACACCGCAGCGAGGTGTGCTTTATTCAGCTGGAGTATACTACGCCCGACTCTGGCCACCACTCATGTGACTGCCTCGGAGAGGGTGCGGAATTAGATTTACTGGGGCGGTCACGGCAATGAGGGACTTCAATCATTGTGGTGAAGCTGGGGTTGTGGGGCGGCACGGTAGCACAGTGGTTAGCACAGATGCTTCACAGCTCCAGGGACCTGGGTTCGATTCCCGGCTTGGGTCACTGTCTGTGCGGAGTCTGCACATTCTCCCCGTGTGTGCGTGGGTTTCCTCCGGGTGCTCCGGTTTCCTCCCACAGTCCGAAGATGTGCGGGTTAGGTTAGAATCATGGAACAGAGTCCCTGCAGCACAGAAAGAGGCCATTTGGCCAATCAGATCTGCACTAACACTTCAAAAGTGCACCCTACTCCGGCCCAATCCCCGCCCTGCAAATCAACTCGAAGAAGCATTTTATCATGGCCAGTCCATCTAACCTGCACATCTTTGGACTGTGGGAGGAAACCGGAGCACCCGGAGGAAACCCACGCAGACACGGGGAGGATGTACAAACTCCACACAGACAGTTACTCGAGGTCAGAATCGAACCCGGGTCCCTGTCGATGTGAGGCAGCAGTGCAAACCACTGTGCGTCGGATCGGGCAAGGGATTGGGCCTAGGTGGGGTGCTCTTTGGGAGGGTCAGTGCAGACTGGATGGGCCGAATGGCCTTCTTCTGCACTGTAGGTATTTTATGATATGGAGAGTCAGGTAGTGGGACTAATCAGTTCACTCTTTCAGAGCCAGCACAGACTCGATGGACTGAATGGTTTTCTTCTGCGCTGGAAGGTTCTCTGACTGATTGTGCTCAGTGTTTAAGGGGATATAAAGCACCCCTTCATAAAGCTTGTAAAAGGAACTGTTGCATAAAAGTGGGCAGAGTAACTGTCCTCAGCAAACTGCACCTCCTATCTGGAGATGTCGGCAGACTCATGGGTATACCGATACCGGAGAAAATGGTGAACCGATACATTTGAAGACTACAAGTTAAATTGACACCCGAGATGAGAGGGTCCTATGACGAAGTACTGAGTTAAACGGACCGGTGTTCCCAGGTGTTTAGAAAAATGAGCAGTGATCTGACTGAAACATATGAATTCCTTCGAGGGCTGGCAGGGTTAGATGCCGATTCCCTTGGCTTGAGTGAATAGAACGAGGGGGTGGGGGGTGGTCACAGGCTCAGGATAAGGGGTCAATCCTCGGAGGGTTGTGAATCTTTGGAATTTTCTCACCTCGACAGCTGTGGATGTTCGGTCGACTCGAGAGCGAGATCGGTGGACTTTTTATTACGAAGGCAATCTAGGGGTATGGAGAGGGGGAAGGAATGTGGCGTAAGCTTGGATCTCTAGGAGTGACGGAGCAGTCCAGATGGCCAACTCCTGGTCCATATTCTTATCGAGTGCAGGTGACTGTAGGTCTTTCTCTGTTGGGAAAAGTGGGGGGGGGGGGTTGTTGTTGCTGTGAATCTATGGTTACAGACTGCAGTTCCAGCAAAGTCAGGCAGTGGGCTAGGATTGGTGGAGCAGCTAGTCTTCGATTTTTTCTGTTTTATACAACAGGAATAAAGACTAAATCCCAATTGTAAAAGGAGATGGAGTGTGGTTGGGGGTGGGGGTGGAGGTGGGGGGTGTGGTGATCAAAGCTCGTTCTCCCAAAACATGGAACAATGCCAGAGAGGGGGGTAAAATGCAAGCCAATATCCTTTGAGCTCCCTCGGTTAAAAGGATCAGATCCTGAATCACAATTACACCAACACAGTCACTCCCTGTGGCACAGACAATGGAGGGTCTGTGCGTGAAAAATAGAAGGAATTCCTCAGCCTCAGATCCTGGTTTGTTAACAGCGCCAACGATCTGCTTCTATCACATGATGTTATCCTTTGCCGATTGTCTCTCATTGTAAAGGTCACAGGTTGAAACATACAAGGCCCAGGTACCGTTGGATGTTGTGTGTCGACACACCGTATCTGGCCCGGACAAACAGGAGCTCTCGGAGGTTGGCAAACACCCCTGGAGTCTAATTTAAACTGGCAATCTGAAACATCGAAGACATTCCACCGCTTGTGACCTCTGACTCATAAAAAACTTGCTAACGTGGCTGCCTGGGGCTGAAGATATGTTGATGGATTTGAAAAAGGAATGTCGAAGCTAATATCGTTGATATCAGAAAAACGAACAGTTTTTCTGTAACCTGTCTGTTCGAAACAAAACCAAGAGTACAAGTTGTAAGGTAATCACAGGTGAGGAAGGCCATTCTGCCCATCTAGATCATTCATGCTGAGAGATCCTAGCATTTCCACCTGGAAGTTTACTCCACACATTGGGCGCGATTCTCCGCTCCCGCGCCGGTTTGGAGAATCGCCTGGGTCGCCAAATTTTCCCGCGACGCCGGTCCGATGCCCTCCCGCGATTCACGGAAGCGGCCAGATCGGCACAATCGCATTTTGCGCGGCGCGGTCCAAGGCCTGGCGCGCGTAAATGACGCGGCGCCGCTCCTAGCCCATTTTCGGGCCCTGAATCGGTCGGGATAGGGGCCATTTCACACCGACGTGAACCTCGACGGCGTTCACGACGGCGCGAACACTCTGTCTCCATTTCAGAGAATCGCGCCCATTGTTACTCATCAAGACAAAGAAGAATGCCAAATTTCAAACAATGAAGGTAATTTATACAAAAGCAGCGAAGGATTCGGAATTGGATTTGTTTATTGTCACGTGTACCGAGGTACAGTGAAAAGTATTTTGCTGCGAGCAGCTCAGACCATTAAGTACCTGAAAATAAAATAAAATAAAACGGAATTACATAATAGGGTAACACAAGGTACACAACGTAAATACATAGAACCGGCATCGGGTGAAGCATACAGGGGTCTACTGTTAATCAGGTCAGTCCATAAGAGGATTGTTTAGGAGTCTGGTAACAGCGGGAAAGAAGCGTTTTTTGAGTCTGTTCGTGCGTGTTCTCGGACTTTTGTATCTCCTGCCCAATGGAAGAAGTTGGAAGAGTGAGTAAGCCGGGTGGGAGGGGTCTTTGATTGTGCTGCCCGCTTTCCCCAGGCAGCGGGAGGTGTAGATGGAGTCAATGGATGGGACTTTGATTGGCCTGCAAGCTGTCTCCGATTGGCCAAGATGATTATTGCACCTCTTTTGAACTTCTTGGGACCTTGTGGAGCCTCCCAATCCCTCTTGCTTTCTCCATGGCAACACCTTGGCCAATCAAGGGTTGACTTGTGATTGTTTGAAATTTGATATTCTTGCTTTTTATAATTCTTTGATAGGATACGGACGTTGCCAGCTCAGCCAGCATTTATATTGCCCATCCCTAATTGCCCGTGAGAGAGTGGTGGTGGGTCGCCTTATTGAATCCAATCTTGAGCTAGAAGTGCCGAGTGGATGGTCCATCGCGGCCCCCTGCGGAGGTCCCCAGCATCACAAAGGTCAGTCTTCAGCCAACACGATTCACTCCACGTGATACCAAGAAACGGCTGAAGGCATTGGATACTGCAAAGGCTGTGGGCCCTGACAATATTCCGTCAATAGTACTGAAGACTTGTGCTCCTGAACTTTCCACATCCCTAGCCAAGCTGTTCCAGCACAGCTACAACACTGACATCTACCCGGCAATGTGGAAAATTGCCCAGGTGTGTCCTGTGCACAAGAAACAGGACAAATCCAACCCAGCCAATTACCGCCCTATCAGTCTACTCTCCATCAGCAAAGTGATGGAAGGAGTCATCAATGATTTCAAGTGGCACTTACTCAGCAATAACCTGCTGACGGACGCTCAGTTTGGGTTCCGCCAGGGTCACTCAGCTCCTGACCTTGGTTCAAACATGGACAAAAAACCTGAATGCCAGAGGTGAGGTGAGAGTGACTTCCCTTGACTGAGTGCAGCATCAAGGAGCCCTTGCAAAGCTGGAATCAATGGGAATCAGTTGGCAAACTCTCTGCTGGATGGAGTCAGACTCAGCAAAAAGGAAGATGATTGTGGATGTTGGAGGTCAGTCATCTCAACTCCAGGAAATTATTGCAGGAGCTCCTCTGGGGAGTGTCCTCGGCCCAACGATCTTCAGCTGCTTCATCAATGACATTCTTTCCATCATAAGATCAGAAGTGGGGATGTTTGCAGATGACTGCACAATCTGCACTGCGACTCCTCAGATGCTGAAGCAGTCGATGTCCTCATGCAGCAAGACCTGGACAATATCGAGGCTTGCGCTGACAAGTGGCAAGTTACATTTGTGCCACACAAGTGCCAGGCAATGACCATCTCCCACAAGGGAGAATCTAGTCATTGTCCCTTGATAGTCAATGGCATTACCATCACTGAATCCCTACTATTAATTTCCTGGGGGGGGGGGGTTACCATTGACCAGAAATACAGTGGCACTGTGGGTGTACCTATACCTCAGGGACTGCAGCGGTTCAAGAAAGCAGTTCACCACCACCTTCCAATCGGCCACTAAGGGTGGGCAATAAATGCTGGCCTAACCAAGCCTTCATGAGTGGGATGGAATACTCTCTACCTGCCTGGACGATTGCAGCTGCAACAACAATCGTGATGTTTGAGAAAGCAACCCGCTTGATTGGCATCAACCATTCACTCCCTCCACCATCGACGCACAGTGGCAGCCATGCGTACCATCTACAAGATGCACTGCAGTAACTCACCAAGGCTCCCTCGACAGCACCTTCCAAACCCACAACCACTACCAGCTAGAAGGACAAGGGCAGCAGATACCTGGGAACCCCACCACCTGGAGGTTCTGCTCCAAGTCACTCACTATCCCGACATGCAAATACATCGCCGTTCCTTCACCGTCACTGGTCCAAAATCCTGGAACTCCCTCCCTAACAGCACTGTGGGTGTACCTACATCACATGGACTGTAGCGGTTCAAGAAGGCAGCGCCAATTTCTCGAGGGCAATTAGGGATGGGCGAGGAATGCTGGCCTTCCCAGCGATGCCCACATCCCGTGAATGAATAAGACAAAATGCTGCACTCCATGTTTGTTCTGACGAGTGCAAAATGAAAAGATTTGATAACATGTCCCTCTTTTCAGCAATATTCAACTGGTGGCTGATTTGTCCACATGGTGATCACTCAGTGAGTTAAAATGAGTTTATCTGTATCTGTCCCAAAATTGTTCATCTCTGGTTTCAATCTGAGTCCCCTGTTCTACTCCTGCAGTTTAATTTATAGCAATATTACTGGTTACCTTTTTGTAAGTTGGTCGCTATCAGCTGGCTGTTTCTGGGGGCTTGTTGTGTGCAGATTGCCTGCTCCATTTCCTACATCACAATAATAAATACACTTCCAAACTATGCCCTTGACTATGAAGTATTTTGGGATGTCCTATGGTTGTGAAAGGTGTTAGAGTAATGTTAGTTTCTTTCAAGTGACTGCACCTGGCTCATGTTTCAGATTATAGAAAGAAGGTATAAATTTCACAGTTTGAACCTTGCGAATGGATCAAAAATAATTAACGCCTTCCAGAGACGCAACGTGAGGGGAAGACATGCACATGTGTCTCCTGCTGGAAAACGGACCTATTTTTAATATAAATTTAGAGTACCCAATTCATTTATTCCAATAAAGGGACAATTCAGCGTAGCCAATCCACCTAACCTGCACATCTTTGGATTGTGGTGGGCAGCACGGTGGCCTAGTGGTTAGCACAGCTGCCTCACGGCGCTGAGGTCCCAGGTTCGATCCCGGCTCTGGGCCACTGTCCGTGTAGAGTTTGCACGTTCTCCCCGTGTCTGCGTGGGTTTCGCCCCCACAACCCAAAAATGTGCAGAGTAGGTGGATTGGCCGCGCTAAATTGCCCCTTAATTGGAAAACATAATTGGGTACTCTAAATTAATTTTTTTAAACTCTTTGGATTGTGGGGGCAAAACCCACGCAAACACGGGGAGAATGTGCAAACTCCACACAGACAGTGACCCAGAGCCGGGATCGAACCTGGGACCTCGGCGGCGAGAGGCAACCGTGCTAACCACTTGCGCCACCGTGCTACCCATGGAAACGGACCTTTTTACTCTTTTTTTCCTGGCGTCACGGGTCTCTGACTTCTCAAAACTCTTGGAATTTGGCCGGGTAACGTCCCCTCGTCTCGGAGTTGTCCAAGGGAGGCAGAGCCAGAAACGATTTGGTCCGAAACTCGTCGACTGACTCTGAAGTCTCTCAGAGATCTACTGGAGGTAAGATGGTGGAGTCTGCATCTTCTCCAACCACTCCACTAACGGCTGTAGCTTTCACTAGAATTTTGGTGATCGAGCTCGACAAACACCGACAAACCAGTGGATGTGATCTATTTCGATTTCCAGAAGCCCTTTGACAAGGTGGCGTTTAGGAGGCTGTTAACTAAGTTAAGAGCCCACGGTGTTAAGGGTAAGATCCTGGCATGGAGAGAGGATTGGCTGACTGGCAGAAGGCAGAGAGTGGGGCTAAAGGGGTCTTTTTCAGGACGGCAGCCGATGACTAGTGGTGTGCATCTGGGGTCTGTGCTGGGACCACAGCTTTTCACAATATACATTAATGATCGGGAAGAAGGAACTGAAGGCACTGTTGCCAAGTTTGAAGCTGATACAAAGCTCTGTAGAGGGGCAGGTAGTATTGAGGAGGCAGGGAGCTGCAGAAGGACTTGGACAGGCTAGGAGAGCGGGCAAAGAAGTGGCAGATGGAATACAGTGTGGAAAAGTGTGAGGTTATGCACTTTAGACGGAAGAATGGAGGCCTAGACTGTTTTCTAAATGGGAAAATGTTTAGGAAATCAGAAGCACAAAGTGACTTAAGATTCTCTTAAGGTTAACGTTACTGGGACTGGTTTAGCACAGGGCTAAATAGCTGGCTTTTAAAGCAGACCAAGGCAGGCCAGCAGCGCGGCTTCAATTCCCGTACCAGCCTCCCCGAACAGGCGCCGGAATGTGGCGACTAGGGGCTTTTCACAGTAACTTAATTTTAAGCCTACTTGTGACAATAAGCGATTTTCATTTTCATTTCACGTGCCGGTTCAGTCGGCAGCTAGAAGGCAATGTTAGTATTCATGTCGAGAGGACTAGAATACAAGAGCAGGGATGTGCTTCTGAGGCTGTATAAGGCTTTGGAGCATTGTGAGCCCCGTATCTAAGGAAGGATGTGCTGACCTTGGAAAGAGTCTAGAGGAGGCTCACAAGAATGATCCCTGGAATGAAGAGCTTGTTATATGAGGAACAGTTGAGGACTCTGGGTCTGTACTCGATGGAGTTTAGGATGAGGGGGGATCTTATTGAAACTGGATACTGAGAAGCCTGGATAGAGTGGACGTGGAGAAGATGTTTCTTTCGGAGTAAAAACTAGAACCCGAGGCACAGCCTCAGACCAAAGAGACGATCCTTTAAAACAGAGGTGAGGAGGAATTTCTTCAGCCAGATGGTGGTGAATGTGTGGAACTCTTTGCCACAGAAGGCTGTGGAGGCCAAATCACTGTGTCTTTAAGACAGAGATAGATAGGTTCTTGATTAATAAAGGGATCAGGGGTTATGGGAGAAGGCAGGAGAACGGGGATGAGAAAAATATCAGCCATGATTAAATGGCGGAGCAGACTCGATGGGCCGAGTGGCCTATTTCTGCTCCTATGTCTTATGGTGTATAACTTGTTAGTGGATCTGAAAAGATCAATTGAGGAGGCCGTGGCTCCCATTCGTTTAGTTCTTGAAATCACCAGTAAGACCGTCAAAGCTCAAGGAGCTACAATTAAGAGGCCTCATTGTCAGATCATAGCGACAGGCCCATCTCCCTGGAGTCCAACCTTGCTTCAGTGGTCGATGACCTGGGGAACAGATCCAGGAGACAGAATATGTGTATTGTGGGGTTACCGGAGGGGGTCGAGAGCTGCACCCCGACGGAATAACCCTCGGACATGTTCCACAAGATGATGGGTGAGGGTGTACTTCCACCCCCCCACCCAAATTAGACTGGGCCCATCGTTCGCTCCGACCTAAGCCTCACTTTGGAGATCCTACGCTTGCGGCGATCACAAGATTCCACAGTTTCAGGGAAAAAGAGTTGCTTCTTCGATGGGCAAGGCAGTATCGGGATCTCAAGTGGGAAGGCCACACCATTAGGCTGTACCAGGACACGAGTGCGGACTTAGCTAAGAAGAGAGTGAAATCCAGACTGTTCAAGAGTGGAGTCAGGTTGGAGATGATCTACCCAGCTCGCCTTCAAATAACATTCCAAGGATCGCTGTTTGACTCACTGGGAGATACTGACTCCTTTGCACAAAAGCATACTTTGTGCGCTGTTTTATCAGTTTTATGGCTCCGCGTACGGGGACTTTGTATTTGATTTCTTTTCATGTTCATTGTTTGGGTGTACTCTTGGGGCTGCTAGCTGTATTTGCGAGAATTCTGCTGTTTGTTTATTGTATTAAATCTGCTGTTCCCTTTCTCTTTTCATTATTGTCATCTGGCGCATCTATTAGTCATTAGCGTGGGGCTTGTAAGAGCAGTACGTTTTTACTCTCCCTCAGTTGGGATAATAAAGTTGGCGGCATAATTGTGAAAATCCCCTCGTCGCCACATTCTGGCGCCTGTTCGGGTACACAGAGGGAGAATTCAGAATGTCCAATCCACCTAACAGCACGTCTTTCGGGACTTGTGGGAGGAAACCGGAGCACCCGGAGGAAACCCACGCAGACATGGGGAGAACGTGCAGACTCTGCACAGACAGTGACCCAAGCCGGGAATTGAACCTGGGACCCTGGAGCTGTGAAGCAACAGTGCTAACCACTGTGCTACCGTGCTGCCATCACGTCATTGTCATCACAGTATTGGCTGATGGTTCTGAAGTAGGCCATTTTCCAAGACCATATTTTTATCTCATCTCATCAAACATTCTTCATTTATGAAACTGTTTTATTGGACTGATTGGCACCGTTTATAATATAATGTGCCCACAATGCAGAAGGGGACACCCGGATGGAGATTTGTTTAAACCCCCTTCTGCACTGATGGAAGACACGTGTTCTGCCCAGCAATAGCACGAAGCTGCATCTTAAAACGGCCCCATGGCCAGGAGATCGGGATATCTGCGAGTCAAGACCCTGGCAGTGGGATATATGGCACAACTGTATTGCAAAGACTTATGAAAGAATGAAATAATATATTAATAAAATAGCCAAGGCAGGCAAAGATTAGATTAGCGTCCCCCATACACACAGCAGGACAAAGATGACATTAACACCTCATCTAGCAAACACAGAAACAAAAGCATAGCACAGCCACAGACATCGGAGGTCGATTTAGTTAAGGAGACACATCAGGGAGATAATTGGAAACACATTAAAGAAGGGAAGGACACCGGAGCAAGCACAGATAATCTCATCAACACGGACACACACCATACAGATGCAAATTGACAAGGGAGGGACACCGGGGCAAGCACAGATAATCTCATCAACACGGACACACACCATACAGATGCAAATTGACAAAGATGCATATTCTCAGTTTAAACCTGTCTGAGAGATCTAAATCAAAACTACCCTTTAACTATTATGTATGAGCAAATGTTCCCGCTTGAATTTGGATTCCTATAAAAATCCAGAGCGAATGTGTAATTGTCGAGATCAACGTGGGCCAAGCCACTGTTTGAGCTGGCTGCATGGGTCTCCCTGAAGGCTTCAGTAATTGTACAATAAAGAACAACGCTGTGAACCTTGCCTTGAGACTCGGCCTCTTGACTGCACTGGTACAAGGGATTTTTCCCTACAACAGTTCCAACAACAATTAATATTTAGAAAGCACCCATAACACAATAAAACATCTGATGGTGCTTCACAGGAGCATTATAAAACAAAATATCACACTGCGCCAGATAAGGAAATCTTAGGGCACGTGACCAATCAGATAGGTAGGTTTCAGTAAAGTAGCGAGGTTGAGAGGCTTAGCGAGGGAA
This sequence comes from Scyliorhinus torazame, assembly GCF_047496885.1. Taxonomy (NCBI): domain Eukaryota; kingdom Metazoa; phylum Chordata; class Chondrichthyes; order Carcharhiniformes; family Scyliorhinidae; genus Scyliorhinus; species Scyliorhinus torazame. The sequence goes on from NC_092718.1 coordinate 10,798,108, forward strand.
TTCCTGAGCTTGGGGCAGCTGGAGGCAGGACCACCAATGGTGGCGCGATTAAAATGGGCGATGTTCAAGAATCCAGAATCAGAGGAACTCTGGGAACTGAGAGGGTTATAGGGCTGGGGGGTGGGGGGGGGGGGGGGGGTGTTGGTCATTACAGAGATAGGGAGGGAGGGGATCATGGAGAGATTTCAATACACGGATGAGAAATTTAACACTCAGTTGTTGCCAAACCGGCTATCATTGGAGGTCAGCAAGGACAGGGTGTGGGGGGGGGGGGGGGGGGGGGGAGGGGGGGGGGGGGGGGTGCCGGGAGTAATGGGTGAATGGGACTTGTTCCGGGTTAGGATACCAGCAGCAAAGTTTTGGATGAGTTCAGGTTTGCAGAGAGCATATTAGAAAACTTGTACAGTGTTAATATGGAACTCAGTGGTGGGGCCTGAGCTGGCCAGTTAAATGTTCCTCTTTCCAAACAGTCCGTACAGGGACTGATGTTACTGAGAAAAGGGAGGTTCACTCAGGAGCCCAATGAGTCCAAAGCATTCTTAGCTGATATTTAGGCCTGCCAAGACATTCCATCTTACAAACTCCAGAAGCCCTGCCCTTGACAAGTCCATGTGGATCTCAGGGGCTTTCTGCTGGTTTTCCGTGTTGACCACTTCCAGCGGGTCATTCAACCTTTTGCCAACTCTCAACTATGCTTAGTCTGACAAACACATGCACACAGACATGGAAACAGACACACACACACACAGACAGACACAGACCGAGACACAGGCACACACCACATGCAAGAAGCTCAGACGCTTCCCGGTTGCTATGATACCTATGGTTTCTATCCAGGCTGACACTGTGGGGCCCAGAATTCTCTCTTCCAATTCAAATTTTTAATTTGCAAACAGCCTGTGCAAGGAGCCAGCCTTTCATCTGTAGCATCAGACGCAGCAGCTCCCGGTTCTATTGTGACTCAATTAGATGCAACGGGAAAGAATGGCTGATATCTAACGGGCTAAAAGGTTGTATAGGCAGCCTGAAGGCGTGTTTCAAGCAGAGTGGAGATAGACGAGCGGGTAACTTAACGGGGTTATATTGGAGAGAGAATTCCACAGGGGAATTGGTAGCAATCAGAAAAATGATCATTGATGGTCAAGCAGAAGGGATGGAGGATGGGCAATTAGGAAGAAATGAACTGACATTGATATAGCAACTTTTACATCCTCTGGAAACCCCAAAGCAATTACGCTCAATGAAATAAGCTTTGAAGAGGAGTCATCGTTGCAATACAGGAAATGCGACAACTCATTTATGCACAGCATGTTCCCATAAACAATAATATAATAATAGTCATTTGTTTGGACAGACCATTTTGTCGAGGTTTTCATCTTGCATCTTCATCGTGAGGACATTCGCTAGAATACCAGGGGAGACAACAACGTTACACTGCATGACAAGAAGGTGCTGACTGGCTGGCGAAAGGAGTCCGATTGATCGAGGCATTACCATGTAAAATGCACCAGTTGATAGTGACTGACAGTTAACTGCCAAACATTGCTTGAAATTTAAACCAGGCAGCTTGACTCTGATTGACCAAGCATTACGCTGTGAAATGAATCAGCAAATGGCTTTCACATTTCTTTTAGTTGAAACAGGCGTAATGTGTGTACATGTTCTTCCTGTTTGCAAAGAACAGGGCCCTGTGCATTAACGTATGTAGCTTCCAGTACACGCACATGCATCACACTGTGTGCCCAACTGAAATCTTAAATTGATTGTCAGCATAATTGTTTTCTTTTTAGAAGTTAACTTCTTCCAGTCGTGGGCAGCACAAGTGATTAGCACTGTGGTTTCACAGCGCCAGGGTCCCAGGTTCGATTCCCCGCTGGGTCACTGTCTGTGTGGAGTCTGCACATTCTCCCCGTGTCTGCGTGGGTTTCCTCCGGGTGCTCCGGTTTCCTCCGGGGGAACTTCTTCAGCGCGCCGACCCCGACTCAACATGGCGTCAGGGTTCAGGGGCCGGTCGTGCAACAAAGTAGGCCCGGGTTGGGGGGGGGGGGGGGGGTAGGCCGGTCCGCTAATCAGTGGCCCTGATCGCGGCCCAGACCCCATCGGAGGCCCCCCTCCGGTGAAGGAGCGCTCTTCCCCGCCCCACAGAGTTCCCGCCGGCAATGACCAGGGGTGAACGGCGCCGGCGGGACTCTGTCGTGCCCGCACGGCCACTCGGCCCATCCGGCCCGGAGAATCGGCGGCCCCGCCGATTCCAGCGGCCTGCGGCCGGCGCCGCGCCAAACGTGCCGGCGCAAATGGCGCCGATTCTCCGCAGCGCGGGGTGGCGTGGCGCGGTCGTGGCGATTCTCCGGCCCGGCGCAGGGCTCGGAGTATCGCGCCCACAATCTTATGATGCTGGCTCTAAGGCAACAGGTCCTTGCATTTATATAGCACCTTTAAAATGGTAAAACACAGGGCGGCACGGTGGCGGAGTGGTTAGCACTGCTGCCTCACGGCTCCGAGGTCCCAGGTTCGATCCCAGCCCTGGGTCACTGTCCGTGCGGAGTTTGCACATTCTCCCCATGTTTGCGAGGGTTTCACCCCCAGAACCCAAAGATGTGCAGCATAGGTGGATTGGCCGCGCTAAATTGCCCCTTAATTGGAAAAGAAAATAACTTGATACTGTAAATTTATAAAAATAAATAAATAAAATAGTAAAAGATTTCAAGGCACTTTGCAGCACCATTATCAAATACAATTTAATGCTGAGCCCCTTGAGGACAGCATAGGACAGGTCACTGAGTCACAGGGGGAGGTATCATGGAGCATCATAAAGGAGCATAATGAGGTAGAGAGGCAGAGGGACGTAGGGAGAAAATTCCAGAATTTAGAGCCCAGGCAGCTGAAAAGAGCCACCGGTGGAGCGTGGGTTAAAACTGAGGATACAGAAGAAGCCGGATTTGGAGGAGGGCAAAAATGTCGGAGGAGTGGCAGGGCCAGGTTTAGGGAGAGGACACAGAGATGCAAAGTGTTGTATTAAAAGCAAGTTGTTTCATTTGATCACCTTGAATCGGACTTCCTTCAGGAAATCAGTTCAGGGTCAACAGCAAGGAAATATTGCATGTTTTTTTAAAAGTCAATTGGACTGAGGATGACTTTAATCCCCACTGAAGCAATGGAATCACAGTGGAGCTTAGCAAATAGTTCCCTTCGCCACCAACCACTATACAAGAGACTGACAGGGAGAGGAGAACTACACTGGGATATAAATCTTACACAGACGGTCATCGCTGCCTCAAACAATTACATTTCAATCAATAATGTATCTTAGAGCTTTTGTCTCCGCCCCAGGCAAGTGTTTTGACTGCACTACAGACAGATTATTCTATTTGCTGCTACCAAGAACCAGCCGGCTTCTCTGCGGGGTGAGTAACATTTGCGCCACACAAGTGCCACGCAATGGCCATCTCCTACAAGAGAGGATCTAGCCATCGCACGATGCCGCAGTGCTCAGCCCTTCAGCCTCACTGCAGCCAGGGACCGGGGTTCGATTCCGACCTCGGGTGACTGTCTGTGCGCAGTATGCACGTTCTCCCCGTCTCAGCATGGGTCAACATGCTGGGGGTTACCACTGATCAGAAAACTGAACTGAACTAGCCGCATTAATGTGGCTACCAGGACAGGTCAAAGGCTAGGAATTCTATGGCGTGTAACTCCCCTCCTGACCCACCAAAGCCTGTCCACCGTCTACAAGGCACAAGTCAGGAGTGTAATGGAATACTCTCCAGTTGCCTGGATGAGTGCAGCTCCAACAACACTCAAGAAGCTCGACACCATCCAGGACAAAGCTGCCCGCTTGATTGCTCCCCCTTCCACAAACATTCACTCCCTCCACCACCGACAAACAGTGGCAGCCGTGTGTACCATCTACAAGATACACTGCAGTAACTCACCAAGGTTCCTTAGACACCACCTAGAAGGACAAGAGCAGCAGATACCTGGAAACCCCACCACCTGGAGGTTCTCCTCTAAACCACACCGACTTGGAAATATATCACCGTTCTTTCACTGTCGCTGAGGCAAATTCCTGGAACTCCCTCCCTAACAGCACAGTGGGTGTACCTACACCTCAAGGACTGCAGTGGTTCAAGAAGGCAGCTCACCACCATCTTCTGATGGGCAACTCGGGATGGGCAGTAAATGCTGGCCTAATGAGCGACTCCCACATCCCGTAGGTGAATTTTTAAAAACCTATCTTGCTGACGTAGGCATGTGTCCATTAAGAACTAAACCAAAACTCGTCTGCCCTCTGTGGTTATAAAACCTCTGCACATTTTCCAAAGAGTAGCTGCATTCACCCAGTGCCCTGCGCAATATACATATTAAAAAAAATATATAATTATTAAGAGTTTTTCACCAACACAATTTTTTCCCCTTACAAACAATAACCCCCCCCCCCCCCCCCCCCCCCACCCCGCCCCCGTAACAAAATAACACGAAATCGCACTGAGCAAGATATATACATGTCCCTGCGCAATATTTAACATCACCATCTGGTCATTCATCTCATTGCTGTTTGGTGGGAGCTTGCTGTGCACAAATAATCTGCACCTTCACGACTTCACTTCACAAAAGTACCTCATGGGTTGTGAAGGACTTTGAGGAAGTCCTGAGACACCATGCGGCCGATTTTCCAGCCGTGTTGTGCTCGACTCTCCCCCGCTCTTCCTGGGGAATACTGGGTGAGTCCCTGAACGGGTGCTCCCGACACACGGCACCTGCACGATCTGAATCACGCCCTCGCTGGGCGTGAAACCAACTTGTGTATTTAAATGAGTCTTTAAACTGAGTTAAATATTCGCGGCCGGCGTCTCCGGGCTCCCGGGATTCACCGGCGCAGCGTGAGCCCGGCGCAAGTCCTGGTTTCCAAAAACAGAAACCAGACGCGATGACCATGCTCATCGTGGCCGCAATTATACTTTTCTGTCCAGTCCCCAGAGTCTTTAACTCCCGTGTCTATCATGAATCTGTGCAACTCAGCCTTAAAAAGATTCACCGACCCTCCTCCACTGCTCTCTGGGGAAGAGAGTTCCACCGACACACGAGAGAGAAATAAATTATCCTCATCTGCACCTTAAATCGGAGGCCAATGATTTTTAAACGGTGTCCCCTCGTTCCAATCTCTCCCACGCGGGGAAACACCCTCTCAGTATCCAGCCTGTCAAGTACCCTCAGGATCTTAAATGTTTCAATAAGATCACCTCTCAATCCCCTAAACTCAGATGGATACCTCGTCTGTCCAACCTTTCCTCATAAAACAAACCCTTATCCCAGGAATCAGACAAGGGAATCGATGTGTAAGGCAGGTTGGTTCGATGTGGACTGCACTCGATGCAGGGAAGTTAGAAACAGACGTCGAACACAGGAGAAGATCCAACACTGTTTTATTCAACTAGATGGACTGCTGTACATATTCAGCTGTGGGTCGACACTATACTGATCTGACTAGTGACCTTGTAGTAGCCTGACCGGACTTACTAGCTACCACATGGTGTTTGTGTTTGCTAGCTTGAGGACTCTGACTGTCTCAGTGGCTGGGTCCCGAGAGAGCGGGAAACCTAGTGCCCTCTGGCTTTATAGTGGTGGTGTCCTGTCTGGTGATTGGCTGTGCTGTGTTGTATGCTTATTGGTTATCCTGTGTGTCAATCACTGCCTGTCTGCATCTCATTATATACATGAGTGGATATTATGACATCTCTGCCTTTTTTTGGAGTTAAATAAATACTGAAGTATGTATATATATATATATATATGCCTGACTATATACAAACGGTGATTGGACAAACGTATATACATGCAAAGGTGTTGATAGTGCAGATACATGGCAAACTAAGCAATATTTACAAGAGTTAAGTCGATGGATTCAGTCACAAAAATTTACAAAAGTTAAGTCTACAGATTCAGCCTTTGTGGCGGGTGACGAATTCTTGTTGATCGCCGCAGAGGTGGATCAGGAGCCGCCTGCACGTGGAGAGGTGGGATCCCTGCCATTGCGGTGGTCGCGTGGGCCGGCAGGATCGCTGGCAGATCGGTGGCGTCGTGGCAGGGGTACGTCGGGAGGAAGCATGATAGCCGGCGGAGCACTGCGGTCAGGTGGTGGGCGTGGAACTCTTCGCAATGCCCGTCCGTTGCGCCGTAGCAGGGAGCCATCAGCCATGCGAACAATGAAAGACCTCGGGGCAACTTGTTTGATCACAACAGCTGTGGCTGACCAACCGCCCTCGGGCAACTGGACGCAAACATGATCGTCTGGAGCCAGCTCAGGTAAATCCGTGACATGAGCATCATATGTGGCCTTCTGTTGGGCCCGGGACTGTTGCATTTTCTGTAAGACCGTGAGGTGGTCAAGGTTTGGAACATGGATGGCCGGAACTGTGGTCCTCAGAGTGCGATTCATGAGCATCTGCACTGGAGACAACCCAGTGGACAGTGGGGTTGCCCTGTATGCCAGCATTGCCAGGTTAAAATCGGAGCCTGAATCTGCAGCTTCGTACAGCAACCGCTTGACAATATGGACCCCTTTCTCGGCCTTCCTGTTTGATTGCGGGTAGTGGGGACTGGAGGTAACGTGACGGAAGTTGTAGGACTGTGCAAAATCAGACCATTCTTGGCTGTAAAAGCAAGGACCGTTGTTGCTCATTACCGTGAGCGGTATCCCGTGCCTGGCGAACGTTTCTTTGCAGGCTTTGATTACCGCCTTCGACGTGAGGTCGGACAGTTTCACCACTTCTGGGTAACTGGAGAAGTAGTCGACCAGGAGTACGTAGTCACGCCCGTTGGCATAAAAAAGGTCTACACCTACTTTGGACCACGGAGGGGTCACGATCTCGTGCTGTTACAGTGTTTCCTTGGGTTGAGCCGGGGTTGAAACTTCTGACAGGCAGTTGAGGACCGTGTTGGCAATATCCTGGTTAATGCCCGGCCAGTAAACCGTCTCCCGAGCTCTGCGTCGGCATTTCCCGACTCCAAGGTGACCCTCATGGAGTTGACCCTGCACCATAGCCTGCATGCTTTGCGGAATAACGATCCTGTCGAGTTCCAGAAGGATTCCCTCCACAACCGTCAGCTCGTCTTTAACATTAAAGAATTGGGGACATTGTCCCTTCTGCCAGCCATGGGTAAGGTGCTGCATCATACGCTGCAGTAAAGGATTGTTTCCTCACGAATTTGGACCACCCGTTTGTCAGAGGCTGGGAGGTTGGTGGTACACAAGTGTACTTGCGCTTCTATGTGGCAGATGAAGTCACCTTGTTCACACGGTGTGGTGATGGACCGGGACAGGGCATCTGCAATGATCAGCTCTTTGCCTGGCGTGTAGATAAATTCGAAGTCATAGCGGCGGAGACGAAGAAGAATTTGATGTAACCGAGGTGTCATGTCATTTAAATCCTTCTGGATTATGTGGACTAGAGGCCTGTGGTCCATTTCCACTGTGAATTTCGGCAGGCCGTAAACGTAGTCATGAAACTTGACTATTCCTGTCAGGAGGCCCAGACACTCCTTTTCGATCTGGGCATACCGTTGCTCAGTGGGTGTCATGGCCCTGGAGGCATATGCCACTGGAGCCCAGGACGAGGAGTCATTTCGCAGGTGGAGCACCGCCCCAATGCCGTTCTGGCTTGCATCAGTTGATATCTTGGTTTCCTCGGTTGGGTCGAAGAACGCTAGCACTGGGCCTGTGGTGAGCTTTGCCTTCAGCTCACGCCATTCCGCTTCATGTGTGGGCAGCCACTGGAATTCCATTGCCTTCTTGACGAGATGGCGGAGGGCCATGGTGTGCGATGCCATATTGGGAATGAAGTTCCCGAGAAAGTTGACCATCCCGAGGAAGTGGAGGACCGCCTCCTTGTCCTCCAGGATCTTCATGGCGTTGATCGCCAAGATCTTGTCGGCGTCTGGCCGCACGCCCTGCCATGAGATGTGGTCGCCTTGAAACTTTATATCAGATTGACCAAATGAGCACTTGGCCCTGTTGGGCTGGAGACCATGTTCATGAATTCGCTGGAAGACCTGCTCGAGGCGAGCGATGTGTTCCTGGGGCGTTGTGGACCAGATGATCACGTCGCCCGCGTACACTCGTACCCTCTCGATGCCCTCCATCATCTGCTCCATGATGCGATGAAACACTTCGGAGGCAGATATGATACCGAAAGGCATTCGGTTGTAACAGTAGCGGCCGAACGGGGTGTTGAACGTGCACAGCTTGCGACTGGATGCGTCCAGCTGTATTTGCCAAAAACCCCGGGAGGCGTCCAGCTTAGTGAAGAATTTGGCATGAGCCATCTCGCTAGTTAACTCTTCACGCTTCGGGATCGGGTAGTGCTCCCGCATGATGTTGCGGTTTAGATCCTTGGGATCAATGCAAATGCGAAGCTCCCCTGATGGCTTCTTTACGCAGACCATGGAGCTGACCCAGTCTGTTGGCTCCGTGACCTTCGAGATGATGCCCTGGTCTTGGAGGTCCTGTAGTTGCTTTTTCAGACGATCCTTGAGGGGCGCCAGCACCCGGCGAGGTGCATGGATTACAGGGGTGGCGTATGGCTTGAGCAGTATTTTGTATCGGTACGGGAGCGTGCCCATTCCATCGAATACACTGTGGTACTGCGTGATAATGTCGTCTATGTCGGCTTGCAAATTTCCATCGGGCGAGGCCGTCGCCAGTGACGATGACATGGTGTGGACACGTTGAACCAGGTTCAGGAGCTTGCAGGTGCGAGCACCGAGCAGGGACGCCCTGTCAGGCCCGACGATTTCAAATCGTAATGTTGCCTTGATCACATTGTTGGATACCCCTAGTTGACACGAGCCACTGGCAGCTATGGCGTTGCCATTGTAGTCACCAAGCTGGCAGGCCGGTGGAAGAATGCTTGGTCGGGCCCGGATGGTGTCGAGGTCGGATTGTGAGATGAGGTTCTCAGACGCGCAGATGTCCAGTTTAAATCGGATGCGAGCCTTGTTCACTGTGAGGACAGCACACCACTCGTCGTCGGGATCCACACTGAGGATCGAGAGGCGTTGGTGTGGTGGAGGCCAGCTCATGTGTGGTTATGATGCCCACCCGATAAGGAGACTTGAGGCAGTCAGCATCAGGGTCCGTTGGGCTGTCGGGATCAGAATCTGGCATGCCTTGTTGTATTGAGCGGATACTTCTGCGCCGCAGCTGGGATCGCTGGCTGCTGAGCGGTGGAGTGGATCTGCAGAGGGCTGCGTAGTGGCCAGGCTTGCCACACTGGAGACATCGGCATCCTCTTGCCGGACATTGCCGCTTTAAGTGGGCGGAGCCACAATTCAGACACGTCATGACACTGCCGTCAGCACGATCCGTGCGCCATCGCGCATGCGCAGTGCGGTCGGCCGACGTACGCACCCGCGCAGTCGGGTTTTCGGTCTCGGCGTCCACTCGGTCGTGGCGCGCATGCGCAGGGATCCGAGAAAAGAGCGCAAAACGGCCACTCTCCTCGATGCTCAGGCCCTGCATCTGTGCAATGGCCTGCACCCGTTCCGCCTCGTGGGAGGCCAGCATTGCAGTTTCTGTTGCCCTGATGTGGGAGTAACGATTCTTGGCATGCTCATGGACAACCCACGTCTTGATAGCGACAGAGAGGGTCAACTGTTTGATTTTAAGGAGCTGCTGCCGAAGGGAGTCGGAGTGGATCCCGAAAACAATCTGATCCCGGATCATGGAATCAGCCGTCGAGTCAGAGTTACATGACTGCGCTAGGATGAGGAGATGGGTCAAGAAGGACTGAAAAGGTTCATCCTTACCCTGAAGCCTCTGCTGGAAAATGTACCGTTCGAAGCTCTCATTCACCTCAATGTCGCAGTGGCTGTCGAACTTCAGCAGGACTGTTTTGAATTTCGTTTTGTCTTCGCCGTCGGCAAACGTAAGCAAATTGTAGATATGGATGGCGTGGTCCCCCGCAGTGGAGAGAAATAGCGTGATCTTCCTGGCATCCGATGCTGCCTCGAGGTCGGAGGCCTCGATGTACAAGAGGAACCTTTGCTTGAAGATTTTCCAGTTTGCACCGAGGTTGCCGGAGATGCGGAGTTGCGGAGGAGGCTGGATGTTTTCCATTTCGCTGGATGGCTGCTTGCTGGTCGATGCTGATTCACTCGAGGTAGGTCCGTCAAGATCAATATCACTCTGGTACCAAGATGTGTTAGGCAGGTTGGTTCGATGTGGACTGCACTCGATGCAGCGAAGTTAGAAACAGACGTCTAACACAGGAGAAGATCCAACACTGTTTTATTCAACTAGATGAACTGCAGTACATATTCAGCTGTGGGTCGACACTATACTGATCTGACTAGTGACCTTGTAGTAGCCTGACCAGACTTACTAGCTACCGCATGGTGTTTGCACTGTGCTAGCTCGAGGACTCTGACTGTCTCAGTAGCTGGGTCCCGAGAGAGCGGGAAACCTAGTGCCCTCTGGCTTTATAGTGGTAGTGTCCTGTCTGGTGATTGGCTGTGCTGTGTTGTATGCTTACTGGTCATCCTATGTGTCAATCACTGCCTGTCTGCATCTCATTATATACATGAGTGGATATTATGACAGGAATCTTCTCTGAACGGTCATTGCTTAAGGAGACCAAAACTGTACACCGTACTTCAAATATAGTCTCACCAACACAACTGTATAACTGTAACAAAACTTCCCCGCTTTTATTCTTGATTGCCCTTGCTGTAAATGTCAAAGTCCACACCAATGTTTCTGTCCGCATGAATCACCTCCTACACCCACTTCATCTGATCCTATAACCATATCCCTCTATCTCTCTTTCTCCCTCGTGTGTTTATCCAGCTTTTCCTTAAATGTATCTATTCAGGGGCACCACATTCCCATCGCTCTTTGGGTTAAGAATTTGAGAACATTTTCTTTCTCTCTGTTGTTGATTACTGCAGGACTGGTCTCTTCACAGCCAGAATCTTCACCAGGTCGATTGAGACAGGAGACAGTTCATCACAGTCCTGCTTCCTGTTCTCACAGCCTGCGCTACCGTTTCCTGCCTCTTGCAACAGGACAGTTGTGAGGCCCTGATGCCCGTGGGATTGAAGTGAGTTCTTTCTTTCCCCCTCAAGGCTTGACATACTGTGGTAGGCCAAGAGGCTGGAGGAAGCTACACAGTAAATACGTCTGCCCTTGAAAGGGGTCAGGAATTTGCGGGGGGGGGTGGGGAGAGGTATGAGAAGGGACCATGTTGAGTTGCCGTTTCACTCTTGACCTCCTTCCTAACAGGGAAGGAGATGCCTTGGTCATGATTTCACCGAGTGAGGAACTGGTTCGAGATCATTCCCTCTATTTCATACCAGTACACTTTTACCAGTTTCTTCATCTTGAAGTACAGAATTAAGAAAAATATATTGTGACCCTTTAAGGGGTGAGCCCTTGGGATAAGGGGAGGCGGTAGCACAGTGGTATTGTCACGGGACAAGTAAACCGGAGATATGGAAAAGATATAGTTCGAGTACAATAGATGGGTCGTTTTTTGTACAGTGTGTGCAGGAGGGTTTCCTGACACAATATGTTGACAGGCCAACAAGAGGGGAGGCCACATTGGATTTGGTTTTGGGTAATGAACCAGGCCAGGTGTTGGATTTGGAGGTAGGAGAGCACTTTGGGGACAGTGACCACAATTCGGTGACGTTTACGTTAATGATGGAAAGGGATAAGTATACACCGCAGGGGAAGAGTTATAGCTGGGGGAAGGGCAATTATGATGCCATTAGACATGACTTGGGGGGGATAAGGTGGAGAAGTATGCTGCAAGTGTTGGGCACACTGGATAAGTGGGGCTTGTTCAAGGATCAGCTACTGCGTGTTCTTGATAAGTATGTACCGGTCAGGCAGGGAGGAAGGCGTCGAGCGAGGGAACCGTGGTTTACCAAGGAAGTGGAATCTCTTGTTAAGAGGAAGAAGGAGGCCTATGTGAAGATGAGGTGTGAAGTTTCAGTTGGGGCGATGGATAGTTACAAGGTAGCGAGGAAGGATCTAAAGAGAGAGCTAAGACGAGCAAGGAGGGGACATGAGAAGTATTTGGCAGGAAGGATCAAGGAAAACCCAAAAGCTTTCTATAGGTATGTCAGGAATAAGCGAATGACTAGGGAAAGAGTAGGACCAGTCAAGGACAGGGATGGGAAATTGTGTGTGGAGTCTGAAGAGACAGGCGAGATACTAAATGAATATTTTTCGTCAGTATTCACTCAGGAAAAAGATAATGTTGTGGAGGAGAATGCTGAGCCCCAGGCTAATAGAATAGATGGCATTGAGGTACGTAGGGAAGAGGTGTTGGCAATTCTGGACAGGCTGAAAATAGATAAGTCCCCGGGTCCTGATGGGATTTATCCTAGGATTCTCTGGGAGGCCAGGGAAGAGGTTGCTGGGCCTTTGGCTTTGATTTTTATGTCATCATTGGCTACAGGAATAGTGCCAGAGGACTGGAGGACAGCAAATGTGGTCCCTTTGTTCAAAAAGGGGAGCAGAGACAACCCCGGCAACTATAGACCGGTGAGCCTCACGTCTGTAGTGGGTAAAGTCTTGGAGGGGATTATAAGAGACAAGATTTATAATCATCTAGATAGGAATAATATGATCAGGGATAGTCAGCATGGCTTTGTGAAGGGTAGGTCATGCCTCACAAACCTTATTGAGTTCTTTGAGAAGGTGACTGAACAGGTAGATGAGGGTAGAGCAGTTGATGTGGTGTATATGGATTTCAGCAAAGCGTTTGATAAGGTTCCCCACGGTAGGCTATTGCAGAAAATACGGAGGCTGGGGATTGAGGGTGATTTAGAGATGTGGATCAGAAATTGGCTAGCTGAAAGAAGACAGAGGGTGGTGGTTGATGGGAAATGTTCAGAATGGAGTACAGTCACAAGTGGAGTACCACAAGGATCTGTTCTGGGGCCGTTGCTGTTTGTCATTTTTATCAATGACCTAGAGGAAGGCGCAGAAGGGTGGGTGAGTAAATTTGCAGACGATACTAAAGTCGGTGGTGTTGTCGATAGTGTGGAAGGATGTAGCAGGTTACAGAGGGATATAGATAAGCTGCAGAGCTGGGCTGAGAGGTGGCAAATGGAGTTTAATGTAGAGAAGTGTGAGGTGATTCACTTTGGAAGGAATAACAGAAATGCGGAATATTTGGCTAATGGTAAAGTTCTTGAAAGTGTGGATGAGCAGAGGGATCTAGGTGTCCATGTACATAGATCCCTGAAAGTTGCCACCCAGGTTGATAGGGTTGTGAAGAAGGCCTATGGAGTGTTGGCCTTTATTGGTAGAGGGATTGAGTTACGGAGTCGGGAGGTCATGTTGCAGCTGTACAGAACTCTGGTACGGCCGCATTTGGAGTATTGCGTACAGTTCTGGTCACCGCATTATAGGGAGGACGTGGAGGCTTTGGAGCGGGTGCAGAGGAGATTTACCAGGATGTTGCCTGGTATGGAGGGAAAATCTTATGAGGAAAGGCTGATGGACTTGAGGTTGTTTTCGTTGGAGAGAAGAAGGTTAAGAGGAGACTTAATAGAGGCATACAAAATGATCAGGGGGTTGGATAGGGTGGACAGTGAGAGCCTTCTCCCGCGGATGGAAATGGCTGGCACGAGGGGACATAACTTTAAACTGAGGGGTAATAGATATAGGACAGAGGTCAGAGGTAGGTTCTTTACGCAAAGAGCTGTGAGGCCGTGGAATGCCCTACCTGCTACAGTAGTGAACTCGCCAACATTGAGGGCATTTAAAAGTTTATTGGATACACATATGGATGATAATGGCATAGTGTAGGTTAGATGGCTTTTGTTTCGGTGCAACATCGTGGGCCGAAGGGCCTGTACTGCGCTGTATTGTTCTATGTTCTATATAGAGTGTTGCTCTCAGAGATCCGGGTTCAAAACCAGGCACTGCAGATGGTGAAGTTTGAATTGAATAAAAATCTGGAATTTAAAAAGTCTAATGATGACCATTGTCGTAAAAACCCATCTGTTTCACTAATGTCCTTTAGGGAAGGAAATCTGCCGTCCTTACCCGGTCTGGCCTACATGTGGCTCCAGACCCACAGCAAAGTGGTTGACTCTTAACTTCCCCCTCAAGGGCAATTAGGGATGGGCAATAAATGCTGGCACAGCCTGCGTCGCCCACGGACAAATAATTTTTAAAATCCCATGAAATGGAAGCTGAGACAGAGAGGCCAATTCTCTTCTCCTCCAGAACTTTTCCCGATTCTGAGTGGACAGATCGAGAAAGAAGGCAGCGCCGTAATCTCCGGCATCAAGAAATCTCACCAGTATGTCTATGGACGACGCTTCACAATAATAACTGACGACAAGGCGCTGTTGGGGCTGCTCCGTGAAGACAAGCCGATACCTAATCACCTCCGCAGGGTACAACGGTGGGCCTTGTTACTGGCGACCAGCGGTTACATCTTCCAGCTTGGGCCGGGTACACAAATTTCAATCGCTGACGTGCTGTGAGTTAGCTCCTACTTCCAAAAAAAACTAGCACCACCACCAGTGCCTCAAGAAATCGTCCTGGCACTGCACTAAACTTTCTTGACACTTTGCCAGTATTGCCAGGCCATACAAGGAATTGGACCCAGCCTTGTCCAAAATGAAGCACGTGATCTTAACCGGGTGGCACCAGCTGAGCTCACCAGCACAGGAGATTAGGTAAATGCGGCATCGGCGGGGCGTTCTTTGCCGAGGCCAAAACAAATGGCAGAGTCCCGTTGGATAGCGGGGTTGCTCTCCACTGCAGGCGCCAAGAAACGCCCCGCTATACGTGCCCAAAACGGGACTCTGCATTTGCGCGTTAAATCCGCCCTCTGTGCCTGTGTATCGTCAACTGTTACTTGTTATCAATAAACCCTTATGCAAAAGCAAATTACTGCTGATGCTGGAATAGGGGCTGGTTTAGCACAGTGGGCTAAACAGCTGGCTTGTAATGCAGAACAAGGCCAGCAGCGTGGGTTCAATCCCCGTACCGGCCTCCCTGAACAGGCGCCGGAATGTGGCGACTAGGGGCTTTTCACAGTAACGTCATTGAAGCCTACTTGTGACAATAAACGATTATTATATTATTATTATCTGAAACAAAAACAGAAAATACTTGACAATCGCAGCAGGTTTGACAGCATCTGTGGACAGAGACGGGAGCAGAAATGATCAATTCTGGATAATTTTGGCCAACTTTGACGCAGAGTCATCAATAAACTCTTGTTGACCTCCGGGTGCGACGATGACCAGCTGAGTCGCACGTTTCGGCAGCTTCCGGTGGAACGGACTTTTGGGCTCTTAATAAGAGCCCCAACGGCAATTTTAACGGCTAAAAGTACTGTGCGGTGAACCAGAAGGGAATCCCCCCTGGATACGGATGAAAAGAGGAGAGGAAGGTGGCCGGATTGCGGTGGATCCTTTAGAGCAGCGGCAAGGAAGGCAAGCAAAAACCAAGATGGCATCGGAAGGTGGCAGTTTAATATGGGGCCCTGAACAACACGAGTTTTTGAAACGCTGCGTGGAAGAACTCAAAAAGGAAATGAAGAAGGAGCTGTTGGCCCCGATATTACAGGCGATCGAAGGGCTAAAGGAGGAGCAAAAGACCCAGGAGCGAGAGCTTCGGGTCATGAAGGCAAAGGCTGCCGAGAATGAGGACGACATACAGGGCCTGGTGGTGAAGACGGAGATGCACGAGGCACACCATAAACGATGTGTGGAAAGGCTGGAGGCGCTGGAGAACAACGCGAGGAGGAACAACCTAAGGATTCTTGGTCTTCCTGAAGGTGCGGAGGGAGCGGACGTCGGGGCATATGTAAGCACGATGCTGCACTCGTTATTGGGAGCGGAGGCCCCAGCGGGTCCGCTGGAGGTGGAGGGAGCATACCGAGTGATGGCGCGAGGACCGAGAGCAGGAGAAATTCCTAGAGCCATAGTGGTGAGATTCCTCCGTTTTAAGGACAAAGAGATGGTCCTTAGATGGGCAAAGAAAACTCGGAGCAGTAGGTGGGAGAACGCGGTGATCCGCGTATACCAAGACTGGAGTGCGGAGGTGGCGAGAAGGAGGGCGAGCTTTAATCGGGCCAAGGCGGTGCTTCACAAAAAGAAGATAAAATTCGGAATGCTGCAACCGGCAAGACTGTGGGTCACATATCAAGGGAGGCACCACTACTTTGAGACGGCGGATGAGGCGTGGACTTTTATCGTGGAAGAAAAATTGGAATGAGCGGGTTATTAAAAAAAAAGAATGTTTGAAACAAAGTGGTGGGGCGAGTATGGGGGGTGAAGAGGGGGGTAAAAAGGGGGGAAACAGGAGTTTTATGTTATTAATCCTGCGATGTGGTAACTTTTCTCTCTTCCACAGGAGGTGGTGGGGGGAGGAAAGGAGGTGGAGGAGCTGGGGCGTTGGCCATTGGGGGCGGGGCCAAGGGGGAAGCACGGGCTCGGTTCCCGCGCTATGATAATCATGGCGGGAATAGGGAAGCAGGAATTGGGGGCGTCGCACGGTGCGAGCCGAGGTCACGGGGGGAAGCCGAGGTCGGCCAGAGTTTGCTGACTTCTGGGAGCAACATGGGGGGTGTAACTACGCTAGTGGGGGATCTAGCGGGGGGCGTGGGAGGGGGGGTGGGAGGGGGGAACTATTGGGCTGCTGCTGCTGGGGAGAGGGGGGAGCTGGTATGGGGTGGGATGGGCGGGGGGGCACCCCCTGGGGGGGGACACAGCTGCGTGGGAACCGGGTGAGGAGCTGGAAAAAGGGGATGGCTAATCGACAAGGGGGGGGGGGTAAAAAGCCCCCCAACCCGGCTGATCACGTGGAACGTGAGAGGGCTGAACGGGCCGATAAAGAGGGCACGGGTACTCGCACACCTTAAGAAACTTAAGGCAGACGTGGTTATGTTACAGGAAACGCACTTGAAACTGATAGACCAGGTGAGACTACGCAAAGGTTGGGTGGGGCAGGTGTTCCATTCGGGGCTAGATGCGAAAAACAGAGGGGTGGCTATATTAGTGGGGAAGCGGGTAATGTTTGAGGCAAAGATTATAGTGGCGGATAGCGGGGGCAGATACGTGATGGTGAGTGGCAAACTACAGGGGGAGACGGTGGTTTTGGTAAACGTATATGCCCCGAACTGGGATGATGCTAATTTTATGAGGCGTATGCTAGGACGCATCCCGGACCTAGAGGTGGGAAAGTTGGTAATGGGGGGAGATTTCAATGCGGTGTTGGAACCAGGGCTGGACAGGTCGAGGTCCAGGACTGGAAGGAGGCCGGCAGCAGCCAAGGTGCTTAAAGATTTTATGGAGCAGATGGGAGGAGTAGACCCGTGGAGATTTAGCAGACCTAGGAGTAAGGAGTTTTCGTTTTTCTCCTATGTCCACAAAGTCTATTTGTTTTGGGAAGGGCGTTGATCCCGAAGGTGAGGGGAACGGAGTATACGGCTATAGCCATTTCGGATCACGCTCCACATTGGGTGGACTTGGAGATAGGGGAGGAAACAGAAGGGCGCCCACCCTGGAGAATGGACATGGGACTAATGGCAGATGAGGGGGTGTGTCTAAGGGTGAGGGGGTGCATTGAAAAGTACTTGGAACTCAATGATAATGGGGAGGTCCAGGTGGGAGTGGTCTGGGAGGCGCTGAAGGCAGTGGTTAGAGGGGAGCTGATATCAATAAGGGCACATAAAGGAAAGCAGGAGAGTAGGGAACGGGAGCAGTTGCTGCAAGAACTTCTGAGGGTGGACAGGCAATATGCGGAGGCACCGGAGGAGGGACTGTACAGGGAAAGGCAAAGGCTACACGTAGAATTTGACTTGCTGACAACGGGTACTGCAGAGGCACAGTGGAGGAAGGCACAGGGTGTACAGTACGAATATGGGGAGAAGGCGAGCAGGTTGCTGGCCCACCAATTGAGGAAAAGGGGAGCAGCGAGGGAAATAGGGGGAGTGAGGGATGAGGAAGGAGAGATGGTGCGGGGAGCGGAGAGAGTGAATGGAGTGTTCAAGGCATTTTATAAAAAATTATACGAAGCTCAACCCCTGGATGGGAGGGAGAGAATGATGGGTTTTCTGGACCGGCTGGAATTTCCCAAGGTGGAGGAGCAGGAAAGGGTGGGACTGGGAGCACAGATTGAAACAGAGGAAGTAGTGAAAGGAATTAGGAGCATGCAGGCGGGGAAGGCTCCGGGACCGGATGGATTCCCAGTTGAATTTTACAGGAAATATGTGGACTTGCTCGCCCCGCTACTGATGAGGACCTTTAATGAGGCAAAGGAAAGGGGACAGCTGCCCCCGACTATGTCTGAGGCAACGATATCGCTTCTCCTGAAGAAGGAAAAGGACCCGCTGCAATGCGGGTCCTATAGACCTATTTCCCTCCTAAATGTAGACGCTAAGATTCTGGCCAAGGTAATGGCAATGAGGATAGAGGATCGTGTCCCGAGGGTGGTCCATGAGGACCAAACTGGGTTCGTGAAGGGGAGACAGCTGAATACGAATATACGGAGGCTGCTAGGGGTAATGATGATGCCCCCACCAGAGGGGGAAGCGGAGATAGTGGTGGCGATGGATGCCGAGAAAGCATTTGATAGAGTGGAGTGGGACTATCTGTGGGAGGTGCTGAGGAGATTTGGTTTTGGAGATGAGTATGTTGGATGGGTGCAGCTGTTGTATAGGGCCCCAGTGGCGAGTGTGGTCACGAATGGACGGGGATCTGCATACTTTCGGCTCCATAGAGGGACAAGGCAGGGATGCCCTCTGTCCCCATTATTGTTTGCACTGGCGATTGAGCCCCTGGCAATAGCATTGAGGGGTTCCAAGAAGTGGAGGGGAGTACTTAGAGGAGGAGAAGAACACCGGGTATCTCTGTCTGCGGATGATTTGTTGTTATATGTAGCGGACCCGGCGGAGGGGATGCCAGAGATAATGCGGACACTTCGGGAGTTTGGAGAATTCTCAGGATATAAACTGAACATGGGGAAAAGTGTGTTGTTTGTGGTGCATCCAGGGGAGCAGAGCAGAGAAATAGAGGACTTTCCGTTGAGGAAGGTAACAAGGGACTTTCGTTACTTGGGGATCCAGATAGCCAAGAATTGGGGTACATTGCATAGGTTAAATTTAACGCGATTAGTGGAACAAATGGAGGAGGACTTCAAGAGATGGGACATGGTATCCCTGTCACTGGCAGGGAGGGTGCAGGCGGTTAAAATGGTAGTCCTCCCGAGATTCCTCTTTGTGTTTCAGTGCCTCCCGGTGGTGATCACGAAGGCTTTTTTCAAAAGGATCGAAAAGAGCATCATGAGTTTTGTGTGGGCCGGGAAGACCCCGAGAGTGAGGAAGGGATTCTTACAGCGTAGTAGGGATAGGGGTGGGCTGGCACTACCGAGCCTAAGTGAGTACTACTAGGCCGGCAATATCTCAATGGTGAGTAAGTGGATGGGAGAAGAGGAGGGAGCGGCGTGGAAGGGATTGGAGAGGGCGTCCTGTAGGGGGACTAGCCTACAAGCTATGGTGACGGCCCCATTGCCGTTCTCACCGAAGAAATACACCACAAGCCCGGTGGTGGTGGCGACTTTGAAAATTTGGGGACAGTGGAGACGGCATAGGGGAAAGACGGGAGCCTTGGTGGGGTTCCCGATAAGAAATAACCATAGGTTTGCCCCGGGGAGAATGGATGGGGGATTTGGAATATGGCAAAGAGCAGGAGTAATGCAACTGAAAGATCTGTTTGTGGATGGGAAGTTCGCAAGTCTGGGAGCGCTGACCGAGAAATATGGGTTGCCCCAAGGGAATGCATTCCGGTATATGCAACTGAGGGCTTTTGCGAGGCAACAGGTGAGGGAATTCCCGCAGCTCCCGACGCATGAGGTGCAGGACAGAGTGATCTCAAAGACATGGGTGGGGGACGGTAAGGTGTCAGATATATATAGGGAAATGAGGGACGAGGGGGAGATTATGCTAGATGAGCTGAAAGGGAAATGGGAAGAAGAGCTGGGGGAGGAGATTGAGGAGGGGCTGTGGGCGGATGCCCTAAGTAGGGTAAACTCATCGTCCTCGTGTGCCAGGCTAAGCCTGATTCAATTTAAGGTGTTACACAGGGCGCATATGACTGGAGCACGGCTCAGTAAATTTTTTGGGGTAGAGGATAGGTGTGCGAGATGCTCGAGAAGCCCAGCGAATCACACCCACATGTTCTGGTCATGTCCGGCACTACAGGGGTTTTGGGTGGGGGTGACAAAGGTGCTTTCGAAAGTAGTGGGGGTCCAGGTCGAACCAAGCTGGGGGTTGGCTATATTTGGGGTTGCACATGAGCCGGGAGTACAGGAGGCGAGAGAGGCCGATGTTTTGGCCTTTGCGTCCCTAGTAGCCCAGCGCAGGATACTGTTGATGTGGAAGGAAGCCAAGCCCCCGGGGGTGGAGACCTGGATAAATGACATGGCAGGGTTTATAAAGCTGGAACGGATTAAGTTCGTCCTAAGGGGATCGGCTCAAGGGTTCACCAGGCGGTGGCAACCGTTCGTCGAATACCTCACAGAAAGATAGAGGGAATGGAAAAGAAGAAGGTAGCAGCAGCAGCCCGGGGGGGGGGGAGGGGGGGCGGTGGGGGGAGGAACCAGAAGGACTCTCCGGGTTGTTAATATATATGTATAATATGTATAGGTCGTTGCTATAAATAATTGTATATTGGACTGTTAAATCATATTTTTGGAGAGTGTTTATCTGAGACAAGGCAGTTGCCATTTAGTTTTAGTTTTTGTTATATATTATTTATTCTTTGTTTGTAAAACAGGTCATTGTTATTTATACGGTTATATTATTGTGTAAAGGATACACAATGTACTGTGATGGTTGACCAAAAATTTTCAATAAAATATTTTAAAAAAAATAAATATAAACTCTTGTTCAGTTACACTGGGAATCTCCGTATTATTGTCTTGAGCCACCAAATAGAGCAAATATCGTTCATTGGGTGGGGTGGGGAAGTGGAAAGACGTTTGGTGGATATTTTTTGTTCATTGAAGTGTTGGGATTGGAACAAATTCTTTTGGGTCAGGAAGTAGTGTCTATTTCCATCTTGTGTGAAACTAACCCCACTTTCAATGAATTGTTCCATGGGATGTGGGTGGCGTTGGCAAAGCTGCCATTTGGTGCCCATCCTAATCCCCTAAATGGTTTGCTCAGCTATTTCAGGGAGCAGTTAAGAGTCACAACCACCTTGTTGTGGATCTGGAGCCAACACATGGGCCAGACCGGGTGAGGACGGCAGATTTCCTTCCCGATAGGACGTTAGTGAACCAGATGGGTTTTCACAACAATCGACAATGGTTTCATGGGATGTGATCTACAGGTGCGTTAGATGCTGGGCGATCCTTGTTCTGGAATCTACCTAGCTCTTCACGCAGGATCTAACCCGATCTCACGAGACATTGCGATGTGAAACCCGCCCATTGTGGGCAGATCACTTTTCAGAAAATCTGCATATTCGACCGAGACAGATAGTCTCACTCTGATATGCACCACCATGATCCAACCAATGTGTTGGGATCTAATCCCTTCGCCTGGGAGGTCTCGGGCAAGCACTAATCAGTGGTGGTCCCCAGTTGGAACAGCACTCGTGGGGGTCTTCCAGGGCGGATCGGAAGGCCCCCGGGTGCTTGCCTTCTGGGTGGTGTGGCACCCTGGCACTGCCACCTGCGTGTCAGCTTGGCACTGCCAAGATGCCCAGCTGGCACTGGGCCAAGGTATCAAGTTGGCATTTTGGGGATCAGGCCCCGGGGGTGTCCTGTGTGGGTGCAGGGGGTAGCGGCATGAGGACCCCCTTATATGTGTGTTGGGGTTTTGGAGGGGGGTTGGGGGTCACGAGATCGGGACGACATTTAAAAATGGCGTCCCAATCTCCTGCTGCACTGAGAAGGTCCAGCAAGCGGAGCAAGTGTGACATCGTCGGGGAGGCCTCCGCAGAGGCCCCGAATGGGAGCAGAGTCCCGGTCGATAGCGTGGCCGTTCTCCGGGAAACATCCGGCTAAACGCCCTCATCTTGGGATCTGTTCCCATTCCGACAGATCGCGTCCACGGTCACCATTATTGATACGAGCTTTCAATTATCAACGTACAAACTGAATTTAAACTCCATCAGGTGTCATGTTGGGACTTGAACCCACCATGTTTCCAGAATGTTAGCCTGGGCCTCTGGGTTACTCAGTCAGTGAATCTCCCTCTGTGCCAACGTCTCCTCAACTGCTGCAGTATGAAACTAGGCTTCCCCTACCAGCCATCTCAGCGGCCTCGAGGGACAAATAGCCAACTGTGAGGTTAAAAAGAGCCAAGTTAAGATGAAGCTCTGTACTGTGGACAACTATCCTCTCAGAAGACATAAAGAACTTTCATTTCTATAGCCCCTTTCACCACAGTGTTACGTGTTAAAGATACATTCCTGCTGCTGATGAGTAGTGACATCAGCAGTGTTTTGCGCAGGCTTCAGTTCTTCATCTTAGATTGTATGAGCAACATCTCCCAATAAAACCTCCCACCATGTTTATAAGGTGTGGCACCTCTCTGCGGCACATCAAGAAGAAAAAAATAGGACATCTCAAAATATTTTATGGGCAATGATGTAATATTGAAGTGCTGTAATGTAGGAAATTCACACACAGGAAGATCCCACAAACGGCAATGAGATAAGGACCAGGTTACCCACTTTTACTGACGTTGATTAAGGCATAAACATTGACCCCAGGACATTGGAGAAAATGTCCCTCTTTTCTGAAGTGGGCATGGGATCATGAGAGGGTGAGTTGTTAAGGAAGTAGTAACTCAGGTTAAGAGTCTGAGTGAGCAGCTTAATGAAATGAAATGAAAATGAATTGAAAATCGCTTATTGTCACAAGTAGGCTTCAATGAAGTTACTGTGAAAAGCCCCTAGTCGCCACATTCCGGCGCCTGTTCGGGGAGGCTGTAACGGGAATTGAACCGTGCTGCTGGCCTGCCTTGGTCTGCTTTCAAAGCCAGCGATTTAGCCCTGTGCTAAACAGCCCCTGTAAGCTACTACACCTTAACTCAGGCCTCCAACGAGGTATTAGTTACGGTTTGTTCAAATTGTGGGACATGAGGTAACTACAGATCAACAATTGGCTGGGGACAGGGTAACGCTAATAGAAAAGGACAGACGCTTGTTGGCATTAAGCAGCTGTTGTGTGGCTCTACCACACCCCCTCACCACCAATTCCTCTCTCGCTGTTAATCAGTTCCTGGCTCAGTACATATCTTTATATGTGAGGGGCCTGACTAAAGCATTGACTTGGTGCCAGAGGCAAAACAAAGCTCAAGGTAGTTCAGGATGGAACAGCACAACCTGAGTGTGCCTCTTGGCAATGTGCTCCATAACTCGCTGCCTTATGCAGAGTTGGACTCGGGGCTGTTTGTGCTGAAAAGACACTTGGCAGTACTCAGTTTTTAAACCACTGAAATTAATCATCAGGCTAAGCCAAAGAATGAGGAAAGGAACATTGGGAAACAGCTGATTGGCTGGAAGTTCGTGGGCGAGCCCTTGGCTCAGCTGGTCTGTGCTGTCTCAGGGTAAAGGTGTGTCATGCAGGAGCTGGAGAAACAAAGAGCATTACATTGAGAGTAATGTCCTCACAGGTCAGCAATCCTGCAACTCTCTTATATTTGCTCTTTATTAGCTAATGCACTAGACCCGTGAGGCTGCAAGTGAGTCGCATCCATCCCAACCTCCTCCAGTTCTACAACCCTCGGAGGCCCCACCATTCCTCCAATTCTGGCCTCTTGCATATCCACCCCTTCCTTCATTCTACCATTGGCGGCCGTGCTTTTAATTGCCTGGGCCCTAATCTCTGGAATGCCCTCCCTCAACCTCCCACTCCTCCTTTCTGATACCCTTCAAACCCTACTCATTTAGTCACTTGCCCTTATAACTCCTTCTGTGACCCATGTAGCACTGTAGCTTCACAGCGCCAGAGTCTCAGGTTTGATTCCCGGCTTGGGTCACTGTCTGCGGAATCTGCACGTTCTCCCCGTGTCAGTGTGGGTTTCCTCCGGTTCCTCCCATAAGTACCGAAAGATGTGGTATTAGGTAATTTGGACATTCTGAATTCTCCCTCAGTGTACCCGAACAGGCGCCGGAATGTGGCGACTAGGGGCTTTTCACAGTTACATCATTGCAATGTTAATGTAAGCCTACTTGTGACAATTGTCATGTGAGGGTACCTTTCAGACATGGATGTTTAAGCAATGTACCTTTAAGAAAACAGTGATGTTAGAGAGTGGGTGGAGCTGAGGTCAGGTCAGGCATTTTGCAGTTTGGTTTTGTAGTTTGAAAAGTGCCTGGCTGGTTTGGCTGAGAGCAGTTTAAAAGTGCCTGGCTGTTTGCTGTGAGCTGATTAAAAGGAGAAAGCCAGTTTGAGACAGCAGCTTGAGAAGTTCTGGTTTGCAGTGAGTTGCTTGAAGGGAGAAAGCCGGTTGGAAAAAGCAGTTTGTGTGTGTCTGTGTGTGACCAGAGAGCTGCAGGAAGAAAGCAAGATGCTGGAACTGAAGTCAACCAAGCTAATATATGTCTGCCATTCTACAGAAAATATATATATCCTTTAACCTGATGTGATACTGTTTAAAGGTGTTAAGTCTCTTGGAAGTTTCAAGGAACATTTTAAGGAATTATTTACTGTTGCAATATTTTCTGAGTTATCTTTGAAGTAAGGGGTGTAAAGAGATCCAATGTTTATTTAAGATGTTAAGTTGAGTTCATGGAATAAACAGTGTTTTGTGTTTAAAAACCCACGTGTCCATAATTGTAATCCCACACCTAGGGAAAAAGCCGTGTGCTGGGAAAAGCAACAAATCCATTAAAGGGAGAGGTTGGTTGAACTCCATGATACTTTTGGGGTTCTGAAAACGCCTCGCTCATAACAATTGGGAGCTCGAGGGGGATAAAAGTCTATCTATTGGATTGGCTTTTGTGAACTTAAAGACAGTGAAGGATTGTTGCTTTTCCGGTGTTGTATTTTAGTTTAAGTGGGGAGAGTATTGTGAACAATGGCTCTTTCAGGGGCGGAGAATGTCACACGTAGTACTTTACGGACAGAAACGAAAAGCAGTCTGTTAGATTTGGCAAGAACATTGCAGTTAACATTACCTGACAAAATGCGAAAAGATGAGGTAATTATGGCGGTGGTTAAGCATTTAAAGTTGTCTGAGATAGGGTTTGACTCATTGGAAATGGCAAAAATTCAGTTGCAAATTAAAGAAATGGAACATGAGAAAGAATTAAAGCGGCTTGAATACGAGAGTGAGAGAGAGGAAAAAGAAAGAGAAAGAGAGAGAGAGGAAAAAGAAAAGGAGAGAGAAGAAAGGAGAAAAGAAAGAATAGCCCGAGCAGAAAAAAATAAAAAGAAAGGGGGATACAGATCAGGGAAAAAGATAATGAGGGAATTTGAACTTCAGAAAATGGCCATGAAACATGACAATCAGTTAAAATTGGCAGACGTAAAGGGAAACGTACAGTTGGATGATAGTGATGAGGATAGTGAGAGAGAGCGTCATTGTCGAAGGCTTGGTGGGAATCTATTTAAATATGTCCAAGCATTGCCGCGGTTTGACGAGAAGGGGGTGGAAGCCTTTTTCATTTCATTTGAGAAGGTAGCTAAACAAATGAAATGGCCACAGGACATGTGGGTGCTACTGATTCAAACAAAGCTGGTAGGTAGGGCTAGTGAAGTGTTTGCATCACTACCGGAGGAGGTATCTGGAACTTATGAGGAGGTGAAGAAATCCATCTTAAGTGCATATGAGCTAGTGCCTGAAGCTTACAGATAAAGGTTTAGAAATTTAAGGAAAGAATTTGGTCAAACATACATGGAGTTTAAAAGGCTCAAACAGGGTAATTTTGATAGGTGGATAAGGGCTTTGAAAATAGACCAAACGTATGAAGCTCTCAGAGAAATTATACTTTTTGAGGAGTTTAAAAATTCAATTTCTGATGTAGTGAGAACTCATGTGGAAGAACAGAGGGTTAAAACTGTGAGATTAGCAGCGGAAATGGCAGATGATTATGAATTAGTTCATAAATCAAAGATTGGTTTCCGACATCAGTTTCAGCCGGTGAGGGATAGAAACTGGGGACATGAGAAATACTCAAGTGGTAAAGGTAAAGGTGATCTGATGGGAGACAATAAAGAGAGTGTACCTCAGGTTAAAAAGGAAATCCAGGAGGGTGGAAAAGAAATGAAAAGTTTCAGATGTTTTCACTGTAATAAACTAGGCCATGTAAAGTCACAGTGTTGGTGGTTGAAGAAAAGCACTGGGAAGGCTGATGTGGTAAAACAGGATAAGACAGTGGGGTCAGTTAGAGTGGTAAAGGAAAGCCCAAGGGGAGCGAAGGAGGTGCAAACGATTGTACCGCCTGTTCAAGGAGTAATTATTAAGAAGGTGCCAGATGTATTTAAATAATTTACTTGTGTGGGTAAAGTTTACTCATGTGTATCAGGAGGAGCAGGTAAAGAAGTCACAATTTTAAGTCAATCTTTAATGGTAAGAGATGAGGAATTATGTAATTTGGGAAGAATGTTGCCAGAAAAGGTGGTGATATGTGGAATTCAGGGTGAGAGGAGTAGCATTCCATTATATAAGGTAAGGTTGGAAAGTCCAGTGAAGAGTGGTGAAGTGGTAGTAGGAGTAGGAGTAATAGATAAATATCTTGTCCAGGAATAGTTTATCTTGGGTAATGATATAGCTGGATCACAGGTGGGAGTGATGCCTACTGTGGTTGATAAGCCAGTGGAAAATCAGACAACTGTAGTTTGAAGGACGAATATCCTGGGATTTTTCCGGATTGTGTAGTAACAAGGTCGCAAAGTCACAGGTTAAGACAAGAGGAGAAATCAAAGAGTGAAGATGAAGTTGAAGTGCAATTATCAGAAACGATTTTTGATCAGATGGTGGAAAAAGAACAAGAACAGGTGGAGGATGAGGCAGATATTTTTAGTTCAGGAAAATTGGCGGAGTAACAACAGAAAGATGTAGAAATAAAACAGATATATCAGAAAAAATATACGGAAGAGGAATCTGAGAGTATACCAGAATGTTATTACCGTAAAAGTGATGTCTTGATGAGAAAATGGAGACCTGTACATATGCAGGCGGATGAAAAGTGGGCAGAAGTTCATCAAGTAGTATTGCCGGTAGGCTATAGAAAGGAGGTGTTGCGAGTTGCACGTGAGGTACCAGTGGGCGGTCATTTGGGAATAAGGAAAACTCAAACTAAAATCCAGAAACATTTTTATTGGCCTGGACGACATAAAGATGTAGTTAAATTTTGTCAATCATGTCACACATGTCAAGTGATAGGGAAACCTCAAGCAATGATAAAACCAGCGGCCTTAATACCCATTCCAGCATTTGAGGAACCTTTTACAAGGGTCCTAATCGATTGTGTAGGACCGCTTCCTAAAACAAAAAGTGGCAATCAATGGGCGGGATTCTCCGCTCCCGCGCCGAAGTGCCCATGACATCGTGAACGCCGTCGAAGTTCACGACGGTGCAAAACGGCCCCTATCCCGACCGATTCAGGCCCCGACAATGGGCTAGGATCGGGGCTGCGTCATCTACACGCGCCAGGCCTTGTCGCCGCGTAAAGGCGGCGCCGCATAGATGACGCGGCCGGCGCCGCATAACTGGTGTAACCCGCGCATGCGTGGTTGCCGTCCTCTCTGAGTCCGCCCCGCAAGAAGGTGGCGGATGGATCTTGCGGGGCCGCGGAAGGAAGGAGGTCCTCCTTCAGGAGAGGACGGCCCGACGATCGGTGGGCACCGATCGCGGGCCATGCCACATTTGAGGTACCCCCCGGTGCAGGATCCCCCCTCCCCGCTCCGCAGGCCGCCCCCCCCCCCCCAGCGTTCCCGACGGCAGCGACCAGGTGTGGACGGCGCCGGGGGGAACCCGCCATTTTGGCCTGGCCGCTCGGCCCATCCGGGCCTGAGAATAGCGGGGGTGCCGGAGAATCGGCATTTTGGATGTCTCCGGCGATTCTCCGGCCTGCAGCCCGCGGAACTTGACGGGGCCGTTCCCGCCGCTTGGGAGAATCGCGGGTGGGCGTCGGACTGACGGCCCGGGAAATTTTGGTAGCCCAGGCGATTCTCCCAACCGGCGCGGGAGTGGAGAATCTCGCCCCCTATCTTTTGACTGTAATGGATGTGTCTACTAGGTTTCCAGAGGCCATTCCAGTACGTAATATTACAGCTGAAAGGATTGTGGAGGAGTTACTTAAATTCTTTACTAGATATGGACTAGCCACAGAAATTCAATCGGATCAAGGATCAAATTTTACTTCAATGTTATTCAAAGAAGTTATGGATAGCTTAGGAATAAAACAATTTAAATCAACTGCGTACCATCCAGAATCGCAGGGAGCGTTAGAAAGGTGGCATCAGACATTAAAGACAATGTTGAGGGCGTATTGTCAAGATTATCCAGAGGATTGGGATAAAGGAATCCCATTCGTATTGTTTGCAATTAGGGATGCACCTAATGAGTCTACCAAATTTAGTCCTTTTGAACTAATTTTTGGTCATGAGGTATGCGGACCACTTAAATTGATTAACGAAAAATTGGTGGGTGAGAAATCGGAAATTACACTATTGGATTACGTGTCAAATTTTAGGGAACAATTAAATAGAGCAGGTGAATTGGCTAGACATTTGAAAGTTGCACAAAATGTGATGAAACGGGTAGTGGACAAGAAATCCAAAGTTCGTAGTTTTTGCCAGTAGGGATAAAGTTTTAGTGTTGTTACCAGTGGTAGGGGAGCCTTTAAAAGCTAGGTTTTGTGGACCGTATCAGATTGAAAGGAAATTAAGTGAGGTGAATTATGCGGTAAAAACACCAGATAGAAAGAAGACTCACCGAGTGTGTCATGTGAATATGCTTAAAAGGTACTTTGAAAGGGGAGAAGAGAAAAAGGAGGTTTTAATGATTCTAACTCAAAGTGATGAACCAAATCCAGATGACTGTGAATTTGACATACCTCAAATTAAATTGTAAAATTAGGATGTTCTTCAAAATTGGGATGAATTGTTAAGTTACCTTCCAGAGGAAAAACAAACTGACCTGAAAGAGTTATTGATATCACATGGGCACGTTTGTAGAGATAAATTGGGAAGTACTAAAATGGCAATACATGATGTAGACGTGGGCAATGCTGTTCCTATCAAACAACATCCATATAGACTTAATCCTTTAAAATTGGCACAGGTTAATAAAGAGATTGAGAGTATGCTGAAGAATGGCATAATTGAAGTGGGTTGCAGCCAATGGAGCTCACCCATAGTGATGGTACCTAAACCAGACGGTACCCAACGGTTGTGTGTGGACTATGGAAAGGTGAATGCAGTTACAAGAACGGACTCTTATCCTGTCCCACCATTGAAGGGTTGCATTGAGAAAGTGGGACAATCTGCTTTTATTTCCAACTTCCAGACATGGAAAGAACATTTAAACCATTGTATGGAGTTCTTCGATCGACTTCAGGTGGCGGGTTTAATGAAGAACCTAGCCGAAAGTGAATTTGGAGAAGCCCGAATCACTTTCCTTGCGGAGTTTCCAATACCCTCAAGACGAAGGGAAATAATGCGATTTTTTAGCATGAGTGGATCTGATTGAACAGCTGTACAAGAGTTTTGTGGCGTGATTACTCCACTGATGGACTTGCTAAAGAAACTTTAAAAATGTCAATGTACAGCAGACTTTCAACAGGCATTTGACTGCCTGAAAGCTGTGATCACCAATGCTCCTGTATTGGAGAATTGCAAGGGACTCTGTGGTCAGATTGAACTAAATTATCTGATTCTGAAAAGAAATGCCGAGGAGTAGAGGAATGGATGGATTGTGCAGAGACTTTGTTCAAAGACTGTCAAACGCCTCGCCCATAACACAATAAAGATTATTGTGTACATTTTGTTTGCTAACATTTCTGTAAAATGCCTAGGGGTGTTTTAGGGTGTTAAATATGCCACGTAAAACCAAGCTATTGTTGTTGTTGAATGTATTGGAAAATTAGCCTGCTTCATTTTAACTTCTTTTTTTTATTTTTATAAATTTACAATACCCAATTATCTTTTTCCAATTAAGGGGCAATTTAGTGTGGCCAATCCACCTACCCTGTACATCTTTGGCTTGTGGGGGCGAAACCCACGCAAACACAGGGAGAATGTGCAAACTCCACACGGACAGTGACCCAGAACCGGGATCGAACCTGGGACCTCGGCGCCGTGAGGCTGCGGTGCTAACCCACTGCGTCACTGTGCTGCCCGTTCATTTTAACTTCTGCCCTGTCTGGCCAAGGATTTAACATTCCCCCGATAGATGGGAACAGTGCTATAATCATCTTGAGGGCAGCTCAGTTACATATGAATGGGGAATCACTTCGAAGGTAGAATTTCTTCATTACATCTCTCTTGAGAGTAATATGGAATCATTACCAGTCTACGCCAATCGTGTTCTTACACTGTGTTAAGCACCTGCCAATCTTGATGAGAAAAGGTGATAGATGCCACACAGCTGACCACCCACATATGTAATAGATGAGCCTTTATAGCAACAACCCCTGTGGAATATGAGCTTTTTTGTCCTTTCCTAAATAAAGCTCCAATGTACAAGGGATTAAGCTTGAAATCTCGGGTCTAAGGATCAGAAAGCTAAACCAACAGCCTGGAGGGCTGAATGCTTTGGGATCTCATAACACATTTGACCAGTGTTGAAACAACAATATTACGGAGTTTGGTTTGCAGGCATTCTGATCATTTCCTCTCCTCACAGCCTGTCGCTTCTGCTGTTGATGCAACAAGTTGGTTTTCCTCATTTTAATCCTGATTTTGTCATTTATTTTACTACTTTTGTGTTTCAAAGAAAAGGTTGAAAGAGGAAAGTGTGGCTCGATCTTGTGGGCAGGAAGTTTGGTTTCACATCAATCGATACATGGAATGATCTTTAGGTGAAAGATTGAGGGGAAAATATAATTCTGGGATAGGTTTAATAATAATAATCTTTATTAGTGTCACAAGTGGGCTTACATTAATACTGTGAAAAGCCCCTAGTCGCCACATTCCAGCGCCTGTTCGGGTACACAGAGGGAGAATTCAGAATGTCCAATTCACCTAACAAGCACGTCTTTCAGGACTTGTGGGATGAAACTGGAGCGCCCGGGGGAAACCCTCGCAGACACTGGGAGAAAGTGCAGACTCCGCACAGACAGTGACCCAAGCCGGGAATCGAACCCGGGTCCCTGGCGCTGTGAAGCAACAGTGTTAACCACTGTGCTACCGTGCCACCGATTAAGGTTAAGGCAAAGTGACTGGAATAGCTGGAAGGATAATCTCTGATATTTTCAATGTTCAATCTCAGGATATAGGAGTCGTTGGTTAGACCAGCATTTGTTGCCCATCCCGGATTGTCCTCGAGGATGTGGTGTGAGCTGCTTTCTTGAACTCCTTCAGACCTTGTGGCGTAGGTACACCGACTGAGCTTTAGAGGGAGTGTTTCAGGATGTTGCCCCAGCGACAGTGAAGGAAAGGCAAGATATTTCCAACTCAGGTGACTGATTGAAGGGGAGCCTCCTGGTTGTGGGGTTCCCAGGTATCTGCTGCCCCTGTCCTGCTAGACGGTAGTGATCGTGGGTTTGGAAGGTGTTGTTAAGGAGCCTTGGTGAGTTCCTGCAGTGCATCTTGTAGATGGCACACACGGCTGCTTACCTCATAGTAACCACAGCGTTTGTCTAACTTTGTTCCCAAATTTCTTTCCTTGGCCAGACTTGAGATCTTACACAAAATCACAGACAGGCTTTTCCCTCTGAAATGTGAATGCTTGTCCTGAACTTTCCTGTGATTGTCCTGCATGTATCTCAGTGAAGAGAGTCGAAAGCAGTGGAGCAATAACCCCATTTATTGAAGGTGAGAGTTCACACGATACGCAGCACCAGCTGGAGCCCCAAACCTGTCTCCCAATGAAAAAGCAGGGCATTTACCTGTATCTTTTCTGCAACAAACAAGCTACCAATGAAATTTCAGCACCTTGATAGCTGAGAAACCCTGGGTTGGATCCTCCGTTTGGGAGACTACATCCCCACGCCGGCGTGAAAATGGTGTGTTCTACGCCAGGAAAACTGGAGCAAAATGGCCACCAATTCCCTGCTCCGGGGGGGTCTAGCAGCCAGGCAGCGTAGAGCACCCGCCTCTAGCTGCCGATACAGCCCGGAGCATTGCCGGGTCCGTGGCCCCGCATGCGCAGGCAGCGGCCTACTGCGGCCGCGCCGTACCTCATGGCGGAAGCAGCCCGCGGACCCGCACTGTAAAAATAGCCCCCCTTCAGCTGGCTCGCGTGCCCCAGACTGCCCCCTCACAGTGCCCTCAGTCCCGAATAAAGCCCCACCCTGCCCGCGGATCGGCCTTCCCTTGACTGGACTTCGTCCGCAGCCATCACGCTGAGTTCCCGACGGGTGAGACCACACGTGTCACGTGCCTTCGGAAACTCAGCCGGTCTGGGACGGAGCATCGTGAGGCGGCCTCAGGCAATGGCCCGAGGCTGTGGATACGGCGTACTCTAGCAGTATGCCACTTTTCAGGGGGTGGCGCATCGCGAAAGGGGCGCCGCCTCCGATTCTGTCGTCATCGGGGATTCTCCGCACCATCGCCGTATGCGATTTCGGTGTCGGGAATCGGAAAATCCAGCCTAAAAGACTTCAATTGGGTTGTCAATTTTTTCAAAAAATCTTGCGCCTTCCACAGAAGGTTATGAGTTCAAGAGCCGCTCCAGAGTACACGATCCGAGCTGACATCCCCCAGCGTGGTACTGAGGGAGTGCTGTCCTGTCGGAGGTGTCGTCGTTTGGCTGACCGACTGAACTGAGGCCCTGTCTGCCCTCTCAGTCAGGCGCAGCTGAATCTCAACCAATGTTTGTCCCTGAACCAACATCACTGAGAAAGGACTATCTGGTCATTAATGCACTGCTCATGGGATCTTGCTGTGCACGAACTGGATGCCATGTTTCCTACTTTACAACAAGTGACTGCAATTCAAGAAGAACTTCACTGGCTGTGAGGTGCCGTGGGGCATCCTGAGATGCCAGAGAAATGCAAGCCTTTGTTTCCCCCCCCCCCACACACACAATTCCAGGAGCCTGAGAATTGGCCTTGGTTTATTCAGGGGAAATGTTGAGGTCCTTACCGCCCCCACAGGTTGCCGTACACACCGTCCACAAGCCGTAACGCCAGAAAAAGTCTGGTGGCTGAATTTCGTTCTCGTGGTCCAGGTCTCGCCGGACCGTGTATTCAAAACGCACCCCAGGGTTCGCCTCCTGAAACAGCAGCTGGTAAAAACAATTAACAGAAAATTTGTGAAAGTTTCCTCACCGCAGATTTTGTGGTTTTTTTTTCAAAAAATGTTAATTGACGGACCAGAGGGGATCGGGAAATATCTGGTTGCTTATGGGTGTAAATGTTGTCTGTAACCAATGTTGTCTGTAACAATGTAAAAATGTTGTCTGTAACACTGTTGTCTGTAACAATGTAACAATGTCGTCTGTAACAATGTTGTCTGTAACAATGTTGTCTGTAACAATGTTGTCTGTAACAATGACGTCTGTAACCCTGGGCGAAATTCTCCCCAAACGGCGCGATGTCCGCCGACTGGCGCCCAAAACGGCGCCAATCAGATGGGCATCGCGCCGCCCCAGCATCTTTGGGGGCCGAACCCCAACATTGAGGGGCTAGGCCGGCGCCGGAGGGATTTTTGTTGCCCCGCCAGCTGGCGCGGAAATGTCGGGGCGGCACGTGCGCGGGAGCGTCAGCGGCCGCTGACAGTTTCCCGCGCATGCGCAGTGGGGAGAGTCTCTTCCGCCTCCGCCATGGTGGAGACCGTTGCAGAGGCGGAAGGGAAAGAGTGCCCCCACGGCACAGGCCCGCCCGCGGATCGGTGGGCCCCGATCGCGGGCCAGGCCACCGTGGGGGCACCCCCCGGGGTCAGATCGCCCCGTGCCCCCCCCAGGACCCCGGAGCCCGCCCACGCCGCCTTGTCCCGCCGGTAAATAGGTACTCTAATTTACGCCGGCGGGACAGGCACTTTATTGGCGGGACTTCGGCCCATTTGGGCCGGAGAATCGAGCGGGGGGGCCCGCCAACCGGCGTGGCCCGATTCCCGCCCCCACCGAATATCCGGTACCGGAGACTTCAGCAACCGGCGGGGGCGGGATTCACGGCGGCCAACGGCCATTCTCCGACCCGCTGGGGGGTCGGAGAATGACGCCCAATGTGTCTGTAACAATGTCATCTGTAACAATGTTGTCTGTAACAATGTTATCTGTAACAATGTAACAATGTTGTCTGTAACAATGTTATCTGTAACAATGTTGTCTGTAACAATGTTATCTGTAACAATGTAACAATGTTATCTGTAACAATGTAACAATGTTGTCTGTAACAATGTTATCTGTAACAATGTAACAATGTTGCCTGTAACATTGCCTGTGAGAAATATGAGAATGACTAGAGCGAGGGTAGGTCCGATCAAGGACGGTAGCGGGAGATTGTGTATTGAGTCTGAAGAGATAGGAGAGGTCTTGAATGAGTACTTTTCTTCTGTATTTACAAATGAGAGGGGCGATATTGTTGGAGAGGACAGTGTGAAACAGATTGGTAAGCTCGAGGAAATACTTGTTAGGAAGGAAGATGTGTTGGGCATTTTGAAAAACTTGAGGATAGACAAGTCCCCCGGGCCTGACGGGATATATCCAAGGATTCTATGGGAAGCAAGAGATGAAATTGCAGAGCCGTTGGCAATTATCTTTTCGTCCTCACTGTCAACAGGGGTGGTACCAGGGGATTGGAGAGTGGCGAATGTCGTGCCCCTGTTCAAAAAAGGAACTAGGGATAACCCTGGGAATTACAGGCCAGTTAGTCTTACTTCGGTGGTAGGCAAAGTAATGGAAAGGGTACTGAAGGATAGGATTTCTGAGCATCTGGAAAGACACTGCTTGATTAGGGATAGTCAGCACGGATTTGTGAGGGGTAGGTCTTGCCTTACAAATCTTATTGAATTCTTTGAGGAGGTGACCAAGCATGTGGATGAAGGTAAAGCAGTGGATGTAGTGTACATGGATTTTAGTAAGGCATTTGATAAAGTTCCCCATGGTAGGCTTCTGCACAAAGTAAGGAGGCATGGGATAGTGGGAAATTTGGCCAGTTGGATAACGAACTGGCTAACCGATAGAAGTCAGAGAGTGGTGGTGGATGGCAAATATTCAGCCTGGATCCCAGTTACCAGTGGTGTACCGCAGGGATCAGTTCTGGGTCCTCTGCTGTTTGTGATTTTCATTAATGACTTGGATGAGGGAGTTGAAGGGTGGGTCAGTAAATTTGCAGACGATACGAAGATTGGTGGAGTTGTGGATAGTAAGGAGGGCTGTTGTCGGCTGCAAAGAGACATAGATAGGATGCAGAGCTGGGCTGAGAAGTGGCAGATGGAGTTTAACCCTGAAAAGTGTGAGGTTGTCCATTTTGGAAGGACAAATATGAATGCGGAATACAGGGTTAACGGTAGATTTCTTGGCATTGTGGAGGAGCAGAGAGACCTTGGGGTCTATGTTCATACATCTTTGAAAGTTGCCACTCAAGTGGATAGAGCTGTGAAGAAGGCCTATGGTGTGCTCGCGTTCATTAACAGAGGGATTGAATTTAAGAGCCATGAGGTAATGATGCAGCTGTACAAAACCTTGGTAAGGCCACATTTGGAGTACTGTGTACAGTTCTGGTCGCCTCATTTTAGGAAGGATGTGGAAGCTCTGGAAAAGGTGCAAAGAAGATTTACCAGGATGTTGCCTGGAATGGAGAGTAGGTCTTACGAGGAAAGGTTGAGGGTGCTAGGCCTTTTCTCATTAGAGCGGAGAAGGATGAGGGGCGACTTGATAGAGGTTTATAAGATGATCAGGGGAATAGATAGAGTAGACAGTCAGAGACTTTTTCCCCAGGTGGAACACACCATTACAAGGGGACATAAATTTAAGGTGAAAGGTGGAAGATATAGGAGGGATATCAGAGGTAGGTTCTTTACCCAGAGAGTAGTGGGGGCATGGAATGCACTGCCTGTGGAAGTAGTTGAGTCGGAAACATTAGGGACCTTCAAGCAGCTGTTGGATAGGTACATGGATTACGGGAAAATGATATAGTGTAGATTTATTTGTTCTTAAGGGCAGCACGGTAGCATTGTGGATAGCACAATTGCTTCACAGATCCATGGTCCCAGGTTCGATTCCAGCTTGGGTCATTGTCTGTGCGGAGTCTGCACGTCCTCCCCGTGTCTGCGTGGGTTTCCTCCGGGTGCTCCGGTTTCCTCCCACAGTCCAAAGATGTGCGGGTTAGGTGAATTGGCCAATGATAAATTGCCCTTAATGTCCAAATTGCCCTTGGTGTTGGGTGGAGGTGTTGAGTTTGGGTAGGGTGCTCTTTCCAAGAGCTGGTGCAGACTCAAGGGGCCGAATGACCTCCTTCTGCACTGTAAATTCAATGATAATCTATGATTAATCTAGGACAAAGGTTCGGCACAACATCGTGGGCCGAAGGGCCTGTTCTGTGCTGTATTTTCTATGTTCTATGTTCTATGTTCTATGTAACAATGCCTCAGCATGAATTTCTGGGCATTTCCTTAAAAGCGGTGAGTATTGATCTGTCAAATTTATAAATCAATCAGCAGCAAAACCAGACTTTGGGCTCGATGGAAGGCTTTTCCCGTCTCTGAGGCACGTCCACTCCAGAATCATGAACACAAAAATCTAGGCCGCTACTGAGGGAGTGCCACATATCTGGAGGCTCCAGTCGACAGATTGTCATTAAACCAAGAGCTGACTGGAGCTGACAGGTAGATATTAAAGATTCCGTGGCTCTATAATGAAGAAGAGCAGAGGGGTTTCCCCTGTGTCCTGACCAATATTTATCCCTCGACCAACGGTACTGGACAGATTATCTGATCTTTGCTACTGTTTTGGGGAGCTGCATTAAAGGGGCTTCAATAACTACAAGCTGTTATTCTGGTCAAATGTCAATCTGCAGGTTTACCCTTTCCTGCCTCTTTCAGTCTGTGCTGATTTGGAACTGCTGGTTAATTCAAAGCTTCCCTGCAAAGTCTTACAAAGAGACCAGGAGGTAGCTTCCTGGCTTGTGCGAAGATGAATTACCTCACCTGGGGTCTGGGGCACATCATTTCCTTTCATTTGCTTTGGCTAATAATAATCTTTATTATTGTCACAAGTAGGCTTACATTAACACTGCAATGAAGTTACTGTGAAAATCCCCTAGCCGCCACAATCCGGCGCCTGTTCGGGTACACAGAGGGAGAATTCAGAATGTCCAATTCACCTAACAGCACGTCTTTCTTGTGAGAGGAAACTGGAGCACCCGGAGGAAACCCTCGCAGACACGGGGAGAACATGCAGACTCCGCACAGACAGTGACCCACGAGGCAGCACGGTAGCACAGTGAATAGCATTGTGGCTTCGCAGCGCCAGGGTTCCAGGTTCGATTCCCCGCTGGGTCACTTGTGGCCTCCTTGTGTTCCTGTGTTCCTTAAACAGCAGATCAGATCCAGCGCACTAACTGGCATCTTGGAAGAACAGATTATTGTAACTTTTTCATTAGTGCACTGTAGTGTTCAAAGAACCTAAGTAGTTTGCTCTTTCCAAGGGCCGGTGCAGACTTGGATGGGCTGAAGGACCTCCTTCTGCACTGTAAATTCTATGATTCTAAGAAACAATATGTATCTGTAATGTTTTAAAAAATGAACAACTGTTACTGTTGCCAATGTAAATTTCTGTACATCCAGATTTCCTATGTAAACGAATCACACTGTAATGACACACTCTCACCAGAGATGGTGCTGCAGCCTCACCATTGGCGACAGAGTGGAATCACAGCGTGATTGGCCGTTTCTACTGTCATTGGAGACACAGGAACTTCGAATCGAAAAATTAAAAATGTGGGGTTTTAAAATGAGGGCTGAATTATAGGCATTACCGGCCTCTAGCAACACTTCATCTGAAAATTACATTTGGTCTTAACTTTCATTGTGGAATGAATCCGAGTGTTAACTTATTGAATGTGCACCATGCACTCCTTCATCATGCTGACACACAGTCACCCCTGCAGCTACACACTTCATCATCAATTGGGAAATTCACCAGTTTCGAACTGCAAATCCGCAGCACCGCTGCAGGCTCAGGGAATCTGCTCCGTCTTCATTCGCCATGGCACGTGTCACAGGAAATCCACAACTGACAGTAATGAAGTTGCTGAAGTATCAGATGCAGTTCAGTTGCCTGCAATATTGACTGCAGCGGCAACATTTATCATTTTTAATCAAAGTCAATTTCAATAGTTTAATGCTGACTGCCACCCAATGACCTGTCGGAAATGCATACGTTTTAACACCAGCCGAGAACAGGGTCAGGTTTTGCTGCGATGGCCCCACAGTTGAATAGCACGTGGTATAGCCTCACACACACACACAAAGCGTGTGAGCTGTTGAAGACCGCCTGTCAGCCTTTGGAACCTCATCCGGATAGTAACTCGTCATTTTTAGTTTTTAAGAAGTTTAAAAACAATTAGAGTTTCCATTAAGACATTTTGTTCTGATGTTCTTGAGGGGGCCTTTGAAAAGGAAATTCAACATTACTGTTTGTCGAAGACTACGCCACAAGGTCTCCTCGCCTACATTCATGTTTCCTCATTATCAACAAAGATTTTGTCTGGTTTAATCTTTATCTTTCAGACGCCCTGTTCCCAACATCAGATCCCCTCCCCCGCCTCCCCTCGCTTGCAGTCAACAAAATACTCAAGGGAAAGACTCCGCGCTGCATGAAAGAATAAGCAACTCACATTTATAAATCTAACAACAACATCTCAAAGAGTTTCACGTGCACTGAATTTCTGGAATAATGACTGGCTACTAAGTCGGCAAAAACAGCGGCTGTTTAACAAAGAGCAGGTTCCCAGACCAGCCCACTTCAATCAGATAAATATTTTCTCTCTCGCTGCTGTCTATGTCTGGCCGTAGGTTTAATAAAGAGGGTGGGATCCTGGGGTTTATAAATAGAGGTGTAGAGCACAAAAAAACAGGAAATCAAGCTCAACCAAAACATGAAACACTAGTTCAGCCCCAGCTGGAATACTGGACAGATGTCAGGAAGGAAGTGGATGTTTTGGAGAGGGCACAAAAGAGATTTACTAAACTGGTTTCAGGGATAAAGGTTTACAGTTACGATGAGGGGGGTTTCTCCCTAGAGCAGCGAAGGCCGAGAGAAAATTTGCTACCGGTGACTAAAGTCATGAAGGAGTTGCAGAATTACCTGAATCCACACTGGCTCCTTGGTGGGACCTGGTGATGTGAGGTTCTCCAGATTCCCATTTCGTTCATAAGTGAAAGTTGTCCCAGCCACCTTGTAGTCTCCATTCCACTGGATTATCCAGCCACCATTCAAAAAATACTTCTCGGGGTCATCGCTCCGCAAGGCCAGGAAGTTTCCTGCTTCTGCAACCTCTTCGATTCGAATCTCACGGGCACCTTCAGGAATTAGCCCAATGTCTACATAACCTATGGATGAGAACACAACTAAGCCAGGGTCCAGGATTAATTCCATCACACATCTCAGGTTGCAACGCTGGTTGGATATAGTCCTCGAGGTTTCATCACAACCTCTAACACCACGGCAGGGTCAAACAGATTTTCTCCCATTTCCATAACTTCTACAGCTAATAAAAACAAAATAATAATAATAATAAAAGTGGTTAGCACTGTTGCTTCACAGCGCCAGGGACCCAGGTGCGATTCCAGCTTCGGGTCACTGTCTGTGTGGAGTCTGCACGTTCTCCCCGTGTCTGCGTGGGTTTCCTCCGGGTGCTCCGGTTTCCTCCCACAAGTCCCGAAAGACGTGCTTGTTGGGTGAATTGGACATTCTGAATTCTCCCTCCGTGTACCCGAACAGGGGCCGGAATGTGGCGACGAGGGGCTTTTCACAGTAACTTCATTGCAGTGTTAATGTAAGCCTACTTGTGACAATAAAGATTATTATATTATTGACATTGAGGAAGAGTTGGGACATCCAGTCAGAAATAAATCTCTCCTCTCCCATGGTGTGGACTTGTGTCCATTAATAACTTGTCAAGGTCACTTCACGTCGAACCTCATAGGGTCCGGCCTGATTCCCACACGGCTGCAGACTAGTTGATATTGATTTACATTTGGAAATTCACTTCGTACTTGCTTTTTGAAAGCCAATTACCTTGCTGCTGTGTGTGATTAACTAGTTCTTTAAAAAATTTTTTTAGAGTACCCAATTCTTTTTATTATCAAGTAAGGGGCAATGTGTCTCCCCTCACTCCCTCTCGGGGTCTCCCGTAACCTGGCACATCATAATTAAAGGTTCTTTTGTTTTTCTGCTCCGTAGATAGTTCAGGCGGTGCCCTATTGCCCCCCCCCCCCCCATCCACCAACACTCCGACTCCCTCCCTCCCCACCACCCTCCTTTGCCCTCTCCCCCCACCACCCCCTTCCTTTCCCTTCTGTTGGTACAGAGGCGAGGGTATCTGGTCTCTCCAGCGCAAAGTTTAGTGCTTGTACCGTTTGTTTTTTGTACAACTGTGTTGTGAACTGGTTCAATAATCAGAATATCCTACCCCGCCTCCCCATACGTTGGTACTCAGGGGAGGGCACCCTGTTTCTCCAACATAAAATTAGTGTTTGTACCGTTTGGCCTCGTATATATTTTTACTGTTTTAATAAAAAGATATGGCCAATCCTCCTACCCTGCATACCTTTGGGTTGTGGGGGTGAGACGCACGCAGACACGGGGAGAATGTGCAAACTGCCACCAGGGGCTGATTTAACACACTGGACTAAATTGCTGGCTTTGAAAGCAGACCAAGGCATGGTTCGATTCCCGTACCAGCCTCCCCGAACAGGCGCCGGAATATGGCGACTAGGGGCTTTTCACAGTAACTTCATTGAAGCCTACTTGTGACAATAAGCGATTTTCATTTTCACTTCATTTTTCCCTGACAGACATGCACATTCCAGCCTGCTTCACCAACAAGTCTTACAGGTCGTATCTGATTCCTTGATGGATCCTTGCAGGATTACAATAACTCACCCCAAACCAAATATATTTTAGTCCATTCCAGAAATGAAGGAATGTCACTTTTTTTTTTGGCGAATCATCCAAACACCGATTATGCGCTATATTCCATCGGGGATGTATTCCTGATTTAATTTCCTCTGATACCGTCTCTCCACAGTCATTCTTCACATTCGAATCAAGACACTGCTGTGGACGGAATTAGTTTTGGGGGTGGGATTCTCAGGCCGCGCCTGCACAGCGGCCGGAAATTCCCGCCTGAGGTCAATGGACCGTTCCTTGGTCCGCCATCTTGCGGCGGGCAGGGCGGAAGAATCCAGCCCTTGAAAAATAATTAGTTTCAATGGCAAAGAACAGAAGACAGAATGTAAACCATGCTGCAAATTGGCTCTTTTCCCGTTTTACCATCATCCACACATTTTCCAAAGGTCGAATCAGGAATTAATATTCTCTTCCTCAGGTCCTCTATCCTATTATTGCACGGCTGCCTAACCTCACACAATGCAGAACCTAAGGCATTCCAGCTACCCACTGCTCAGAAAGGCAGAACCTGTGGAACAACCGAGTCCTTTTCGTTTTTCATCCTCTGTTGGTCACAGGAACAGGAAGAGGCCATTCAACGCCTTGGTCCTGTTCCATCACTCAATATCATGGTGGATCTTTATCGGAACTCCTTCCACCCGCCTTGGCTCCATGACCTTTTGCACCCCTGCCCCCCAATCTCAGATTTAAAATTATTCACTGACCTCCAGCATCTATTGCTTTGTAAGGGAGACAGTTCCCGACTTTATCACTCTTAGAATGAACAGGAGTTTCCCAACTTTTCTCCTGCATGGTCATGACCCCTTGTCCGAGATTCCTTCACCATCGGGAAATCTCTACCTACCCTATCAATACCTGTCCAATTGCGGACTCTATCTCAGTTAAATCACACTTTAACCCTACATTCCAGGGAATACTGGCCTAGTTTATTAAATATTTCCAGCCGGGAACGTTCTAGCAATCTGATGACAGGTGCATGGTTGTGAGTTTAGATGCAACTCAGAGATTGGGTTAATCTAGCCTGTCCCTTTAAGACCCCAATCAGCTACCCTGTATGGGGGAGAGGTTGAATCATGAACTTGAGAAGGTCAATGGCTCTGTGCCAGACCCATGAATGGATGTCGCTGAGATTTAGCAGAATAGTCAGAATGGGTTGTCACATGGTTCGGGGAAGTAAACATCCGAAATCTTGCTGCCCGTACCCCAGCTTGCACCTCGTCCCGCTCATCCATAACCCCCAGCGCCCACTGGTTTACACTGACCCAATCCCTGAATGCTTCAGTTGAGAAATTCTCATCCTTGTGTTGGAATTCCTTCATGTCCTCACCCCTCTTAAATTTGTAACCTCCTGCAGCCCCTACAAATCCCTCGGATGTCAGCGTCACACCAGCTGTGGCCTCCCGAGCATAGAGTCATAGAGGTTTACAGCATGGAAACAGGCCCTTCAGCCCAACTTCTCCATGCCGCCCAGGTTTTACCATCAAGCTGGTCCCAATTGCCCGCATTTGGCCCATATCCCTCTACACCCATCTTACCCACATAACTATCCAAATGCTTTTTAATAGACAAAATTGTTGGGCGACACGGTGGTGCAGTGGTTAGCACTGTTGCCTACGGCACCGAGGACCCGGGTTCGATCCCGGCCCCGGCTCACAGTCCGTGTGGAGTTTGCACATTCTCCCCGTGTCTGCGTGGGTTCCAACCCCCACAACCCAAAGATGTGCTGGTTAGGTGGATTGGCCACACTAAATTGCCCCTTACTTGGAAGAAAATATTTGGGTACTCTAAATTTATGTTAAAAAAAGACAAAATTGTACCCGCCTCTACCATTGCCTCTGGCAGCTCGTTCCAGACACTCACCACCCTCTGTGTGAAAGAATTTCCCCTCTGGTCTCTTTTGTATCTCTCCCCTCTCACCTTAAACCTATGCCCTCTTGTTTCAGACTCCTCTACCATTGAGAAAAGATGTTGACTACCTTATCTATGCTCTTCATTATTTTATAGACCTCTATAAGATCACCCCTAAGACTCCTACGCTCCAGCATCTCTCACTTCCTTCGCCCCATGATTGAT
Organism: Scyliorhinus torazame; assembly: GCF_047496885.1. Lineage (NCBI taxonomy): Eukaryota > Metazoa > Chordata > Chondrichthyes > Carcharhiniformes > Scyliorhinidae > Scyliorhinus > Scyliorhinus torazame. The sequence continues at coordinate 10,841,418 of NC_092718.1, forward strand.
GGCCGTGCCTTCAGCTACCCCAGCCCAAACTCTGGAATTGCCATCCTCGGCCTCTGAACCTCTCTCTCCTTTAAGATGCTCCTTATTGCCTAACTCTTTGATCAAGCATTTGATCACCTGTTCAACTACCATCTCCTCTTGTGGCTAAGTGACAAATCTTGTCTGATTATACTCGGGATGGGAAAGGTGCTACATCATTACCAGTTTTTGTTGAAAGCACAGGCCAATCTTACCCAGGCCTTCGGTTTTATCAAATGTCTTCTTTACTGTCTTACAGGTGGACCCGTTTCCCTGACAGACTCCGCAGCGGTCCTCGAGAGCATTGGAATCAATTTCATAATCACAGCCTACGTTCTGGAACAGAAAATCCGAGTTAGCATTTTGTCCGCGAGTCCTGCAGTTCATGGAGTTTTACTTTGGCAAGCTTTTGCATTAAAAAACAACTCACTTTCTTGCTCTTGTGTTAAGATCGAATTTAATTGACTCCGACCTCAACCATTTGTTCTCATTACGTCTGATAACAAACCTTTACTCAACCTTTTCATTTACAATTAATTCACTGAAATAATAATTTATTAAAAATAATTCTACATACTTCGAATTGGGATGCAGATTTCATTCATCTCATCAATCATACAGTGCAATACTTTAAAGCTCTGTCACTCAAATCCTCGATCAAGTATCCTGTTTTATTTAAATTCTAAAAGAGGTAGAATCAAATGAGAGATTGGCTGACTGAGGCCACTCTACACAATGCACCACTATGTGGCATTATCATCACTGTCGCTGGGTCCAAATCCTTAAATTTGCTCCCTAACAGCACTGTGGGTGCTCCTACACCACATGAACTGCAACGGGTCAAGGAGGCGGCTCACCATCACCTTCTCGAGGGCAATTAGGGATGGGCAATGAAGGCTAGACTGCTAGCAATGCCCACGCTCTGTGAAAGAAATTAATGAAGAAGCACTTAAAAACCGTACCCCTCTATCTCGGCGACGGGATTGTGACCCAAGAGAAATGTCATCAAGAGTGGGGCCAGTGCTCCCTCCGTAACCCACCCACTTCCACTGGGTTTAATTCGAGGTGTTGCAATGTTGCTCCGGAGTTGCTCCAGTTAACAACTAAGTCAGTGCCAACTGAGTGTCCAGGCTGATGAGTTCATGCCCTATATGGATCCACTCACTCCCTTCACCTACTGGAACATTGGCAAAGCCAAGCACCGGCAGAGTCTCCATGGCGTTGCTCACAGGCGATCCTAGGTTGTGATATTCAGCTGCGGACTCAAGCTTCTTGCACTGAATGGACACAGCCAGATAAAGCTGGAGCTCTCAGGGTCAATTACTGAGGCCAATTTCGCCATTTGTAAGTTTCAAGCTTTGAGTCAATGGCAATTTTTGATCTTATTTCTTATTATTTTGTATCTGAAACCAAGTGTGACTGCGAGGGTGGGATTTGATGCACCTCCTCCCGGAGGCACATTTGGAGGCAGGGGGCATTTAATTAGGTGGAACGATACTGGATTAGGAGGACCCTGCTGTTTCTCATAGAATTTACAGTGTAGAAGGAGGCCATTCAGCCCATTGAGTCTGCACTGGCCCTTGGAAAGAACACCCTACTAAAGCCCACACCTCTGCCTGCTTGAGGGACACAGCTTTGGGAATGGTAAAGGGTCTGGGGGACGCTGAGGATCTACCACCTGCCCTTGCTGCTGACCCTCAACTCCACAAACCCCACCCCGTGACCCCCATCCCACCCTCACTCACCTGCAGCCTTCTATTGATTCGTTCATGGGATGTGGGCTATTGCCTGGGTCCCTCAGTGGTCGTAGGTCTCTCCAAGGGTGCATTAACAGCAGCTGCCACCGCTCCCACTGGCAGTGTCTACATTAGATAGCTGAAGGCCTTAACTGGCTGGTAGCTCACGGAGTGGGGGCAGATTTCTGCCCCCTGATGTGATGTGCCTATGGGCTATATCAGTGGGATGGTGTGAGACCTCCAACCAGCAGGTGGTCGTACAGACACACCTTAGAACATAAATGCAGAAGGAGGCCATTCGGCTCATCGAGTCTGCACCGACCCACTTAAGCCCTCACTTCCAGCCTATCCCCGTAACCCAATAACCCCTCCAAACCTTTTTGGTCACTAAGGGCAATTTATCACAGCCAATCCACCTAGCCTGCACGTCTTTGGACTGTGGGAGGATGCCGGAGCACCCGGAGGAAACCCACGCACACACGGGGAGAATGTGCAGACTCCGCACAGACAGTGACCCAGCGGGGAATCGAACCTGAAGCCACAGTGCGATCCACTTGTGCTACAGTGCAGACCATGCAGTCTCCAGACCAAGGTCATGTGACCTGGGTCCCGGATATAAAGGGAGGCACATCCGGCCATCTGGAGAACAAGATTCAGAGGATAATAAGACGTACATGTAATAGGTCAGCAGAAGGTATATGTTCCAGAGGAGCAGCAAGACTCCATGATAACGTGCTCTGCATCAGGTTCCCATCCTACTGCACGAGCCACAATGAAAGGATCTTGGTTTGGACAGTTCAAAGTATTTGGTGAGTTCTTCATAAAGTATAAGGAACCAAAAACAACACCAGGGTCCTTGATCCTGGGGAAGGCCTGCCGTTGACCACTTAATACTGGGCTGGCCTTCTCCAAAGGAGGCAAGTCAAGTCTTTCATTGGCTTACTAGCCAACAGAGGAGAACCCTGTCTGCCGCCTGCATTAAATATTACCCCAAGAGTGTGATAAAGGTACAGCAGATACATGCTGGTATTACCCACGCCCATACCTAATGTGAAATGGCTCAAGTTATATACCCGATAGTCTCGCTCTCTACAAAAAGGAGGGATACATCGGGTAAAAGCAAATTACTGCAGATGCTGAATTCTGAAACCTAAACAGAAAATGCAGGACAACCTCAGCAGGTCTGACAGCATCTGTGGAGAGAGAACGGAGCTGATGTTTCGAGTCCGAATGATGCTGAAATAGCTCGGGTACCTGGAGGACTGCGGCTAGTCACCTATGTACCTATTACACATGCAGGGACACCATTTAACTCTTCTCACAGATAGGCTAAGGGCATTAGTATGGTACATCTGGCTTCTAATCGGACCTGTCCCTTTAAGGCAGCTGTTCAGGTACTCTCATGAGAAAAATGATTTAACTTTTAACAAATGCAGTTAATTAAAGAATGCCTGTAAACCGCGAGGGTCGTTTGGAGGTCAGTAGTTAGTTGCTTGCAAACTTTATGTTCCACGTCAATGATTGCCTTCATTTCTCCTTTAGACACTCTGAGTAATAACTTCTGGGATTCCACGATGTGCGTTAAATACCAAGGAGCTTCAACGAAGCAGAAAAGGTGCACAAAGTGAGCCAGATAATTTGACTGAAAAGTTATCTTTCCCTGGATAACTGCCTGAACAGATATCAGCTCAATCTGAAAGTTCGGAGTCAATTTGAATCCTCATTAATAATTCATGAGGACCACCTCGTCAAGATTTCTGGAATGTCATAAAAGCCAAAAACCCAGAAATCCTGGCGCCTGGATTTGTTTAATTGGTCAGAAAATGAGTGAATCAACGAGAGCGTAAAATGCAAAAACAAACAGGTCTCTTAGGCAAAAGAGAATCAATCATCATTCTTAATCTACCCAGTAATGAGTTGCAATGCATTTGAAAGAAGACACTGAAGATTGTTACAGTGTAAGTACGCTCAGGAATGCATTACCGCAGCAATGAGACTTTGGTCCTTTATCTGGTTGCACAATTTGAACCGGAGTGCTCACCACTGCCTTGTTGCGACAGTTATTCCATTCATGCTCTGCTTTGATTTCCTTTATGCTATTGATATGATCCACTTTGTAAATCTCTGCAGCAATTATTGCAACGTCTCGCTTAATGAGCAGCGAGAACGCAGCATGAAAGAGGTTTCTCACTTCAACGAGCTGGAGATTGCAGACAGCAGCGGTTATCTGTCTGGTTTCATGGGTTGTGAAATTGACCCGTAAGTATCTAAATGGCAAGTGTCAATGAAGCAGCCGGACAATGCACCCAATCTTCAGCTTAAATGAGTTTCTTACAAGAGCTCTTTCTCACAGAATTGCTGGCGATATCTCTTCTGTACATTTCTACAACTCAAACGATGTTTCAACCTCTGGAGCAGACACCCTGGGAATTTCAATTCCATTAGAGCCTGGTTTACCAGTGGAAATGAAAAGTGAAATGAAAATCGCTTATTGTCACAAGTAGGCTTCAAAGAAGTTACTGTGAAAAGCCCCTAGTCGCCACATTCCGGCACCTGTTCGGGGAGGCTGGTACGGGAATTGAACCGTGCTGCTGGCCTGCCTTGGTCTGCTTTAAAAGCCAGCGATTTAGCCCAGTGCGCTAAACCAGCCCCTGGTCATCACTCTGTGAAAGATATTCCAGAAAATATAGCTGCAGGATCCTTGGCCATCGGAACCCTGATCAACACCCAGGAGGTCTATAATTTTCGAGGCAAACAAGTGTTTGTGATACAACCATCCCTTTTACCCCCCTGGCCAAACTTTCTATGTCCATTTTCACCTCTCTTGTGTTACCGTCAAAGAGAGATTTCACCCTCTTTGTGTCTAATGGAGATCAGGGCTATGGGCAATGATCTGGCCCAGACAACCTGAACATGTCATACAACCACGGGCACACCCAGAACAGTGCCCCTGGTATGTAGATGTTCAAAGGGTGGGCATCACCTATGCAGCCCACAATATTGGCATTTTCATTGGATGCGTTGGCATTTTGAGGCTTTCTGTTCTTCTGAGAACTAGACTCAAGATTGTGAGATTAGCACCCCTACTCCTGGGGCCTGCGCCTGTAATTTATTACTCCACACCCAAACATGCGTAGAAGATTTCTTCCTATTTCCCCCGTGTTGGTTGAAATCACTCCGTACCTTGCAGATTCCATTGATACACATGTCCCGACTGGCATTTCCCTCAAAACATGGCGTTCCATCAATCACGGCGTCCAACATCTTCTCTGAAAAGTAACCGTCTACGGGACGACAGTGCAGCTCACAGGGGTTAACTAAGGGCGAGACACCATGGGAAAAAGTTACATCAACTTCAACTGTGACAAAATCCCAGCGTTAATCCAGATTCCAATCGCAAACCGCGGCTCGTTTGCGTTGTTGATTCACGTTGAGTTTGGCTTTGGACATGACCGTCTTTTCTTCCTGTGGTAGACTGGAGCCCAAATTTTGAAACTAAAGCTTTTCCAAACTTGAGCAGAGTTTTGGTTGGAGCACATTTGCAGTACTGTGCACAGACCTGGTTTCCATGTTACAGGATGGCTTAAAAGGTGACCTGCATTAGAAGTTGTTATAACTCTGACGGGTTTGATAGAGTAGACAGGGAGATGGATTCTATGCCGATTCTGCACCCCAGTGGACATTTCAGGGGTCAGCCTGTCTCTGCCTCGCCAGCTCACCTCGTTTTATCTTTCAGGCGAAGGTCCTTAGTGAGGCCGGACTCCCGTCTGTCTCCAGGAGAAAGTCCAACCCTCACAGAGCCAACGGCCAATCTGAGGCCAGCAGCTCTGTGCCACATCAGTGGTCACTGCCGAAGGCTTATGAGAGTGGACGTCGGGAGGATGTTTCCACCGATGGGGGGGGAGATTAGAACCAGGGGACACAGTTTAAGAATAAGAGGTCTCCCTTTGAAGATGGAGATGAGAAGAAATTGTTTCTCTCAGAGGATCGGTAGTCTGTGGAATTGTCTTCCCCTAAAGCAGTGGAGGCTGGGTCATTGAATATATTCAAGGCTGAGATAGATAGGTTTTTAAAAAATAAATTTAGAGTATCCAATTCATTTTTTCAATTAAGGGGCAATATAGCGTGGCCAATCAACCTACGCTGCGCACCTTTGGGCTAAAGAACAAAGAAAAGTACAGCACAGGAACAGGCCCTTCGGCCCTCCAAGCCCATGCCGACCATGCTGCCCGTCTAAACTAAAATCTTCTACACTTCCAGGGTCCGTATCCCTCTATTCCCATCCTATTCATGTATTTGTCAAGATGCCCCTTAAATGTCACTATCGTCCCTGCTTCCACCACCTCCTCCGGCAGCGAGTTCCAGGCACCCACTACCCTCTGTGTAAAAAACTTGCCTCGTACATCTCCTCTAAACCTACCCCCTGTGGGTTGTGGGGGCAAAACCCCCGCAAACACGAGGGAGAATGTGCAAACTCCACATGGACAGTGACCCAGGGCCGGGATCGCACCTGGGACCTCGGCGCCATGAGGCAGCGGTGCTAACCACTGCGCCACCGTGCCGCCCCACGCAGAGTTCATGTTTCTATCCGCAGGTGAGGCTAGACTGGAACCAAGATAATCACTAATAAATTCAATAGGGAATTCAGGGGACATTCTTTAGTGGTGAGAACATGGAACTCGCTACCACGTGATTGGTTGAGACGAATAGCATAGATACATTTATGAGGGAACCAGATAAACACGATGGAGGAAGGAATAGAAGGATAGGCTGATCGGGGGAGAGGTAGAAGGAGACCCATGTGGGTCATAAACACCTGAACCGTCTCCCTGCTGCAAATACTTTGCGATTCTTTGTAATAACAAAATGTCACAGGAATCCCCATTTCACTTGCAGACAGCAGTTTGTTTATTTCGGTGAACCTGGTTTTGGGTCAGACCTATTCGATATTTTCAGAAAACCAGAGTCTTGAAAGTTTGCATTGTGAAACTTAAGTTTTTAAATCAATCTTTAAGCATCGGCTCGCCAAACAGCGAAGTAATCCATAATCACAGTTCCCCTCTTGTACGACGAACATGGCAAAAGGGGGACATGAAGATTGTTTTTTTTAAATTTAGAGTACCCAATTCATTTTTTTTCCAATTAAGGGGCAATTTAGCCAATCCACCTATCTTGCACATCCTTGGGTTGTGGGGCTGACACGCAGACACGGGGAGAATGTGCAAACTCCACACAGACAGTGACCCAGAGCTGGGATCGAACCCGGGACCTCAGCGCCATGAGGCAGCAGTGCTAACCATTGGCCGCCACCGTGTCGCCTTAGGGGGACATGAAGATGAGCTGAATCATAGACTCTTACACACAGAAGAAGGCCATTCAGCCCATCGAGCCTCTGCCGGACCTTTGAAAGAATCGTTCAATTTAAAATTGGGGCAGCACAATGGCGCTGCTGCCTCACAGTGCCAGGGGCGCGGGTTCGATTCCGGCCTCGGGTGACTGTCTGCGTGGAGTCTGCACGTTCTCCCTGTGTCTGCGTGGGTTTCCTCCGGGTGCTCCGGTTTCCTTCCGCAGTCCAAAGATGTGCAGGTGAGGTGGATTGGTCTACTACGTTGTCCCTTAGGGGTTGCAGAAATAGGGCGGGGGATTGGGCCTAGGTAGATTGATGCTTTGAAGGGTCGATGCAGACTCGATGGGCCAAATGGCCTCCTTCTGCAGTATTCTATAAAGAATCAATTATACCTGGAAAAACATGAAACACAGCTTTGTAACCAACAAGCAATAGACTTACTCCGGCTGAGCACAGGAATCCATTGAAGCAGTTTCCCCTTGTAAGGCACTGTGTCAAACTGACTGCACTGCATCTGACGGAAGGAAGGCGACTCTGAGACACAAGCTTTGATGTTGCATATCCTGAATCTCTTCCTCTCTCCCAGACAGTACGAACCTCCATACTTTGGCCTGTAAATGAGAGATGGAGCACATCACTGAACACCCCACATGCTCCATTCCAGAAACCTGAGCACTCGATCCGGGCTGGCACTCCAGAGGAAATACTGAGGGAGCGTGACACACTTGGAGATGTGGATGAACCATTAAACTGAGGTCCCTTTTGCCCTGAAGTGGAAGTAAAAGATCCCACAGCAATATCACATCGGCGAGCAGGGGAGTTCACCCAGTGTCTGGAATATTAATCTCTCAATCAACCATCACTAAATAAAAACAGATGATATGTTCATTATCACATTGCTGTTTGTGGGAGCTTGTTGTGCACAAATTGATTAATTGATTAATTAATTTGATTTATTGTCACATGCACCGAAGTACAATGAAAAGTATTTTTCTGCAGCCGAGGGAACGTACACAGTACGTACATAGTAGACAAAAAGAATAATCAACAGAGAACATTGACAAATGGTACATCGACAAACAGTGATTGGTTACAGTGCGGAACAAGGGGCCAAACAAAGCAAATACACGAGCAAGAGCAGCATAGGGCGTCGTGAATAGTGTTCTAACAGGGAACAGATCAGTCCAAGGGGGAGTCGTTGAGGAGTCTGGTAGCTGTGGGGAAGAAGCTGTTCCTATGTCTGGATGTGCGAGTCTTCAGACTTCTGTACCTTCTGTCTGATGGAAGGGTCTGGAAGAAGGCAAATGCCTGGGTGGGAGGGGTCTCTGATAATGCTGTCTGCCTTCCTGAGGCAGCGAGAGGTGGAGACAGAATCAATGTGCGAGTGGCAAGTTTCTGTGATGCATTGGGCTGAGTTCACCACACTCTGCAGTTTCTTGCGAAACAGGCTGTTGTGTGTTCTACATGTCAACAGTGACTACACTTCAAAAACGTACTTGATTAGCTGTAGATTACTTTGGGGCTGCCCAAAAACTGAAATGCTCTGTGGGCGTGATTTAATGGCCTCTTTGCGCCAAATGTGGTGACGGGACAAGGCCGCTGAATTTCACGAGAGGTCTCTCGCTTGAAACACCTTGCGAGATTTAACATAGTCCCACGAGACGTCGTGATCTGGATCTCGTCCAGATGAACATGTCTACGTGAGCCGTTAGACTCATTTAAATATGTCTGCGCCATACTCTCCCGGGGCCCGGGAACCAATGGCCTCGCCTGGGAGACCTTGCCATGGTGGCATTTAGCAGTGGTTTCTCCAAACGTGGACCAGGCGTAATGGCACCTGGGATGGTCTCTCAGGCCATTAGAGATCCTGGTGCCATCAGGCTCTGGGCAGGGTGGTACCCTGGCACTCTCGCTGACACCCAGGCACCCTGGCAGTGCAACTCTGGCAGGTAGCAGACTGGCTGTGTCAAAGTACCCGGGCACCAGGTCTCCCGTGCCAGGGATCGGAACTGGGGTGCCTTTCCCTCAAGAGGTGGGATGGGGGGGGGGCTGCAGACGGCAAGTTGGGTGCAGGGGGGAGGGGGGTGTTCGGAGGCCATGGTGGGGTGGCTGAGGGTCGAAAGATCAGGGCGGAATTTTAAAATGGCACCCCGATCCGCGAATGCTTGCAGGAAATGGTGCCAACGCGGCCTCGGCAGGGTGTTCCTCACCGAGGCTTATAAAGATGGCCAAGCGCTGTTGAATAGCGGTGCCACTCTCAAGGCCGAGAGTGTTCAATTACAAAGATGGGATGCATCAACCAGGTTTGCACTTCCTCGAGTAGCAGATTCAGCGGGGAGCCAATTGAGGTGTTTGAGGTGATTAAAGGATTTGATATGGGAGGTGGAGAGAAACCGTTTCCTCTGGTGGGAGGAATCCAGGTCACCGGGGGGGGGGGGAATCTTCACATTAAAGCCAGGCCGTTCAGGGGTAGTGTCAGCAAGAGCTTCTTCACATAAAGGATAATGAAATCTGGAACACCTTCCCAAAAAGCTGCGGATAATTACAGAACTGAGCTTGTTAGACTTTGGTTGGTCAAAGGTTATAGAACCAAGGTGGATAAATGGGGTTAAGATCCAGGCAATGGTCTAGTTTAACAATAATAATAGCTTATTGTCACAAGTAGGCTTCAATGAAGTTACTATGAAAAGCCTCGAGTCGCCACATTCCGGTGTATGTTCGGGGAGGCCGGTACGGCTTTGATCTGCATTACAAGCCAGCGGTTTAACCCACTGTGCTAAACCAGCCCCTGGTAAACAGACTCTGGTGCCTGAATTGCCTCTTCCTGCTCCTATCTACTCAAGTTAATTCCAGGCTCTGTTCGACTCTGCCCTACACCCTGACATTGTGGTCATGTTGAGCGCACTCTCTGACGCTGGAGGTAAAGTCTATCTCTCAAGGTGGCACTCCGCAACACCTGAAGCATTGGCCCCCATACCATGTGAATGTCATACCATGTTAGTCCTAAGGCAAACTAGCCAGAGTCACTGAGACCAGGGACCAGAGAGCTTCAACAATAAACCTCGGACTGGATTCCTGCAATGTGTATTTGTTTCCTACTTCTTCTCCATCATCTTTATCTACATCTTGCATGGATAGGAATTTTAATGTGGTTAAAAATTCCCAAGGCATTTTATACAAGTGTTCTCGATCAAAATTTGACATTGAGCAACATAAGGAGACAATTGGACAGGCGACCAGAGGTTCGGTCCAAGAGCTAGGTTTTAAGGGACGGCTTGAAGCAGAAGAGAGTTAGGTTTAGGGAGGGAATTCCAGAGCTCAGGCCCTAGACAGAGGAAGGCACGGCTATCAATGGAGGATCAATGGAAATTCAAAATGAGCAAGGAGTCAAAATTGAAGGAGCGCGGAGATCATAAAAGGTTTGTAGAATGAAAGGCGGTTACAGAGAGGGGGGGACCGTGGAGGGATTTGAACACAAGGCTGAGATGGAGCCACTACATGTCAGTGAGCATGGTGCTTCGGCACAAGTCTTTTGTTGCACTTTTGTTTCTGTTTACTGTGAGTAGGACGTCTAATTTTGCATCTACACAACACACAATAAACATCTCCTTGCAATGTTTGCCCTTGCACAGAATCGCCACTCAAGTTATTGCTGCATGCTATTGGGTGAATTACCACTAAAATCTTTGGGCGGGGGCAGCATGGTGGTGCAGTGGGTTAGCCCTGCTGCCTCACGGTGCCGGGGTCCCAGGTTCGATCCTGGCTCTGGGTCACTGTCGGTGTGGAGTTTGCACATTCTCCCCGTGTTTGCGTGGGTTTCGTCCGCACAACCCAAAGATGTGCAGGGTAGGTGGATTGGCCACGCCAAATTGCCCCTTAATTGGAAAAGAATGAATTGGGTAGTCTAAATTTAAAAAAAAAAGTTTAAAAAAATCTTTGGGCGGAATTCTCCAGCCCTTCCTGCCAGCAGGAACTTCCAGTCCCGCCAGAATCGAGCCCTGCCGCGGGGCGCGGGTGAGAAATGTCAATCGCCTTTGACTTCAGCAGCGCTGGGAGATTCCGCTGGCAGAGCGGCCTGCATCGCAGGAAAACCCGCCGCAGGGCGCTGGAGAATTCTGCCCTTTGGGAAGAAAGATATTCAGTGTTTGTTGCCCATCTCTAATTGCCCTTGACCTGCGTGGCTTGTGCGACCATTCCTGAGGGGCGCAGTTAAGAGTCAACCACATTGCTCTGGGTCTGGAGTCACATACAGGCCAGACCAGGTAAGGAGGGCGGATTTCCTTCCCGAAAGGACATTTGGTGAACCAGATGGGTTTCTAACAAGAGTCAATGATAATTGTCATGTTCATCATTACTGAGATGAACTTTATATTTCAGATTTTATGAATCAAATTTAAATTCCGCCAGCTGCCATGGTGGAATTTGAACCCACGTCCCCAGGGTGTTAGCCTGTGCCTCTAGACATTATTCCGCCGTCTCCCTAAGTTAGAATGTAGGATACGTGACAGCCAATTGCGTGCAGGAAGCTTCCACAAACAGCATTCTGATAAAGAACAAATATTTTAATGCTGATTTAGGGATAATATTGATCGGGACACCAGGGGAAAACTCCCTTGCTTTAATTTCCCAATTATGCGGTGAGAGAGCCTCAGTTTAACATCCCCTCTGACAGACAGTGAAGCACTCCCTCAGTACTGCTCTGGAGCCTCAGCGTGAACTTTGACCTCACATCCCTGGAGTGGGGTTTGAACCCCAGATCTTCTGGACAGAGGTGAGACTGCTGCACATAGCCCCCAAATAATCCCGCTTCCCAGCAAATTTTAAAAGCAAGGCTGTTAGCCAGGGGAACACTTTTAATTTAGGTTTCCAGAACTTGGAGCTGGTTGCTGGCGATACTTGTTTGAAATGAGGATATCTCCCCAATGATGTAGTGAATCTAGAGAGCGTTTCGGTCGTGCAAGTCACTGGTTAATTTATTAAAACTAAAGAATAATATTTCTAAGCTTGGAAATCAAAGTCTGCATCCTGATAAACTCTCCTATCTCAGCATGTATTTGCTGACCCAGGTCTGGCCTGCATTGAAACATGGAGCTCAATAACCTTCACACTTCACTGCTTAAAACTCAGTTCAGATTTGCGTGTGGAGCACATGGGCTTGCAGTGAACTCTAGACATCTGCTTCGTCACTTTATGCTGTAACATTTTCTGTTTTATAGAAGTGTAACACAGGGGCAGCACGGTAGCTCCGTGGTTAGCACCGTCGCTTCACAGCTCCAGGGTCCCAGGTTCGATTCCTGGCTTGGGTCACTGTCTGTGCGGAGTCTGCACGTTCTCCCCGTGTCTGCGTGGGTTTCCTCCGGTTTCCTCCCACAGTCCAAAGATGTGCAGGTTCGGTGGATTGGCCATGATAAATTGCTCTTAGTGTCCAACGAAAAGGTTAGGTGGGGTTACGGGGATAGGGTGGGTTGTGGGCTTAGGTAGGGTGCTCTTTCCAAAGGCCGGTGCAGACTCAATGGGCCGAATGGCCTCCTTCTGCACTGTAAATTCTATGATAACACTATACTATCCATAATATATTACAATTTCACCTATAGAATATATGAACATAAATAGAAGGAAGAACTGGCCATTCAGCCCCTTCAATCTACTTCACCATTCAGTAAGATCATGGCTAATCTTCTGCCTCTACTCCACCTTCCTGCACTATCCCCTTCTGCCTTAATTCCCTTGGCACCTAAATCCCTATCAGCCTTTGTCTTGAATCTACTCAACGAATGAGCATCCACAACTCTCTGGGCTAAAGAATTCCGAAGATTCCCAATCCCCTGAGGAAGATATTCCTCCTAACCTCAGTCCCAAACAACCGACCCCCTCATCCTGAGATTGTGACCCCGTGTTCCAGTTTCACCAGACAGGGGGAGCATTTGCCCAGGATTCCCTGTCCAGTCTCCAGCGGAATTGTCAGCCTCATCTCGCTCCATTTTGGACACGTCACACGTGAGTATAAAGTAAAAGTAAGTAAAGTCACCACGGTCCCAGATGGCCATAGGTTGTTTTCCCCTTTGGAGCGGGGGGGGATAGAGCTGACTGTTGGTGCTTTAACCGGCGGGTCACCGCACTTCAGGTGATGGGTAACCGGGTTGATTGGCCTTGCTGTACATCACAAATCAGCTGTCCAGGAACTGAATTAAACCACCCGCAACAGCAACAGCTCATACCGAAGATCGATCTGCATTTCTTACAGCTAAGACACTACCACAGAATGGATAGTAATCAATAAATGCACTTGTACATTATCATCTGCCATGAATTTATGCCACGGTTAAGTTTTAATATTTGTTACTGATGAAACTTTATTGTTTTTAGGTGGAAGGTGTCATGTGAGAGTACCTTTAAGACATGGATGTTTAAGCAATGTACCTTTAAGAAAACAGTGATGTCAGAGAGTGGGTGGAGCTGGGCTTTACATCAGCCATTTTGCATTTTTTAGTTTCAGTTTTGAAAAAGAGCTTGTGTGTGTCTGTGCGTTTCCAGAGAGCTGCAGTTTGGAGGAAAAGAGCTTGGGAGTGTCTGTGTTTGCAGTGAGCTGGATCTCTGCCATGAAAGACTATCTCTGGATCATTAGGGTGATTTAAACTCATAATAGTAAAGCCTTTAACCTGATGTGATTCTGTTTAAAGGTGTTAAGTCTCTTGGAAGTTTGAAGGAACATTTTGATGAATTATTTACTGTTGCAATATTTTCGGCGTTATCTTTGAAGTAAGGGGTGTTAAGAGATCCAATGTTTATTTAAGATGTTAAGTTGAGTTCATGGAATAAACATTGTTTTGTGTTTAAAAACCCACGTGTCCATAATTGTAATCCCACACCTAGGGAACAAGCCGTGTGCTAGGAAAAGCATCAAATACATTAAAGGGAGAGGTAAGTTCAACTCCATGATACATTTTGGGCTTCTGAAAAGAGAGGAGACATGCTCAGCTAAAATCTTCAAAATCTCAGACACCTGTGGCCCCTACCACCTAAAAGAAAGAGAAGTGAGTGCACAGGAACACCACACCTCAAAGTCCCCCACCAAGTCACTCGTCATCCTGACTTGGAACTATATCGCCGTTCCCTCGCTGTCGCTGGGTCAAAATTCGGGAACTCCCTCCCGAACAGCACAGTGGGTGTTGTTATGGGCCAGAGAATCCCAAAGTGTACCATGGAGTTCACCTGACCCACAACTTTTAATAGATTGTGATATGGGGAGCACACGGCCCACTCTACAGGTGTGGGACAGCAGAAATGGAAAAGCATTTTTTAAAGCAAAACAATGTTTATTCTATGAACTCAAGTTAACCTTTTTAAAACATACAGTGAACATCTTAGCAACCATTAATTCAAATACAACCCCCAAAGAATACAACACTAAGTAATCCGTAAGCTGTCCTTTTAACATCCAGAAGACTTAAAACACCTTTTACTAGAAGCACATCAGGTTAAAGTCACTACTGCGAGCAGTTATTAGTTTTAAATCACCAAAGGATCGATTTACATTCTTTAGATTACAGAGAGAGACTCTAATACACCTTCTGGCTGTGACTGCAGCTATCCAGCTCTGAAAACCAAACTAAAACACACCCTGCAGCAAACAGCCTAAAACGAAAGTAAAATGATGACAGACAGCCCAGCTCCACCCCTTCTCTGACATCTCTGCAGTAATAAACACCCATTTCTTAAAGGTACTCTCACTACAGATATTTATACACACCCATTTAGAAACACCCATTTCTTAAAGGTACACTTACATGACAGTCTACCTACACGGACAGCAGCGGTTCAAGAAGGCAGCTCACCACCACCTTCTCAAGGACAGTTAGGGTTGGGTTACATTTATGGCTTTGCCAGTAATGTGTACATCTCACGAATGAATAAAATAAATCATGTTTCAGCGAAAAACTCAACAGAATCCAGAAAATGGACTTCACTGATGAGATCTTGGCGAGAATACTTCTATTGGTGAAGATTGGATGAAGAAAAGCGAATACAGAGATTGGACCTGATGGAGTTCTTTAAAATTCTGAATGGGTTGGACAGTAATGGGTTGGCATGTGCATGCACTCCGTGCGTGGTGAATCCAAATTAAGGGCCATAAATACAAGGAGGGAGATAGAGAACCTCGTGGAGTGGTGTAACGCCAACAATCTCTCCCTCAATGTCAGCAAAGCTAAAGAGCTGGTCATTGACTTCAGGAAGCTTCCTGTCCACACCCCTGTCAGCACCAATGGGGCCGAGGTGAAGGTGGCTGACAGCTTCAAATTCTTAGGGATGCACACCGCTGAAAATCTGTCCTGGTCGACGCTATGACCAGAAAAGCACAACAGTGCCTGTATGTCCTCGGGAAACTGAGGAAATTCGGCATGTCCACATTGACTCTTACCAATTTTTACAGGTGCACCATAGAAAGCATCCTATCTGGCTGCATCACAGCCTGGTATGGCAACTGCTCACCCAAGACCGCAAGAAACCTCAGAGAGTCGTGAACACCGCCCAGTCCATCACACAAACCCACCTCCCATCCATTGACTCTGTCTACACCTCCCGCTGCCTGGGGAAAGCGGGGCAGCATAATCAAAGACCCCTCCCACCCGGCTTACTCACTCTTTCGACCTCTTCCATCGGGCAGGAGATACAAAAGTCTGAGAACACATACTAACAATTTCAAAAACAGCTTCTCCCCGCTGTTACCGGACTCCTGAATGACCCTCTTATCGACTGATTTGTTTTCTTTACACATAGACATAGACACAGACATAGAATTGACAGTGCAGAAGGAGGCCATTCAGCCCATC
This sequence comes from Scyliorhinus torazame, assembly GCF_047496885.1. Lineage (NCBI taxonomy): Eukaryota > Metazoa > Chordata > Chondrichthyes > Carcharhiniformes > Scyliorhinidae > Scyliorhinus > Scyliorhinus torazame. The sequence goes on from NC_092718.1 coordinate 10,857,350, forward strand.
GAGTCTGCACCGGCCCTTGGAAAGAGCACCGTAATTAAGCCCACACTGCCACCCCATATCCGTAACTCAGCAACCCCACCCAACCCCTTTGGACACTAAGGGCAAGTCCAAGCCACCTAACCTGCACATCTTTGGACTGTGGGAGGAAACCGGAGCACCCGGAGGAAACCCACGCAGACACGGGGAGAACGTGCAGACGCCGCACAGACAGTGACCCAAGCTGGGAATCGAACCTGGGACCCTGGAGCTGTGAAGCGACGGTGCTAACCACTGTGCTACCGTGCCGCCCGCATCTTCTCTACTGAGTAGTACAACCTTCCGTATGCTCTCCCGATGCCTGTGTCTATGTATTTACATTGTATATTTATGTATGTCCAATGTTTTTTTCATGTATGGAACGATCTGAGCTGTACACTGTACCTCAGTGCATGTGACAATAAAACAAATCCAAATACAAGATAGTTACTAATAACTCCAAAAGGAAAATAGGAGAAATTCCTATACTCATTAGGAGATAGTGGGGTAGTGATAAGGTCACTGGACTAGTAATTCAGAGGGCAATGCACTTGGGGCATGGGTTCAAATTCCATCATGACAGCAGGTGGAATGTGAATCGATTCCGGCCTTGTGTGACTGTGGAGTTTGCACATTCTCTCAGTAGCTGTGTGGGTTTCCTTCCGCAGTCCAAAGATTTGCGGGTTAAGTGGATTGGCCATGATCAATGCCCGGAGTTACATTCCCCGCCCGGGAATAGGGCGGGGGCCCAGGTAGAGTCCTCTTACAGAGGATCAGTGCAGCCTCCATGGGTTGAATGGCCTCCTTCTGAACTCTAGGGATTCTATGAATTTGATTAATAAATCTGGAATAGAAAGCTAGTCCCAGTAATGAAACGAGCAATTGCTGTAAAAACTCATCTGGTTCGCTTCATGTTCTTCGAGGAATGTCCTTTCGGGAAGGAAATCTGCCATCCTTTCCTGGTCTGGTCTACCTGTGACTCCACACCCACAACAATGTGGTTGACTCTTATCTGCCCTCTGCAGTGGCCTAGGAAGTCACTCAAGGGTAATTAGGGATGGGATACTGAGCTCAACAGTGACACCACAACCCATGAAACAGAAAAAGAAAATTCAAGAGTGGTTAGAATGCAGGACTCGCTACCACGGGAAATTGTTTACAATTCAGTTAGGCAAGTACATGAAAGAAAAGGGGATAGAAAGATATGGTGAAAGGGTGAGTTGGTCAAGGGGGATGGTGAAGAATCATGAGGAGGATAAAACCAGCACAGGCGAGTTGGGCTGAATGGCCTGTTTCTGTATTTCTTATTCTATTTCATTCAAGCACATTGTACTAAAGGATCATGGGCTTGATTCTCCCCTACCCGTCGGGGCGGGGAGTCCCGGCGGGACGGAGTGGCGTGAACCACTCCGGCGTCGGGCCGCCCCAAAGGTGCGGAATCCTCCGCGCCTTCAGGGGCGAGGCTGGCGCCGGAGTGGTTTGAGCCGCGCCAGCCGGCGGGGAAGGGGCTTGGCGCCATGCCAACCGGCGCCGAAGGGCCTCCGCTGGCCGGCACGAGTTGGCGCATGCGCACGAGCCCCAGCGTGTGCTGGCATCATCCCAGCGCATGCGCAGGGGGGATCTTCTCCGCGTCGGCCATGGCGGAGGACCACAGCAGCCGTTGTGGAGGAATAGAGTGCCCCCACGGCACAGGCCCGCCCGTGGATCGGTGGGCCCCGATCGCGGGCCAGGCCACGGTGGGGGCACTGCCCAGGGCCAGATCCCCTCGCGCCCCCCCACCCCTTGGACCCCGGAGGCCACCCGCGCCGCCAGGTCCCGCCGGTAAGTACCTACTCTAATTTACGCCGGCGGGACCGGCAAAAAATGGGCGGCCACTCGTCCCATCGCGGGCCGGAGAATCACCGGGGGGGGGGGGGGAGCCGCTGACAGCGGCCGCCGGCCGGCCTCGGCGCAATTCCCGTCCCCGCCAAATCCCGGCGCCGGAGAATTCGGCAGCCGGCGGGCGGGGATTCACGCCGCCCCCCCCGGTGGTTCTCCGACCCGGCAGGGGGTCGGAGAATCCCGCCCCATGTTCCTGGGAATGCTAGGTTTCAGTGGTTTTTTTCCTGTTAAAAGTATCAATGATTTTAACTTGATCATATTAGCCAAGTTTTTCAAGGCGTTTTGTAATTTTAACTCAGCATTTGAGTTATAAAATGAGCAGACTGCATTGAAAATAGATCGCATCATTAAGTGTCTCACCACAGCAATTGTGCCCGAATATGAATACAACATAGCAGAAAGAAATTAGTTTCGAAAGAGACACGGAGAGTGCTTCTGCAGTGACTAATTATCCAGAGTAAACACATTGTTCAGAAGCCATGTAGCACCGTGTCATCCCAGAGAACCCGCAACTGTTTTGGGCTTTCAGTGCAGGTGATACAAGAACCTGCAGAGTTACAACAATTAACAAATTAATGTATTGGTGGGAGAAAATAATGAACTTGCATTTCTATTGCTGTTTGCTCACCCGTGCAATGTTCTTCCTTTCTAACTGGGAGGTGACCCCATTTGAACGCAGCTCAATGTTCTTTTATTCATTCATGGGGAGTGGATGTTTCTGGCAAGCCCAGCATTTGTTGTTCTTCCCTAATTGGACAGAATTGATTGGCTAGGCCATTTCAGAGGGCATTCAAGAGTCACATGTCATTGCGCTGAGGACCCGGGTTCGATACCGGCCGCGGGTCACTGTCCGCGTGGAGTTTGCACATTTTCCCCGTGTCTGGGTAGGTCTCACCCCCACAACCCAAAAGATGTGCAGGGTAGCTGGATTGGCCACACTAAATTGCCCCTTAATTGGAATTATTTTAAAAAAAAAGAGGGGCTGTTTAGCACAGGGCTAAATCGCTGGCTTTGAAAGCAGACCAAGGCAGGCCAGCAGTACGGTTCAATTCCCGTAACAGCCTCCCCGAACAGGCGCCGGAATGTGGCGACTAGGGGCTTTTCACAGTAACTTCATTGAAGCCTACTTGTGACAATAAGCGATTTTCATTTCATTTCACGTAGGCCAAACCAGGTAAGGATGGCAGATCTCCATAGAGCATTAGTGGGTTTTTACCACAATGGTTTCATGGTCATCATTGGACTTTTATTTAAATTTAGAGTACCCAATTCTTTTTTTTTCCCAATTAAGGGGCAATTAAGCATGGCCAACCCACCTACCCTGCACATCTTTGGACTGTGAGGGTGAGACCCACGCTGACGCGGGTAGAATGTGCAACTCCACGTGGACAGTGACCCGGGGCCGGGATCAAACCTCAGCTTCGTGAGGCAGCAGTGCTAACCACTGTGCCACCATGTCGCCCTGACATTAGACTTTTAATCCCAGATTTTTATTGAATACAAATCTCACAGTCTGCCATGATGGGATTCGAACCCTGGTCCCTGGAGCGTTACCCTGGATTATCGGTCCAGTGACAATATCCCAACGCCATCACCTCCCCTAATTTGAGTTTGGAATTTGACATTTCTCATGCCTGCCACGAACTGTTAATGTGCCAGCAATTTCAGAGCCTGTCTATGTGACGAGAAAATGAAGATGTGCACCGAAGCTCGCAACAAAGAGAAACGGAGCAGCTCCATCAAGTACTTAATGGGAATTGCTAGCTGGTACTCACCTTTTGTAAGGTTCAGTAAAGACAGGAATGAGTCAGGACAAGCTATTAATATTCAAAATATTCAGGCAGATTTTGATGATAAAACAAGAGCATTTGAAAGATGTTATCCATTCTGAATGTGAAAATTGACCAGCACCTTGTGGCCATGAATCCCAGATCGTTGTAAATTGCTGAATGATTTGCGTTGCCCTGCCACTTGCCTCAGAAAAATTACATCTCACGTTTCACCTCCCCGCAAATTTCATAAAGTTGCTGCATTTCCACTTCAAATATCCCACAGAAAGATATGTCTTGTATTTAAGAATGTAAGAATTCATTTTAACAATATTATATATTTAACCTCTATTCAACCTCTCTTGCCCAGAAAGTAAACATTCATAAATGTGGGGTCTCATTCCTTCAGGTTTTGAATAGTTTGATTTTCTAAGAGTTTTGAAAAAATTCTCCTTTCTGTCTCTTTATCCAATTATCTCTCTGATTCTCTCTCTCTCTCTCTCTCTCACTCCATTGAGACATCAAATAGAGCCTCTCAGTCCTTCCTCTGTTTATTTCTCAATCCTTAAATCTCATTGGTTAGGGAGATATACTGCATGTCCCATTGTTCACCAGGTACCAGATATCCGGTTGCTCTCATAATGCTGATATCAGCTCACAATCCAGCAACTTAGTGGGCTAAAGATTTCAAAGCTAAACGTGCATGACAAGTCAAACTAATGGGAAATGCTGTGCGTTGTCCTACTCCAGAAAATTCTGGGCCATTACTTCCATATGTATTTCCCATCAATTTTTAACAATAAAACTTGCAATGTGGGCAGCACGGTAGCATAGTGGCTAGCACTGTGGCTTCACAGCGCCAGGGTCCAAGGTTCAATTCCTGGCTGGGTCACTGTCTGTGCAGAGTCTGCACGTTCTCCCCGTGTCTGCGTGGGTTTCCTCCGGGTGCTCCGGTTTCCTCCCACAGTCCAAAGATGCGCAGGTTAGGTGGATTGGCCATGATAAATTGCCCTTAGTGTCCGAAAAGGTTGAGGAGGGGTTATTGGGTTAGGGGGATAGATGGAAGTGAGGGCTTAAGTGGGTCGGTGCAGACTCGATGGGCTGAATGGTCTCCTCCTGTACTGTATGGTCTATAAGTATGCGAATGCTCGCATTTAGAATGGAAACTTGGGGCGCGATTTACCACGCAGCCCATGTTTTGCCGTGGCAGAGGCGGCCTGTGATGCACGATCAATGACCACTAAAGCGAGGTTGTAGTCCAACTGAAGGCTTTAATAAGCTAGATGTTTCCCCCAGCAGCTCAGGTACAGAATGAAGGCTGCTGGGGCGGCACGGGCTCTTATACCCCGCCTAGCAGGGCGGAGCTACCATACCGCTTGACCAATAGGAAACATACAACTTCTACCAGTAGTGTTACAGCATTACCAGGTACCGTAGTACCTCTACACAGACTACCACATTCACCCCCTGTTAAAAAAGAGTGCGGCAGGGGTGGTGGCCTGATATTACAACATGGTAACGTGGTAGAAAGTATAGCTATGGAAGTATCGTAATACCTCCATACAGCTTTTTGTAACTATTTACAATTCTATTTACTATTTATAATTTATGATTCATAATTAACTATACATTTTAAAATGAAGCAATCAGTCGATTGGGGATGGGCCTTGTCCGCATAGTTGGGAACCCACTGGGCTTAGTAACTGAAAAACCCTAGGCAGCGCTTCAGGGCCTTGGGGCAGTGAGGGAGGGGGATCTCCAAAGCTTCGGTGGTGACTCCGGTGGTGGCTCAGGCGTCTGCGACTCCGGAAGCGTGGCCTCGATCTCCATGGCAGCTTCGACACCCCTACACGGCGCTGGTGGGGAAAACGGTTGACCTGGGAAGGGAGCGTCTGCGAGGTGCGTCGGTGGGTGGGGGGGCCTAGACGGGGCCGGCGGAAGGACCGATCCTCCTGTAAGGTGCACTGGTGGAAGGGAGGGTTGGTCTGGTGGCTGGGGTGTGCGTGGGGCTCCGGCGGGCGCCAGGTCTTGTAGGGAGACCGTATCTTGTCGGCCGTCGGGGTACGCCACGTAGGCATACTTGGGGTTAGCGTGGAGAAGATGGACCCTCTCGACCAATGGGTCCGACTTGTGCGCCCGCACGTGTTTTCGGAGCAGGATGGGTCCGGGTGCTGCCAGCCAGGTCGGGAGCGAGGTCCCAGAGGAGGACTTCCTGGGGAAGACCAGGAGACGTTCGTGAGGTGTGTGGTTGGTTGTGGTACAAAGCAGTGACTGGATGGAGTGGAGGGCATCCGGGAGGACTTCCTGCCAGCAGGAGACTGGGAGATTCCTGGACCGTAGGGCCAGTAGGACGGTCTTCCAGACCGTTCCGTTCTCCCTCTCTACCTGTCCGTTACCTCTGGGGGTTGTAACTGGTCGTCCTGCTCGAGGCGATGCCCTTGCTGAGCAGGAATTGATGCAGTTCGTCGCTCATAAAGGAGGACCCCTATCACTATGTATGTAAGCGGGGAACCCGAACAGTGCAAAGATGCTATGGAGGGCCTTGATGACGGTGGTTGCGGTCATGTCTGGGCAGGGGATGGCGGATGGGAACCGGGAGTACTCGTCAATCACGTTCAGGAAATACGTGTTGCGGTCGGTGGAGGGGAGGGGGCCTTTGAAGTCCATGCTGAGGTGTTCAAAGGGACGGGAAGCCTTTATCAGGTGCGCCCTCTCTGGCCGGTAGAAGTGCGGTTTGCACTCCGCGCAGATGTGGCAGTCCCTGGTGGCTGTCCTGATCTCCTCGATGGAGTAGGGCAGGTTGCGGGTCTTGATAAAGTGGAAAAAGCGAGTGACCCCCGGGTGGCAGAGGTCCTCGTGGAGGGCTCGGAGGTGGTCCACTTGTGCGTTGGCACATGTGCCACGGGACAGGGCATCAGGAGGCTCATTTAGCTTCCCGGGACGATACAAGATCTCGTAGTTGTAGGTGGAGAGTTCGATCCTCCACCGCAAGATCTTATCGTTTTATACCTTGCCCCGCTGTGCATTATCGAATATGGTCAGTGAGGAGAGTGAATCTCCTGCCGGCCAGGTAATGCCTCCAACGTCGCACAGCTTCTACTATAGCCTGGGCCTCCTTTTTGACTGAGGAGTGGCGGATTTCGGACGCATGGAGGGTACATGAGAAGAAGGCCACGGGTCTGCCCGCTTGGTTGAGGGTGGCCGCCAGAGCTACGTCAGACTCGTCGCTCTCGACCTGGAAGGGGAGAGACTCGTCGATGGCGTGCATTTTGGCCTTTGCAATGTCTGCTTTGATGCGGCTGAAGGCCTGGCGGGCCTCTATCGACAGGGGGAAAGCTGTGGATTGGATCATGGGATGGGCCTTGTCCGCATAGTTGGGATCCCACTGGGCTTAGTAACTGTAAAACCCTAGGCAGCGCTTCAGGGCCTTGGGGCAGTGAGGGAGGGGGATCTCCATAATGGGGCGCATGCGTTCAGGGTTGGGGCCTATAACTCCATTTTGAACTACATAGCCGAGGATGGCTAGGCGGTCGGTGCTAAACACGCATTTATCCTTGTTGTATGTAAGGTTAAGGACCTTTGCGGTCTGGAGGAATTTTCGGAGGTTGGTGTCGTGGTTCTGCTGGTCGTCGCCGCAGATGGTGACATTATCGAGATACGGGAATGTTGCCCGTAAACCGTACCGGTCAACCATTCGGTCCATCTCACGCTGGAAGACCGAGACCCCGTTGGTGACACCGAAGGGAACCCTTAAGAAGTGATAGAGCCGCCCATCTGCCTCGAAGGCAGTGTATTTGCGGTCACGAGTGCGGATGGGGAGCTGGTGGTAGGCGGACTTAAGATCCACCATGGAGAAGACCTTGAAATGCGTGATCCTGTTTACCAGGTCGGATATGCAGGGGAGAGGGTACGCGTCCAGCTGCGTAAACCTGTTGATGGTCTGACTGTAGCCGATGACCATCCTATGTTTCTCCCCGGTCTTTACCACCACTACTTGAGCTCTCCAGGGACTGTTGCTAGCTTCAATGACTCCTTCCCTCAGTAGCCTTTGCACCTCTGACCTAATAAAGATCCGGTCCTGGGCACTGTACCGTCTGCTCCTGGTGGCGACGGGTTTGCAATCCAGGGTGAGGTTCGCAAACAGGGAAGGCGGATCGACCTTGAGGGTCGCGTGGCCGCAGACAGTGAGGGGGGTATAGGGCCACCGAATTTGAAAGTTAGACTTTGGAGATTACACTGGAAGTCTAAACCTAGGAGTGTGGCCGCGCAGAGGTGGGGAAGGACGTAGAGCCGGTAATTTTTAAACTCCCTTCCCTGGACTGTGAGGTTTGCTACACAAAACCCCTTCGTCTCTACTGAGTGGGAACTGGAGGCCAGGGAGATTTTTTGATTAACGGGGTGGACGAGGAGAGAACAGCGCCTTACCGTGTCGGGGTGTATGAAGCTCTCCGTGCTCCCAGAATCGATTAAGCAGGACGTCTCGTGCCCGTTGATTAGTACTGTCGTTGTAGCAGTTGAGAGTGTTCGAGGCCGGGACTGACCCAGGGTCACCGAGGCTAATCTCAGCAGTTGAGTGTTCTCTTTGGGCGGTGTGCGGTCAGCCGAGCTGGGGTCCTGGGAGTCCATCCAAGATGGCGGCTCCCATTGGTCGTACATGGCTGGGGGTGCACAAAATGGCGGTGCCCATCCATCGAACGTGGCGTCTGCGGAACAAGATGGCGGAGCCCACTGGCCGCACGGGGACTGTGAAGAGGTTTGTGGTGGCGGTCCGCATTGCCTGGCATACCACCACGAAGTGGCCCTTTTTACCGCATCCCTTGCAGGTGGATGCGCGGGCCGGGCAGCGCTGGCGGGGGTGCTTGGCCTGCCCGCAAAAGTAGCAGTGGGGGCCCCCGGGGTTGCCAGGCCGTCTTGCAGCACAAGTTTGTGGGGGAATGGGGGTTGTCTCGGGGTCGGCTGCGGAGGGGTTCCACGCTGCCCAGGGGGCTGCCGTGCGGTCGGGAATGTAAACGCGGGCGGCAAGGGCCTCCTTGAGGCCTCGGGTGTCTTTTTCCAGCAATCGCTGGCGGATTTGGGAGGACAGCATATCTGCCACAAAAGCATCCCGGATCAAGTGTTCTGTGTGGTCGCTCACCGAAACTTGCGGGCAGCTGCAGTTTCTCGCCAACACCAGGAGCGCACGGTAGAATTCTTCCAGCGATTCCCCAGGGATTTGTCGCCTCGTTGCTAGCAGATGTCGGGCGTAGACCTGGTTAACCAGGCAAATATAATGTCCTTTTAGCAGCTCTACTGCTGCATCAAAGTCGTCCACGTCCTCGATGAGGGTGTAAATCTCCGGGCTCACCCTCGAGTGCAGGACTTGCATTTTCTGCTCTCCTGTGGGTGTGTTTTCGGCCGTTCCGAGACATCCTTTAAAACATGCCAGCCAGTGCTTGAAGATTGGCGCTGAGTTCGCTGCGTGGGGGATGAGTTGCAGACACTCCGGCTTGATTCGGAGCTCCGTCCTTTTAAATCTAGCTTATTAAATTGATGCAGATCAGTGACCACTAAAGCGAGGTTGTAGTCTAACTGAAGGCTTTAATAAGCTAGATGTTTCCCCCAGCAGCTCAGGTACAGAATTAAGGCTGCTGGGGCGGCACGGGCTCTTATACCCCGCCTTGCAGGGCGGGGCTACCATGCAGCTTGACCAATAGGAAACATACAATATCTACCAATGGTGTTCCAGCAATACCAGGTACCGTAATAACTCTACACAGACTACCACAGCCTGGCATTGGAATCTTCTTATCACGCCGTTGTCAACAGAACAACGGCACCTCCAATGTCACAGTGCTCCCTCGGTAATCTAGTGAACCTCGTCTGAACCGCCTCAAATTCACTTTGTTGTGCATTTCCAAATTTAATCGTACCAAATTGGTGACCGCAGCTTTAAAAGCCCAGGCCCAAAGTTCTGGAATTACCTTTGTCAACCTATCCTGTGAAGCAGCTTCAGATGTTTGGGTTAAAGAAGGTGTATGGGTACAAGTAGATATTACTGCAGCGTCCGGCGGGGTGGGTGGGTGGTTTGGGGGGGGTTGTGGGGGTGAAACCCACACAGACGCAGGGAGAATGTGCAAACTCCACACGGACAGTGACCCGGGGCCAGGATCGAATCGGGGTCCTCTGTGCCGTAAGGCAGCAGTGCTAACCACTGCATCACCGTGCTGCCCTGAATTACTTATCATTAAAACTCATTTTCACTTATCAGTTAAAAAAAAATAGATATACAAAAATGGAGAGGGCATCTTTAAAATGGTAGTTATATTAGACTGGTGCTCCGCAAAGGTTACCCCTCACCCACTAATACTGCTGTGAATCTTTGTTTAGAAGGGAAGAGATTATGGGACGATTTGATAGAAGTGTTACAATAGTATGAAGGGAAGGGGCATCATAAATTGGAACAGGCCATTTGCATGGTCGGGAGTTCAAAAACCAGGCGGGCGATTCTCCGAGCCCCGTGCGGGGCCGGAGAATCGCCGCAACCGCGCCCCGACGCCGGCGAGCGATTCTCTGAGGTGCGGAGAATCGGCGCCATTTGCGTCGGCGCGTTTGGCGCGGCGCCGGCCGCGGGCTGCTGGAATCGGCGGGGCTGCCGCTCCGATACGACAGAGTCCCGCTGGCGCCATTCACCCCTGTTCGCTGCCGGCGGGAACTCTGCGGGAACAGTCGGGGGGGTGGGGGTGGGGGGGGTGGGGGGTGCGGCCTGGAAGGGGGGGCTCCTTCACCGGGGGGGGGGCGACCTCCGATGGGGTCTGACCCGCGATCGGGGCCCACCGATCGGCCTCTCCCCCCCCCCCCCCCCCCCGGGCTTACTTTTTGGTGCGGCCGCCCCTTAACACCAACTCCATCTTGAGTCGGGGCCGGCGCGCTAAAGAAGTCCCCCATGCATGCGCAGGATGGAGCTGGCCCAACTCCGCATGCGCAGGATGGAGTTGGCCCATCTACGCATGCGTGGGTTGCCGCGCCGCCGCGTGAACGGCTCCGGCGCCATGCTGACCCCCTGTGGGGGCCAGAATCGGACGTACCCGGGCCCGGTTCGCGTCGTCGTGTAACACAACGGCGTTCACGATGGCACGAACACTTGGGCCCAATACTGGAGAATCGCCCCCCCACAGGTTGTAGATGTTAAATGCAAGTGATTTCAGACAGACACTACAGGGAAAGGTTTTCATACAGATGGTGAGAAATGAACTATCAGAGTTGGTGACTGATTGCAGAGACCATTTCAACATTTACGATAAGGATCCATCGATTTGACCGCACCAAAACAGGCCATTGGCTTCATATGGTCTATGCCAGCATTTATGTTCCACACAAGCTTCTCCTCCCCCACTTCCATCTCACCCCATCAGCTGACCTTCTAGTCCTTTCTCCCTCGTGTTTACCCAGCTTCACCTTAAATGTATCAAAATTATTCACCTCAACCACTCCCTGTGGCAGCGGGTTGCACATTCTGGCCAATCTGCAAGGTTCTCCTGAATTTCCCCCATTGGATTAATCACTGGGAACAGAGTAGGTGTGTGGGATTAGGACCCCTGCTGGTGTGGAGGCCAAATATCACCCAAAAAATGTCCGTGCAATTCTGTGTATGCAATTCACCTAAAGACTATATTCAAACCTGACTCAGCAATGCCACAAAAGATCATCTAGTACAAATTAAAAACCAAACTACTATTTCCTCAAACAACTTAAATCTAAATAGGAAAAGCAGTCAGGTGGGAGATGCCACACACAACGGGAAACATTGTGGTGAATAAGTGTGTGGCTAACGGGGGCGTTCTTTTTGTATTTGTACTTGGTACAGCACGGTAGCATTGTGGATAGCACAATTGCTTCACAGCTCCAGGGTCCCAGGTTCGATTCCGGCTTGGGTCACTGTCTGTGCGGAGTCTGCACATCCTCCCCGTGTGTGCGTGGGTTTCCTCCGGGTGCTCCGGTTTCCTCCCACAGTCCAAAGATGTGCGGGTTAGGTGGATTGGCCATGATAAATTGCCCTTAGTGTCCAAAATTGCCCTTAGTGTTGGGTGGGGTTACTGGGTTATGGGGATAGGGTGGAGGTGTTGACCTTGGGTAGGTTGCTCTTTCCAAAAGCCGGTGCAGACTCGATGGGCCGAATGGCCTCCTTCTGCACTGTAAATTCTGTGATCTGTGATGTGGGTGTCACTTGCAGAGCTGGCATTTTAATTCCCATCCCGAGTTATCCTCGAGACAGGGCTGGTGGATCTTCTTTGTGAACTGTCCATGTGGTGAAGATACTCTTGGTTTGTTAGTTCCATTCTGTCCAGTCTGGACACCGAATCCGTCCACCAAATAATCAGCTTCTGAAGCAGATCCTCTTTTCACAACCCACGGATGTGCCCCAAAGTCAAGCAGCTCTGAAAAGGAACAAATTAACATTGACGCGTGGGAGGAACTTGGCACATACTGTGGTGCCATGTCATCCAGTACACCGGAACAATATCGGAAGCTGATCGCCTGAACTTGCTGCGGAGAAGTGAGACAAGCGGAGGGAGAGCAGAATCCCGGTTCAAAAGCCCCCCCCACCCCCCCCCCCCCCCCCCCCCCCACCCCCACCCGCCTGCCTCAGCACAACTCTTATCCCTTCTGCCCAAAACCTGTAGCCCCAGGATTAGCCAGCCAAGTTACCTGAGGGGACACAAGCCAGCCTGGCAGACTGACGACGATAATGATGACTTCCACTGTGGACAAATACAGAATGTTCTCTCTCGGAAGGGGGAAAGGTGACACGCAGGAATTGAATTTACCGAAAGCACATTTTGGGTTGGCAGATGTGGCTCAGATGTTTGGTTGAGTCAAATCCGTTATTATTGGGGATGTTGAGAGGATTTATACTAAACAAGGCAGACAACTGGGAGAGAAGTTCAATCACATTCTCCGCTAACAGAACCATTACCTTCGGACATCGTACAGCACACTGCCAAGAAACATAAATAACCTTTTTTGTAGGACTGTATCACCCGACATCATCTTCTTTTCCGGTATATTCTATTGACCACCCAGATTTTTCCATCTGTGTTTAATTTTAGCGTTTGACTATTAATGACTAGAACAGATGTGTTTAACCCTTAATGTACTCTGCAGATTGTGGTGAGGATCACTCTGGGATTTGATTCCCAGAAATCGCTGCATCGTCAGGGTTTCCATCCTTCGGATGAGGCATTAAACTGAGGACGCGGCACGGCGGCGCAGTGGTTAGCACTGCTGCCTCACAGAGCTAAGGACCCGGGTTCGATCCCGGCTCTGGGTCACTGTCCGTGTGGAGTTTGCACATTCTCCTCGTGTCTGCGTGGGTTTCACCCACACAACCCAAAGATGTGCAGGGTAGGTGGATTGGCCGCGCTAAATTGCCCCTTAATTGGAAAAATAAAACTGAGGACTCTCCACTATTTCAGTTGTTTGAAGGGACGTTATGAGTTGAGTAGCACCCTTGAGGAAAAGCAGTGAATGCCCCTGGGGATACTAGCAAGATTCCTCCTTCAATTAATTCCATTGAGAACACATTAACTGCTTGTGGCATCTTTGCTGTGTCACATTTACCCAATCTAATACAGGTATTACTCCTCAAAGTAATATCACTTATGATTGAGGTATTTCTGAGATGATATGTTTTTTCCGAACACAATGTCAACATGTTTCTCAGTTATGACAGGCCACAAATATATCGATGTTAATCTTATGAGAGATGCATGAGCTCTAGGAACAATATTAAACTGCTGTGGCGCAATGGGGGCGATTCTCTGAGCGACGGGCCGGAGAATCTCCGCAACCGCGCCCCGACGCCGGCGCGTGATTCTCCGAGGTGCGGAGAATCGGCGCCATTTGCGCCGGCGCGTTTGGCGTGGCACCGGCCGCGGGCCGCTGGAATCGGCGGGGCCGCCGATTCTCCGGCCCGGATGGGCCGAGTGGCCGCGCCGATACGACAGAGTCCCGCCGGCGCCGTTCACCCCTGGCCGCTGCCGGCGGGGACTCTGCGGTAACGGTCGGGGGGGGCGGCCTGTGGGAGGAGGGCTCCTTCACCGGGGGGGGGGGGCCTGCGATGGGGCCTGGCCCACGATCGGGGCCCACCAATCGGCGGGCTGGCCTCTCCCCCTCCCGGGCCTACTTCCTGGCGCGGCTGTCCCCTGAACACCGACGCCATGTTGAGTCAGGGCCGGCGCGCTAAAGAGGTCCCCCGCGCATGTGCGGGTTGGCGCGGCGCACATTTGGCACCGTGTAAGGAGGCTGGAGCGGCGTGAACCGCTCCAGCGCCGTGCTGGCCCCTTGTGGGGGCCAGAATCTGTCATACCCGGGCCCGGTTCGCGCCGTCGTGAAACGCGACGGCGTTCACGACGGCGCGAACACTTGGGCCCAATATTGGAGAATCGCCCCCAATATTTAACCCGATGTCTCGCCAATATTGAATGATGAACTCAAGTGGAGCCCAATAAAGAGATTCTGATAGAATAGAGTCGTAGATGTTTACAGCATGGAAACAGGCCATTCGGCCCAGCTTGTCCATGCCGCCCAGTTTCTATCACTAAGCTAGTCCCACTTGCCCACATTTGGCCCATACCCCTCTGTACCCACCCTGCCAATGTAACTGTTTAACTGTTTTCAAAGGAAAAAATTGTATTTGCCTCTCCCACTGCCTCTGGCAGCTCGTTCCAGACACTCACCACTCTCTGTGTGAAATAATTTCCCCTCTGGTCTCTTTTGTATCTCTCCCCTCTCACCTTAAACCTACGCCCTCTAGTTCTAGACTCCTCAAACATTAAAAAAAAGGAAAGCAACACATTACAAAGCGATGACACATTGACAGCTTGAGCTGGCAATTCAATCCAATGATACCGATCGCCACGGTTTACAGTCAGAATAGATGTCTAGTCGCGATTGGGCTCAGTGTGAACAGCGATGGCGGTGAAAGCTTCATGGAAGGCACATATTGCGAAGACAGCTCCGGGGTCTCACAGCCCAGACCAGGAGCAGCTGAGAGATGAGCTTCTTGAAGTCAAGAAATAGTCAACGAAAAGAACATCAGATGAGGACAATTGAATGGCTGGCCCATATCGCTGGGATTCATTAATAATGGCTCAAGCAGAATAATCACGGGAGTTATAACCCTCTTGAGCATGTTACAGCGTCGTAGTGCATCCAGTGCCTCCTCCCTGTGTTTTTTTTAAGTTTACCAGAATTACGCTGCCTGGAAAATATCACTTATTTACTTTCCTGCTGTTACCTTGGAAACCAGAGCAGTGTCAGATGGGCAACTGTTGCTGCCATACCACAGAAACGCAGCTGCTGACTTTGCTAACATGACAAGAGTTATAAATGGAACCATACAGTCAAACAAACTGATAAGTCAGTAAACTGCTTATAGTTTACGAGCAGCAGAAATGAGGGGGGACAAAACATCCAGTAATTCTTAGATGACAAGGCAACAACGCTGTTGGATTCTGTTGAATTCACAATTAATTATCCATGAAATGTTATGGTTGGGTAAGGTGGATGTTTGGGTCACTCACTTTATAAACTCCAGAGAAAAGCAGCCAATCTTGATCTCACAGTCCATTTAATCAAAGTTCAGTCGCTGAGCCTAAACAAAATCACTGGCGGAATAGAAAATAGGGGGAGGTGTGTCATTGAGTCATCGGGCTGAGTAATGGGGGGGGGGAGGCAAAGTCGTTATCGATCCTGGAGCAGGCAATCTAGGGACTTAGGCTTTGGTGCTCCAGGGTGGGGACCAGAGGGTGCGGGCGATTAGGTCAGAAGAGGAGGGGGGGGGTTTGATCCTAGAAGGGGTCACGCCCTCATCATCAAAGGGCATCTTCTAAAGATCGAACCTTGCCCTCCTTCTTACCTTTTGAGGAACTCTGTTGTGGGGCTGAGACCCACGCAGACACGGGGAGAATGTGCAAACTCCACACGGACAGTGACCCGGGGCCGGGATCGAAGTGAGATTTGCAACGCCGGGACCGCCTCGCAAGGTCGAACAAGATTTTGTGAGACGTCGCGATCTGGATCGTGCCCTCGCTGATAGTACAGTACGGAGCCTGCATTACATACTCTGAAGTGGGGCTTGAATCCACCATCTACTGACTCAAGTTACCAACTGAGCCAGAGCTGATACTTCAGAGTAGGTCGGTGAATCAGTGCACAGCTTCACATTCATAAGGACATGTGAACAATGCTAACGAGAGGTCCGTGTCCTTTCAGGTTCCGCATAGTCCTCTGATTACAACATCTAATTGCTTCTTAACTGGTCCCAGCGCTGCACTCAATCCATGTGTTAATATTCTTTGTGTAAAGACTTCCTGACACATGCCTAACGCTGTCTTTTATTTGTCCCTATTGTTGAAGTAATGCTCCACATCTACCTTTCTAATCCAATTTCTGATCCTATTCACTTCTTCAAGATCTACTCTCAGTTGCCTCTCATGGAGCTGAAAAGGTCTGAGCTTTTCCTCGAATGTAAAGGAAATAATCCAGGTCTGCCCTTCCCCCAGGGTCTCCATTCTGTCTCAATGACTGAGAACTTGACACAACATTGGAGCATGGACTTGGAAAACTGATACGTTTGGAGCAGCATTGACTGATACCAGTAGAAGCTAATGGCCGCTAGCCAAGACACCCAGGAGAATCATAAAACCTTACTTACGTTGGATTGTTGCAGTGTCTCTCTGCGCTCTGTATTCCTGCGCTGCAGGTTCGACTGCAAGGGGACCAAGAACCCCAGACTCCCCAGTTTCCATTTGTACTCTCGGGCCGCTGCTCTGTGGATATGCAATCTCCATCGAAGCACCACTGCAGGAAGAGGTGGAGTTACTGTCGGATATTAGATTTCCTTCTCATCAAAGTAGGAATTGTTAAAAGTGGAAATGTATTGTTGTCTCCGTTGCTGGCACCGTAGACTCCCAACTCAGATACAACCAAAACACCCATTTATATAGCACCTTTATCACTGTAAAGCATCGCAAAGTGCAACACAAGAGTATCATCCAAGACACATTAAGGAGATATTAGGACAGGGGATCATAAGCTTGCTCAAAGTGATAGGTTTTAAGGAGCATCTTAAAGAAGGAGAGTGAGGTTTAGGGAGGGAATTCAGAACTTAGGCCCAGGCAGCTGACCGCAGTTGGGGGAAGCGATGAAAATCGGGCTGAATAAGAGGTAGAACCGGAGGGGAACAGCGATACAAAACTGATCTTGTGTACTCTGACCCAGCTTTAGAGAAAAGAATGCTGCTTTACAAATCCTTGAAACCCTGGGAGTGGATATTGTAAAATCGAATTTTACCCCACTGCACCTTTGCCCCAATTACACAAAATCAACCCACACTATCTACTGTGACATTTTTAGCTCTCTTGCCAGCACCTCCACAATATCTCAGAATGTTGTTGACCATTTTGCGTTAGTCAGTCCAGGGTGATGGGAAGCTTTCTTCGGTTTTTGATGTCTGCATCTCTGCGCTTCTAAACTCTGAGTACAGACCCAGAGTCCTCAAACATTCCTCCTACGACAATCTCTTCATTCCAGGGATCATTCTTGTGAACCTCCTCTGGACCCTTTCCAAGGCCAGCACATCCTTCCTTAGATACAGGGCCCAAAACTGCTCACAATACTCCAAATGGGGTCTGACCAGAGCCTTATACAGCCTCAGCAATACATCCCTGCTCTTATATTCTAGCCCTCTCGACATGAATGCTAACATTGCATTTGCCTCCTTAACTGCCGACTGAACCTCCACATTAACCTTAAGAGGATTGTGAACAAGGACTCCTCAGTGTCTTGTTCTTAAGATTTCCAAAGCCTTTCCCATTTAGAAAATAGTTTATAGGGTGCCATTGAATGGGGGGGGAAAAGAGTCCCCTTTTGCACGCATTAAGCAGGGTGTTAAATGCCACCCCGATTCTCGCCCCCCTCCCCCCTTTCAGCACCCCACTATAGCCTCGGGACCTCCTTAATGCCCCAATGCACCTCTTAGGGGTCCTCAAGCCCCCCCCCTCACCACCTCATAAGGGTAGGGCACCCCCAGGCCTGATGCCTGGCATGGGCAACCTGGCACCCAAGCACCTTGGCACTGCTAGCCTGGCACCCTAGCACTGCCCCTGCCCAGGTGACACTGCCAAGGCTCCAGGCTAGCAGTGCCAAGGTGCCCAGCTGGCAGCGGGAATGCCAGTGTACCACCCTACTCAGAATCTCGGTGTCTCCGATGGCCTGGGAGATCCGCCCGGTGCGTTACGCCTGGTCCATGTTTGTGTCGACACTGCTAAATGGTGCCATGGTGAGCTCTCCCAGGTGCGGGTGTTCGTACCCAGGCCTCGGGAGCATCAGGGGCCAACATATCAAAGTGAGCCAGACCTACACTACCTTTTCCTCTGCATTTCTTTGTATGATGTTGTTATGCTCTTAATTTCCTTCACCGACCTTCCATAGAAACAGGTGGATTGGCCAACTTGGTGCAACCTAATGGCCAATTAATTTGCGAGTAACATAAAACACAGCCAGACATTGCTCACCCTCTTGATTGGGTTGGAAGTTTCTAATCAATGAAAGAGGTTAATGTGGTTGCAAACAGCTGATCTCCATTGGGGCCCACAAAAGGAAAACAGAGGCCAAGGAAAGGGAAAGATTACTGGGGGAGATTTTAAGGGTGGATAGGGAATTTGCAGAGACCCCGGAGGAGGAATTGTACAGGGAGAGGAGACGACTCCAGACGGAATTTGACCTTCTGACCACCAGAAAGGCGGAGGTACTGTGGAGGAAGGCACAGGGGAGGAGGTATGAATATGGGGAAAAGGCTAGTCGCCTGTTGGCTCATCAATTGCAAAAGAGGGCAGCAGCGAGGGAGATAGGAGGAATTAGAGACGAAAGGGGAGACACGGTGCGAAGGGCAGGAAAGATAAATGAGGTGTTCAAGACCTTCTATGAGGAACTGTATAGGTCTCAACCCCCAGAGGGAGAGGAGGGGATGCGGCAGTTCCTGGACCAATTGAGGTTCCCGAAAGTGGAGGAGCGGGGGGTGGTAGGCCTGGGGGCACCGATTGGGGTGGACGA
Source organism: Scyliorhinus torazame (assembly GCF_047496885.1). Taxonomy (NCBI): domain Eukaryota; kingdom Metazoa; phylum Chordata; class Chondrichthyes; order Carcharhiniformes; family Scyliorhinidae; genus Scyliorhinus; species Scyliorhinus torazame. Next base: position 10,876,108 of record NC_092718.1, read on the forward strand.
GGTTATTAAGGGACTGGGAAGCATGCAAGCAGGGAAGGCCCCAGGACCAGACGGGTTCCCGGTGGAGTATTACAGAAAATATGTGGACTTGTTGGCCCCGTTGATGGTGAGGACGTTCAATGAGGCCAGGAAAGGGGGGACTCTACCCTCGACGATGTCGGAGGCGACGATATCGTTAATTTTGAAGAGGGATAAAGATCCGTTGCAGTGCGGGTCCTATAGACCCATTTCATTGTTGAACGTGGACGCCAAATTGTTGGCAAAGGTACTGGCATCGAGGATAGAGGACTGTGTCCCGGGGGTGGTGCACGAAGACCAGACAGAGTTCGTAAAAGGGAGACAACTGAATGTTAACGTGCGACGACTATTAGGGGTGATAATGATGCCCCCAGTGGAGGGGGAGGCAGAGATAGTGGCGGCAATGGACGCAGAGAAGGCATTTGATAGGGTGGAGTGGGAGTATTTATGGGAAGTGTTAAGGAGGTTTGGGTTTGGGAACGGGTTTATTAGCTGGGTTAGACTTCTTTATGGGGCTCCAACGGCAAGCGTAGTTACAGGTCGACATAGATCGGAGTATTTCCGACTATATAGGGGAACAAGACAGGGATGCACGCTGTCTCCATTGTTGTTCGCGTTGGCAATTGAACCTCTGGCCATGGCGTTGAGAGACTCCAGGAAATGGAGAGGGGTGATTAGAGGGGGAGAAGAACACCGAGTCTCGTTATATGCGGATGACCTATTGTTATACGTGTCGGACCCAGCGGGGGGAATGATAGAGGTTATGCGAATTTTGAGGGGGTTCGGGGATTTCTCGGGGTATAGGCTAAACATGGGGAAGAGTGAATTATTTGTGATACATCCAGGGGACCAGAGTAGAGAGATAGAAGGCTTGCCTCTAAGGAAAGTGGAAAGAAACTTCCGATACCTGGGGATTCAGATCGCTAGGAGCTGGGGAACCTTGCACAGACTTAATCTGACACGGTTGGTAGAACAAATGGAGGAGGACTTCAAGAGGTGGGACATGCAGCCTCTATCGCTGGCGGGCAGGGTGCAAGCAATTAAGATGATGGTCCTCCCGAGGTTCTTATTTGTATTTCAATGTCTCCCTATACTAATCACTAAGACCTTTTTTAATAAAATAGACAGGAGCATCACGAGCTTCGTGTGGGCAGGGAAAGTTCCGAGAGTAAGGAGGGGGTTCCTTCAGCGTAGTAGGGACAGAGGAGGATTGGCACGACCGAACTTGGGCGATTACTATTGGGCCGCCAATGTGGCAATGATACGTAAATGGATGATGGAGGGTGAGGGAGCGGCGTGGGAAAGACTGGAGAGAAAGTCCTGTAAAGGGACGAGTTTAGAGGCGCTGGTGACGGCGCCGCTACCGATCTCACCTAAAAAGTTTACCACGAACCCGGTGGTGGCGGCAACATTGAATATCTGGGGACAGTGGAGGCGACAGAGAGGGGTGCTGGGAGCCCTGGTGGGGTCCCCAATCAGGAACAACCATAGGTTCGCCCCAGGAAGAATGGATGGAGGATTTCAGAGCTGGTTCCAGTTGGGAATTAGGAGGGTGGGAGATTTATTTATAGATGGGACTTTTGCGAGCTTGGGAGCATTGGAGGAAAAGTATAAGTTGCCCCGGGGAAATTTCTTGAGATATATTCAGGTGAGGGCATTTACTAGACAACAGGTGAGGGAATTTCCGTTGCTCCCGACACAGGGGATACAGGACAGGGTGCTTTCAGGGGTGTGGGTCGGAGAGGGCAAGGTGTCAGAGATTTACCGAGCGATGAGGGAAGAGGGGGAGGAGTCGGTGGGCGAACTAAAAGGAAAGTGGGAAGAAGAACTAGGGGAGGAGATAGAGGAGGGTATGTGGGCTGATGCCCTAAGCAGGGTAAATTCCTCTTCCTCATGCGCCAGGCTTAGCCTGATTCAATTTAAGGTGCTACATAGAGCACACATAACGGGAGCAAGATTGAGCAGGTTCTTTGGAGTGGAGGACAAATGTGGGAGGTGTGGCGGGAGCCCGGCAAACCACGCACATATGTTTTGGGCATGCCCGGCACTGGAAGGGTATTGGAAGGGAGTGACGGGAGTGATTTCGCGGGTGGTGAAGGCCCGGGTCAAACCAGGCTGGGGGTTAGCTCTATTTGGAGTTGCGGAAGAGCCGGGAGTGCAGGAGGCGAAAGAGGCCGACGTTGTGGCCTTTGCGTCCCTAGTAGCCCGGCGCAGGATCCTACTCATGTGGAAGGAGGCGAAACCCCCCGGACTGGAGGCCTGGGTAAATGATATGGCGGGGTTCATTAAACTGGAGCAGATAAAGTTTGCCCTGAGAGGATCGGCTCAAGGGTTCACCAGGCGGTGGCAGCCATTTCTCGACTACCTAGGGGAACGTTAGAGGGAAGACAGATGACCAGCAGCAGCAACCCAGGGGGAGGGGGGGGGTTTAGTTTAGGTCAAAGATAAAGGGGTTTTGTTACTTGTGTATTGTTTAACATTTCTGTATTGTTATTGTTGCGTTTGCTTTGTAAGAGGGGAAAAATTGTTGTTTGGGAAAAAAATTTCAATAAAACATTTATAAAAAAAAAAATGTGGTTGCAAACGTTACCTTGTTCTCTCCACATTTGGTACCATCCACAGCAGCATCCAGCTTGGAGTGGCAAGTATTGCCAACGGTGCACCACAGCGTGTTGCAGACACTCTGTCAGCGAGACACAGGCAATTATTACACTCAAAGCAGCAACTCACAATTTTATGAGAGTCCAGAGAAACACTCACTTCTCCCCAGAGAGGGCAGAGAAGTGTTAACAGAGGATGCTCAAGGGATTTACGGTATTACTCAACCCTAGCTGCCCTCCTGCGTATCCCCACTCCCTCCCATCCCCCAGTACAACGTCCATGCTGGAGACTTTGCACCAGGTTTTGGGGCCCTGTGTTGAGACCAAATGGAGCCGGAACGGCAAAAAAGGCACAAATTCCGTGTTGACAATGTAATCCAGTGCCGAGGGAGTGCTACACTGTCAGAGGTGCTGTGTTTTGGATGAGGTGTTAAGTTGACGCCCCAAATACCTTCCCGTGCGGGTGTGAAAGACCCCATGGCATTATTCTGAAGACAAGCTAGGGAGTTCACCCTGGTGGGCTGGCCGATATTTATCCCTCAACTAAAATCACAATTTCCTATATTGCAGCCGTGACTGCGGGCGCAATCCAACGGCCACAACTGCACCAGAAAGGCAGCTTGCCATGGGGCAGCGTGGTCGTTGAAAGCCGGGAGACCCCGCTCCCGAGGTCTACCCGACTTGCAAGGCCTCACAAGGTCCAACGCGATCTCGCGAGACGTTGCGAGGTGAATTCCGCCCACAATGGGCGGGATCACGTTTTCGAAAATCTGCATGTTAAAGCAAGGAAGCTAGCCTTACTCTAATGTGCCGATTCCCGAGATACCCGAGGTTTTGGGAATCAACCCCTTTGCCTAACCTTGGGCGAGTGCCATTGGTACTGATCCCCACACACAGAATGGCACTCATGGGGGTCTCCAAGCTCCATGTCCTTTGGTGCACTGGCGCCACCCAGGCACCCTCCCAGTGCCAGCTGGGCATCCTGGCAGTGTCACCTGGGTTCCAGCCTGGAATTGTCAAAGTGCCTGGGTGGCACTGGTAGGGGCACTGCCAGGGTGCCAAGCTGGCATTTTTGCATGCGTGTAATTGGGCTGAGCTTGCCCGCCTGGGGTGGTACGGGAGGAGGCCGGGGACCCTCTCACGTTGCGTTTGGGCATAGGGGGGAGGTTGGGGATTCTTTCTGGGTCTCAGAGATCGGGGTGCCATTTAAATATGGCGTCCCGATCTCTCGCTACACTGCGGAGTTCTGGCGAATGGAGCTCTCCATGTACAAAACGGGCCTTTGTGCATTCGCTGTTCAGGCCCCTTATTCAATGCGAGTCGAGTTGAATAGCCACGTGTTTCTCGGTATTGCGAGCGCCGGGAAACATGCGACTACACGTGCTCACTAGGGGACTTTGTTCCCTTTTGGGAAAATCGCGTCCTGCACTTCAGGAGTATTGGCCGGGAAACACTTTGCATCTATAAATACAAGACTTTCCTCATCTTTTATATCGGGTTCTAAACCACACAGGGCTTTGTGCCCTTTCGACTGGCACTAATTACCTAATCCCAGAACTAGGTTCAGATCATGATTTTTGGAATTGCAAAGGACTTACGTCCATGTTGTCGCAGAACACAGATTGGGCTCCGTACTGCAGCCGACACTGGTGATTGACGTCATACAACACTCCCGGTGCCACTGCGGGCAATTCAACAGCTTCCTTGATGGGCAGATCGTCCAGACAGAGGCCCCAACCGCGGCTGGAAGTGGCAACGAGATAAAATCAAATAAAGGCGTATCAATAAAACACAAAGGAACGGGAGTGGCTTTAGTGATAACTGGGGGGCACGAGAAGGGAAATAATCCAAATCAACCATTCATTCTTACGGTTTCAAAACGCAAAAGGCTGATGCCCAATTTTCATCTCGTTTCCACTGAAGCGGCTGGTGTCCCCCGGATGCAGGAGATGACGTGGGCCACTCACTATCCTGCACCTAACCAGCTGCCGCTCCTTGTGTGCAAGCTGAGACTGCGATTGCCAACATACTATCCGACTATGATGGGCCGCATCTCTGGGTCTGACCTCGCCTAAAGCCTGCAGCAACGGATCAGGAGCAGGAATTCTAAATGAGTTTCCACAAATGAGAAGGTCCATAATTGTGGCAATTTAGTTCCCCCACCCTCCAACACCCCCTCAACTGGGATCAGCCAGCTTATTACTGACTGGCGATCTGAGCTGAAGTCATCATGATGTGTTCAGCGGGTCACCGGGTTGGGCTAAGAGATGGTTTCTCAATGTTCCCTCTCTCGTTCATGTTACCACCCCCTACAGGGACAGAACTTGTACTGCATCCGATTCCCCTCCGACACCTCAGAGTGTGAGCTACCCAGGCGATGAGGGGGCGGGGCTTCCTCCACATTGGAGGAGCTCCCCACAGGATATAAAGCCTGACCTGGGAGCAGGTCGAGGAGGGAGATCCTGCGGGGTATGGAGAGGAGCGATGTTGTGACTAGTGTGTAATAAAGAAAGTTGTACCCTGACAGCCTGGCCTCTTGTGGAGTCTTTGCCTCCGTCTACAACAGTTCACTGCATGAAGGGTGCCTCACTAGTTATGGGCGATGGCAGAATGCACAAGTGCAAATGAAGAAACAGCTTCAATAACTCCATGGGTTTGTCGAAAAACACCAAGCAAGCTCTTGTAGTTCTCCCTCTCGGTTCCCAAACAGGAGCACATTGAACAGATCCTTCAACCTACACCCAACATAGCACACGACCCAAGGAGGGAGGCACTTACTCGAGAAAGCGGGTGATGTATTCCCTGCTGCAGCGAGACCAGGTGAGTGGGCTGGTGTCGTACAGGAGCTGCGGCGACATGATGAAAGGCCTTTTCCCGATGGGCTCGCAGTCATTGCCGGTCCCGTCATGTTGTATCCCGAAGCTGAAGTGTAAAAGAACGAGTCCCACAAAAGCAAGAAGAGGTGCAGTGGAGTCAGCTCCGAGAGTAATATCGCAGCTAGACACAGTGCAGGCTGAGGAGGTACACTTTCAAAAAGGCTGAACCTTCTGAAACGTCCTTCTTTACTTGATCATGCAATGTGGGTGTTGTTGGCAAGGTCAGCATTTATTGCCCATCATTGATTTCTTTTTTAAATTTAGCGTACCCAATTCATTTTTTTACAATTAAGGGGCAATTTAGCGTGGCCAATCCACCTACCCTGCACATTTTGGGTTGTGGGGGTGAAACCCACGCAGACACGGGGAGAATGTGCAAACTCCGCACGGACAGTGACCCGGGGCCGGGATCGAACCCGGGACCTCGACGATGTGAGGCAGCAGTGCTAACCACTGCACCATCGTGCTGCCGCCCATCACTAATTGCCCTTGAGAGGGTGGTGGTGAGCTGCCTTCTTGAACCGCCGCAGTCCCTGAGGTGCAGGTACATTTGGAGGGAATCGTGAGCCAGCAAGCAGATTGAGCAGTAACTTTCAAAAGGGAACTGCTTAAATAGTTGGAGCGGGGGGGTCATCTGCAAGGTTGCAGGGGATGAGCAAGGGCATAGGGTAAATGTCAAAGAGCTGGCACGGGCACAGAGGCCCAACGGCCTTCTCCTCTGCTGTAAGATTCTATGGGCGGGATTCTCCAGTCCTGCCGCAGGTGGGATGTTCCAGTCTCGCTGAAGTCGACACCTGGCTTGGGTTCCCCGACAAAGGCACGGGGGAGGAATGTAAATCGCCATCGACTTCGCTGGGAAGAAGATGTCGCTGGGTGCCGAAGGAGAACCACCTCCCCCACGGAATAACCCGTCCCGGGTAAGGCTGGAGAATTCCACCCGAGGATTTTTGCTGTAATTATCTGTTGACTGTGGAACATTGGCTTATGGACAATAAAGGAATCTGGGACATTTAGGCAATATCTTTAGTAAAGGTTGGTAGTATTGTGAAGTGGACTAGTAAGTGGAATAATTCTGATTGGAAAAGGGGATATGGGGCTATTAGTTCCAAACAGGGTGAGGGAATATGATGGAAGTATCAAAGGAGAGGTCATTACATGACAGTAAAAATCTGAATTTGGTTCAAACCCGTAACCATCAACTGTACTCCGTCCAAATCCATTTGCTAATTACACCTGTCAACATCCTGTTAAGATGGAAGTAAGCAACAGGTTTACTGACAGACCTTTTCCATTTATAATCTGGTACCAGCAACAGTTTCAAACTTGCTTCCAAATGTGTGCTGGGAATAGGTGAGAGGCTGGGAATCCTGCGGAGAGTAACTCACCTCCTGACTCCCCCCAAAGCCTGTCCACCATCTACAAGGCACAAGTCAGGAGTGTAGTGGAATACGCTCCACTTGCCTGGATGTGTGCAGTTACAACACCACTCAAGAAGCTTGACATCATCGAGAACCAAACAGCCCCGCTTGATTGGCACCCCTTCCACAAACATTCATTCCCTCCACCACTGATGCACAGTAACAGCCGTGTGTACCTTCTACAAGACGCAGGAACTCACCAAGGCTCCTTTGATAGAACTTTCCAAACGACCAATGCCATCTAGAAGGACGAGGCCAGCTCATACGAGGCAATGCCACCACCTGGAGATTCCATTTAAGTTACTCACCATCCTGACTTGGAAATATAACGGCCGTTCCTTCACTGTCGCTTGGTCAAAACCCTGAAACTCCCTCCCTAACAGCACGGTGGGTGTACCTACACCACATGGAATGCAGCGGTTCAGGAAGGCGGCTCAGCACCTCCTCCTCAAGGGCAATTTGGGCCTTATTAGCAACACCCGCATCGCATGAAAGATTCAAAACAATTCAATTTGCATTTCAAGAACACAGGTCTGTTTTTCTAACTGAGAATTGTCCAGTTCAATGAGGCATGCATAAAACATGAGTGATTGCGACAGGATCCTTTATTAAAAAGGCACCAGAGAGGAGCTTACACAAACCACAATATTTTGGGTGAGATGTTCACGCTGGTGGGATTTTAACAGCTGCCGACGGCGCAGTCCCACCACAGGTTTCCTGACAGAGTGGGGGGGATTCAATGGGAAATCACATTGAGGGCAGCGGGTCCAGATTAACCCACCCTCGGACAACTTAAGGTCACCTCGCACCGCCATGAAACGCCGCGGGGGAGATCAGAGAATCTCGCCCATTGTTTTTCAGCGAATATATAAATACTAAACTGGGTGCAGAGAGAATGAGGGGCGAAATTCTCCGGAAACGGCGCGATGTCCGCCGACTGGCGCCCAAAACGGCGCAAGTCAGACGGGCATCGTGCCGCCCCAAAGGTGCGGAATGCTCCGCATCTTTGGGGGCCAAGCCCCAACCTTAAGGGGTTAGGTCGGCGCCGGACGAATTTCCGCCCCGCCAGCTGGCGGAAAAGGCCTTTGGTGCCCCGCCAGCTAGCGCGGAAATGACATCTCCGGGCGGCTCATGCGCAGGAGTCTCTTCCGCCTCCGCCATGGTGGAGACCGTGGCGGAGGCGGAAGGGAAAGAGTGCCCCCACGGCACAGGCCCGCCCGCGGATCGGTGGGCCCTGATCGCGGGCCAGGCCACCGTGGGGGCACCCCCCCCCCGGGGCCAGATCGCCCCGCGCGCCCCCCACCCCCAGGACGCCGGACCCCGCCCGCGCCGCCGTGTCCCGCCGGTAAGGTAGGTGGTTTAATTTACGCCGGCGGGACAGGCATTTTAGCAGCGGGACTTCGGCCCATGCGGGCCAGAGAATCGAGCGGGGCGCCAACCGGCGCGGCGCGATACCGGCCCCCGCCGAATCTCAGGTGCCGGAGACTTCGGCAACTGGCGGGGGCGGGATTCACGCCAGCCCCCGGCGATTCTCCGACCCGGCGGGGGGTCGGAGAATCTCGCCCGAGATTACAATTTTGTGCCCAGAAATGAATTCCTGATCCTCTGCCAGTCTGTCTGACTCTGATATCTCAGCATTAAAGATCCTCTCTAATTTTCAGTCGAACCTGGAAGCACTGTAGCTCAATAAAGATACATCTGTAATTTAAAAAATTGAGAAATATCTTAATTATATGCCTTGATTTTAATGTACTGTTTTTTTTATTAAATGGGAAAAATTGGTATCTCGAGGTAATTGCAGTACAGCTGTTTAATGTATTGAAGTAACTGACATGGAAGAAAATTCACATTGCAACATATTGGAAGGAGTCCTCACGGTTTAGAACACAGAACACAGAACATACAGTGCAGAAGGAGGCCATTCGGCCCATCGAGTCTGCACCGACCCACTTAAACCCTCACTTCCACTCTATCCCCGTAACCCAATAACCCCTCCTAACCTGTTTGGTCACTAAGGGCAATTTATCATGACCAATCCACCTAACCTGCACGTCTTTGGACTGTGGGAGGAGCCCGGAGCACCCGGAGGAAACCCACGCAGGCACGGGGTGGAAGAATGGTTTACTTTCAGCTGTAACTATGGGAGTGAGTGACAGGCTAGTATCCAGACTAGGGACTTCGAAAGGGCAGAATTTAACGTGAAATGTGTGCACTCAGCAGGTGTAACCGGAGGTGGCTGTGGTTCCTGGTCCCACCCGAGAGCCATTCGGAATTGCGACATAATGCTGGATGGCCACTTTTACAGAATCATAGAATTTACAGTGTAGAAGGAGGCTATTCGGCCCATCGAGTCTGCACCGGCCCTTACAAAGAGCACCCTACTCAAGCCCACGTATCTACCCAATCCCCGTATCCCAGTAACCCCCACTTAACCTTTTTGGACACTTAGGGCAATTTATCATGGCCAATCCACCCAAACCTGTACATCTTTGGACTGTGGGAGGAAACTGGAGCACCCGGAGGAAACCCACGCAGCCACGGGGAGAACGTGCAGATTCCGCACAGACAGTGACCCAAGCTGGGAATCGAACCTGGGACCCTGGTGCTGTGAAGCAATTGTGCTAACGACTATGCTACCGTGCTGCCCTGAGTAACAGCCAGCGTAAATCGCAGCAGCAATAGACCCATGGCGAAGTTTAAAGGTGGCATGCGGAGTCTTCGCTGCCTGCAGAATGGCCAATGCTCGGAGGCGCAGCAGGCGGGACGAGGGCGGGGGACGGGGGGTGCGGGGGCGGGGGGGGGGGTACACCGGTCAGCAGTGTCCACAGAGCTTCACACTGTGCTGAGCCCAACACAGAAAGCACTCTCTCCAAACCCCCAAAACAGCACCTCAACTTGCTCATTCCCTGCGACTCCCAACCCCCTGAGTCCAAAGGCTGGAAAAGCAGTTGGTGCCCGCCTGACCCTCTTTCCTGCGCACCAAGCTTGACGTCGCATGGGGCATGTCAAATGTTGGTTAATTGGGGATTTAATCCCCTCAGCGGCAGCACAATTGTGGGCGGGCGTGCAGCCGAGCTGCCCTTACACACACTCGCCCACCGAAATATCATGCATGTGCACGATGATGTTGGAGTGTCATGTAAGAGTACCTTTAAGAAATGGGTGTTTATAAATGGGGGTGTATATAAATATCTGTAGTGAGAGTACCTTTACTACTGCAGTGATGTCAGAGAGTGGGTGGAGCTGGGCTGTCTGTCAGCTTTTTACTTTCGTTTTAGGCTGTTTGCTGCAGGGTGTGTTTTAGTTTCGTTTTCAGAGCTGGATAGCTGCAGTCACAGCCAGACGGTGTATTAGAGTCTCTCTCTGTAATCTAAAGATTAAATCGATCCTTTGGTGATTTAAAACTAATAACTACTCTCAGTAGTGACTTTAACCAGATGTGCTTCTGGTTAAAGGTTTTTTTTAAAGTCTTCTGGATGTTAAAAGGACAGCTTATGGATTACTCAGTGTTGTATTCTTTGGGGGTTGTATTTGAATTGATGGTTGCTAAGATGTTCACTGGTTGTTTTAAAAAGGTTAACTTGAGTTCATAGAATAAACATTGTTTTGCTTTAAAAAATACTTTTCCATTTCTGCTGTCCCACACCTGTAGAGTGGGCCGTGTGCTCCCCATACCACAATCTATTAAAAGTTGTGGGTCCATGATACACTTTGGGGTTCTCTAAACCATGGCCCATAACAGGGGTATGTGCCCAATGTCATCGCGCACTATTTAACACGCTTCCACGTTGGGCGCTGTGCACCTGGCAGACATAAAATTCTACCCTATATAAGATTATTTATTTATTTATATAGTGGGCTGGATTCTCCGCCCCACTACGCCACTTTTCTGCCCCGACCGGCCGGCAGGATTCTCCCTTACTCCGGTCGGTCAATGGGGTTTCCCATTGTGGGGCAGCCCCGTGCCGTCGGGAAACCCCATAACGGAGAATCACGCCAGCGGAGAATCCCGCCCAGTGTCTTTCATAGTATGCACCCAAAGCACTGACTTTGCAAGTATAGTTGCTTTTGTTTTACAGGTAGACACAAGATCACACAGCACTATTTTGATGAACTAAAGGACATCTCCCTCCGAGTTGGGAGTCGCAGGGTGTGAGCGAGTTGAGATGCTATTTTGCAGGTTTGGAGAGAGTGCTTTCTGTGAAGTTTGTTGCTCTATATTAGCTCTTAGTTAAGCTACATATTGATAAAGCAACCGTGCATTCAGCTGCCGCTAACTCTGGAATTCCCGACGTACACCTATCTCCTCCATGAACCTACCTTATCTGCCCCACTAACCTCTAATGTGGCTTGGTGTCAAATTCCATTTGGTAACACTCCTGTGAAGTGCCACATTTCAAGTTGATTTTAACAGGGTTTTTAGGGAGTTCTAGCGGCACGGTGGCACAGTGATTGTCACTGCTGCCTCACAGCACCAGGGACCCGGATCACTGTCTGTATGGAGTTTGCATGTTCTCCCCGTGTCTACGTGGGTTTCCTCCGGGTGCTCTGGTTTCCTCCCACAGTTCAAAGATGTGCCGGTTAGGTGGACTGGATGTGCTAAATTGCCCCTCAGTGTCCAAAAGTTTAGCTGGGGTTACTGGGTTACGGGGATAGGGTGGAGGTGTGGATTTAAGTAGGGTGCTCTTTCCAAGGGCCGGTGCAGACTTGATGGGCCAAATGGCTTCCTTCTGCACTGTAAATTCTACGATCTGTGAGTGTCTTGGGGCTGTAAAAGTGCTATATAAATGCAAGTCTCTCTTTAAATCTGAGTAACTAGCTGGAATCTGATCGAAGGACTCACTTTATTTATATACAGAATATACAGGACACTTGAAAGTGATTACAGGCTGGAATCTAACAGGAGTTTGATAAACTAACCACAGAACATTGGGTGCCTGGAAATGAAAAATCCCATCATGGGTTTTGCTTCATTATAAACTGTCAGAGGAAAGAGGCTGCATTTTCCGACCGTAATCTAATCTAAACTTTTCTTGAAACTATTCCAAACTGACAACTTTCTTTTCATATGCAAGATAAATGCAGATTTATTTTTAATTTTAAGTTGGAGTTTTATCCTGATTTTTGGCTCCATTTTGCCCAAGTTATTGTGAACACCAGCTCCCAGAGGTCTTAACTTCATCATTGCTTTAAACTGAATCTGTGCTTTGACGTTGAGCTGTCACAGCGGTTACATAGGAATTAGGAGCAGGCGGAGGCCATTCGGCCCCTCGAGCCTGCTCCGCCATTCAATGGGATTGTGGCTGATCTGGTTGGAACCTGAGCCCCACATTGCTGCCGCACCCCCGTTAACCTTTCACTCCTTTGAGAATCTGTTCAGATCTGCCTTATCAATGACCTTACCTCATTTGCTCTCAGGCCAGAATTTACACTGGTGGAATCTTCGGGATAGATTACAATTGAAAGAAAGAAAGAATTGTATTTCTCTTTTGTCTTCATGACCTTTGGACATCCCAAAATGCTTTACAGTCAGTTAACTAATTTTGAAGTGTAGTCACGAAGGTTGGCAGGGTGGTTAATCGTGAGGAAGGAGGTGCTGGGTTGCAGGAAGAGATAGATGGGTTGGTCAGATGGGCAGATCAGTAGCAGATGGAATTTAACCCTGAAATGTGGTATTACACATATATATCTTCGAACATGCATGATTGAGTCAAACTGCGAACCCAACTGACAATCTTAAATTGGTTTTCAGTGTAATTCTTAGCACAATCAGGATTGTTTAATGCAAGCGTTCTTCAAAGTCGGGGGCGAGACCCGCGGGTGGGTCGCGGGCGGGTGTCGGGAGCCGTTGTCCGCGACGCTCCCAATCGCGCAAATCCCCACGCAGCAGCCGGCTGCAAGCGGTCGCGAACATGTTAAAAAAAAAATTTGGCCGCATTGCGCATGCGCGCCGATGATCGGGCACGCATGCGCAGTACGGCCGCTATTTTTTTAAACGGTTGCAGCTTTTTATTTTACAAGTTCTGTAGAGGTTTTTATTCATTTATTCATTTATTTTATTCTTTTTTTTTACAAGTTCGGGGGGTTTTATTCATTTTATTCATTTATTTTACTCATTTTATTTTTTTTTTTACAAGTTCGGGGGGGGGGTTTATTTGATAAAATTTAACAGGAAATAAATTCAGAACTTTGGACAGATGGAGACTCCATACTTTTCGACACCGGAAGGCTTCACCTTCATCCAACAGGTTCCATTGGAGGAACGCGTACGAGGTCCAAAGAGACCCAAAACCATTTCCTCCATTTCTGTCAGCAGCAAACAAGGTAAGGGAAAATGGTGGGTCGCGAAGGTCGGCCGGCGTGGGTCGCGAAGGTCGGCCAGGTTGGGACCCGAAGGTTGGCCGGTTGGTAAAAATGAGTCCCCGGAAAAAAAGTTTGAAGAACACTGGTTTAATGGATGTTGTCCAATCACAGAATCACATCTAATGTTCTCTGGTTCATTCCCAGAGCTATGCTTTGACCAACCAGAGTGGGCTCTGCCCGACTTGAATTTGAACAAAGCTGGGAAGTTAACAGTTCCATGCTGCATTCTCCATGGCAATGCCTCCACCAATAAGAGTCCATCTGCCAACCAATCAGCACTCTCTTCTCATGCAATATAAGTTGTTGTCCCCCCCATTACTGTTAGTAATTTCTTGTGATTGTCCTAATGAGTGGAAGATGATAAGCTGAGACAGCATGTAGTCATCGAACATACAGTGCAGAAGGAGGCCATTCGGCCCATCGAGTCTGCACCGATCCACTTAAGCCCTCACTTCCACCCTATCCCCGTAACCCAATAACCCCTCCTTTTTTGGTCACTAAGGGCAATTTATCATGGCCAATCCACCTAACCTGCACGTCTTTGGACTCTGGGAGGAAACCGGAGCACCTGAATGAAACCCACGCAGACACGGGGAGAACGTGCAGACTCCGCACAGACAGTGACCCAGCGGGGAATCGAACCTGGGACCCTGGCACTGTGAAGCCACAGTGCTATCCACTTCTGCTACCGTGCACAAGTGGATGTCTCTTTATTTAGCAGTACTGATGTTCCGTATTACCAAATGAGTATTTGTTGTTTAATTGGTAAAAAGACACTTGGGGCCGATGTCGGCCCCGGTTGCTTGATTTTAATTTAATTTGATAAATTTCCTTTGTCGCATTTGTTTTATTTGCAGTACCCCTTTGAGACGTTGTTAATTAGTTGGTTTGTTCAGTTTTTTATTATTTACTCAACAAAAAAAAAGAAACACTTATTAACACTGTTGGTGGGTTGTGGAGTTAAGAGTTATACATTTGTAATGTCTCACTTTGTGACTCAATCTAAAACTGAATGAAGATTGACTTCTAGTCTCCTCCTTTACCAACTGGTTGTGAGAAATTTAATATTAACCAGGGAACGGTGGCCATTACCTGAACTGACCTCAGAGAATTCAGCAGCTGCCTGAGAATGGGGAGAGCCGTGAGCGCGAGTTGCCAGACTTACTTATGCCCGAGCTCGTGGGCGACGGTGAATGCCAGAGGAAGGCCCGAGTCCTCGTTGATGCTGCAGCTCCTGTGGGGCTGGCACATTCCGGAAACGTGTGACAATCCCAGCGTCTCACATGGGCGGTTCATTCCGGCACAGATGTCCTTCCTTGTCAACACAAGAGAAACAACATTCAAAATGGCTTCTCATCCAGTCTCAGACAATGGGAGAGCTCAGAGGTGAAATTACTCGACAATAGCTAAAGTGAGAAGAACTCCCATTGTGTGCTCACATCTACTGGGCAATCTCAGCTGCCCTCTCTGACCCTGGTCTTTGGCCAGCGATTGACTAGTAGCCCAGTGCACACCCGTGGGCCCCCTCGTATTGTAACCCATAAACCCACTGTAACAACAGTGCCAATATTTTCCACAGTCGGATCCCTGGGTCACTTGCAAGTCACGTCACAATGCAACACTCACTATTACCACCCTGTCCACCACAGAATCATCCTGCACAATGCACACTGTTAATCCAACCGTGCAACATAGAACAATGTCTTGGAACCCAAAATCATTTCATAGAATTATCATAGAATTTACAGTGCAGAAGGAGGCCATTCGGCCCATCGAGTCTGCACCGGCTCTTGGAAAGAGCACCCTACCCAAGGCCAACACCTCCACCCTATCCCCATAACCCAGTAATCCCACCCAACACTAAGGGCAATTTTGGACACTAAGGGCAATTTATCATGGTCAATCCACCTAACCTATTTGTAACATATAAAATTATAATCGAAATAATAATTTCATAATGTGACAAAAGTATCTTTAATCTGCACAGCCTTCGCTAAATGAGCTCACGGTTGGAGC
Source organism: Scyliorhinus torazame (assembly GCF_047496885.1). Classification (NCBI taxonomy): domain Eukaryota; kingdom Metazoa; phylum Chordata; class Chondrichthyes; order Carcharhiniformes; family Scyliorhinidae; genus Scyliorhinus; species Scyliorhinus torazame. The sequence continues at coordinate 10,891,399 of NC_092718.1, forward strand.
AATTGATGGGAAAATCAATATGATTGCAGTGGTTAGCACTGTTGCTTCACAGCTCCAGGGTCCCAGGTTCGATTCCCGGCTTGGGTCACTGTCTGTGCGGAGTCCGCACGTTCTCCCGTGTCTGCGTGGGTTTCCTCCGGGCGCTCCGGTTTCCTCCCACAAGTCACGAAAGACGTGCTGTTAGGTGAATTGGACATTCTGAATTCTCCCTCTGTGTACCCGAACAGGTGCTGGAATGTGGCGACTAGGGGATTTTCACAGTAACCGTGTTAATGTAAGTCGACTTGTGACACTAATAAAGATTATTATTATGTGGATTTGCTCCTCCGCTACATTTTCCTGTTTCAGGCCATCAGTTCTAGTAAGTGTTCCAAGGCATTGTTACTCGAAAGGGGTGATTTACAAAGCGCTGTTGTTAACTATACTGTCCCAGTCGATAATCCAAGCACAGGCATAATAAAGTAATAAGACCTCTCAAAAATAAAACTGTGCTAACTTTCTATAAACTCCAGTAAATTTAAATTATTTCAGGGATTCATTCATGGTCACTTAATCCAGTGGATTCAACCCTTCCTCATTCACTTCCACAGGACAAAATTCTGATCGATTAAACTTTGCACCATTCTCTCCCGTTGTGTGGGATTCCAAAAGATAAAACTCCTTCCAGTCACTCCCGCTGTACAGAATTCCACTGGACCTGACTTTCACTCATTACTCCTGTTTTGATAGAATTCCTGTGCAGTGAACCAGTTCCTATTCACCTCTTCCTGAATTGGATTCTAAAACTTTGGCATTTTTATTTTTAATAATATAATAACCTTTTATTGTCACAAGTATGAAGTTACTGTGAAAAGCCCCTGTGAAATGCTAAATGGATGAAATAGAATGGTTATTCTGTCAAGTATACTCTTGAGAGAGCAGCATGATTTATAAACTTAATCAAATCGTGTGCGTACTATTTATCCTTTGGCTCACAATTTCTTGTTAGGATTGGAGAGTTGAATAAATGATTTAATGGCTTGTGGGCTGAAGGGTTGTTATCTTCTTGGTTTCAATCTGCAGTTTCCAGAAATCCTGGCCGATTCTTGGCAAATTGATGCTGAGTTTCCTGGGAGTACGATCCTGAAATTGACATGGAATGCTGCCTGCTACACACAGGACATTAACAAAACTACACCAAGCCAGTGGACCCCAACAATAAAATGCTGAGCTTGAGTTCAGGGCCCTCAGCTAATGTGCCAGTTAATATACAATGTCAGTGTTAATATACAATGTCAGCGTTCCCTGAATTTCCCATCGCCGGCCAGCTTCTGGAAAAAGAGAAGTAAAGATTTACTCTGGGATAGATTTCCCAACTTGCGTTGAGAGATCAATTATCCCGTCTCATTTTTCCTTTTCAAGAAGCTGCTGTGCTTTCTGTCGTGTTATTCACCCTGGGGTAGCACGGACTGCAACACGATGCAGTGAAATGATCAAGCATACACCAAATGTGGCGTTGGTTCAATAAGATTTATTGAACTTCAGTAACGAAGCACACAGCTGCCTGTGGGTTGACTCTCTACTACTCTAAGTAAACTAACATTAACTATCTAGACCAGGCTAGCTCTGATCCACGTGTAGAAGGTGCTGACTGATATATACACCCTGACTGTCACTACAGTTGTCACCAGTGGAAAGAGGCAGAGTGCTGATGCCTCGTGTGTTTTATAGTTGGAAGCCCCCCCTCTGGTGTTCTGTCTGGGTGATTGGTCGTGTTCTGTCCTGTATGTTGATTGGCTCACCTGGGTGTCTGTCACTGCCTGCTTTTACCTCATGATGTGCATGGGTGCATATTGTGACACTTTCAATGTGGGAAAACATTGCAAGGAGTGTCACAGGAACACAAAACACAAAATTTAACAAATAGCAAAAAAGGAGGCTTTAAAGAATGCCTTTAAGAGAGAGCAGGGTGAAGAGGCAGGGAGTTCCAAATCTTCGGGCGCAGGTGGATGAAGGCACGGCAGCTACTGGTGGAATGATGCAAGTGAAGGATGCAGAAGAGGCTGGAATTAGAAGAGTGCGTGGAGACCTGAGACTATTAATTGTATGTTAATTGTATTTAGGTTCTGGAAGTTCACTGAGGATTAATCTCCGCTCCTATAAAAAGCAGCAAGTTGCTTTAAGAGTTTAGTTTTTTGTTACAGTGTGCCTTTAAGTTCTATCAATGAATTAACTCCTTTACATTTGTTCATTTGGTTTATAAAAGAGTGAGTGTGAGGTGTATGTTTGCAATGTGTATCTCTGTAACGCTGATAACGAGTGTAAAATTCAGGCTTCAGTCGCATTCTTCATCACCTTGCTCTTTGGACCCTAACACAGAGTATTGTCAGGAGAGGTGCTTACAGGGACAGGGAAGGGTTGGAATATGAGGATGAAGGGGGTGGTGGAAACAATCAAATTGGATGCGTGATGCCCCATTGCAAATCGATCCACTATCCAGGGATGGTCACCACTCACAATGGACGACTGGGGTGGAGTCCGGAACTAACAATCCAATCTCAGAGGCAGGAATCAGACCCCTGAGCCTGTGGACACTCAGCATCAACAGTGATATCAGGAGGGGAAGGTCTAACATGTTGTTGTATTCTTCCGGAGCTTTTCCTGATGAGCTCTTGTTTGCAGGAGCTACAAATGGAGATCTCAATCTTATTGTGCAATTATTCTAGATACAACCAATGGTAATTGTTACCCGGGGCAATATTTTTTAAGGAATCATGAAGAACTTTTGCTTCTTAAAATTCAGAACTAGAGTAAGAACAATAGGCCAAAATCGCTGCAGGCGAAGGGGCGGAGAATCGATTTTCTCGCAAGGAATTGGGACCCGATTCTGCGGGCCTCGAAGAGCGGCGTACTCCCGCCTGGGTCCTACCTGGGGCCTTTGCTAGAGGCCCTCTCCGCCCCGACCGGCCAAAGTTCTGACGGCGTGGAACTAATGTGCTCCAGCCGGTTGGGATATTCGCGTGGCGGCTGCGGACTCAGTCTGTGTCCGCCCTGGTCGGGGACGGGCTGATCGGCGGGCAGGGGAGGGGCCTTCGAGGTGGCCGGGAAATGGTTGTGCGGATGGACAGGGTCGGGTGCGCGGCCGATCGGGGGGTTTCTCTTTGGGTCTAGCTCTGCGATCCGAGTCCGCCATGGAACACGACGCGGCCGCTGGAGGCCACCGTGTGCAGGCACGGCCTCCGACCCAGATGTGCGGGGGCCCGTATCTGCAGCAAAGGCCGCGAAATCGACTGCGGGTCCCTGCCACCCCCCTGCAGGACTGGGAATTCGTGCCCCTTTGAAGGCAGTTTTTCTGGCGTGAAGCTCCACCGTTTTGATGCCGAGGTGGGGGTCATTGTCCCAATAATGGAGAATCCAGCCCAACATGTGGAATAACCAGTGATCTGGGAAAAATACTGGCCGGGATTCTCCGAAACCACGGCCAAGTGTTGACGCCGGCATCAAAACCGGCGCGAGCGACGCCGGCGCCAAAGGGCCTCCAGGCCCAGTCATTCCCCCCTTCCTCGGGGGCTAGCACGGTGCAGGAGTGCTGTGCCAGGCATGGGCCCGCGCATGCACGCCATGGACTGTGTGGGTCTGCGCATGCCCACCACGGCTGTCTCCACGCCAGCTCCCGGGAAATATGGCGGAGCCCTACAGCGCCCGGCGCGGAGGAACATAGGCCCCCCCCTCCCCCGGATCGCGGGCCTAGCCACCATGGAGGGCCCCCCCCCCCCCCCCCGCAGTCGGAACGGCGAGGTCGTGCCGGCTAGGGCCATACGTAACCCACGCCGGAAGGACTCAGTGGAACTCAGCGGGCACTCGGCCCGTCGAGAGCGGAGAATGGGGATGAGAGAATCGACGGCCACGGCGTCGGAGCAGCGAGGAGCCTGACCTGCCGCGGGCTCGGAGAATCCCACCCAGGGCACATTCTGGATGATGTGCACTGTATGGCTCTTTTACTCTGTTGTAATTTAGGAAGTTCAACAACCCGTTTGTGCGCAGCAAGCTCCCACTGACGGGAATGAGTTGAATAATGTTGTTCGCTGTTTATTGAGGGATTAACGTTGGGCAGTACTCCCCTGCTCCTCTTCAAAATAATGCTGTAGGGTCTTTCCCTTCATCCAGAGAGAAAAAGGAAGTCCCCAACTGAAGGCCCAACCTTGAGAAAGAAACAAAGTGGAATATATCCAACTGAATCACGTGTAAAATAACAGATCAGGTTAACGGCCACACAGATCAGAAGTGTTTCCAATGGGAAGGGCAGATAGACAAGGAGATTGACCGAGGCTCCATTCCTTACCGTGTGAGAAGGAGGGCCACATCATGGTGTGTGGGGTGATTGTCCCCCTTAATGTTGATCTTTTTTTGCCACTTGCAGAAGCTTGTCAGGGTGTTGTCAGCGTGATGCGTTATCTTGAGGTCCTCCTGATAAAACAATAGAAAATAGTGAGTGTCCAATGTGAGTGTCCACTGGGCCTTCAGATCAAACAGTCACAGGGTCAGCGGAACCGTTTGTGGCACGAGACGAGGAGAGGAGGGATTGGCCTAAGAGCTGGGATGGTAAAGGAAAGATTTAATAGAGGTATTCACAATTATGAGCAGTTTTGACAGAGTTAGTAAGAAGAGATATTTTCACTGCCAGAATGGTTTCTAACCAGAGGACACAGATCATCGGCAAAAATCTCCAGAGCTGAGCTGAGGAAATATGTTATGATCGTTGTTGGGTGGAATTCAATGGAAACATTTCTAAGTTCCCCTGTGGTGGGTTTTTCAGGGGATTTGCCGTCAGCTCTGCAGACGAGTTGCCGACTGCTATCCAATGACACGTAGACTGCGCTCTTCCCAAAAGGGAAAAAGGTTCCCTAGCGAGCGTGTTTCCCGCCACACTCGCAGTGTAGCGAGAGATCGGGAAGCATTTTTAAATGGCATCCCAATCTCCGAGGCCCCCAAAAGAACCCCCGAGCTCCCCCCCAACCAAAACCCCTCCCCCCACCCAAACAAAATACGGGAGGGTCCCCAGCATTCCCCCCACACCGGGAAACCACGGCCCGAACCCACGGGTGCAGAAAATGCCAGCTTGGCACCTTGGCAATGCCAGGGTGCCACTGCCAAGGTACCCAGGTGCACCAGCAGTGCCAGGGCTCCACACTGCCTAATGGGCATGCAGCTGGGGGACTCCAATCCCCTGGGATACCCCCACAAGTGCCATTTGTGGGGGACCAGTTTTTTTTCCAAAAAAATATACTTTATTCATAAAATCTATCATAATCATTACAGAACATTTCGAATTGTCTTGACTGTACATTTCCATCAGAGTTACACATTGCCTTGACTTCCTTCCATTCATTTTTGATAATATTACACACATATCACTCTTTACGTTACAATTCCTTCTTAAATATTTACATTGTCATGTTTCTTTTATACATTGGAGTGTTAATGACCCAGACCGAGGGGAGTTTACACTGTTACCCGCCCCTCGGTGTACATTTGCTGGTAAGACCTTACACAGTGGTCTTTCCTCATTGCGCCTTGGCGGCAGCTGCCCCAAGCTTGAGTGCGTCCCTCAGCACGTAGTCCTGGACCTTGGAATGTGCCAGTCTGCAACACTCGGTCGAGGACAGCTCTTTGCACTGGAAGATCAGCAAGTTTCGGGCAGACCAAAGAGCGTCTTTCACCGAGTTGATGACCTTCCAGCAGCAGTTGATGTTTGTCTTGGTGTGTGTCCCTGGAAACAGTCCGTAGAGCACAGAGTCCTGTGTCACAGAGCTGCTCGGGATGAACCTTGACAAATATCACTGCATCTCTCTCCAGACCTTCTTTGCAAAGGCACATTCCACAAGGAGGTGGGTGACCGTCTCATTTCCCCAACAGCCACTCCGAGGGCAGCGTGCAACGGCGCAGAGCCTTCGGGTGTACATGAAGAATCTGACAGGGGGGGCCCTTCTCACCACCAGCCAAGCTAGGTCTTGGTGCTTGTTTGTAAGTTCTGGTGATGAGGCGTTCTGCCAGATGACTCTGACAGTCTGCTCAGGGAACTGTCCAATGTCCTCCACAGTCTCCTTTTCCCTGAGGGCCTCGAGGACATTACGTGCTGACCATTGCTTCATTGCCTTGTGGTCGAAGGTGTTTTTCTTCAAAAGCTTTTCCACGAAGGATAGGTGGTACGGCACGGTCCAACTACTTGGAGCGTTCCGCGGCAATGAGGCCAGGCCCATCCTTCGTAACACCGGGGACAGGTAGAACCTCAGTATGTAGTGACACTTGGTGTTTGCATAACGGGGGTCCACGCACAGCTTGATGCAGCTGGACACAAAGGTGGATGAGGGAGGCGTTGGGTACGTTCCGCCCTCCCTTCTCCAGAGGTTTGTACATGGTGTCCCTTCGGACACGGTCCATCTTGGATCTCCAGATAAATTTGAAGATGGCCCGGGTGACTGCTGTGGCGTAGGGTCGGGTTATGGGCCAGACCTTCGCCACGTGCAGTGACACTGAGAGTACCTCACACCTGATGACCAGTTTTGCCCGCAATGGAGAGGGAGCGTTGCTCCCACCAGCCCAGTTTCTGTCTTACCTTGGCGATGCGCTCCTCCCAGTTTTTGGTGCACGCCCCAGCTGCTCTGAACCATATCCCCAGCACCTTCAGGTAATCTGACCTGACAGTGAAGGGGACAAAGGATCGGTCAGCCCAGTTCCGAAAGAACATGGCCTCGCTCTTGCCATGGTTTACCTTGGCTCCCGAGGCCAGTTCAAACTGGTCGCAGGCATTCAAGAGCCTGTGTACAGACGCGGGATCCGAGCAGAAGACGGTGACGTCTTCCATGTACAGGGAGGCCTTAACTTGCACGCCTCCGCTGCCTGGCATCGTCACTCCTCTTATACCCGGATCCTTCCTGATGGACTCGGCAAAAGGTTCTATGCAGCACAAAAACAGGGCCGAGGAGAGAGGGCAGCCCTGCCTGACTCAAGATTTGATCTGGAACTTTTCTGATTCCCACCCATTGATTGAGACTGCGCTATAGATGTTTGTGTAGAGCAGTTTGATCCAATTGCGAATTCTCTCCCCAAACCCCATTTTGGAGAGCACATCCATCATGTAGGTGTGTGATATTCTGTCAAAAGCCTTCTCCTGGTCAAGGCTGATGAGGCAGGTGTCCACCCTCCTGTCCTGCACGTAGGCGATCGTATCCCTGAGTAGCGCGAGGCTATCAGAGATCTTCCTGCCGGGTACAGCACAGGTCTGGTCAGGGTGGATCACCGACTGCAGAGCAGACTTGACCCGATTGGCGATGACCTTGGCTAGAATTTTGTAATCCACATTCAACAGTGAAATGGGTCGCCAATTTCGAATTTCTTCCCTTTCCTCCTTCTGCTTGTAGATGAGGGTGATGATGCCTTTCCTCATGAACTCTGACATGCTGCCTTCCAGAAGCATACTCTCGTACACGTCCAGCAGGTCTGGGCCCATCCAGTTCCACAGCGCCGAATACAACGCAACCAGTAAGCCGTCGCTTCCGGGAGTTTTACTCGTCTCGAAGGACTTGACGGCCTTTGTCAGCTCATCCAGAGTTAGCGGTTTGTCCAGGTTTTCCAGCTCGCTGTCGCCTAAGACCTCCGTGATAGACGACAGTAAGGTCTGGGAAACAGGGTTATCAGTTGGCTTCAGGTCATACAGTCCGGCATAAAAGGATTGGCTGATCCTCAGGATGTCAGACTGCGATGACTTTACAGAGCCATCTTCTTCCTTCAGGCTCCTGATCACGGAGGGACCAGTACCAAACAACGCTCGCCCGAGGTCTCCGAGGCGAAGTGGTTGAATCCCAAAGCCTCAGGTACCTCGGGAATCTGCACATTAGAGTGGGGCTTATTGCCTCACTCTATTATGCAGATTTGCCGAAAGGTGATCCCGGCCATTGCGTTGAATCTCGCGCGGCATTGCGAGCCGGGGAGATCCCGGGAGCGGGGTCTTCTGCCGTTCAGTGGCCACGCCGCACCGTGGCAAGCTGTTTTCCCAGCGCAGCGTGTCTGTAGGATCGGACCTGGAGTCAATTCTTTGACCCTGGCAGTTTCTCATCGGTTTACCCCACACTTTGAATTTTTTCTAGCACTGGGAAGCGGAACTCAGAGATCGGGCCGCCCTTTTGAAAGGGTGCCGTGATCTCTATGTGAGCTTGTGCCCCCCCCCCCCCTCCCCCCCACACACACACACACACATGGGTACTACCCCATGCCCCTTAACTGAGGACACTCCATTTACAGAAGCCCCCCGCTTCCCGGACCCCCACCCTTCAACACCCGCTCCACCCTCCTTTCATAGGCATGGCCCCCCTCAGGCCTGGACACTTGGCAGTGCCACCCAGGCATCTTGGCAGTGCCAAGGGGCCATCTGGGTAGTGCCAATGTGCCCATATTCCAGGGGGAGGGCCAGGGGGCCACTCTGCACTATCCCTAATCACCCAGGAGCCTCCAATTGTCTGGGAGACCCCCTCAGGTGCCATTCTGCTTGATCCATATTCTTGTGGACCAGTACTGACTGGCGTCCGGCTGCATAAGACCATAAGAGATAGGAATCAAATTAGGCCACTCGGCCCATCAAGTCTGCTCTGCCATTCAATCATGGCTGATATTTCTCTCATCTCCATTCTCCTGCCTTCTCCCCATAGCTCCTGATCCCCTTATTAATCAAGAACCTATCTATCTCTGTCTTAAAGACACTCAGTGATTTCGCCAAGTGTTCCACAGATCCACTATCCTCTGGCTGAAGAAATTCCTCCTCATCTCTGTTTTGAAGGATCGTCCCTTTAGTCTGAGATGGTGTCCTCTGGTTCTAGTTTTTCCTACAAGTGGAAACATCCTCTCCACATCCACTCTATCCAGGCCTCACAGTATCCTGGAAGTTTCAATAAGATCCCCCCTCATCCTTCGAGTACAGACCCAGAGTCCTCAAACGTTCCTCATACGACAAGCTCTTCATTCCAGGGATCATTCTTGTGAACCTCCTCTGGATGCTTTTCAAGGCCAGCATATCCTTCCTTAGTTATGGGGTCTAAAACTGCTCACAATATTCCAAATGCTTCAAGTTTTTAGGTGTCCAGATCACCAACAACCTGTTCTGGTCCCCCCATAACGACACTATAGTTAAGAAAGCCCACCAATGCTTCTACTTTCTCAGCTACGACTCTCACCAACTTTTACAGATGCACCATTGAAAGCATTCTTTCTGATTGTATCACAGCTTGGTATGGTTCCTGCTCTGCCCAAGACCGCAGGAAACTACAAAAGGTTGTCAATGTAGCCCAGTCCATCACGCAAACCAGCCTCTCATCCATTGACTCTGTCTATAATTCCCGCTGCCAGAAAGGCCGCCAGCATAATTAAGGACCCCACGCACCCCAGACATACTCTCTTCCACCTTCTTCCGCCAGGAAAAAGATACAAAAGTGTGAGGTCACGTACCAACCAACTCAAGAACAGCTTCTCCCCTACTGCCATCAGACATTTGAATGGACCTACCTCGAATTAAGTTGCTCTTTTCTCTACACCCTAGCTATGATTGTAACATTATATTCTGCAGTCTCTCCTTCCTTCCCTATGTACGGTATGCATTATTTGTACAGCAGGCAAGATACAATACTTTTCACTGTATACTAATACATGTGACTATAATAAATCAAATCAAATAGGGTCTGACCAGAGCCTCATACAGCGTCAGAAGTACATCCCTGCTCTTGTATTCTAGCCCTCTCGACATGGGGCGCCCTGGGTAGGTGTCAGTATTTTCTGTAGTTCCCTGGGTAGGTGTCAGTATTTACTGGGGGTTCCCGGGGAGTGTGTCAGTATTTACTGTGGTTCCCGGGGAGTGTCTCAGTATTTACTGGGGGTTCCTAGGGAGTTTGTCAGTATTTACTGGGGGTTCCCGTGGAGTGTGTCAGTATTTACTGGGGGTTCCCAGGGAGTGTGTCAGTATTTACTGGGTGTTCCCAGGGAGGTGTCAGTATTTACTGGGGGTTCCCAGGGAGTGTGTCAGTATTTACTGGGGGTTCCCGGGGAGTGTGTCAGTATTTACTGGGGGTTCCCGGGGTGTGTGTCAGTATTTACTGGGGGTTCCCGGGGAGTGTGTCAGTATTTACTGGGGTTCCCGGGGAGTGTGTCAGTATTTCTTGGGAGTTCCTGGGTAGGTGTCAGTATTTACCGGGGTTCCCGGGGAGTGTGTCAGTATTTACTGGGGGTTCCTGGGTAGGTGTCAGTATTTACTGGCGGTTCCCGGGGAGTATGTCAGTATTTACTGGGGGTTCCCGGGGAGTGTGTCAGTATTTACTGGGGGTTCCCGGGGAGTGTGTCAGTATTTACTGGGGGTTCCCGGGGAGTGTGTCAGTATTTACTGGGGGTTCCCGGGGAGTGTGTCAGTATTTACTGTGGTTCCCGGGGAGTGTGTCAGTATTTACTGGGGGTTCCCGGGGAGTGTGTCACTATTTACTAGGGGTTCCCGGGGAGTGTGTCAGTATTTACTGGGGGTTCCCGGGGAGTGTGTCAGTATTTACTAGGGGTTCCCGGGGAGTGTGTCAGTATTTACTGGGGGTTCCCAGGGAGTGTGTCAGTATTTACTGGGGGTTCCCGGGGAGTGTGTCACTATTTACTAGGGGTTCCCGGGGAGTGTGTCAGTATTTACTGGGGGTTCCCAGGGAGTGTGTCAGTATTTACTGGGGGTTCCCGGCGTGTGTGTCACTATTTACTAGGGGTTCCCGGGGAGTGTGTCAGTATTTACTGGGAGTTCCTGGGTAGGTGTCAGTATTTACTGGGGGTTCCCAGGGAGTGTGTCAGTATTTACTGGGGGTTCCTGGGGAGGGTGTCAGTATTTACTGGGGGTTCCCGGGGAGTGTGTCAGTATTTACTGGGGGTTCCCAGGGAGTATGTCAGTATTTACTGGGGGTTCCTGGGTAGGTGTCAGTATTTACTGGGGGTTCCCGAGTGTGTCAGAATTTACTGGGGGTTCCCGGGGAGGTGTCAGTATTTACTGGGGGTTCCTGGGTAGGTGTCTGTATTTACTGGGGGTGCCCGCGGTGTGTGTCAATATTTACTGGGGTTCCCGAGTGTGTCTGTATTTACTGGGGGTGCCCGGGGAGTGTGTCAATATTTACTGGGGGTTCCCGTGGAGTGTGTCAGTATTTACTGCGGGTTCCCTGGGAGTGTGTCAGTATTTACTGGGGGTTCCCGGGGAGTGTGTCTGTATTTACTGTGGTTCCCTCGGTATGTGTCAATATTTACTGGGGGTTCCCGGGGAGGTGTCAGTATTTACTGGGGATCTCTGGTAGTGTGTCAATATTTTCTGAGGTTGTCCGTGGAGTGTGTCAATATTTACTGGGGGTTCCCGGGGAGTGTGTCAGTATTTACTGTGGGTTCCCGGGGAGTGTGTCAGTATTTACTGTGGTTTCCGGGGAGTGTGTCAGCATTTACTGGGGCTACATGGGTAGGTGTCAGTATTTACTGGGGGTTCCCAGGGAGTGTGTCACTATTTACTAGGGGTTCCCGGAGATTGTGTCAGTATTTACTGGGGGTTCTCGGGGAGTGTGTCACTATTTACTAGGGGTTCCCGGGGATTGTGTCTGTATTTACTGGGGGTTCCCGGGGAGTGTGTCAGTATTTACTGGGGGTTCCCAGGGAGTGTGTCACTATTTACTAGGGGTTCCCGGGGATTGTGTCAGTATTTACTGGGGGTTCCCGGGGAGTGTGTCAGTATTTACTGGGGGTTCCCGGGGAGTGTGTCACTATTTACTAGGGGTTCCCGGGGATTGTGTCAGTATTTACTGGGGGTTCCCGGGGAGTGTGTCAGTATTTACTGGGGGTTCCCGGGGAGTGTGTCAGTATTTACTGGGGGTTCCCGGGGAGTGTGTCAGTATTTACTGGGGGTTCCCGAGTGTGTCAGTATTTACTGGGCGTCCCCATGTAGCGTACCAGTTCTCGGGGTCAGTGTTTAATGGGGGGGGGGGGTTCCTGTGGTGCATTAGTACACATTCAATATTACTGAGTAAATCACTGCGGCTACACTTACTACGCAATATTGCACAGTAGTATACACGGTTGTATTACCTCCCCCAACAACAATGTCAGTTAGACGGCAATTTAAACTAGTTAAGTTCCATGCAGTTTTCTTCAGACAGAATTCTGGGAAAGTGCATCAAATAAGAAAAGACGCTGAACTTTGAAGTGAGGTGATGCCTCTCACTCCTTTCGAAATTGTTGACCTCTGTCTCCTGCTCGCAGACATGCTGCTTTTATCCATAATTTCCAAACGCTTTCATCTTAATTTGAAGGGTTGGAACGCAAAGCTGAAAGAACAGCCTTTATGAAAGCCTACTAGTGCGATGAAGCTTAACAGAGTTCGTAGAATGCTTGAGACAAACGCTAAGGAACAAGCGGCATTTGTGACTCACGGTAGCAAACAGAATCTTACACCAAACCACAGGAGCAGATATCAGGGGAAATGACCAAAGTTTAGGTCAAAGATGGTTTTTAAAGGGTTGCCCGAAGGAGGGGAGTGAGGTGGAAAGGCAGAGAGGTTTAGGGAGGGAATACCAGATAGTTTCGGGCACACATGCCTATGATTCAGGGAAGCAAAGGGGGCAAATTTTGTCAAGAGACCAGGGGCGTCATTCTCCGACCCCCCGCCGGGTTGGAGAATGGCCGTTGGCCGCCGTGAATCCCGCCCCCGCCCCCGCCGAAGTCTCCGAAGGGAGAAAAGTCGGCGGGGCGTTAATGGCGCCGCTGCCGCGGAGAATGTCACGGGTCTGCGCAAGGCAGCCGATTTTCGGCCTGCCGATATTCTCCCTTCCGGATGGGCCGAAGTCCCGTCGACGTGATGACCGTTCACGTCGACGTGAATCAAACCTCCTTTTCATCGGCGTGACCCGATGCTCCAGGCTCACGCCGACCAGCGAGGAGGTGAGTGACGGCCTGGGGGGTTGGCTCTGGGCAGGAAATGGCGTGGCCGCAGACTGATTGCGTGAGGAGAGGTGTGTCTCGGCTTGTGTTGTGTGTGTGTGCGGCGGGGGGGGGGGGGTAGGCTGGGCTCCGGGGGAGTGCCGGGAGGGGGTCCGTGCCGGGGTGGAGGTTGGGGGAAGGGGTCCGTTCTGGGGTGGAGGTTGGGGGCTGGGTCCGTGCTGGGGTGGAGGTTGGGGGGGGGGTCCGTGCTGGGGTGGAGGTTGGGGGGGGGGGGGTCCGTGCTTGGGTGGAGGTTGGGGGGGGTCCGTGCTGGGGTGGAGGTTGGGGGGGGTCCGTTCTGGGGTGGAGGTTGGGGGGGGGGTCCGTGCTGGGGTGGAGGTTGGGGGGGGGTCCGTGCTGGGGCGGAGGTTGGGGGTTGGGGGGGTCCATGCTGGGGTGGAGGTTGGGGAGGGGGTCCGTGCCGGGGTGGAGGTTGGGGGGGGGTCCGTGCTGGGGTGGAGGTTGGGGGTTGGGGGGGGTCCGTGCTGGGGTGGAGGTTGGGGGTTGGGGGTTGGGGGGGGTCCGTGCTGGGGTGGAGGTTGGGGGTTGGGGGGGGTCCGTGCCGGGGTGGAGGTTGGGGGTTGGGGGGGGTCCGTGCTGGGGTGGAGGTTGGGGGGGGGGGGTCCGTGCTTGGGTGGAGGTTGGGGGTTGGGGGGGGTCCGTGCCGGGGTGGAGGTTGGGGGGGGGTCCGTGCTGGGGTGGAGGTCGGGGGTTGGGGGGGGGTCCGTGCTGGGGTGGAGGTTGGGGGTTGGGGGGGGTCCGTGCTGGGGTGGAGGTTGGGGGTTGGGGGGGTCCGTGCCGGGGTGGGTGATGGGAGGGCAAATGAGTTGGTCCACCTGGCCAGGTGCCAGCCTCCAACAGTTGGACCCATGCGGTCCATGCCACCTGGCTGGGGGGAGGAGGGGATATGGGCAATGATGACATGTCGTCGTTCCCCTCCCCCCCCACCAGGCCGTCATGTTTTCAGACCATCCAGCGATGTTGGCCGCCGTGGTGGCAGCCGCTCATGTCTATGTTGCCCTGGATGAGGAGGAGGAGGAGGAGGAGGAGCGTGCCAGAGAGGCGGCGCAGGCTGCCGCAGAGGGGCAGGCGGCAGCCGCCCAGGCTGGAGGGACTCCTGACCGACAGGACGAGGAGGGGGAGGAGGACGTCGCGGCCCCACGCCAACGGAGGCACCCGAGGGCGCCCCGTGTGTACCGGCCCCGGCAGTCATACCAGGACCTCACGGACCGGGAATGCAGGAGGAGACTCCGGATGAGCCGGGAAACCGTGGCACACATCTGCCACCTGCTGGCACACCTGTCACCGCGTGGCACTGGCGGGGGACACCCTCTCCCCGTGTCCGTCAAGGTTACGGTGGCCCTGAAATTTTATGCAACGGGGTCATTCCAGGCACCGAGTGGGGACCTGTCCGGCATATCGCAGACATCGGTGCATCGGTGCATCCGGGCAGTGACAGATGCCCTTTATGCCATGGCGCACCGCTACATCCGCTTCCCCGTGGACCGGGCCAGCCAAGATGCCCGGGCCATGGGCTTCTCTGCCGTTGCCGGGTTCCCCATGGTCCAGGGCGCGATCGATGGGATGCACGTCGCGGTGCGGCCACCTGCAGAGAACAGGGCCGTGTTCACTAATAGGAAGGGGACCTATTCGATGAACGTACAGGTGGTCTTCGACCACCGCATGATGATCCTGCACGTCTGCGCCCGTCACCCAGGCAGTGTACACGACTCATTCGTGTTGTCGCGGTCATCCATCCCCGGCATGTACGAGGGACGCCATCCCCGGCTGAGGAGCTGGTTGCTGGGCGACAGGGGCTACCCATTGCGATCGTGGCTGATGACGCCTATACGGAGGCCACGCAATGAGGCGGAGAACCGCTACAATGATGCCCATGTAGCGACAAGGGGAGTGATCGAGAGGTGCTTTGGCGTGCTGAAGATGTGTTTCAGGTGCCTGGACCTCTCTGGGGGCGCCCTCCAGTATCGGTCAGATAGGGTCGGCCGCATCATTGTGGTGTGCTGCGTCCTGCACAACATAGCCCAGCAGAGGGGCGATGTGCCGCAGGCAGAGGAGGGCGGAGTGGAGGAGCAGCAGGAAGAGGCCTAGTCCTCCCCAGATGAGGGGGATGGGGGCAATGGTCAGGGCAGACGGGGTAGACACAGGCGGGTGGCTGTCCACCGTTACCGGCTGGCCCAGCGGGCACGGGACAGACTGATAGACGCCCGCTTCACTGACTAGATGGGCGTGGGAATCGGGTAGTATGGCCACAGACCGCACACCATGGCAACAGCCGACCACCCACACCCCCCACCCATCCACCCACCCAGCACCCTCACCCCCCTCCCCAACCCCACACACCCCACCCGCATGCACACCACCCCCCCCCCAATTGCCGATCCACCGGCGGCACAACGGGCCGGGCTCACCTAGTTGCGGGTGGACGCGTGTCTATCGCAGGCCATGGAGGATGATGACAACCCGCCTCCGATGAGCTCCTGGCTCTACATCGTTGGACTATGTCTGACCCATGGCCACAGTACCACCATCCACCCGGACCATCCCTGCATGCGGCTGTGACACTGCAGCGCACGGTCCCGTCCTCTGCCCGGGGAATGTTGATGGCGGCCCAGGGGGAAGGGGGCAGACTCACCTGGGGCTGAGGTAAGACCACCCGTCACACACACACTTGCGCTCAACGTACATGACACGCCCGCACACTTTGGACAGAGCACAAAGGCAGCTTCTGTAGGTGTAACATTGACTTTAATAACCAAAGGAGTTCATGCACGTGCCCTAGCCCCTAAAACTCATCTGTGCCCTGCACCCGTGCCAACTTACTCAGTGTCTAATTGTTTGGCCTTACGGGCCCTTTGACTACGTCTACGTGGTTCCCCAGACGGTACAGCAGAACTGGAGGTGGACTCCTGTGATTCCTGCCCTCTGACACTGGATCCCTTTGGTGGCCGTTTCCTGGGGCGTCCTGGCCTAGATGGGCCAGGCTGCGGCCCGGGCGACTGGGATGGCGAGCTGCCAGCCTGTCCTGCCCGTTGCCCACCTGATGCACCTGGGACGGAAGGGGGGGGAGTCCGAGGTGTCGCGGTGTACTGGGACCTCCCCTACAGAGGGAGCCGGGACGGACCACACCACCTCCTCCTCCCTCGGGGTGCCCGATGGCCCCCAGGCCTCTACATGGGTGGGGGATGCGAACGGACTGGCCATCCGACGCGCCCCCGACATCTGGCGCTGCCAGTCCTGGAGGCCCGTGCTGGTATCGACAGGGGTCTGCAGGTTTGCAGCCATGGAGCCCAGGGGGTTGTCAAACCCTGTCTGTGACAGTGCGACGCCGGCTCGCACATGGCCACTGGCGCCGATGCCCTCAGCGATGGCCTGCTGAGACTGGGCCATGGCCTGCTGAGACTGGGCCATGGCCTGCAGAGACTGGGCCATGGCCTGCAGAGACTGGGCTATGGCCTGCTGAGACTGGGCCATGGCCTGCTGAGACTGGGCTATGGCGTTGAGCGCCTCTGCCATCTGGCGCTGGCACTGGCTCATGGCCTCCTGTGAGAGGGCAGCCATTTCCTGGGCCACAGACGCCGCCTGCACGGAAGGCCCCAGGCCTCGCAAACCGTTCCCCATGTCTGACACCGTCGCACCCATTGCCTCCACCGCGGACGCCACCCGTGCGGTGTCAGCCTGGGTGGCACGCATGACCGGGACCACTCCCAGCTCCTGGACGCGGGTGGACTCCTCCACCTGCGACCGCAGCCGCCGCAAGCCACCCATCACCCTATTCGCTCGTCTCCGTGCCGGTGGTTGCATCGGATCTATGTGTGGGTGTGGTAACTGCAGGAACCCGGGATCCATCTGGGCGGCAGATGTTCGCTTGGCCTGGGCTGCCCTCCGACCGCCCGGTCCCTCTGCTGCTCCTACCTCCACCTGCTGTACCGGGACGGCTGTGTTGTGCGCACCAGTGAGTGTACCAGACGCCTCATCACTAAAGTGCCCAACCGTGGTGAGTGTTTCTGCGATGGTGGAGGGTGTTGGTGACAGCAGTGGCGTTGTGTCGTGCTCTTCGTCCCACTCTGACTCCATGGCACTTTGGGGTGGGGGTTCGTCTCCACCCATCCACTCTGAGTCACTGTCCGGTATTTCGTCTTCCCGGGTAGGGGTGTCCTGGGTAGTGCTGTCCCGGGTAGTGCTGTCCCGGGTAGTGCTGTCCCGGGTAGGGGTGTCCTGGGTAGTGCTGTCCCGGGTAGTGGTGGCCTGGCTCGGATGTGACGGGGGCCTGTGGCTGCCCCCCTCATCGCTGGGTGGTCGCTCCTGAACGTGACGGGGGTGTCGTCTCCCTGTTGCTCCAGGTCTCTCCGTCTCCCGTGGTGTGCGAGGGGCATCCTGCGGGCGTCGCATGCTGGAGGGTCCGGGTCTCTCCGTCTCCCGTGGTGTGCGAGGGGCATCCTGCGGGCGTCGCATGCTGGAGGGTCCGGGTCTCTCCGTCTCCCGTGGTGTGCGAGGGGCATCCTGCGGGCGTCGCATGCTGGAGGGTCCGGGTCTCTCCGTCTCGCGTGGTGTGCGAGGGGCATCCTGCGGGCGTCGCATGCTGGAGGGTGCGGGTCTCTCCGTCTCCTGTGGCCTCCGAGGAGCATCCTGCGGGCGGTGTGCATCTGCGGGGATGGGTGCCTGGACGTTTGGTCCTGCGATACACAATGAAGCATGCATGGTTAGACATCAGGCAGTGATCAGGTGATACGGGGGAGGGGGATATAGGGGAGGGGGGACATGGGGACGGGCTGTTGATGGCTCACTTGCTCGTGGGCCCCGACCTCTGCATCAGCAACCTCCCGGTCCTCAGGTCCGCCAGCCAGTTCCAGGGCCCTTTCCTCGTGTACGGTCAGTGGCCTCTCATCAGCGGGCCCTCCTCCAGTCCTCACATGCTCCCTATTGTTGTGTGCGCGCTTCTCCTGTGGGGGGGGGGGCGGGGGTGGTGGCAGGGGTAAAAGGCAACAGTGTTAGGCAGGTATATGAATGCACGCCATCAGTTGCGCGTGCATTGCAGAGGTTAAGGTTAGGGCTGGATTCACTTGGGGATATGGGGGATATGGGGGAGGGGGGATATGGGGGAGGGGGGATGTGGGGGAGGGGGGATATGGGGGAGGGGGGATATGGGGGAGGGGGGATATGGGGGAGGGGGGATATGGGGAGGGGGGATGTGGGGGAGGGGGGATATGGGGGAGGGGGGATATGGGGGAGGGGGATATGGGGGAGGGGGGATATGGGGGCGATATGGGGGGGATATGGTGGAGGGGGGATATGGGGGAGGGGGGATATGGGGAGGGGGATATGGGGGGATATGGGGGGGATATGGGGGAGGGGGGATATGGGGGAGAGGAGATATGGGGGAGGGGGCTATGGGGGGGATATGGGGGGGATATGGGGGAGGAGGGATATGGGGGAGGGGGGATATGGGGGAGGGGGATATGGGGGAGGGGGGATATGGGGGAGGGGGGATATGGGGGAGGGGGGGATATGGGGGAGGGGGGATATGGGGGAGGCTCACCCTGCCTGCTCTGACGAGGTTGTTCACCTTCTTGTGGCACTGGGTGCCTGTCCGTGGTGTCAGGGCCGCAGCGGTGACGGCCTCTGCCACTTCCCTCCACAGACGCCGGCTGTGGCGTGGGGCAACTCTGCGGCCGTGCCCGGGATACATGGCGTCCCTCCTCTGCTCCACCACGTCCAGGAGCGCCTCCACATCGCGTGACTCGAACCTCGGGGCTGAGCGACGGCCAGCCATCCAGTCGGGTGTTGCGGTCGGCTGTTCCGGTCGGGTGGGGGGGAGCTGCGCGGCCTTATGAGCCGTCACGCCGTGCAGCGCGTATGACGCTGCACGGCGTGAACCACTGCGCAAGCGCGGATCCCGTTACGTCGCTGCTAGCCCATTTCAGGCCGCAGACTATCGGCCCATTTTTATGACGTGACGCAAGTGGGATTTGCGCCGTTTTTTGCGCCGATCGACGGACTTTCCGCCGATAATGGAGAATTTCGCCCCAGAATTGGAAGAATGCAGAGATTTCAGAGGGCTGCAGGAAGTTACAGGTATTAGCAAAAGGTGAAGCCGTGGAGGATATGAAAAGCGGAAGGAAAGAAAATGAAAATGAGAATCGCTTATTGTCACAAGTAGGCTTCAAATGAAGTTCCTGTGAAAAGCCCCTAGTCGCCACATTCCGGCGCCTGTTCGGGGAGGCTGGTACGGGAATTGAACCGTGCTGCTGGCCTGCCTTGGTCTGCTTTCAAAGCCAGCGATTTAGCCCAGTGTGCCAGAATTTTAAAACGGATGCATTGCGCACCCAAGTCAGTTGGCACAGCGGCCAATGGATGAATGGAACATGGTGCCAATCAGGACTTGGGCAGCCGAGTTTGAGTTTATACAGGGTGGGGGAAGAGGAGGTTGCTCCAAGCAGGAAATTAAAACAGGGGGCGGATTCTCCATTGCCCGACGTCGATATCGTAATTGGCAATCGGGCGGGGAATGCTTTCAAACGGCCAAATTGAGGGGGGATGCCAGTTTGATGCTGATTTTCTATTCTCCGCCCTCTCCGAAATGGCATCTTTGCAACGCGCCCCATTGGAACGGCGTTAGCGCGTCATCGGAAGGCCCTCTTACAATCCTTTGCCCCCGATGGGCTGTGTTCCTGACCGCGCAGTTGACGGGTGGTCTCAGCGGTCGGGAACCCGACGTGGGGGCCGCGGACTGTGTCCAGCGCCGCCACACTCGGCTGGGAGCTGCTGGCCGTGGCGGGGCTTCCATGAGGGCTGGGGGGACTGGTGGGGGGTGGCCAGGGGTTGACGTATTTGGCAGGTCGGGTCCGCGCATGGCTGGCACCATGTTGTATGGCACCACCGCTACAGGTCGTCGCCTTGCCCATGCGGCCACTGACCCGTCCATTCTCCAGCCGTATTTGGCGCGGGTGCCGGGAGTTTAACCCGGCGTGGCTGCTAGCCCCTCACCGGTCCCGGGATCGGTGAGGGTTCGGCGCCGATTTTGGCGTGATAAAATGCCACAGTTCCCACGCCGCCGTCGGCACGTAGCCGCAAAATCGGAGAATCCAGCCCAGGATTTGATAGAAATGCTCAGCAGGTCAGGCAGCATCTGTGGAGAGAGAAAAGTAGGCGATAATTTTAATCTGATACTCCCGTCGGGATACTGACCGGATCGGTAAGAATGTGGCCTTTACATACTTGGTTATTTCACTCTTCATTGAAGTGAACATTGGCCTGGGAGTGACAGCCAGATTCCAAATCACCCTCCTTGGGGTTAACTCGAGATCGCTGACCTTTCATTAGAAACCCGTTTTCTCTCACTTTCTCTGCAAATACCGCCTGCTCTGCTAAATGCTTCTCGCATTTTCAATTTAATATTTCAGATTTCCAGCAACTGCTGTACTTGACTTTTAGCTTGAGCATCGTGTGCACTTTGTTAACGTTTACTGTTTGTGGGTTAAGGGAGAATAGAAGGAGCTTTATTCTGTGAATCTAGCCAGTAGTTTGCCATTTTCCGCATCTTAAAGCTGCAAATCACCAGGACTCCTTCCCTGAGTGAGAACACAATTCACGACAGAACACTCCCCAACACCCTCACACCCCTCTCCCCGCCCCGGCCCCCTTAACCCCCACCCGCCTTACCCACTGTGGTGAAGCTGGCACTCCAACAGAGCCTCCACTTCAAAAAGTATTTCACTGGTGCTTTTGGGATGTCCCGAGGTATTGGACAGGTGCTATTCGAGTCTTTAATTCTTGTTCAAACTGTTGCTCGCAGTCCGCCATTCTCAGATGCCGGTGCTTCTGCGGGCATCGAGCAAAGAGATTAGACCTGACTGTGATGCCTGCCCTGTCTGTGCTCACGGGGTAAGCGTGGCAGTGGGAGGCAGTGGTATCTCGGTTTCAATCACCTCTCCAAGGCAAACCAAACGCTGACAGAGGGGAAAATGTTG
The DNA here is from genome assembly GCF_047496885.1 of Scyliorhinus torazame. Lineage (NCBI taxonomy): Eukaryota > Metazoa > Chordata > Chondrichthyes > Carcharhiniformes > Scyliorhinidae > Scyliorhinus > Scyliorhinus torazame. The sequence goes on from NC_092718.1 coordinate 10,912,386, forward strand.
CCAGGAGTCGCACTCCACTCCTGTCACACAAAGGAGGCTGCATTTACATAGAGAATGTATTTGGATAATAAAGTTCAGCTGCTCTGAGACTGTCCAGGTGCATTTAAAATGTCCGCCACCAGTAGCGGTGTTCCCAATCTGGCAGCGAATCGAGCCACGGTCACAATGTTTATAAACATCTAGCTATCATAGATTATCATAGAATTTACAGTGCAGAAGGAGGCCATTCAGCCCATCGAGTCTGCACCGGCTCTTGGAAAGAGCACCCTACCCAAGGTCAACACCTCTATCCTATCCCCATAACTCAGTAACCCCACCCAACACTAAGGGCAATTTTGGACACGAAGGGCAATTTATCATGGCCAATCCACCTACCTGCACATCTTTGGACTGTGGGAGGAAACCGGAGCACTCGGAGGAAACCCACGCACACACGGGGAAGATGTGCAGACTCCGCACAGACAGTGACCCAAGCCGGAATTGAACTTGGGACCCTGGAGCTGTGAAGCAATTGTGCTGTCCACAATGCTACCGTGCTGCCCTATGTCCTGGTGGACTGCGAGCAACAGTTTGGGCACCTATGATTAACATGTCCTCACTACATCAAAATAAGTTAAGTGCTTTCTGCTGAGAAAAAGACGAAGTGAGAGCACTTATCACCTTACTGTTTATAAAGATTGTGGTTAGTTTCACAGCAAGATACTTGAGATGCATTCAAGCATGAAGGGAAATGAAACTAAACAATCCAGATATCTGGTTGTCTGGAAGCTAATTCTCTGTCGTACAGCCTACAAAAAGCTATTTCTCTTTCAAAGTGAATAGGAGCCTCACAGATCAAAGGGTCTGAGGGGGTTTAAATGTGATATGCTTTATATGAAGTAACAGCTGCTGCTTTCAACACCTCTGTCTGAGGCAGCAGGTGTAAGGGGCTGGTAAGTGAAAACACAGTTTCACTATTTCTGCCTGCAGTGCATTTTAGCTTCCAGGCAGGGGTGACTGATGGGGGGCCTCTGATAGCAGGGAATCTCTGATAGAGGGGATCTCTGATTTTGGGGTCTCTGATATGAGGGTCTCCGATATCAGGGTCTTTGATGGGGGATGGCTGGTATGGTGGTCTGATGGGGGATCGGTGGGAGGGATTGGGTCACCCTCATGCATGTGTGTTACCTTTGCATAGAACATACATAGAACATACATAGAACATACAGTGCAGAAGGAGGCCATTCGGCCCATCGAGTCTGCACCGACCCACTTAAGCCCTCACTTCCACCCTATCCCCGTAACCCAATAACCCCATCTAACCTTTTTGGTCACTAAGGGCAATTTAGCATGGCCAATCCACCTCACCTGCACGTCTTTGGACTGTGGGAGGAGACCGGAGCACCCGGAGGAAACCCACGCACACACGGGGAGAACATGCAGACTCCGCACAGACAGTGACCCAGCGGGGAATCGAACCTGGGACCCTGGCGCAGTGAAGCCACAGTGCTATCCACTTGTGCTACCGTGCTTACCTGTGTTGTGGGGGAGGATGACCTATAATTCTCGTGGTGTTTGGGGGGGGGGCAGGGTCCCCTACTTGCCAATTGAGGGGGGGCAGGATTAGAATTGTGTAGGGGGAGGGGTGGTAGTCGCCGGATGGTGATATCAGGCCACCCCTCAAAATGGCGGCCCAATAGTGGGATTCTGACAGCTCCCCCTCATGCATACATTTGCACGGCAAGGGCGAGGTGTTCGCTCCTGGGCACTGCTCCTGGCACCAGCACAGACCAGGAGCAATTTTACTCCGACAAAGGAATTTAATCACCCAAATGGGGCAGCTCGCTGTCGAAAAAGCTATGCTGATCTTAGGAGATTGTAATAAAAGATCATTACGGTGTCTATTCTCAAGTCTTTGATTTGTTAGACAGCAACAACCACTCCTGTGGTGCGTACTGCGTCACACAGCTCTGCGCCCCTGCTATTACGGTTTTACTTTGTAAGGATCCTTCTTGTTTATTCCCCTAATTTCCCCTTTCTTTTACTTTGCTGTTCTTCTTTTGATCCATGGATGATTAATGGACATGTTTCTTTAAGTCAAGCAGAAGAATCCAGAAGTTACAGGAGGAGTCAGTTTGCTAGTCTGCTGGTTTGAACAGGAGACCACAGACTTGTCGGCATCAGTGAGGGAGATGGGTTGGGACTAGGTTTGCTTGATTGGCCGGTGGCCAATGAATTGGCACAAAAGGCTGTACTCTCTCTGGTAACTGGCAGTGATTGGATTATATCCCAGTGAAATGCTTTTCAGAGTCCCAAGGAGTTTTCAGTTTCGATCCAGGAATCACGAAGAAGGGTTGTGTTACAGTCTCTCTTCTGAATCTCTCTCCAGAAAGCCAACTGGTATAGCACAGTGGGCTGAATAGCTGGCTTGTAATGCAGAACAATGCCAGCAGCGCGGGTTCAATTCCCGTACCAGCCTCCCCAAACAGGCACTGGAATGTGGCGACTAGGGGCTTTTCACAGTAACTTCATTGAAGCCTACTTGTGACAATAAGCAATTATTGTTATTAATATTAGCTGTGAATGCAATCTCGCTGCAGAAAGGGAGAGCTCGCCCGCGGTCTCCGAATAACTCAGGAAGCTGCATATTAAACTGAGGCTAGCTGCCTTGCTTTAATATGCATATTTGCTAAAACGTGATCCCGCCCACGAGAGATGGGATTTACATCACAACGTCTCACGAGATTGCATTAGATCCCATGAGGTGTTGTGAGCCGGGTAGATCTCGGGAGTGGGGCTTACCGGCTTTTATCAGCCACATTGTGTCCCGGTGAGCTGTTATTCGGGCGCAGGGTGGCTGCTGGGTTGCACCTCTTTTTCCTTTTCATAGAATCCCTACAATCCCCGCCCTATACCCATAACTCCAACCTTCAGACACTGAGGGGAAATTTAGCGTGGCCAATCCACTTAACCCGCACATCTTTGGACTGTAGGAGGAAACTGGAGCACCCGGAGGAACTCCAAGCAGACAGGGAGAGAATGTACAAACTCCACAAAGTCACCAGATGTTGGAATCGAACCCGGATCCCTGGCGCTGTGAGCAGCAGTGCTAACCACTGTGCCACCTTGCCACCCCTTCTTTTGATCATTATTTTTACCCCTCTCCACCCCTCTGTGTTTGTCTGTCCTGTGTGGGTGTGTGTGTGTATGTAGAGGTGGGGGAAAGTTAAAGTAGGAGTTAGGAATTAGTTAACAGCTAATCGGTCGTCTTTCCTCCATATTTCATTATACGTCTAGTTATAAATAAACAGTAATTGTGTTTAAACTTACAACCCTGGTGACTGTAATTATTCAGCAGCCAAGAGCCAAAGACATCAGGTATTTTAAATAAAAAGTATTGGTTAATTCACTTGTGTTGTGACTCCAGGGCACCTGGGGCTGGAATTAACAGCGCATTTTCATTGTGGATTCTCGCTAAAGAAGCAAAGTTGATAATCCAGGACAACACTGAGGGAACCGCGAGGCTGCGATAAATCCGGATAAAACACAAGGCAGATCTGATGAAGAAAGAAATGTAAGGGTTTTCTGTTAGGGTTAAGGTGAAAATGGATGGGAGGAGGCTAGTCTGGGAACCCAGTTGGGCCGAATGGCCTCTTTCTGAGCTGTGCATTCCACGTAATGTAGGCCGATAATGACAGATTTTCTCTTCCCCCCTGCATGTTTCTTGGCTCTCACCCAATTCCGTTGAAGGATGGGAAGCATAATTGACTTCCTTAACCTGTTCAACAGGTGGACATACAGGAGGAACGTCATCCAACTTAGCCAACCCAACCTAATTGCAGCCCCTCCTTGCAGCCTCCAGCCTGTCTCCCCAATTATTTTAAGCAAATCCCCACTGCTGACAAAGCCTGGGTCTTAAATCTATCAGAAGGGGAAACAGGGAAAGATCCCAAATGTCTTGACATCCTGGAGGCAAACGAAGACCAGGAGGAGGCCTTTCAGCCCTTCAAACCTGTTCTATCATTCAATTAGATAACTGATCTGAATCTTGACTGCATCTCCCTGGATACCTGTACCTACCTAACAAATCTCCATCAGTCCCAGCAGAAATTTTCAATTGGCCCTCCGTCTCAACAGCTTCATCGGGAGAGGGAGAGTTCCATATTTTCACTATCCTTTGATAAAGAACGGCTTCCTGAACAGCCTACCTCTAATTTTAACATTCCTCCCTCCTCTCTCTCGCTCAGCAGCCAGATCGCTAGACACGACGTTTGAGCCCACAAGTGGACCACACCGTCGGGAACTCGGCCCATCGGACGCGGTGAGTCTCGGAGGGCCCCGGAGAATAGGGTGTCAGGCCCCCTAATGATATGCCTACTGTACCATTACCCCACAGGACGAGCGACGCATTTACCCCATTTTCAGGGTGCCGGGGAATCCCGGTTTGGCGTCAAGCCGTGATTTTGCCGTCGGAAGCTGTTCTGCGCCCAAACTCGTTTCGCGATTCCGGCATGGGCAAACAGAGAATCACGCCCATTCTTTTCCGTGTGAGTGAGATGGTGGGCTGTGGTGGTGGGCTTATAGAACATAGAACATAGAACATAGAACAATACAGCGCAGTACAGGCCCTTCGGCCCACGATGTTGCACCGAAACAAAAGCCATCTAACCTACACTATGCCATTATCATCCATATGTCTATCCAATAAACTTTTAAATGCCCTCAATGTTGGCGAGTTCACTACTGTAGCAGGTAGGGCATTCCACGGCCTCACTACTCTTTGCGTAAAGAACCTACCTCTGACCTCTGTCCTATATCTATTACCCCTCAGTTTAAGGCTATGTCCCCTCGTGCCAGCCATTTCCATCCGCGGGAGAAGGCTCTCACTGTCCACCCTATCTAACCCTCTGATCATTTTGTATGCCTCTATTAAGTCTCCTCTTAACCTTCTTCTCTCTAACGAAAACAACCTCAAGTCCATCAGCCTTTCCTCATAAGATTTTCCCTCCATACCAGGCAACATCCTGGTAAATCTCCTCTGCACCTGCTGCAAAGCCTCCACGTCCTTCCTATAATGCGGTGACCAGAACTGTAGGCAATACTCCAAATGCGGCCGTACCAGAGTTCTATACAGCTGCAACATGACCTCCTGACTCCGGAACTCAATCCCTCTACCAATAAAGGCCAACACTCCATAGGCCTTCTTCACCACCCTATCAACCTGGGTGGCAACTTTCAGGGATCTATGTACATGGACACCTAGATCCCTCTGCTCATCCACACTTTCAAGTACTTTTCCATTAGCCAAATATTCCACATTCCTGTTTTTCCTTCCAAAGTGAATCACCTCACACTTCTCTACATTAAACTCCATTTGCCACCTCTCAGCCCCGCACTGCAGCTTATCTATATCCCTCTGTAACCTGCTACTTCCTTCCACACTATCGACAACACCACCGACTTTAGTATCGTCTGCAAATTTACTCACCCACCCTTCTGCGCCTTCCTCTAGGTCATTGATAAAAATGACAAACAGCAACGGCCCCAGAACAGATCCTTGTGGTACTCCACTTGTGACTGAACTCCATTCTGAACATTTCCCATCAACCACCACCCTCTGTCTTCTTTCAGCTAGCCAATTTCTGATCCACATCTCTAAATCACCCTCAATCCCCAGCCTCCGTATTTTCTGCAATAGCCTACCGTGGGGAACCTTATCAAACGCTTTGCTGAAATCCATATACACCACATCAACTGCTCTACCCTCGTCTACCTGTTCAGTCACCTTCTCAAAGAACTCGATAAGGTTTGTGAGGCATGACCTACCCTTCACAAAGCCATGCTGACTATCCCTGATCATATTATTCCTATCTAGATGATTATAAATCTTGTCTCTTATAATCCCCTCCAAGACTTTACCCACTACAGATGTGAGGCTCACCGGTCTATAGTTGCCGGGAGTGTGGAGTCCTCTGGAATATACAGAGGCAAAGAATGAGGGAAAGAAGAGGATGGCCGTACGATGTGAAAGAATCTGCATGGAACTCAATCCCAATTCTATCCCACTGAATTCAGGAAAGGAGATGCATAGAATCATATAGCAACAAAGGAGGCCATTTGACCAGTCATGGTGGCACTCTTTAGCCCCATCTCCAATTTCCTTTTGAATAATATTATTGAATCTGTTTCCATCCTCCCTTCAGGCAGCACATTTCGGATTATAATAACTTGCCGCATACGAATCCCATAACCGCTTCCCTGGTTCTATGCCAATTACTCAAGTCTTTGCCTTCTGTTCCCATGGCACAAATATTGTTAACCAAGTTCTCCCTTGCCCAAAACCTCTCAATTATTGGGGAGAAACAGCAAGAGGATAATGCATGCTGCGAACAACAGTTTCAACAGCATCAAACCAACGCTGGAGAACATTGAACGAACTGTGGCAGGGTCTCATTTAGCATTTGCAGAAAAAGAAATGGTATCTGCAGTAAACATCTGACAAAGAGGATAAGGCCTCCAACATAAAATATTGAAACTCGAAAGGTATAAAAAGTAATTGCATTCTACACGGTTTACATTCTACCTGTGGCGAGCAACACCTTAACAGAGCTTGCTGCCCACAGTAACACATTCATATTCACCCAGCACAAAACAAGGCCATATCACCCAACATAACTGGGTCAACTCTTTGAAAGAGCTATCCACTCCTCTTCTCTTCCGCCAAATACAGCCCAACAAACCTCTCCTCTCCAAGTATTTACACAATTCTCTTTTGAATAGTTTTATTTCAGCTGCTTTTTCACCTGTTTGGCATTACCCTCAGTTCCAATGAATGGGGAAACAAGTGAAATGCAAGCTAGAGTCATTATGAGTGGGTTGAGCTGAATGCATGGCCATATGGTTAACTCTACACAGACCAGTATTCACATTAGACATTTTCCTACCAGTACTGCCCCTCACATTCGATAAAGCGCACACATTTCCTTCTCACCTCATCTTCCTCCAACAGCACAAGACGAACTATGACAATGTTCACAGCATTGCCGATGCTTGCATCACTGAATAACCCTGCGACCTGCAGAAAGATACGTAAAGAGGTGGTGAGGACACATCGCAGGAACATGTGCAAAACTCTTAGGAACATAGAAAGTCAGAGAGATCTGGGTGTGCAGGTCCACAGATCTTTTAAAGTGGCAACACAAGTGGACAAAGTAGTTAAGAAAGCATATGGAATGCTCGCCTTCATTGGACGGGGCATTGAGTATAAAAACTGGCAAGTTGTATCGAACCTTGGTATGATCACACTTGGAATATTGCTCACAAATCTGGTTGCCACACTACACTTCCATGGAGACGGGTCTGTTGTTGTTAGGGGATTTCCCACCTCAATGGCAAAAATATGACCTTGTGTATGTTTGAGATATGTGAGTGTGTGTATGGGAGCATGTGAGTATATGTGTGTATGTGCACACGAGTGTGTGTGAGAATAAAGGCAGATGTATGTGAGAGTGCACGTGTGAGCATGTGAGAGATTGTGTGTGTGTCGTGCATGTGTGTGAGGGTGTCTATGTGAGCATGTGAGTGTATAAGTGTGTGTGTATTAGAGTGTGAAATAGAGTCTTGCTTTCGATGTCTCTTGATTGAAATTTTTGTTACAATGCTGTTACTTCAGCAACAAGCCAAGCAACCTGGATGGATCATAAATCCCAGCTGGTGCTTTAAATTGATTTTGCTGCAAATATCTCCTGAATTATTATATGCTGCCGCCGCAGCATTCAGCTCTCCAAAGCCTGAGGGTCACAGTTTATGGGTTCAAATGTTTCCTAATAAATTCATGACAGCTAATATTACGGCTTTGATTTCCAAATTATGAGAAAAGACAAATGTTATTCAATTTCCATTCTCAGAATAGAAATTCAATGTGTCAAGTGTAGCTCAGTTGGTTGTGATATGACACCCAGGGCGGGTGTACAGTCAATTCCAGCACCACAACCCCCTGAGTCCCAGCTCAGTAAATGAACCAATAATCTGTAGGAATGTTTCGAGATCCATGGCTCTGCCCCACAACGGGAAACACCACTGACCAGCCGGCGAAACGGAGAATCTCAACGGCGTGCTGAACCAGAAATGTGGCGCGGTGGGACGGAAATTCCAGCCCAATAACTCTTTATTTATAACAAAAATAGAGATAAGACTTAGCACTGCTGCCTCACAGCACCAGGGTCCCAGGTTCACTTCCCGCCTTGGGTCACTGTCTGTGTGGAGTTTGCACGTTCTCTCCGTGCCTGCGTGGGTTTCCTCCCACAGTGCAAAGATGTGCAGGTTAGGTGGATTAGGCATGCTAAATTGCCCCTTAGTGTTCAGAAGGTTAGGTCGGGTTACTGGGTTATGGGGATAGGGTGGGGGCTTGGGCCCAGGTAGGGTGCTCTTTCCAAAGGTGAGTGCGATTCGATGGGCCGAATGGCCTCCTTCTGCACTATAGGGATTCTATGATTAAAAAGAATGACGGCCAGTTAATCTACGACTCTTCCCCTCTTACTGTCCCACCCCATATCCAAACGCACACAGATGGACACACAGAGGGTGCGGGAGGGGTAAAAATGATAAGAGGATTAATATGAAATGGAAGATGAGTCCTTGCTTCTGATGTTGAAGTCGTTGCAGCAGCAACTGTCCTCCCAGGACGCGGAGTGTTTGAAACCACAGGTTGAATTGCTAACGAGGATCTTCTGGCAGTAACATTCAGTCAGAACTCCCAGGCTGTAGGATTCCCTTTGGAGAGTCACTTTAACTTGTATTAACCTGGGTCTTTATTCAGGAGTTCTCCTCTGGCCTGTTTAATTCTTACTTGTTTCCAACTCCACCAGAATGACCAACGACCTTTCATTTGAAATAGCCTTCAGCTGTGGAGCTAGAGGCTGCTCACAGTCAAAGGGGGTGAAATTGACTTTGAGGAGAGAAGCTGCAGCTGGGCTCAGTCTCGGAAGAGTTTGGTAGGACAGATAGGCAGCGGCTGTGGTTGCTCCTGTTTGAGTCTCCACAATATTTAAAGATGGCTGGAAGATCTCACAGGTGAAAAGTCCCTCAGCCCTCCTCAGGGACGACCAGCTATCTGAAACACTTCAGCCCCGACCAATCCCACCCACCCTGCGGGCGTGTCCCACCCCACCTCCCCCATGTGCCCTGAGCACTGGGGCAGCAGCTTCGGTGTCCTTGAGCTGCGTGCCGGGAAAGGGATATTCACCTCTTCACCTCCCGTCAGTAGTCACTGCGCCAGCTTCACGTTTTTGAAAAGGAGTGCCAAAAGACTCCCGCGTGACTTCCCGCTGGGAAGTTGGGTGATTCCCAGAAGCCACTGCATTTGACTTCAATTTCCTTAATGAGATTGAAATGAATGCAAATGGGGGTTAAAGATATTCTCGCCATTTGGGGGCGCGATACGGAACTCGCCATCGGGAGGGAGCCAGGTGAATTTCAAAATGGTTCCCACCCGGCGCGAATCTCGATTTTGCCCTCTCCCGCTATTCACCCGCTCGCCCCGATCCACGCGCGCGCCCATGATTTTACTTTCACAAAACCATCAGGGCAGCACGGTAGCATTGTGGATAGCACAATTGCTTCACAGCTCCAGGGTCCCAGGTTCGATTCCGGCTTGGGTCACTGTCTGTGCAGAGTCTGCACATCCTCACCGTGTGTGCGTGGGTTTCCTCCGGGTGCTCCGGTTTCCTCCCACACTCCAAAGATGTGCAGGTTAGGTGGATTGGCCATACTAAATTGCCCTTAGTGTCCAAAATTGCCCTTAGTGTTGGGTGGGGTTACTGGGTTATGGGGATAGGGTGGAAGTGTTGACCTTGGGTAGGGTACTCTTTCCAAGAGCCGGTGCAGACTCAATGGGCCGAATGGCCTCCTTCTGCACTGTAAATTCTATGATAATCTCTGATAATCTCGCCTCCGGCTGACCACATTTACGATTTTCTAAATATCCTGCTACAATCTCTTGAAGAATAGATTCTGTCAATTTTTCTGTGACTGTTGGTGGGCTAACTGGTCTATAGTTTCCTGCTTTCTGTCTCTCTCCTTTCTCGAATAAAGCATTAGCTATTTTCCAATCTGCTCAGGCGATTTCCAATCTGCCCTTCCAGAATATAAAGAATTTTGAAAGGTTATAACCAATATATCTACTTCCTCTGCAGCCATTTCTTTCAAGGCCCGAGGATGCGGGATATCTGACTTTCGGATAATGGTGATTGTCTTAACTTCCTCGCTCTTTTTCACCTCTTGATTTTCACATGTTTTTGGGATGTTTTCTACGTCTCCTACCATGAAGACAGCACAACATACCGGGTCAACAACTTTTCCACTTCCTTGTTTTCCATTATCATTCCCCAGAGTCACTCTCGAGAGAACCAACACTAGCTTTAATTGCCCTTTTCCTATTTAAATGCTTGTAGGAATTCTTACTGTCTGTTTTTATATTACGAGCTAGTTTCCTTTCTTGCTCGACGTCTCCCTAATTTTTTAAGCCATTCTTTGCTGGTCCGTAAAATCTAATCCTCTGATCTGCCATCCACCTTTGCGAATTTGTACAGTATTTCTTTCAACTTGCTACTATCCTAGGGCAACATGGTGGCACAGTGGTTAGCACTGCTGCCTCATGGTGCTGAGGACCCGGGTTCAGTCCCGGCCACGGGTCACTGTCTGTGTGGAGTTTGCACATTCTCCCCGTGTCTGCGGGGGTCTTACCCCAAAGATGTACAGGGTAGGTGGATTGGCCACGCTAAATTGCCCCTTAATTGGATAAAATAATAATTGGGTACGCAAAATTTATTGTTTTTTTAAAACTTGCTACTATCCTTACCTTATTTATTTAATTGCAGATAATGCATCCTTCTCACTGGGATAGAACAAAGAACATTACAGGCCCTTCGGCCCTCGATGTTGCGCCGACCTGTGAAACCACTCTAAAGCCCATCTACACTATTCCCTTATCGTCCATATGTCTATCCAATGACCATTTGAATGCCATTCGTGTTGGCGAGTCCACTACTGTTGCAGGCAGGGCATTCCATGCTGTTACTACTCTCTGAGTAAAGAACCTACCTCTGACATCTGTCTTATATCTATCTCCCCTCAATTTAAAGCTATGTCCCCTCGTGCTAGCCATCTCCATCCGAGGATAAAGGCTCTCACTGTCCACCCTATCCAATCCTCTGATCATCTTGTATGCCTCAATTAAGTCACCTCTTAACCTTCTTCTCTCTCATGAAAACAGCCTCAAGTCCCTCAGCCTTTCCTCATAAGATCTTCCCTCCATACCAGGCAACATTCTGGTAAATGTCCTCTGCACCCTTTCCAATGCTTCCACATCCTTCCTATAATGTGGCGACCAGAATTGCACGTAATACTCCAAATGCGGCCGCAACAGATTTTTGTACAGCTGCAACATGGCCTCATGGCTCCGAAACTCAATCCCTCTACCAATAAAAGCTAACACACCGTACGCCTTCTTAACAACCCTCTCAACCTGGGTGGCAACTTTCAGGGATCTATGTACATGGACACCGAGATCTCTCTGCTCATCCTCACTGCCATGAATCTTACCATTAGCCCAGTACTCTGTCTTTCTGTTATTCCTTCCAAAATGAATCACCTCACACTTTACTGCATTAAACTCCATTTGCGACCTCTCAGCCCAGCGCTGCAGCTTATCTATGTCCCTCTGTAACTTGTAACATCCTTCCGCACTGTCCACAACTCCACCGACTTTAGTGTCATCTGCAAATTTACTCACCCATCCTCCCACGCCCTCCTCCAGGTCATTTATAAAAATGACAAACAGCCGTGGCCCCAAAACAGATCCTTGTGGTACACCACTAGTAACTGGACTCCAGTCTGAACATTTCCCATCAACCACCACCCTTTGTCTTCTTCCAGCTAGCCAATTTCTGATCCAAACTGCTAAATCACCCTGAATCCCATGCCTCCATATTTTCTGCAGTAGCCTACCATGGGGAACCTTATCAAACGCTTTACTGAAATCCATATACACCACATCAACTGCTTTATCCTCACCCACCTGTTTGGTCACCTTCTCAAATAACTCAATAAGGTTTGTGAGGCACGACCTACCCTTCACAAAACCGTGTTGACTATCTCTAATCAAATTATTCCTTTCCAGATGATTATACATCCTATTTCTTATAAACCTTTCCAAGATTTTGCCCACAACAGAAGTAAGGCTCACTGGTCTATAGTTACCGGGGTTGTCTCTACTCCCCTTCTTGAACAAGTGGACAACATTTGCTATCCTCCAGTCTTCTGGCACTATTCCTGTAGACAAAGATGACTTAAAGATCAAAGCCAAAGGCTCAGCAATCTCCTCCCTAGCTTCCCAGACAATCCTAGGATAAATCCCATCCGGCCCAGGGGACTTATCTATTTTCACACTTTCCAGAATTGCTAACACCTCCTCCTTATGAACCTCAAGCCCTTCTAGTCTCGTAGCCTGAATCTCAGTATTCTCCTCGACAACATTGTCTTTTTCCTGTGTGAATACTGACGAAAAATATTCATTTAGCACCTCTCCTATCTATAAATGTTTGCTGAGAGTTATTAAATATCTCTTTAATAGACTGCCGCTGTATCTCTACTGTCCTACCTTTTAACCCAGTTCACTTCAGCTCGCTCAATCTTCAAACCCTCATAATTACCTTTATTCAGGTTTAAATCACTAGTCTTAGACCCATAATTCTCCCCATCAAACTGAACAAAACATTCTGTCACGTTATGATTGCTGTCACCTACAGGCTCCTTTACCATGAGCCTGTTGATTAATCCTTTTTACATTGCTCATTGCCATGCCTTGGTTGGCTCTAGAACATACTGCTCCGAGAAATTGTATAAGCTCATTTTCCAAGCCACCTTTGCCCGTCAGAATGGACGATTGAATAACGAGGTTACTCACCATGTTCATGACGGTGAGTACATACGCTTCAATGTTTTCACTGCCGTGATGCTCCACCATTTTAGAATCCGCCACCACCAGAGTCTCCACCCACTTTTCCTTGCTGATTGAGCGCTGTTTGATTCGCCTCCTTTTCTGCTGCTTCTTTTCCCACTTTTCCCGTTTATTTTCCAAATGCTGCAGGTTCTTCAGGGAATCTAAGCATTTTGTAAGGAGGAAGGCAGTTTTAGTGGGTCATTCTTCAGCATCAACGGGATTAACCGAGGAACATAAGGAGGGGGCAAATCAGCCCCTTGAACCTGTTACGCCCTTGTTGAAAATTGTAAGGGTAGCCCCAGCATTACAGAGCAGTCAGTTTCACATCAATGGTGGGCAAACTTCGAGAAACAATTATTCGGGATAGAATCAGCAGTCACATGCAAAAATGTGGGTTGATTAGAAACAGCCAGCATTGATTTTGAAAGGGGAAATCATGTTTCTGTCGGAATTGTTTAGGGAGGCAACAGAGAGGGTGGATGATGGTAATGCTGTTGATGTGGTGTACATGGACTTTCAAAAGGCATGTGATACAGTGCCACACAACAGACTTGAGAGAAAAGTAATAGCTCATGGACTAAAAGGATCGGAGCGTTGTGGGTACAATATTGTCTGAATGATTGGAAACAAAGAGTAATAGTCAATGGATATTCTTTAGGCTGGAGGAAGGTTGGTAGAGGTGTTCCCCAGGGGTCGGTATTGAGGCCTTTGTTTTTCCTGATATATATTAATGATCTAGATCTTGGTGAGCAGGGGACAATTTCAAAGTTTGTGGATGATACAAAACTTGGATACAGAACTGGCTCAGCCACAGAAGGCAAAGGGTAGCAGTGGAAGGATGTTTTTCTCAATGGAAGGTTGTGACTAGTGGTGTTCCACAGGGATCTGTGCTGGGGCCTCTGTTGTTTGTGGTGTACATAAACGATTTGGAGGAAAATGTAGCTGGTCTGATTAGTAAGTTCGCGGATGACACCGAGGTTGGTGGAGTGGCAGATAGTGTTGAGGATTGTCAGAGGATGCAGCTGGACATAGAGAGGTTGGAGACTTGGGCAAAGGAATGGCAAATGGAGTTTAATCCGGACATATGTGGGGTAATGCATTTTGGTAGGTCTAACATAGAGGGGAAATATACCGTAAATGGTAAAACTCTTGGGAATATATAAAGTCAGAGAGTTTTGGTGTGCAGGTCCACAGATCTTTGAAGGTGGCAACACAAGTAGACAAGGTCGTCAAGAAAGCAGATGGAATGCTCGCCTTCATTGGATGTGTCATCGAGTATAAAAACTGGCAAGTCATGCTCCAGTTATATAGAACCTTGATAAGGCCGCACTTGGAATATTGCGCACAGTTCTGGTCGCCGCACTTCCAGAACGATGTGGAGGCTTTGGAGAGGGTGCAGAGGAGGTTTACCAGGATGTTGCCTGGTCTGGAGGGTGTTAGCTATGCGGAGAGGCTGAATAGACTCGGACTGTTTTCATTAGAAAGACAGAGGTTGAGGGGTGACCTGATGGAGGTCTACAAGATTATGAGGGGCATGGATAGAGTGGGCAGGCACTCTTTCCCAGCGTGGAGGGGGCTGTCACCAGGGGGCATAGGTTTAAGGTCCATGGGGCAAAGTTTAGAGGAGACGTGCGAGGCAGGTTTTTTACACAGAGGGTGGTGAGTGCCCTGGAACGCGTTGCCAGGGGAGGTTGCGGAAACAGATATATTAACGGCGATCAAAAGGCATCTTGACAAACACATGGATAGGACGGGTATAGAGGGATACGGCACAAGGAAATGCTGAGGGTTTTGGCCAAGGGTGGTTTCATGACCGGTACAGGCTTGGAGGGCCGAAGGGCCTGTTCCTGTGCTGTATTGGTCTTTGGAAGTTTATAAAATTGTGAGGAAGTGTAGAACTTCAAAAGGAGATTGACATGTTGGTGGAGTGGGCAGGGAGGTGTCAGATGAAGTTGAATGTGGAGAAGTGCGAGGTGATGCATTTTGGTAGGAAGGACATGGAGAAACAACATAAAATTCTTGCGAGGGTGCAGGAGCAGAGGGAGCTGGATGTATCTGTGCAGAGAATATTGAAAGTGGCAGGTCAGGTGGAGAGAGCAGTTAATAAATATTATAGTATTCTGGGCTTTATTAACAGGGGGGTAGAGTACAGTTCTGGGTGCCACACTATGGGAAGGATGTGATGCATTGGAGAGAGAACAAGAGACGTTTACAGGGATGGTTCCAGGGCTGAGAAACTTCAGTTATGATATTAAGCATAATCTTTATTGTCACAAGTAGGCTCACATTAACACTGCAATGAAGTTACTGTGAAAATCCCCTAGTCGCTACACTCTGGCGCCTGTTCCACGCAACGAGTGGTTGGGGTCTGGACTGCATGGGCTGGAAGTGTGGTGGAGGCAGCTTCAATTGAGGCATTCAAGTTGGCATTGGATGATTATTTGAACAGAAAAATGTGCAGGGGTACAGGGAAAGGCAGGGGCATGGCACCAAGGCATAATGCTCGTTTGGGGAGCTGGCACAGACACGATGGACTGAATTGTGTAAAGAAATGTTTCCTAATTTCTCTCCTCAATGGCCGGTTCTAATTTTAATCTAAAGGACCCTCTGTCCTTGGCTCCGCACTGGCGGAAAAAGATTTTTTATGAGCCAGCCTATCAATTCCTTTCAGGATCCTTAAAAATTAATAATCAATTCAGCCCTCAACCTTCTACATTAAAGAAAATGCAAGCCTAGTTTATGTAATGTGACTGAAGAAGGGACACTGAGTCACGATCAGGACTTTGTAAATATACTTAATATAGTTTTAAAATATTCTCCCCTACCCGGCGGGGCGGGGGGTCCCGACGGGATGGAGTGGCGTGAACGACTCCGGCATCGAGCCGCCCCAATGGTGCGGATTTCTCCGCACCTTTAGGGGCCAAGCCCTCACCTTGAGGGGCTAGCCCCGCGCCGGAGTGATTGGCGGAAGTCCGTGCATGCGCAGGAGCGTCAGCGGCTGATGACGTCATCCCCGCGCATGGGCAGGGGGGGGGGGGTGTCTCTTACGCGTCGGCCATCGCGGAGGCTGTGGCCGAGACGGAGGGGAAAGAGTGCCCCCATGGCACAGGTCCGCCCGCGGTTCAGTGGGCCCCAATTGCGGGCCAGGCCACCGTGGGGGCACCCCCTGGGGCCAGATCGCCCCGCGCCCCCCCCCAGGACCCCGGAGCCCGCCCCGCCGCCTAGTCCCGCCGGTAAGAGAGGTGGTTTGATTCTCGACAGCGGGACAGGCATTCCAGCAGCGGGACTTCGGCCCATCGCGGAGCAGGAGAATCGCCGGGGGGGGGGCGCCGACCGGCGTGGCGCGATTCCCGCCCCCGCCGAATATCCGGTGCCGGAGAATTCGGCAACCGGCGGGGGCATGATTCACTCCAGCCCCCGGCGATTCTCCGACCCGGCGGGGGGTCGGGGAATCCCGCCCATTGCTTCTTCGCAAACTTCCCATGTTCACCTTTATAACAGGGAATGCCCATGTAAACATGTCACATTGCAATTAACCTGCGGAGGCACTGCAGCAACATCACTAGCAGGAGGTCCTCTATTAGTGGAAGAATGTAATTACAGCGTGACTGTTACATTAGACAGTTTCCATTTCACATGTGGACTTGGGAATTAAGATGGAAATATAAAAATGAGGTCGGAATATATCACAGGATAGATTTCCCTTCTTGAGTGACCCGTGAATGACACACCAACTCTGCTCTCCCTCAAATAGTCCACGCAGTTCACAGGAACTCCCTCAAAACCCATTCACTTAAGAGTCAAAATCAGGCCCAAAATGTGTGAACAGAGAGAGAGAAAGCAAGTCTGAACAGTGGGGAATGAGGAGAGTGAAATAGTTTTCGTGTGAGCGGGTTCTATACTCTCCAATGTTCAAAAGGTTAAGCCCCAGGCCCGTTTGATGAAGTGCTTTTTTAGATTTACTCACTGGCATTAATAATTAACTCTACAGATCACTGACTGGCATTTGGTTTATTCAACATTTCTTGTGAAAAATTGCTGGCAGCTTTAATCCTTGGTCTCCCAAAAGAAACAGGGATTTGGGGCCAAAATCTTAGACTTTGGCAGGAGACAGTGGGGTATTAAATATGAAACTTAGCAAGTTGACAGAGGCTGGAGGCCATTGATTTCAACTGGGGTTAACTCCTGCCCTGAAAATAGCCATGAGAGTGAGATACCTGAATCGCCGGGGGCTGGCGTGAATCCCGCCCCCGCCGGTTGCCGAATTCTCCGGCACCGGATATTCGGCGGGGGCGGGAATTGCGCCGCGCCGGTTTGCGGGCCCCCCCCACGGCCGATTCTCCGGCCCGGATGGGCCGAAGTCCCGCTGCTAGAATGCCTGTCCCGCCGGCGTGGATTAAACCACCTCTCTGACCGGCGGGACAAGGCGGCGTGGGGCGATCTGGCCTCGGGGCCCACCGATCCGCGGGCGGGCCTGTGCCGTGGGGGCACTCTTTTCCTTCCGCCTTCCCCACGGTCTACACCATGGCGGAGGCGGAAGAGACTCCCTCCACTGCGCATGCGTGGGGATGCCGTGAGCGACCGCTGGCGCTCCCGCGCATGCGCCGCCTGGCAATGTCATTTCCGCGCCAGCTGGCGGGGCACCAAAGGCCTTTCCCGCCAGCTGGCGGGGCGGAAATCAGTCCGGCGTGGGCCTAGCCCCTCAAGGTTAGGGCTCGGCCGCTCAAGGGGCGGAGGATTCCGCACCTTTGGGGCGGCGCAATGCCGGACTGATTCATGCCATTTTTGGCGCTGGTCGGCGGACATCGCGCCGATTGCGGAGAATCCCGCCCCTGATTCCCAGCTTTCCCACTGTTTAACGTCACGGCCTTGGTGCTTTCACAGAACACAAGGAGGAAAACCAAGTGTCAAAACTTTATACCTGGAAGCAGTTTGTAAAGGAATTGTCATTAACTTGCTGCCCAGTTAGGATTTTTTGTTTTACATTTGTGTTCACGTTGCGCATGCTTTGCAAAGAATCACCCGACTCATTCCTCCAACGGCCTCCTGTTTTGCGACATGCTGCCTAAGCCCTTTCCTGGAGTGTTGTGTCCAATTCGGGGCACCAGACTTAGGGGAGGATGCCCAACTCTTCAGAGGTGGTGCGGAGGAAACTCATTGGAATGGTACCTGGGATTAGGGACTTCAGGTACACAGAGAAACTGGGGTTCTTCGCTCTAAGGGAGGTTTAAAACCGTGAAGGGTTTTGATAACGTTAAATAAGGAGGAACTGTTTCCAGTGACAGAAGCGACTGACCAGAGAAAACAGATTGAAGGTAATTCGCAAAAGAAACAGGAAGATGAGGAGGTAAAAAACATACACAGTGAGTTAAATCTGGAATGTTCTTCCCAAAAGGGCTCTTCCAGCAGATTAAATTGTAACTTTCAAAGGGCAATTGGATAAATGCAAGAGGTGCAGGGCTATGGGGAAGGAGCAGGGGAGTGGGACCAAACTGATACACCTTCAAGGAGCCAGTACCAACTTAATGGACCGAATGATCCCCTTCTGTGCTGTATTCTCCCAAGGTTTCTAAATGCTGAATTCAAGCTGACGCACACTTCCATAGGCATTCTTCCAAATTCTTGGTAACCGTTTATTTTTTAAAAGGTATGTGTGTGAAAGAACTGGCTCAGAACTCAATTTTAACTCTAATTTTTGGATCAGTTAAGGGTTGCCCTCTAATATACCTGACTGTTCCTGGGCGTGCAAGTGTACATCAGTTTTATAGTTATAGTTATAGAATTTACAGTGCAGAAGGAGGAGGCCATTCGGCCCATCGAGTCTGCACCGGCCCTTGGAAAGAGCATCCCATCTAAGGCCATACCTCCACCCCATCCCCACACTTCCACCCTATCCCTGTAACCCCACCTAACTTTTTGGGGGGCACTAAGATCAATTTATCACGGCCAATCCAACAAACCTGCACATCTTCGGACTGTGGGAGGAAACCGGAGCACCCGGAGGAAACCCACGCAGACGCGGGGAGAACGTGCAGACTCCGCACAGACAGCGACCCAAGCCAGGACTCTGACCTGGGACCCTGGAGCTGTGAAGCAATTGTGCTAACTACTGTACTACCGTGCTGCTCAAATGTGCACATGTACAAGTGTATGGCTGTGACTCTGCATTGAATTTGTGTGATGATGTTTGAATGTGTGTCTGTTTAAGCGTGTTTAAGAATCTCTATTTGTGGCGCAGTGGTTGGCACTTCTGCCTCACGGTGTCGAGGACCTGGGTTCGACCCGGGTCACTGTCCATGTGGAGTTTGAACATTCTCCCCATGTCTGCGTGGGTCTCACCCCCACAATCCAAAGATGTGCAGGGTAGGTTGATTGGCCGCGCTAAAATGCCTCTTAATTGGAAAAGGGTGGGGGGGATTGAAGAAAAAAAAGGATCTCTATTTGTGCACAATGTATGTGTGTGTTTGTGTCTATTTTTGGTGCCTGTGAGGAATACGTGACTGCCTATATGAGAGAGAAAAGAATGCGTATTTACAGGAGTGCGTGCGAGCGTGAATATTTGAGACAATGTTCGAGCGTGTGAGAGTGCATGTACAATGGAAAGAAAAGGACAATGTGAGAACGTGTGTGCCAGCACAAAATGTGAGAGAGTGTGTGTTAGATGCAGGGTGCATGCAAAGAGATTTCAGAAAGAACGTGAGATTGCATGAGACAGAATGTAAGGGAGAGTAAAAGGAGAACATTTACCTCATTGTTTGTGGTCAGAGAATAAGTTTGCACGTGTTGCATGTGTGAGAACACAAGTGAGAGTGCGTGTATTTGCAGGGCAGCATGGTAGCACATTGGTTAGCACTGTTGCTTCACAGCGCCAGGGTCCCAGGTTTGATTCCCGGCTTGGGTCGCTGTCTGTGCAGAATCGGCACATTCTCCCCGTGTCTGTGTGGGTTTCCTCCGGGTGCTCCAGTTTCTGATGTGTTGGGTACTCTGGATCTGTGGAGACTGCATTTACCTTAGCAGTAACATAGACAGGCTACCAACACTTGTAATACAACTCTATTTTATTTAACTGAGAGCCGTTAAACATACTTGCACTGTGGGTCGACACTATGTTAGATTGACTGAAGACCTATGCCTAACCTGACCAGCCTATACTGCTAGCACATGGTGGATGTTTGTGCTACTGACTGCGGGCTCTGTCTGTCTCAGAGGCTGCATCCCGAATGAGCGGGAAGACTAGTGCCCTTTGTCTTTATAGAGACCGTGTCCTAACTGGTGATTAGCTGCTGTGTTGTGTGTGTTGATTGGTCTTGCAGTGTGTCAGTCAGTGTGTGTCTCTGCACCATCATATACTGATATGTATATTATGCCAGTTTCCTCCCACAAGTCCCGAAAGACGTGCTGTTAGGTGAATTGGACATTCTGAATTCTCCCTCTGCGTACCCGAACAGGCGCCAGAATGTGGCGGTTCGGGGATTTTCATCGCAGTGTTAATGTAAGCCTACTTGTGACAATAAAGATTATTATATTATACGTGTGTTCTATGTTGACTAACTTTCTCATGTTAAATAATAATCTTTATTATTGTCACAAGTAGGCTTCCATTAACACTGCAATGAAGTTACTGTGAAAATCCCCGAGTCGCCACAATCCGGCGCCTGTCCAAATGATCTAACAGCACGCCTTTCGGGACTTGTGGGAGGAAACCGGAGCACCCGGAAGAAAACCCACGCAGACACTGGGAGAACGTGCAGACTCCGCACAGACAGTGACCCGAGCGGGCATCGAACCTGGACGCTGATACTGTGAAGCAACAGTGCTACCCACTGTGCTACCGTGCCGCTCAGAAGAATAACCTGTTTCTTAACATAACTTTCAGCAAGATCTATACAGAAAACCTTTAACCATGGTGGAACAATCAATAGCTTGGAAATGCAGCCTCTAATTCCTTTTTGAAATAAATTTAGAGTACCCAATTCTTTTTGTTTCCAATTAACGGGCAATTTAGCGTGGCCAATCTACCTACCCTGCACATCTTTGGATTGTGGGGGTGAGACCCACGCAGGCACGGGGAGAATGTGAAAACTCCACAATGACGTGCAGCCTCTAACTCTTAACTCCCTCCTTTGGTACATCTCCATCTGGTTTCTGTCTAGATCAAGCTTTGGCCAGATAAGAAACCAGCGATGAACTGTCCCCAGCAGCTACACTACTGGGAAAGTACACAAGGGCTTGCAGTTGACTCCTCCAGAACAACATAGAGTTCAGTCTCCATTAATATGAAGTTAGAAGTTACTGGGACTTTGCGAACCTCCTTTAGTTTGGAGTTCTGGCTCCTTCAAGTGCTGTCCATAATTTCTGAATGGATTTCAAGTGGGATCCCAGTGTGTTAATAGAGAGTCATTCATAATTGCTCAGTCAATATTTCTTATGTAGCCTGGCATTGATATGAGCTTTTTCCCCTCTCCTGAAATGATTACAGTGGGAAACTGAGATGAGGAGGAACTACTTCTTGTAGAAGGTGGTGAATTTGTGGAACTCGCTGCCCCATAGTGCGGTGGAGTCTGAGTTATTAAATGGTTTCCAGAAGGAGATAGATATATTTCTGATTTTAAAGAACGGTTTAAAGGGATATGGAGAACTGGTGGGGAGGTGGATTTGAGACCAGGAAAGATCAGCCATGATCTGATTCAATGACAGAGCAGGCTCGAAGGGCTGAATTGCTGACTTCTGCTCATAATTCCTATGTTCCCAAAAATGAAGAGCGCTCAGATGACATGCTTACAGCCAGGATAAGAGGCAAAAGAAACCGGGTTTGTGTGAAGAATCCCCACCTTCTGCCACACATGTGGCAAGTAGCCTTCTTTCAGCCAGCTTGTCTTGGAGAGTGTTAGAGGTTGACTTTTGCTGTTTTCCCGCTCCAACACCTTTCCACATGCCAATATTTGAGGGTTGAGATAATTCTCTTCACCCAGACCTGCCCCTTGGAGGTGGGGATATAGGGAATGCCCCCCCCCCTCCCGTTCTCCCCCCCCCCCCCCACCCCGCCCCATTCAAAAGTTTCGCTGTCATCTTGCTTCCATGTCCATTTTACTCCTCACCTCCAGTGGGCGCTGCCTTCCCCTCTTCGAAATCCTGGCAATCCCACACCAACACAAAGAGGACCGGGAATCCGTCACTGATTGACCTTTGCACCCTCCGCCTCTCTGCTTTCCACCCGGAAACCCAGCATTGCTTCAAAGAACCGGAGGGGAACGTCAAACCCTCCAGAGCGTGGAGTAGATGATTGATTCAGGGGAATATTTGGAAGAGAAGGAATGAATTCTCAAATTCCTTTCTTACCCCCTCCTCTTCTGACTCCAACTGGAGTACATTTCCCTGGGTTGCAGCAAACACTCCACATACCGAATCATAGAATTGCCCTGCCCCCCTCAATGACTTGTGCACAGGTACCCCGGGTCCATCTGCTCCTGCACCCCCTTTACAACTGTACCTTTTATTTTATACTATCTTTCCTCGTTCTTCCCAGCAAAATGTGTCACTTCACACTTCTGTGCATTAAGTTTAACCCACCATTGGGCGGCACAGTGGTTAGCACTGCTGCCTCATGGCGCCGAGGACCCGGGTTCGTTCCCGACTCCGGGTCACTGTCCGTGTGGAGTTTGCACATTCTCCCCGTGTCTGCGTGGGTCTCACCCCCACAACCCAAAGATGTGCAGGGTAGGTGGATTGGCCACACTAAATTGCCCCTTAATTAGAAAAAAAGAATTGGGTACTCTAAATTTATGAGAAAAAGAATAAAAATAAATAAATTTAACCCATCATATGTCTTTAAAATTTACTTACAGGATGTGGCCGTCGCTGGCAAGGCCAGTATTTATTGTCCATTCTTAATTACCCTTAAGTAGGTGGTGGTGAGCTGCCTTCCTGAACCACTGCAGGCCATGTGGTGTAGGTACACCCACAGTGCTGTTAGGGAGGGAGGTACAGGATTATGATCCAGCAACAGTGAAGGAACGGCAATACATATCCAAGTCAGGGTGGTGAGTGACTTGGAGCAGAACCTCCAGGTGGTGGGGTTCCCAGGTATCTGCTGCTCTTGTCCTTCTAGATGGTAGTGGCCGTGGGTTTGGAAGGTGCTATCTGAGGTACCTTGGCAAGTTCCTGCGGTGCATCTTGTAAATGGTACACACGGCTGCCACTACTTGTCGGTGATGGAGAGAATGAATGTTTATGGAAGGAGGAGCAATAAAGCGGGTTGTTTTGTCCTGGATGGTGTTGAGCTCATTTACTGTTGTTGGAGCTGCACTCATCCAGGAAAGTGGAGAGTATTATATCACATTCCTGGCATGTGCCTTGTAGTTGGTGGACAGGCTTTGGGGGTCAGGAGGTGAGTTACTCTCCGTAGGATTTCTAGCCTCTGACCTGCTCTAGTAGCCACAGTATTAATATGGTTGATCCAGTTAAGTTTCTGGTCAATGGGAACCTCCAGGATGTTGAAAATGAAATGAGAATCGCTTATTGTCACAAGTAGGCTGCAAATGAAGTTACTGTGAAAAGCCCCTAGTCGCCACATTCCGGCGCCTGTTCGGGGAGGCTGTTACGGGAATTGAACCGTGCTGCTGGCCTGCCTTGGTCTGCTTTCAAAGCCAGCGATTTAGCCCTGTGCTAAACAGCCCGTTTAGAAAGGATGTTGATTGTGGGGGATTCAGTGATGGTAATGCCATTGAATGCCATGGGGTGATGGTTGCTTTATCTCTTGTAGGAGATGGTCATTGTCTGGCACTTGTTTGTTGTGAATGTAACTTGCCACTTGTCAGCCCCAAGCCTGGATATTGTCCAGGTCTTGCTGCATTTGGACAGGGGCTGCTTCAGTATCTGAGGAGTCATGGATGATGCTGAACATTGTGCAGTCATCCGCAAACATCCCCACTTCTGACCTTATGAGGGAAGGAAGGTCATTGATGATGCAGCTAAAGATGGTTGGGCCTAGGACACTACCCTGGGGAACTCCTGCACCACAACCACCTTTCTTTGTGCCAGGTATGACTCCAACCAGCGGAGAGTTTCCCCCTGATTCCCATTGACTCCAGTTTAGCTCGGGCTCCTTGATGCCAAACTCGGTCAACTGCTGCGTTGATGTCAAGGGCAGTCACTCTCCCCCCATCTGTGGCATCCAGGGGCGAAATTCTCCGGGAACGGCGCGATGTCCGCCGACTGGCGCCCAAAACGGCGCCAATCAGACGGGCATCGCGCCGCCCCAAAGGTGCGGAATGCTCCGCATCTTTGGGGGCCGAGCCCCAACATTGGGGGCTAGGCCGACGCCGGAGGAATTTACGCCCCGCCAGCTGGCGGAAAAGGCCTTTGGTGATGTGACATCTCCGGGCGGCGCATGCGCGGGAGCGTCAGCGGCCGCTAACAGTTTCCCACGCATGCGCAGTGGAGGGTGTCTCTTCCGCCTCCGCCATGGTGGAGACCGTGGCGGAGGCAGAAGGGAAAGAGTGCCCCCATGGCACAGGCCCGCCCGCGGATCGGTGGGCCCCGATCGCGGGCCAGGCCACCGTGGGGGCACCCCCCCGGGGCCAGATCGCCCCGCGCCCCCCCCCCCCCCCCCAGGACCCCGGAGCCCGCCCGCGCCGCCTTGTCCCGCCGGTAAGGTAGGTGGTTCAATTTACGCCGGCGGGACAGGCAATTTATCGGCGGGACTTCGGCCCATCCAGGCCGGTGAATCGAGCGGGGGGGGCCCGCCAACCGGCGCGGTGCGCTTCCCGCCCCCGCCGAATCTCAGGTGCCGGAGACTTCGGCAACCAGCGGGGGCGGGATTCACGCCAGCCCCCGGCGATTCTCCGACCCGGCGGGGGGGGCGGAGAATCCCGCCCTAGATCTTTTGTCCATGTTTGAGCCAAAGGTGTAATGAGGTCAGGAGCTGAGTGGCCCTGTCCAAGTGACTATTAATTTTGTCCTGGATCATTCTCTCGAAAGGCTTTCCCACTGCTCCGCTCGCAATTGCGGGTTCATCCTTCCACTCTTTGTTGAACACAGGTGTAACATTTGCAATTCTCCAGCCCTCGAGCACTACCTGTAAGCCCCACCTCTCAAAATTAAAACTAAAGAGAACAAAATCCATGATGGTAGGATTTGCTTGCCAAAGCAAACATCACAAAATGAAATGAAATGAAAATGAAAATTGCTTATTGTCATGAGTAGGCTTCGATGAAATTACCCCTATGAAAAAGCCCCTAGTCACCACATTCCGGCGCCTGTTCGGGGAGGCTGGTACGGGAATGTTCAGTCTGGGGTTGCATTAAGAGGTTAAAAGACTCAACTCGATGGAAAAAATAGAGCTCGTGAAATTCAATCTAGCCTTGCGCCCTTCTCAGTTTGCAGCTTCCCAGAGTCACTCTGAGCTTCGGATACCCTCTTAGATTAAAGCCACAAGTTTGGCTGAAAATCACCATTGTTGTTAAAAACTACAAAGGGAGTGCACTTAGGAGGTGAGAGGAACATTGTGTGTTTGTACATATATTTCATTCAAAGAGAGCTGAGCTACAGTTAAACCTACATCTACTCAGTATGATGTTTGCAGTCTGACATTTTGCCGTTGGCGGGTCTGTTTTGTGTGACGGTAGAGACACCATTGGGATGAAGTCAGATGCAGTGTGGGGTTCATGATAACCAACCCCGCCAGTGAAAAACACGAACAGGACCCAAGTGAGGCTGGTTTTATTGTAAAATTGTGCTGCCATTCAAACCGGCAGCACTGTAGCACAGTGGTTAGCACTGTTGCTTCACAGCGCCAGGGTCCCAGGTTCGATTCCTGGCTTGGATCACTGTCTGTGCGGAGCCTGCACGTTGCCCCCGTGTGTGCGTGGGTTTCCTCCGGGCGCTCCGGTTTCCTCCCACAAGTCCCGAAAGACTTGCTGTTAGGTGATTTGGACATTCTGAATTCTCCCTCTGTGTACCCGAACAGGTGACGGAATGTGGCGACTAGGGGCTTTTCACAACAACTTCATTGCAGTGTTAATGTATGCCTACTTGTGACAATAATAAAGATTATTTTTTTTTTTTTAAAACCTCGATTTCCCACCAGGCTGGTTAAGTTAAAATGACCCCCTCAATGTGGTGCTGACATCTAGAGATAGACATCGGTACTGCATGACCTTAGTGTGAGAGCAGTGGGAAATGTAAGATAAGAGCTGAACAAGAAGTCCAGAGTTGGAGACTCGAGTCTTGCAAAGTCCCAGGCATACGTCCCACGCAATGCTGCAGCAAGGGTGAATGAATGTGGATATGTTATCTGATGTGGTGTGTCCCTGTGAACTTGTGTTGAAAGTTTTCTGTTCTCACAGCCCGTGTCTCCCTGGAGACCGACGGCACCATTCGCAGAATAGACACATGGGGAATGACTAAAACCGCAGAACTCGCCCCCTGCCCCCCCCCCCCCGCGCCCCCCCCCCCCCTCCCGCCACCACCAGCAACCTGCTCGGCAACCGTTATTTAACCCTGTGAATACCCAGTTCTACCAACTAGGAAAGTTGTAGGTTCAAGTCGCGATCCTTGGGGAGTTAACCATTCGGAGTTGCAATTTGGTAGTGGTACTGGAACTCGGGTGGTGTTGAGGTGGGGGGGGGGTGGGTACCTCTAGATTTGGGTGAAGGGGGTTGAGATACCCTCAATTACGACTCGAGAGAGAAGCTTGATAATTCAAAGGCTTTAATTAGCAGAGAACCAGACAGGTGCCGAGAGGTGTGCCCACTGCACGCTGCCCACCGAACATTACCTTATATACAGTTCCCTGGGGGGGCGGAGCCAGGGGCGGAGTCCCTCAGGGTTCCAAACCCGGTCTTAAAGGGATCATCACATTAAAGGTACAGTTATACAGTTATCATTCATCACCGGGGTGTAAAATCAGATTGGGCTCATAGTCCAGATCGCTATCCAGTGACTTTCCCCACCGTTGGGGCAAAGCAGGTACAGAGATGCCAAGCGAAAGAGCTGGATCAAGCTCAACAGTAATGCTCTTGTGGTCAAAGTGCCGACTAATACAGTCTAAACTCACACGGACAATGGCTGTTTGCGCAATTTATTAAAGAGCAATTGATCCACTTAAACCATGATAGCAGCAAGAGCCAGCTCTTTCAGCGGAGGGCAGAGGATATTAAGAAAACAACATTATTGCTGAACATAAAATACAATGAGTCCCTCGAAAGAGGTCACTGCACTGCCCCTTCCTCCTGTAGCTCCACAGCCCGATTAGTTTGCAACAAGTCCAGGGTTTTATGACCAGAACCAACTCATTTTGTGACTGAATCAGGAACGGGTGGCCAGACTAACCCCATTATTTATTTATTTTTTAAAATTTTGAGTATCCAATTATTTTTTTTCCAAATAAGGGACAAATTGGCATGGCCAATCCACCTACCCTGCATATCTTTGGGTTCACCTGAGGAAGGAGCAGCGCTCCGAAAGCTAGTGACATCGAAACAAACCTGTTGGACTTTAACCTGGTGTTGTAAGACTTCTTACTGTATCTTTGGGTTGTGCTGGTGAAACCCACGCAGGCACGGGGAGAATGTGTAAACTCCACACGGACTGTGACCCAGGGCCGGGATTCGAACCCGGGTCCTCAGCGCCGCAGTCCCAGTGCTAACCACTGCGCCACATGCTGCCACGCTAACCCGATTATAACGTCAGAATCTGTTGGCTAACTTTTCTGGGACTTCTCCGGAGCCTTTCAGGGTCGAAGACGTAAGATGCTGCCTAGCCTCCTGAGTATTTCCAGCATTTTCTGTTTTGGTTTCAATAATAATGGGAATCTGGCATTCACGCTTCGTAGACATTTGTGAGGCATGTCGTTGATACCGTGCCTGAAATATACTCCAATGGGAAGTTAGAAAATTTTGGCATCGCTCCGATGACTTTTGTGTTCAAATATTCCACTCGTGTGCCCAACCCCTTGGAGTTGAGGGCATTCATTACAAGAACATTTAACAAGCTGGCTTTCAAATTTATTTTGTAACCTGATCGGGAAGGGAACCACCTAGATTCATGTTGAAGAAACTCTACAGTCGGTGTTGCTGAGGAACTCCTCCACTGCTCACTGTTCTGTTCAGCCTTTCAGTTGTAAAACATTGGGGCATGGGAAGGCCTTTCAGCCCCTTGACCCCTATTCACCATTCAGTGATAACTGATATGTATCTTAACTCATTTATCTGACTTGCTTCTCAAACCCTTAATACCCCCGCCTAACAAAAACACTTTTGAAATTATCATTTGACCCCAGAATCAACCGCAATTTTGAGAAGGTGTTCCAGATTTCAATGAACCTTTCTGCAAACAAATGTTTCCTGACGCCACCTACGAAAGGATAAGCTTTAATTTTAAGATTATGCCCCCTCGTTCTGGACTCCCCACTACAAGGGGGAGATCGTTTCTCCATATCTACCGTATCTAATTACTTAATCACCTTGAACATCTTAATTATATCAACCCTATCCTCATCTACTGGACTTAAGGGAATACAAGTCTCGCCCATGCAGCCTGTTTTGGTAATTTAGTCCTTTGAATCTCGGTGTCAGTCTGGGGAAAGTCTTGGATTGGATTGGATTTGTTTATTTTCATGTGTACCGAGGTCCAGTGAAACGTATTTTTCTGTGAGCAGCTCAACAGATCATTAAGTACATGGGAAGAAAAGGGAATAAAAGAAAATACATAATAGGGCAACACAAGGTACACAATGTAACTACATAAACACCGGCATCGGGTGAAGCATACAGGGTGTAGTGTTAATAAGGTCAGTCCATAAGAGGGTCATTTAGGAGTCTGGTGACAGTGGGGAAGAAGTTGTTTTTGAGTCTGTTTGTGCGTGTTCTCAGACTTCTGTATCTCCTGCCCGATGGAAGAAGTTGGAAGAGTGAGTAAGCCGGGTGGGAGGGATCTTTGATTATACTGCCCGCTTTCCCCAGGCAGCGGGAGGTGTAGATGGTGTCAATGGATGGGAGGCAGGTTCGTGTGATGGACTGGGCGGTGAAGTTTCTTGCGGTCCTGGGCCGAGCAGTTGCCATACCAGGCTGTGATGCAGCCTGATAGGATGCTTTCTGTGGTGCATCTGTAAAAGTTGGTAAGGGTTAATGAGGACATGCCGAATTTCCTTAGTTTCCTGAGGAAGTATAGGCGCTGTTGTGCTTTCTTGGTGGTAGTGGTCGACGTGGGTGGACCAGGACGGATTTGTAGATGCTCTTATGTAGATGCTAGAATGTAAATAAACTGCCGAGGTGAGTGTGGCTTGAATGTTTCTTCTTCAGATCCGCGTGTTTTTGGTCACATAGTTTGTTCCCATCTCTCCTGAAGGTACAGATTCTTGCTAGTCTACTGGACGCTAGCCGACCTGCTGAGCGAAGACATTGTGGGGCGCGATCTACTGACCACGCTGTGCCGAAAAGCAACGCGCCTCATCGTGACATGGCCGATGACTGCCGGGAGACCCCGCACCCGGGATCTGCCTGGCTCACCGCGCTTCACGAGATCAACGCAATCTCGTGAGACGTCGTGATGTGAATCGTGCCCGGTGTGGACAGGATCACTTCTTGGAAAATCTGCATATTAGAGCGGGGCAGCCCGTCTCACTTTAATATGCAGTTTCCTGAGGGAGACCTGCGTGGGTGTGGGGGCTGCAGTGGGCCCGGGGACCCTTACAGGAAGTTGGGGCATGGCGGGGATTTGGGGGTTGCCATGTAAGAATGGCTTCCTGATCTCCCCCTGCGCTGAGGAGTTTCAGCGAGCAGGGCTCCACGGTGCAGGAAACGGGACTAAGTGCAGCCTTGGCCGTGCGTTCCCCATTGCGAGTGCCGGGAAACACATGGTTAAACGCACCCGCTATGGGACATAGTTCCCATTTGCTTTGATTGTCCTGTAAGAGTTAATTAAGTGCCCCTCAAGTGGTGAGTCACTTTCCTGAACTGCTGTAGGTTCACCCACAGTGTTGTTCGGGAGGGAGCTTCTGGATTTTGACCTAAGGTTGGTGCAGTAAGGACAATATAGTTCCAGGTCAGAATGGTGTGTGCTGATATTAGAATGTTCTGCTGCTGATATTTCCATGCTCCAACTGCCCTTGTCCTTCGAGGTGGTAGAGGTTGCAGTTTTGGGAGATGCTGTTGAAGTTGGGCAGCACGGTAGCACAGTGCTAACACTGTTGCTTCACAGCGCTAGGGACCCAGGTTCGATTCCCGGCTTATGTCACTGTCTGTGCGGAGTTTGCACGTTCTCCCCGTGTGTGCGTGGGTTTTTTCCGGGTGCTCCGGTTTCCACTCACGGTCCAAAGATGTGCAGGTTAGGTGGATTGGCCAAGCTAAATTGCCCTTAGTGTCAAAAAAATGTTAGGTGGGGTTACTGGGTTACGGGGATATGATGGAGGTGTGGGCTTAGGTAGGGTGCCCTTTCCAAGGGCCGGTGCAGACTCGATGGGCCAAATGGCCTCCTTCTGCATTGTAAGTTCTATGATTCTATGATGTCTCTTTTGAATCTAATGCTGAATCACCTATTCTAAACCCCGATCATTCAGAGACACTTCACAAGTGAAAACATGTCGATGCTGGGATATACCAGCCCCAGTTACTCAGCTGCAATGATCCTTTCAAATGTTACTGTACTTAGGGTAAGCTTGTTGAGATCTTGTGCACAAATATTTTTTCACTTTGCTCAAAGGTTATCAATGCAATTTTTAGAGAGGTGATTAGCAAAGTTCAAACCGAGACTGATAAATTTTTGTTCAGCAAAGCCATGAACAGAAGCAATGTGGGTTAAATGAAGTTAATTCCATTTCTCATCCTACAACTAGTGGTACACAAGGCAGATTTTCATCTGTACCACAGCTAATAATTCCAGGAACAGGCCGCTAGTCTGTCACCAGAGGTTTATAGCTTGAGAGGCTTCATTCTACATCAAGCTTGTCTGACCATGGGTCTCTCCCACTCTTACTGTCAGCCATTGGCTTATTGGAAGGATTTGCAGGTTGACACATGACCTTTTTCAGCCGTGTTATGAACGCATCTTCCCTGGTCACCAAGTCCTGGGATCCAACCCGCAACTTCTGACTCCGAGGCAGGGACGCGACCCACTGCACCATGTGACTTAAACGGGAGTTAAGTGGCGGGATTCTCCGACCCCCCGCCGGGTCGGAGAATCGCCGGGGGCTGGCGTGAATCCCGACGCGCCGGTTGCCGAATTCTCTGGCACCGGATATCCGGCGGGGGCGGGAATCGCGCCGCGCCGGTTGGCGGCCCCCCCCCCCCCCCCCCAGGAATTCTCCGACCCGTGATGGGTCGATGTCCCGCTGCTGGAATGCCTGTCCCGCCGGCGAGAATCAAACCACCTCCCTTACCGGCGGGACAAGGCGGCGCGGGCGGGCTCCGGGGTCCTGGGGGGGGCACGGGGCGATCTGGCCCAGGGGGGTGCCCCCACGGTGGCCTGGCCCGCGATCGGGGCCCACCGATCCGCGGGCGGGCCTGCGCCGCGGGGGCACTCTTTTCCTTCCGCCTTCGCCGCGGTCTCCACCATGGCGGAGGCGGAAGAGACCCCCTCCACTGCGCGTGCGCGGGGATGCCGGATGAGCGGCCGCTGACGCTCCCGCGCATGCGCCGCACGGCAAAGGCATTTGCGCGCCAGATGGCGGGGCACCAAAGGCCTTTCCCGCCAGCTGGCGGCGCGGAAATCAGTCCAGCGCGGGCCTAGCCCCTCAAGGTGAGGGCTCGGCCCCTCAAGATGCAGAGAATTCCGCACCTTTGGGGCGGTGCAATGCCGGACTGATTTGCGCCATTTTTGGCGCCGGTCGGTGGACATCGCGCCGATTGCGGAGAATCCCGCCCAGGATGTGGGTCAACCACTGAATGGCAGAACAGACTTCGGGGCTGAAAGGCCTCCTCTTGTCCTCATTTCTTGGTCCAAGTGAAGAGTTTGTCATTTGGTTAAGGAATGGTTACAAGAGGAATGGTTAAGGAATCGGATACAGGAGCCACACCAAAGGACTGGAAATTGGCAACCGAACATGGCTTTGTTATTTCAGCTTACTGAAGTTGCGAAGTAAATCCCTCCCCCCTTGGGCTGATTGCCCAATCGGATTTTCCAGTTCTGACAGCTGGAAGCTGACCTTTAGACATAAGGTGGTGAAGAAAGTGAGCAACAAACAGGCACATTTTCCACCGGGTTTCACTGACTCTGACCGGGCTGCCTCCAGGAAGGAGAGGATGAAAGGTGAATCCAGTGAAGGTGAGCTGTTGCCAACTCTGCTACAGGCACAATTCCTGACATCCCGCCTCAGACTGCCTGCCTCCCACCCCCTGCCGTTGGTTCCTCTATCATCATGGCATATTAGTTTCCCAACAGCCAATTGGAAAATTACCTGGCTCTTCGTGATTCAACTGGATGATTTAATGCTCTGATTTTTCTCTTGAATTGCTGGAAGAGATGTCGGGTACGATTTAATGGCCCGTGTTGTCCGACTTGGTGACACGCCGAGGCCGCTTCAACTCGTGACGTTTGCGACGCTCCAAGCGCCTCGCGAGATTTGACAACATCTGGCGAGACGTCGTGATCTGGATTTCCCCTCGCAGGGCAAGATCCAGATTAACAAATTTAAGTCAGCCAATGGGCTCATTTAACTATGTCTGCGCGGTATTCTCCCGAGGCCCGGGAACTAACGGGCTCGTCCGGAAGACATTGCCATGGCGCCATTTAGCACTGGTCCACACAAATGGATCTCCCGGGGTGGAGGGGATGTTCTAGTCCATTGGAGGCCCCTGGATGGTTGAGCTCTGGGCCGCGTGTTATGCTGGAACTCCCACTGGCACCATGGCAGTGCCACCCAGACACCCTGGCACTACCAGGGTGCCATGCTGGCAGTGCCTGGTGTCCAGGTGCCAGGTTGTCCGTGCCAGAGATCTGGCCTGGGGGTGCCCCGCCCTTTGGAGGTGGGGCGAGGGAGGGTTTGTGGGACCATTAAGAGGTTGGTTGGGGCAGTGGGGGGGCTGGAGGCTGAGGTGGGGGAGCAGAGGGGGTTCGAAAGATCGGGCGGAATTATCTCAAATTTCCCGTAGCCAAAGAAACGGCAGAGCCCCATTCGATAGCGGAATCGCTCTCAACACTGTAGGCTCCAAGAAACAACCCTTTATACCCGCCCAAAATGGGACTGTTTTATTTGGGTTAAATCATGCCCGTCCTGTTCAATTCCTGGAGACTCTGGGACAATCGGGAAGCTTGGCAGCGCCTGTATGTGTTTGACGTATTTTGTTTTTTTCACACATGAACGATTAAACACCTCCTTCAATTATTGCTTTGGGTCAATTCACAAAGAGGTTCCGTAAACAAAAGTGAATACTGTTATGGATCAGGAGCTAAAATTACATCGTGCATACACCAACAAATCTAATATCTATGGTCAATTGTAAAGCAGTTAACATCCCAACTGTCCTCTCGGGTTGCCCTCGAACTCCTTTCAAGAAGAACAGGGACGATCTCCCTGGTGCCCTGCCCAATGTCTAATCTTCAATTGCCATCACAAGAAAAGACTATCTAGTCATTATCACATTGCAGTTTGTGGGAACCTGCTGTGCCTAAACTTCCTACATTGGAACAGTACTGAACTTCAAACGTACTTCACTGGTTGTGAGGTGCTTTGGGATGCCCAGCGGTAGAGAAAGGCACCATGTAATTGCAAGCTCCTTTGTTTTGTGTTAAATCCTGTTCCACACAACGTTTGAACAATTAAACCAGCCAGATCCTTCTGCGATCCAGTTTTCTATGTGTTGGCAATCGGATAATAAACGTACAGATAATCTGAGTCGCTTTCTCATTGAGCTTCGCTACCTTTTGGGAGATTTCCTTTGGGAGTTTAGCCACATTCCCACAACAGGAAGAGGACGTTCGAGTACAATGCAACCTCAAGCTTGTCGCCCTCCCGTGTGTATTTGACCAGCTGACGGGAAGACAGTGTTTTATTCAGATATAGTGTGCTCGTTTTGGCAGAGCTTTGATGCTTGTGTGTTTCTTGGTTCTGCCCCTGCCTCAACTCAATGGACATCTCCTCCATGGTCATTGACCCCTCCAGCCTGGACTATTCCATTGTTCTATTGGTCAGTCCCCACCTCTGGCCCCTTGCGTATCCCCGATTTTAATCACTCCTCCATTGATGGTCCTGCCTTCGTCTATAGAACTCCTTCCAGAAGCTTCTCCACCTCTCTCTCTTCTTCTTTAAGACGCTCCTTAAAACCTATCTCTTTGTCTGAGGTTTTGGTCTCCTGTCCTTATATCTCCTTGCGTTGCTCGTCGTCAAATTCTTGTCTTGATAATGCTCATGGGAAGCACCTTGTGGTGTTTTACTGCATTAAAGGCCCTATATAAATGCAGGTGGTTGTTGCTGTAAATACACAGGAGAGTCCATCGTACTCCGTAACGGAGGGGATGATCCTGTTATGTGTATGGCAAAGCAAAATCCTCGGTGAGATAATGAAATAAATGGCCAAATGATTGTTCTTCTCTCACAAAACATCTGGCTGTAAATCCAAAATTATATAGAAATTACAGCATGGAGACAGGCCATTCGGCCCAACTGGTCGGTGTCAGCATTTATATTTGAAGTAATCCAAGAGACATGGGAGAAGAGGGGTAAACGGGTTTATTTAACTCAAAAGATAAAGCCGTTACCATGGCGTACGACGCAAATGTTCCAGCCCGGGATTGTCGGAATTCCCGGTCCGGGACTGGGAGCGGCATTTAAAGGGCTCACTAACGAGTCCCAGCTGGGCGGGCCTCCACCTTCTACCCAGGAACTCGTACTCCACAAGCTCCACCGGAGATCAACTAGTGATCCTCCATGATCCTTCTGAGGGTTATCACATCCTCCCCACCCCCCGCACCTTCCCAAGTCTAGAGCACCCCCCACTCCAACCGTCTCAGTTTCGATTTCTGATCCTGAGTCTCCATCCTCGAGCGGAATGATTTCAGGTTTCCCATAGGACTCTGCCCGGAGGTGAG
Source organism: Scyliorhinus torazame (assembly GCF_047496885.1). Lineage (NCBI taxonomy): Eukaryota > Metazoa > Chordata > Chondrichthyes > Carcharhiniformes > Scyliorhinidae > Scyliorhinus > Scyliorhinus torazame. The sequence goes on from NC_092718.1 coordinate 10,947,388, forward strand.
TGCCAAGCACGTTGAGGGCGTCGTCCCGTCTGGAGTTGTTTCAACAGCTGAGGCTTCCCTGCTCCTAAGATGGTCCACCTGTTTCCTTGTGGTCTTCTCTTTAGTCTTGACCTTGTACAAAACGGGGCCTGTCTTTTCCACTACGGATCCTGGGATTCAAGATAATCCATCTCCAAAGTTATGGACTGTCGGACCTTCAGCAGTCAACATTTCTTTTCTGGGTTTCTTGGTTTGTCTCCACCCTTCCCCCAGATTGGGAAACAATCGGCTGAGTCTGGTCCGGAATCGATGGGCCACGAGGAGCTGCGCTAGTGTGACTCCCGTTGCCATAAGACCATAAGACATAGGAGCGGAAGTAAGGCCATTCGGCCCATCGAGTCCACTCCACCATTCAATCATGGCTGATTTCAACTCCATTTCCCAGCTCTCTCTCCATAGCCCTTAATTCCTCGAGAAATCAAGAATTTATCAACTTCTGTCTTAAAGACACTCAACGTCCTGGCCTCCACCGCCCTTTGTGGCAATGAATTCCACAGACCCACCACTCTCTGGCTGAAGAAATTTCTCCTCATCTCTGTTCTAAAGTGACTCCCTTTTATTCTAAGGCTGTGCCCCCGGGTCCTAGCCTCCCCTGCTAATGGAAACAACTTCCCTACGTCCACCCTATCTAAGCCATTCATTATCTTGTAAGTTTCTATTAGATCTCCCCTCAACTTCCTAAACTCCAATGAATAAAATCCCAGGATCCTCAGACGTTCATCGTATGTTAGGCCTACCATTCCTGGGATCATCCGTGTGAATCTCCGTGTTATAACCTGCCTACTTACCATTGGCTGGGGACTAATGACTATCCCACAATCCTGTGGGAGTATGAGCTTCCCCAATGAGGGGGGCGGAGAAACCACTAGTAAACTCCTAGTATAAATAAGCTGGCCAGTTCAGGAACCAGCAGGAAGGAGTATGTAGCAAGGGAAGTTACTGCTACTGTTATGTATATATGCTATAGTAAATAAATGTTATTACTTTGTATCCTTAAAACTCGTGCTGGATTCTTCGTGGCCCTTACAAAACTCCGCTGGACCCGCTCCAGTGCCAGTATGTCCTTCCTGAGGTGTGGGGCCCAAAATTGCTCACAGTATTCTAAATGGGGCCTAACTAGTGCTTTATAAAGCTTCAGAAGTACATCCTTGCTTTTATATTCCAAGCCTCTTGAGATAAATGACAACATTGCATTTGCTTTCTTAATTACGGATTCAATCTGCAAGTTTACCTTTAGAGAATCCTGGACTAGGACTCCCAAGTCCCTTTGCACTTCAGCATTATGAATTTTGTCACCATTTAAAAAATAGTCCATGCCTCTATTCTTTTTTCCAAAGTGCAAGACCTCGCACTTGCCAACGTTGAATTTCATCAGCCATTTCTTGGACCACTCTCCTAAACTGTCTAAATCTTTCTGCAGCCTCCCCACCTCCTCCATACTACCTGTCCCTCCACCTATCTTTGTATCATCGGCAAACTTAGCCAGAATGCCCCCAGTCCCGTCATCTAGATCGTTAATATATAAAGAGAACAGCTGTGGCCCCAACACTGAACCCTGCGGGACACTACTCGTCACCGGTTGCCATTCCGAAAAATAACCTTTTATCCCAACTCTCTGCCTTCTGCCTGACAGCCAATCGTCAATCCATGTTAGTACCTTGCCTCGAATACCATGGGCCCTTATTTTACTCAGCAGTCTCCCGTGAGGCACCTTATCAAAGGCCTTTTGGAAGTCAAGATAGATAACATCCATTGGCTCTCCCTGGTCTAACCTATTTGTTATCTCTTCAAAGAACTCTAACAGGTTTGTCAGGCATGACCTCCCCTTACTAAATCCATGCTGACTTGTCCTAATCCGACCCTGCACTTCCAAGAATTTAGAAATCTCATCCCTAATGATGGATTCTAGAATCTTGCCAACAACCGAGGTTAGGCTAATTGGCCTATAATTTTCCATCTTTTTCCTTGTTCCCTTCTTGAACAGGGGGGTTACAACAGCGATTTTCCAATCCTCTGGGACTTTCCATGACTCCAGTGACTTTTGAAAGATCATAACAACGCCTCCACTATTTCTTCAGCTATCTCCTTTAGAACTCGAGGATGTAGCCCATCTGGGACCAGATATTTATCAATTTTTAGACCTCTTAGTTTCTCAAGCATTTACTCCTTTGTGATGGCTACCATATTCGACTCTGCCCCCTGACTGTCCTGAATTGTTGGGATATTACTCATGTCTTCTACTGTGAAGACTGACACAAAGTACTTATTTAGTTCCTTAGCTATTTCCTTGTCTCCAATCACTAGATTACCAGCGTCATTTTGGAGCGGCCCAATGTCTACTTTTGCCTCCCGTTTGTTTTTAATGTATTTAAAGAAACTTTTACTATCATTCCTAATGTTACTGGCTAGCCTACCTTCAAATTTGATCCTCTCTTTCCTTATTTCTCTCTTTGTTATCCTCTGTTTGTTTTTGTAGCCTTCCCAATCTTCTGATTTCCCACTACTCTTTGCCACATTATAGGCTTTCTCTTTTGCTTTGATGCATTCCCTGACTTCCTTTGTCAGCCATGACTGCCTAATCCCCCCTCTGATAACCGTGTGTGGCATGGTCTGGTAATCGAAGAGGAACTGGGCCAATTTGTTGTCCAGAGAACCAGCGGTCTGTTTCTTCCCGCTGGTTTTTAAATGTTTGGACCGTCCGTTGGGCCGAAGCTTGTGGTAAGCAGTCGGCAAATCAAGGAGTCAGCGTTGGTGATGTGTGTACCAGGGTGGTACTCGAAGGATGCACTCACACAACAATAGTGTCCAACGTTGAATTGGAACCAAGGCAATGGGTGGGATCACTTTGTCCTCCTTAAAAAGGCCCAACCGGGGTTTATGGTCCGTGATTACCGTAAAGTGTCGGCTAGTGACGTACAGATGAAACTTATTTACTCCAAATATCACAGCCAGTCCCTCTTTTTCGATTTGTGTATAGCGCGTTCTTCATCTGCGAAGATTAGCACTGTAAATTCTATGAAATCTAGTGATGCATTCGCAATTAATCAGGCAGTGCCATCGTCCCATTGATGGGAGAAGACTGCCCCTACCCCGTACGGAGAGGCATCGTATGTGAGTACCAGCTGTCTTGTGAGATCGTAATGGGCAGAGGTGTTGGATGATAGCACCCGTTGCTTCACTTTTGTGAATGTTTCATCCTGTGGCACCTGCCACGGCCTCTTCTGGTGCTTCTTCATCAATGCGTGCAGGGAAGCCAGTAAAGTAGTCAGTTTGGGGGTGAATTTCCCGTAATAATTTCTGAGCCTAGCAATGACTTCAGTTCGGTCGTGTTTCGCGGGGTTGGTGCTCCTGTTATGGCCTTCACTTCATCCCCTACAGGCGCAGGTCGTATTAATTGACATGGTACCTGAGGTATGTTACCTCACCCACCTGGAACACACAGTTTTCCCACTTGAGGTGGACGCCCATGATAGAGAATTGTCGTAGGACTTCCTCCAGGTTTGCCAGATGTTCTTTTTTGGTCACCTGTGATTAATACACCTTCTCGGTACACTGCTACCTTAGGCTGCCTTGAAGGGTATTTTCCATTACATGCTGGAAAAGGCAGGCGGGTGTATTCATACAACCCCTTATGGGTATTGAGTTTTTCTGGATCCAATATCGAGCTCTAGCTGGAGGCACGCGTGGTAATACCAAGCTTGGCAAAAGTGTGGCCTCCTGCCAGTTTTGCATAGCGGTCCTCGATGCGCAGCATGGGCTACTGGTCTATACGGGAGGCTCTCTTAACAGTTAGCTTATGGTCCACGCAAAGGGGGACTGACTTGTCCGGTTTGAGGACGGGGCACTGGCGTGGCCCATTCTGCAAATTGCACCGAGTGTACGATGTCGAGGCTTTCCAATCACTCGAGTTCAGTCTCCACCTTGGTCGTGCCCGGAAATACTGAGGTAGAACATCAGAGTTTACATAGACTTTTGTCCTTGCTCCCTTAATTTTACTACTGCCTTCCTGAAATACCTTGGGGATATTTTCCGATGACCTCTTATATATATTTTTTTAATCTTTATTATTGTCACAAGCAGGCTTACATTAACACTGCAATGGAGTCACTGTGAAAATCCCCTAACCACCACACTCCGGCGCCTGTTCGGGTACACAGAGGGAGAATTCAGAATGTCCAATTTACCTAACAGCACGTCTTTCGGGACTTGTGGGAGGAAACCGGAGCACCCGGAGGAAACCCACGCAGACAGGGGGAGAACGTGCAGCCTCCGCACAGACAGTGACCCAAGCTGGGAATTGAACCTGGGACCCTGGAGCTGTGAAGCAACGGTGCTAACCACTGTGCCGCCGTTCTGCCCATAGAATGGCAGTTCCCATTCTGAAATTTTGCCGCCAGTCCAAATGGATCCTTCTGCTGCCAATGGGTGACCGAGGTCATGGTGGGTCCTACAATTCATAGAGGTTTCCCGTACACGGGTCCAAACTGGCCCTGGTGTCTCCCCAATAATGGAGACAGCGGCTCCTTAGTCTATTTCCATTTCTAGGGGTGAACGCTGACCTGGAGTTCGATTTTAATTGGGGAAGTGATACAGCTCAACTGTATCATTTTGTCCAGTTCGGGCTGGTAAATTGATACAGCCTGAGCCTATGTTTACTTTGGCTTCGGGCTTGGGCAGCACGTGAACTGTCAATTCTGGTGGCCTTGCCTTGGGCATGTCCTTCGGCCACAGATACAGCAGCCTTGCGACTGTTCCCAGCTGGGGAAGCTTCCTCGATATTTCTCGGACATCCATCCATATTCTTGGAGTGCGTTGACTGAGTGGCGAACACACAGTGGGTCGGGCACGTGTGTTCTCTCGACAGGGAAACTGGTCTTTCATTAGGGGTGTCGCCCTACTGTTACGACACCCTGGGCTAGTGGATGGTCAATCCCAGCCCCACAGACCCCGGAGTCCCAACACTAGTGAATTAACCAATAATTCGTATGCAATTCACAGAACCCTTGGTCCTTGGCTGCCCAATAATTGGTTTGTAAGTTGAAACACAATTCAAGTTTATTTATAACAGAGATAACGATGGAATATGCAGTGATTATAATGGAGTAATGACCAGCTAACCTACGACCCCCCCTTCTGACCGTCTGACTTTCTACACACACACGACAGACCTACACAGAGAAATGGGTAAATGTGGAAATAATGAAGACTAAGGCAAAAAAAAAGCTTGAGAGGACTGGTTTAGCTCAGTGGGCTAGACAGCTGGATTGTGATGCAGAACAAGGCCAGCAGCGCGGGTTCAATTCCCGGACCAGCTGAGAATTCTGAATGTGGCGACAAGGGGATTTTCACAGTAACGTCATTGCAGTGTTAATGTAAGCCTACTTGTGACAATACAGTTTATTTATTCATTTTTGCTTCAGTTGAGGATTTCTTCAGTGCACCCTTTTCCCAGCATGAGTGAGGTTTAAATCTCCAATGTTGCGGGACTTCCGGTGGCGACTATGAAGGAGTAAGTCGCACATTTGGTGGCTCCCGCCCCGCTCGGGTCGGACCTTTGGACCTTTTCCTCCGATTTTCTCCCAGACTTGAACTGTAAAACTGATGACAGAGGCAATTGTGTACTGAATTCCCACATCAGTGCATGGAGAGGAGGACTAGAAGTGCTCGTAAAGGCAGAAACAGAAAGACAGAGATGGCTTGGGCTGAAGCTGCATCAGGAGACAGCATGGCGGAGGACCGGACCTCTGGTTTGTCAACCCAGCGGTCAACGGAGCAGCTGATGCAAGTTATTCAGGAAGGTTTTGCTAAGCAGAAACGGGACTGCTTGGACCCAATAAAAGAGTCGATTGAGCGGCTGGAGATTAGATTGGATGCCCAAGATCAGGCGATCCAGAGGGTAGATAAGGCACTGGCCGAGCAGGAGGAACATCAAACCGCGGTGGAGTTGGAGATGGGGACGCTGAGAGACCAGCAGAAGAAGTTCCTGGAGAAGGTGGAGGGGCGAGAGAATAGGTCCCGCCGGCAGAACTTGAGAATTGTTGGCTGTCGGAGGGGTCCGAAGAAGCGGACGCTGGGGCATACATCGCAAATATCATAGATTATCATTGAATTTACAGTGCAGAAGGAGGCCATTTGGCCCATCGAGGCTGCACCGGCTCTTGGAAAGAGCACCCTACCCAAGGTCCACACCTCCACCCTATCCCCATAACCCAGTAACCCCACCCAACACTAAGGGCAATTTTGGACACGAAGGGCAATTTATCATGGCCAATCCACCTAACCTGCACATCTTTGGGCTGTGGGAGGAAACCGGAGCACCCGGAGGAAACCCACGCACACACGGGGAGGATGTGCAGACTCCGCACAGACAGTGACCCAGTGGGGAATCGAACCTGGGACCCTGGAGCTGTGAAGCAATTGTACTATCCACAATGCTACCGCATTGGAGCATACATCGCAGACATGTTTGAGAAGCTGCTGGGGGCTGGGGCATTCCCCCGACCCTTGGAGGTGGACAGGGCTCACAGAACACTTGTGAGGAAGCCGCGAACGGGAGACCCCCCGAGGGCAATGGTGGTGAGATTCCACAGATACTTGGATAAGGAGCGCATTCTACAGTGGGCGAAGCAGACATGGAGCTGTAAGTGGGACAATGGTATCCTGCGGGTTTACCAAGGGTCAGGAGGTGGCCAGGAGAAGAGCAGGCTTCAACCAGATTAGGTCGATCCTTTTTAAGAAAGAGGTGAAGTTCGGACTGTTGTATCCGGCCCGTCTCTGGGTCACGCACGAGGAACATCGAGTCACCTGAGGACATGCTGGACTTCGTGAAAAGGAAAGCACCGGTGGTGGACTAAGAACTTTTGAACTTTCCTGCAACGTTCATGGGGTAATCTTTCTTTTTGTTTCTTTGTTCCTTTAAAAAAAAAGTTTCCCGTTTTTCGTTTTGTGGAAGCTGTTTGTAATGCCTTCTGTATTGATTTGGGACCAGTGGCAGAGCTGAGTGAGTTAAGGTTGTCATTTGCACTGTTGGGGGATGGAGGTGTACTTGTTTCGATTTTGGTGCTTTTCTGTCGGGCAAATGTGTGGGGATTGTTTGATGTTGGAGTTTGTGTGTATGAGCGGGCTGGAGGGTGGGGAGGGAACAATAGGTGGGAGACTATCCGGTGCCAGGGATGGGGGCCACCAAGCTAGCTGGGCGGGCTAGCTCACGGAAGCGCAGTGGGGGGTGTGCATATGTTCGGTTTATCAAAGGTGTTGGGTTACAGAGTGTTGTTATGGGGGGGAGGAAGGGGGGGTAAATGTTCTGCTGACGAGGGAGGGACTTGGGCCAAGGGCAGAGAGGAAGTTGGGGGCGGAGGCTGCCTGGGGGCGGGCCGGTGGGCACGCGGAGCATGGGCTGGAGGCGGGCCCAAAAAAGGGGATGGCTGATCAGCGAGGGGGGGGGGGTGGCAATGATCCCCCCAACTAGGCTGATCACCTGGAATGTTCGAGGGTTAAATGGGCCGGTCAAGAGGGCACGTGTGTTCGCGTATCTTAGGGGACTGAAGGCGGATGTGGTAATGTTGCAGGAGATGCACCTTAGAGTAACTGACTAGATTAGATTGAGGAAAGGCTGGGTCAGTCAGGTCTTTCACTCAGGACTGGATTCAAAGACTAGAGGTGTCGCGATCCTGATCAATAGGCGGGTGGTGTTTGAGGCGGGTAGAATAGTTTCGGACGTGGGAGATCGGTACATTATGGTCAGTGGGCAACTGGAGGGGGTGCAGGTGATATTAGTAAATGTGTATGCGCCAAATTGGGATGATGCGGAGTTTATAAAGAGGATGCTGGGGAAGATACCGGACCTGGACTCGCACAGGTTGGTCATGGGAGGGGACCTCAACACAGTTATTGACCCTGGCTTGGACCGGTCAAGCTCGAAAATGGGTAGGGTGCCAGCAATGGCCAAGGAACTAAGAAGGTTCATGGAGCAGATGGAGGGGGTGGATCCATGGAGATTTGGGCAGCCGAGGGTGAAGGAGTTCTCCTTCTACTCACACGTGCATAAAGTGTACTCCCGGATTGATTTCTTTATTCTGAGCAGGGCTTTACTGGCAGGGGTGGTGGACACGGGGTACTCGGCGATCACAATCTCAGACCATGCTCCGCACTGGGTTGACCTGCAGGTTAGTAAAGACAGTAACCAGCGCCCGCACTGGAGGTTAGATGTGGGACTTTTGGCTGACGAAGGGGTGTGCGAGCGGCTGAGGAAATGTATTCAGAACTACCTGCAGGTCAACGACACGGGGAAATTTCAACAGCGGTGGTCTGGGAAGCACTGAAGGCGGTGGTCAGAGGGGAGCTGATCTCGATACGGGCCCATAGGGAGAAGGTGGACAGGGCAGAGATGGACCGACGGGCAGCACGGTAGCATAGTGGTTAGCACAATTGCTTCACGGCTCCAGGGTCCCAGGTTCGATTCCGGCTTGGATCACTGTCTGTGAGGAGTCTGCACATCCTCCCCGTGTCTGCGTGGGTTTCCTCCGGATGCTCCGGTTTCCTCCCACAGTCCAAAGATGTGCAGGTTAGGTGGATTGGCCATGATAAATTGCCCTTAGTGTCTACAATTGCCCTTAGTGTTGGGTGGGGTTACTGGGTAATGGGGATAGGGTGGAGGTGTGGACCTTGGGTAGAGTGCTCTTTCCAAGAGCCGGTGCAGGCTCGATGGGCCAAATGGCCTCCTTCTGCACTGTATATTCTATGATCTATGACTGGGAAAGGAGATATCACAGGTCGACAGGAAGTATGCGGAGACCCCAGAGGCAGGGCTTTTAAGGGAATGGCGGAGGCTACAGGCGGAGTTCGGCTTGTTCACCACAGGGAGGGCGGTGGAGCAGCTGAGAAAGGCGAGGGGGCGATTTATGAGCATGGAGAGAAGGCCAGCAGAATGCTTGCACAGCAGCTTAGAAAGAGGGAGGCAGCCAGGGAGATAGGGAAAGTAAATGACGGAGATGGGAACCTGGTTGGAGACTCAGCAGGGGTGAATAAGGCGTTTAGGGATTTCTACGGTAGGTTGTATAGGTCGGAACCCCCTATGGGGCCGGAGGGGATGAGGAACTTCTTGGGGGGCTGAATTTCCCAAAGGTGGACGGGGAACTGGTAGAAGAGCTGGGGGCCCCGATCGGGTTGGAAGAGATAGTGGAGGGTCTGAAGGCCATGCAGTTGGGTAAAGCCCTGGGGCCGGACGGGTACCCAGTGGAGTTTTATGAAACGTTCTCTGGGATATTGGGGCCGATGTTGATGAGGATGTTCAATGAGGCAAGGGAAAGAGGGGTGCTGCCCCCCAACGATGTCACAGGCCACGATTTCGCTGATTCTGAAGCGGGACAAGAACCCGGAGCTGTGTGGGTCCTACAGGCCGATATCCCTGTTGAATGTGGACGCCAAATTGCTGGCCAAAATGTTGTCCTCCAGGATTGAGGATTATGTTCCGGACGTTATTGGGGGGGACCAGACAGGATTGGTTGAGGGTAGGCAGTTGGTGGCTAATGTAAGAAGGTTGCTAAACGTGATCATGATGCCCCTGGAAGGTAGGGAGGTGGAGGTAGTGATCGCAATGGATACAGAAAAGGCTTTTGATCGGGTAGAATGGGATTATCAGTGGGAGGTACTGGGACGGTTCGGATTTGGGCGGGGCTTTATTGACTGGGTCAGGTTGCTGTATCGGGCTCCTGTGGCAAGTGTACGGCCGAATAGGACAACATCGGACTATTTGAGACTGCACCGGGGGACGAGACAGGGATGCCCCCTCTCCTCACTGTTGTTCGCGCTAGCTATAGAGCCGTTGGCAATTGCTCTGAGAGCCTCAAGGGGCTGGAAGGGGCTGGTCCGGGGGGGGAGTGGAGCACAGAGTCTCGCTCAACGCAGACGACCTGCTTCTGTATCTGTCGGACCCATTAGAGGGGATGGAAGAAATCATGAGGATTCTAGGGGAATTTGGCCGGTTTTCGGGGTATAAGCTAAATATGGGGAAAAGTGAGATGTTTGCGGTCCAGGCGAGGGGACAGGAGAGGCGATTGGGGGAGCTGCCGTTTAGATTAGCAAGGGGAAGCTTTAGGTACCTAGGCATTCAAGTGGCGCGGGAATGGGACCGGCTGCATAACTTAAATCTGGCCCGACTAGTAGACCAAATGAAGGACGATTTTCGGAGATGGGACGCGCTCCCGTTGTCATTAGCTGGGAGGGTGCAGACGGTGAAGATGACGGTCCTTCCGAGATTCCTGTTCGTGTTTCAATGTCTCCCCATCTTTATTCCGCGGTCCTTTTTTAAACGGATCAACAATGTGATCATTGGCTTTGTCTGGGCGGGCAAGACCCCGCAGGTAAGGAAGGTAATGCTTGAGCGGAGTCGGGGAGAGGGCGGGCTGGCGCTGCCAAATTTTAGTAACTATTACTGGGCGGCGAATATAGCCATCATCAGGAAGTGGGCGGTGGGCTCGGCATGGGAGGGTATGGAGGCGGCTTCATGTAAGGGCACCAGTTTGGGTGCGTTGGTAACTGCGCCTCTGCCGTTCCCTCCGGCACGGTACTCCTCCAGCCCCGTGGTGGTGGCGGCCCTGAGAGTCTGGGGGCAATGGAGGAGACATGTGGGAGCAGAGGGAGCATCGGTCTGGTCCCCAATCTGTAATAGTCACCGGTTTGTCCCGGGAAGTATGAATGGGGGGTTCCGGATATGGTGGAGAGCAGGGATTGAGAGGATGGGGGATATGTTTATAGAGGGGAGCTTTCCGAGTATGAGAGCGCTGGAGGAGAAGTTTGGGATGGCGAGGGGAAACAAATTCAGGTATCTGCAGGTGCGGGACTTCCTACGTAAACAGGTGTCAACCTTCCCGCTCCTACCGCTAAGGGGGATTCAGGACAGGGTAGTTTCCAGAGGGTGGGTAGGAGAAGGGAGCGTCTCTGACATTTACAAGGAACCTATGGGGTCAGAGGAGATGCAGACCGAGAAACTGAAGCACAAGTGGGAGGAGGAGCTGGGAGGAGAGATAGAAGATGGTCTATGGGCGGACGCGTTGAGTAGAGTCAACGCGTCCACAACATGTGCCAGGCTCAGCCTGATACAATTTAAGGTCGTTCAGTGGGCTCACATGACAGTGGCCCAGATGTGCAGATTCTTTGGGGTGGAAGACAGGTGTGCAAAATGGACCAGCGAACATGTTCTGGGCATGTCCGAAGCTTAGGGGATTTTGGCAGGGGTTTGCAGATGTCATGTCCACGGTGTTAAAAACAAGGGTGGCGCTGAGTCCAGTGGTGGCGATTTTTCGGGGTGTCGGAAGATCCAGGAATCCAGGAGGAGAAAGAGGCAGACGTTCTGGCCGTTGCTTCCCTGGTAGCACGGAGACAGATACTATTAGCTTGGAGGGACTCAAAGCCCCCGAAGTCGGAGACCTGGTTATCGGACATGGCTAGCTTTCTCTGTTTGGAGAAAATCAAGTTCGCCTTGTGAGGGTCAATGTTAGGGTTCGCCCGTAGGTGGCAACCGTTCGTTTAGAGTAGGGGGTTAATAAAGGTGGGACCTGTCAGGGAGGAAGATGGCTTTTGCACTATGTTTATAGTTTCTTGCGCATTGTTTATTGTGTTGTTGTTATAATACCCAAAAAATACCTCAATAAAATGTTTATTAAAAAAAAAAAATCTCTAATGTTGCAGCCCTCACTGGCTTTCCTGTAGTTTTTAAAACACTGAACTCGCACCTTTCCTGGAGTGAGAGAGGCTTGCTTGCTTTCTTCAGCCTTTGCTCTCACCCCTCCAGGCTTTTTTCTGGAATCAAACATTCCCGGGCTTACTTGAGAGAAAGAGTTTGCCGGATCTTTTCCTGCAGAGAGAGTTTCTGGAGTGACTTCAGCTGGGGTCCTTCGCCTTCACTGCCACAATTCAAACTGAAAGTAAATCACTGGAACCTCTGGGCTCACTGAGGGTCATTCCAGAGGCAGCAGAACCAACCACCGCCTGTCCCCGAACAGGACCCAGCTTTTAAGAACATAAGAACTAGGAGCAGGAGTAGGCCATCTGGCCCCTCGATCCTGCTCCGCCATTCAATGAGATCATGGCTGATCTTTTGTGGACTCAGCTCCACTTTCCAGCCCGAACACCATAACCCTTAATCCCTTTATTTTTCTTTTGGGGTCAACCCCCTGATATCAGACCAAAATAGTACATCCTTCCAGAACTTTCTGATTGAATTAAATGTAAACTGCTTTGCCTTAAAGTCATTAATCATCCATGGGCAAATATTGTAATATCAAAAAAAAATAACAGAACTTAAAAGGAGGAACAAGGAACAAAGAAGGGTTAAACAAGAGGATCCTTTCACTACATTGAGCGCGCAACCGTCCATTGACCCTTGAAGTTTCTGGGTTCCTTTCTCAGCATTCTCCAGGGACAATGCCGGTTCTGTCTCTATAAGATCTAGGGTGGGTTCTTAATCTTAGTAGCATCCTCTTAGTGTCACGACATTGTGTATCCCACACACCAGTCGATCTCACAGCATCTCAGGAAGGGATGGTCCGTACTCGCAGTGTTCTGCCAGTTTCCTGAGCTGGTCAGGAATCCCAGCACAGATTCTCCAAGGGTCCTTCCAGCCATGTTAAATCTATAACTCTGGAGAATTATCGATGGTCTTGGGTCATCGTGGTTTGCCACTAACTCAACCGGTTTGTTAAAGGTTTTTGAGTCCGGGGCTGTGGGTGCGTCAAACCCAGAATGATGCCAAATATCGAAGCTCCACAAATAGCCAGAAGGATTACCTTGTGTCAGACGTCACCTTCTAAGCCGTTAGCACAAAGAAAATAGTGCATTTTTTCGTCATACTGGGGCCAGTCCTCTTCGCCTACATCATGTGGATCGAGTTTTCCAAATAGAGGCAATTCCGGATTATCCTCGTACACCGTCCCTGACTGGAGTTTCAAGGAAGGCTGTCCATAATCTCGTACTTGATTTTTGTCGCCAATGTAGTAATTCAGGAGACACGAAGAGGAAGGCTAAGCAGCTTAATTTTAACTCAAAAGATAAAACCGTCACCACGGCGTACAACACAAATGTCCCAGCCCGTGAATATCGGAACTCCCGGACTGGGTCTGGGAGAACCTTTAAAGTCTTACTAACGGATTCCAGCTAGGCGGGCCTCTGCCCGCAACCATGAGCGGCACGGTAGCACAGTGGTTAGCACTGTTGCTTCACAACTCCAGGGTGCCAGGTTTGATTCCCGACTTGGGTCATTGTCTGTGTGGAGTCTGCACGTTCTCACCGTGTCTGTGTGGGTTTCCTCCGGGTGCTCCGGTTTCCTCCCACACTCCAAAGATGTGCAGGTTAGGTGCTAAATTGCCCTTAGTGTCCAAAAAAGGTTAGGTGGGGTTGCTGGGTTACGGGGATAGGGTGGAGGTGTGGGCTTAAATAAGGTGCTCTTTCCAAGGGCTGGTGGAGACTCGATGGGCCGAATGGCCTCCTTCTGGGCTGTAAATTCGATGACTCTATGATTCTATGTGTAATGACATGTATAGTTTAGGAAGTGTAAAGGGTTAACAATATGATGTTCATGCATTTCAACACTAGATGGCACCACAAAGTAGTCATGTAAATATATTGTGACTCCTGGGGTTCTGGGAGAAGTTGTTAGTGGCAGGTTGAGATAGGATATTCATTGTATTAGAGAGAGTTCAGACAGCATAGTTAGATCTTATACATTTATGTAGCATAGATTTAATATTGTTATTTTCTTAGCTATTACCTGGTAAGCTGTGTGAATCATTTAAACTAGTGTAAATACAGTAAGAAGTCTTACAACACCAGGTTAAAGTCAAACAGGTTTGTTTTGAATAATGGTTTTGAACCTGTTGGACTTTAACCTGGTGTTGTAAGACTTCTCACTGTGCTCACCCCAGTCCAACGCCGGCATCTCCACATCATAGTGTAAATAAACTAGCTTTGTTGGAAATACATAGCTTGATGGACTTTGTCAGCACTACGACTTTTAACCATCTTGAGGGACTCAACAGGGAACATCAGACTCGTACTCCACAAGCCTCATGGAGAGATCGAGTAGTGATCTCCTGTGGTCTGCATGAGGGTTATCACAATACTCTGGACCTGCCTCTTCCCAACCTATTTCATTTTTGCCCAATCAGGGAAGGCTGATGGTTACATATTCTGCTCCAACCCCATTACCCTCAGCATTAATAGGGTTAAGAACTGACTTGAGATCTAGACATGTATTCTGGGCGTAGCCCTATCCATGGAAAATTAAACCAGCTGCTAGTTAGCTGACCTCATTCCAACTTCAGTCTTTGTGTCCCTTGCAAGAATAATGCACTTTTGGAGCGAAGGAACTGAAACCCAAATTGCCGTTCATTGCACAGATTGCTGCACTGTTGCCTCTCAGAGGCGGGTGTTTTTTAATTGAAGAAAAACATTTATATTTTACAAAGGCTCCACTGTTTTCCCTCCATGTCATCTGGCATTGTTAAAGATGTTTGAAAGAACAAGTTTCGAGCTCCTGAAATTTCTCATAAACTGGGGGAGAGTGACATTTATTTCTTCAACTGACCTCTTTTTGCCCGAATTACTGAAGAAAGCAAGGTCTATAAAATAATTAAAGGGCACCTCTACTGATAGGTTATCACAGTTTAAAAGATTAGGAAGGAGCAGGAGATGTGAGGTTGGAAGAGTAGGACGAGAACACTGGGAGCGGGATTCTCCGGAATCGGCGTGCTGGCCTGACACCAGCGTCAAAAACGGCACGAACCACTCCGGCGTCGGGCCGACCGGAAGTAGCGGAATTCTCCGCGCTTCCAGGGGCTAGGTGGACGCTGGAGGGGTTGGCACCGCGCTAGCCGGCGCCAAAGGGCCGGCGTGATCCCGCGCAAGCGCGGAACCGCCGGCATATTCTGCCGCATGCACAGGGGGGTGTCTTCTCCGCGCCAGCCATGGCGGAGGAAGGTGTGCCCCCACGTCACAGGCCCACCCGCCGATCAGTGGGCCCCGATTGCGGGCCAGGCCACCGTCGAATCCCCCCCGTGATCGGATCCCCCTGCGCCACCTGAGTGCTGCACCAGCCGCCTTACCTGCCAGGTCCTGCCGTGTGGGTCCATGTCTAATCCACGCCAGCGGGACTGGCCAAAAACCGACGGCCGCTCGGCCCATCGGGGCCCGGAGAATTGCCGGAGGGGGGGGGGGGGGGGGGCGCTGCCAACGGCCCGACTGGCGTGGCGTGAACCCCGCCCGAAAACCGCCGCCGGAGAATACGGCAGCCGGCGTTGGGACGGGATTCGCGCCGCCCCCCCCAGCTGGGGGTCAGAGAATCCCGCCCTGGGTGTCCAGAGAGTAGTGAGTCTCCAGAATGCGTTGCTGGTCAGTTTGACATGTGCTGACTCCCTGCTTTCCAGAGGGAGTTTGACCAGTTCTGGGCAGAGATGTTGGAGAGATGGTCAGTGTCCATATCAGTAACACTTGGCCGTATGATCTCCCAGACTCTTATCTCCTGAGGGAGTTCTCCAGGTGATTTTTTTTCACCTTTATTAGGGTTCTCGGTCTCCCCCAGGAGATTATGGGCAAGATTTAATGGAAAAATTTCAAAGTTCATTTGTGGCGGGTTTTGCAGTCTCTCGCCACCCCCCCCCCCCCCTCCCCCGCTATCAAACGATACAACACTTTTCTTAGCCCGATAAAAGCCGGAACGACCCGCTCCCAGGATCTACCTGGCTCACAACGCCTGGCGAGATCGCACTGCGATGTAAATCCCACCCATTGTGGGCGGGGTCACATTTTGGCAAATTTGCATATCTAATGTGCAGATTCCCGAGATACCTGAGGCTTTAGGATTCATCCCCTTTGCCTCAGAGACCTTGGGCGAGCGTTGTTCACTACGGGTCCCCATAACTGGGACCAGACGGAACGGCACTTGCCCAGGTGGCACTGCCAGGTTGGCATCATTTGCGTGCGTGATCGGGCTGTGGGTGCCCTGCGTAGGTGTGTGGGGGGGGAGGTCGGGGATCACTTTGGATACTGGACATCGCAGTGTCCCAATCTCTCGCTACACTGGGGAATTCCGGCTCCCCGGTGGACAAAACTGGGCTGTGTGCAGCCTCGGCCGTGCGTTCCCCATTCAGGTCCCTTATGCAAGGCGAGTCGCGTTGAATTGCCATGTGTTTCTCGGCACTGCGAGCGCCGGGGAACATGCGGCTAAACCCGCTCGCTCGGAGACTTTGTCCCCATTTGGGTGAATCGGGCACCGAGAATTTTTTCATCACTGTGGAGCTGAACTCAGATCTGCTGCCATTTTGAAAGGCTTCCCTGGTCTCGGTGAGCTGCTGGATTCCCCACATCCCCCACCCATGGGCAATGTCACCCCCCCCCCCCACACACACATGGGCACTATCCCACACCCCCCAAGTAAGGACACACTGCTATGGGGTATCTGGGGGGCCCTCTTCAGTCCCCCCCATGCTCTCCTTCAAGCCCCCTCCTCTTCCAGGACCCCCACCCGTCACCCCTACAACTTCCCAGAGACCTCTTTGTGCATGCCCTGCACCCTCCAGCCTTCATTCCACCCCTCCACCCTCCTTTCATGGGCATCGCCCCCCTCGGACCCTGACCCTTGGCAATGCCACCCGGGCACCCTTGCAGTGCCATCCTGGCAATGCTCCTGCCAGCCTGGCAGATCACCTGGGCATCTTGACAGTGCCAGGGTGGCAGTGCCAAGGTGCCAGCTGGGCAATGCCAAGGTGCCACATTCCAGGGGGAGGGCCGGGGGCCACTCTGCACTATCCCTGGCCACTCAGGGGCCTCCGAAGGCCTGAGAGAACCCCCCGGATGCTGTTCAACCTTTAATTGCAGATTTGTATTGAATTCAAATTTCACCATCTGCCATGGCAGGATTTGAACCCTGCGTTATCTCTGGATTACTGGTCCACCGACAATCCCACTACGGCTTCACTTTAAAAAGATTATTTTTTCATGGGTTGTGGACATTAGTGATAAGACCAGCATTTATTGCCCATTCCTATAAACCCGTGAACTGAGGTCAGTTAAGAATCTGGGATTTTACAACAACCAATGAGTTGTCACCATGACTGAGTCGAGCTTTATATTCCAGAGTTATTAAATTATTGGATTTAAATTCCAATTGCTGCTGTGTTGGGATTTGAACCCCATGTCCCCAGTGCATTAAGCGGAGCCTCTAGCTTACTAACCCAGTCACCATTCCCACTGCGCCACCGTCTCCCTCAAATGCCTCACTGTAAGACGACACCCAATACTGCACTGGGTAGGTCAGTGAATTCCATGCTCAAAACTGCAGGGGGGCTTGAACCTGCAACCTCCTCGCTCAGAGGCGGCAGCACACCCCTCTGCTAGGCTTGCCCGTCAATGCAAAGGTGGCTGTTGAGTTAATTTACTCTCTCTGAACTCCAGGCAGTGGGTTTATGAGCTGGAGGGGATATTTTGAGCATTCAAACTTTATTGTTTTACCTCACCTCGTGCCAAAATAATCAAAATTCAATTAAATCTGTGAAAAATGGTTTTGAACTTTTAACTTGCCTTCCTAGTGAGACGGCAGCACGCAGGGTCAGGACCCGGATCGTATACCTCCACGCACACGAAAGGGTGGATATTTATTGGGCATGCACATGCCAAAGATTCTTGATTCTCCATAGCCATTGTGTTTCTTGTTTGCTCTCCCAGAGTGTAGGAGGGAGGAGGTGGCATATTTAACATAAATTCAAGAGGATAAATTGGAAATGAACTCTTTAATCCAAATATCTGCTGTAATGCTGAAGAAAACAGAAGATATCTCAGCATTTGACCTCATATTTACTCTACTGCCTGTATCCTACTCGCACAAAGTCTGTTCATTCATCACCCACTCGTTGACTTACACTAGCTCCCATTTCACTCAGGCCTTGAATTTGACTTCCTAGTCCCCCTCCTCCATTCCGACAACTCTGAGACCTCTGTAACCTCCTCCAGTCCTACAGCTCTGAGACCTCAGTAACCTCCTCCAGTTCCACACTGGGGCAGCATGGTAGCACAGTGGTTAGCACTGTTGCTTCACAGCTCCAGGGTCCCAGGTTCGATTCCTGGCTTGGGTCACTGTCTGTGCGGAGTCTGCACGTTCTCCCCGTGTCTGCGTGGGTTTCCTCCGGGTGCTCCGGTTTCCCCCCACAAGTCCTGAAAGACGTGCTGTTAGGTGAATTGGACATTCAGAATTCTCCCTCAGTGTACCCGAACAGACGCCGAGGATGTGGCGACGAGGGGGTTTTCAGAGTAACTTCATTGCAGTGTTAATGTAAGCCTACTTGTGACAATAAAGATTATTATTAAAAACTCTGAGATCTCTGTAACCTCCTGCAGTCCTACAAGCTTTCCTATCTCTATAACCTTCTCCAGCCCCTACGACCCTCCTTATCTCTATAACCTCCTCCAGTCCTGCAACCCTCCCTATACCTGTAACCTCCTCCAGCTCTATAACACTCCCTATTTCCATAACCTCCTCCAGCCCTACAACTCTCCTTATGTCTGTAACCTCCTCCAGCCCCTACAACCATCCCTATCGCTGTAACCTCCTCCGCCCTACAACCTTCCCTAGCTCTGTAACCTCTTCCAGCCCCTACAACCTTCCCTATTTCTGCAACCTTCTCCAGCCTTACAATCGTCTCTAGCTCTGTATCCTCCTCCAGCCCCTACAACCTTCTCTAGCTCTGTAACCTCCTCCAGCCCTACAGCCTTCTCTAGCTCTGCAACCTCCCCCAGCCCCTACATCCCTCCCTATCTCTGTAACTTCCTCCAGTCCTACAACCCTCCCTGTCTCTGACAACAAATACCAGCTAATTTATAAAAGCACCTCAACATCGTAAAACACCCCAAGACACTTGACAAATGTTGGCATGAAGGACAGAAGGACGAACTGGAACAGATGAGCCAAGGTTTAGTGAAAGCTGTAGGTCCCGGTCGAACGGCCTCGTCACACCCGTAGGTTGTAAGAAGTTTCTCAGAGCAGGCGAGAGAGGTCGAGATGTTTAGAGAAATCTTGAAGTCTTCAGATTATTTCCACTTATAGGTTTTCATTATCAGGACCACCATCCAAGCAGGTCACACTCTGGTTTAGCTGGGGCCGCACAGATGAAGGTTGGCAAAACACCTATGAATGAGTGTGATGCCAACACAACCAATTCAGAAGCAGACTCTGAGGGAATTCCAGAGGTTATGGCCCAAGCCGCTGAAGGCAAGGCCGCTAATGGTGGAGCGATTCAAATAGGAGATGTGCAAGTGGCCAGAATTCGAGCCAGGCTGGGTGGCACGGTGGCGCAGTGGTTAGCACTGCTGCCTCATGGCGCTGAGGATCAGGGTTCGATCCCGGCCCCGGGTCACTGTCTGTGCGGAGTTTGCACATTCTCCCCGTGTCTGCGTGGGTCTCACCCCCACAACCCAAAGATGTGCAGGGTAGGTGGATTGGCCACGCTAAATTGCCCCTTAATTGGGAAAAAAAAGAATTGGGTACTCTAAATTTATTTTAAAAGATGTAAATTTCGAAGCTGGGATTGACCGATTTTTGTTAGTGAAGGTATTAAAAAGGTTCCAGGCCTCAAGTTGGCAAACAACATGGTGAAATCACCGGCTCCTCAGCCGAGTGTTTCCTGGTGGCGTGCCATCTCTGGCAGCTGGATTCTCCGTTCTGCCCCTAGCCAATGGGATTTCACATTGTAGCCACCCCACGCGCTCGGAAACCCGCGGGCGGGGGTGCACTGCCGGCGGAACGGAGAATCCCACCGGCGGAGAATTCACCCCAATGTTTATAGACAGATCAGGCATGATCTAATGTACTGGTGGTATAGGTTCCAAGGGCTGAATGGCCCACTACAGCGTTCAAATACCTAACACAAGTACAAAAAGTTAGGAATGACTTATATACATGAGGAGACTTCACAGGGAATCACTTATCGATCTCCCCGTGGGGTGCATGGAGTACAAGTTTACATGGTAACAGGCCCACCCAGCTGTGACTTGTTTCCAAGTCTTTTAAACGCCGTCCCAACCCGGACAAGGGGTTCCATTGGTCCCAGGTTGGGATACTTATGTTGTGCGCCACGAATGCGGCTTTACTTCTAAGTTCATCCATTAAAACCTTCCTCTTCATGTCTCCTGGTTTACTACACTGGCGACGAGAAGTAAGAACAGGATTCTGGATAGACATGCTTTAAAAAACCCAACTCCGGTAAGGAAACTTACATAGAGAACCCAGAAATGCCACTAGTTGGGAAAGTCGAGGCAGATGATGCAGGCATGGAGGACCGGCCCCAGTACACCAAAATAATGCACTATTTCTCTTGTGCGAACACCGTAGAGGGTGATGACCAACAAACGGTAATCCTTCTGACCGCTTGTGGAGCCCCGCGTTCGACATCATTCAGAGTTTGACTCATCCGGCAGCCCCGGACTCAAAAACCTTCACTTGGTGACGAACCACTGCGATCCGTAACTCCCGCGTTCCTGATTTAATACAGCCGGAAGAATCCTTGGGGAACCCGCAACGGAAGTCCTGACCTGGCTCAGGAAACTGGCGAAACACTGTGAGTATGGGTCATCCCTGCACGAGATGTTAAGGGAGCGATTGGTTTGTGGGATAAACGACGTCATGACATAGTAAGATCTGCTTGCAGAACCCGCCCTGGATCTTAAAATAGCCCGAGAACTGGCAAAGTGCCTGGAAAATGCCAGTAAAGGGGCCCAGGAACTTCCAGGTTCAATGCTGCAGTGTGATCAACATCGAATGACCCCAGCATACAAAAACTGGGCTCCCGGTAGAAAGCACTCCATTCACCACCCATTCACCACTCAGCCATCTCATGCAAAGGTCTGGGCTGACAGCCGCGAAACCCCAGAATTGTTTTTTCCTTAAATTTAGAGTACCCAATTCTTTTTCTTTTCTAATTAAGGGGTAATTTAGCCTGGCCAACTGACCCACCCTGCACATCTTTTTGGGTTGTGGGGTGAGACCCACGCAGGAAACCCCAGAAATGTTAGGGAAGCTTCCTTAGAAGGCTTTGGGGAGCAGTCGCAAGATACTGTACCTGCGGGCGAACGATATATCCAAGGTGAGCTTGCCAGAATTGGCAGGATACGTGTCGCCCAGGCCAGGGACTTTGAAATCCACCAATCCAAACAGGACAAATTGATGCAGCTAAACTGCATCACCACCCCCAAAGTTTCCCCAATCAAGAATGAACTCCGGGTCAACGGCCAGCGCCTGGCAATGGAAGTGGACACAGGAGCCACTGTCTCCATTATAGGGGGACAGACCTTCAGGCGCCTCTGAGTGGGCACCATGCCCCTGGGCCTGTGAGACACCAGGACCAGGTTGGCCACATACAAGGGGGAACCGATACAAATCGTAGGAACCACCATGACCCCAGTGGCCCATGAGCAAGAGACTGTCTGACTCTCCCAATAATCGTACAAGGACCAGGAACCAGTCTCCTGGGCAAAAACTGGCAGCAGAAAATCCAATTGGGCTGGCAGCAAATTTTTCAAAATGCGAACTGGCGCCTCTCCAAAAGTCATCGGGAAATATCCTGAGGTATTTCAGAAAGGCACAATCAAAGAAGCAAGGGCAAAAACAGGAGATCCTACCTAAGAACGTCAAAGCACGACTGCTTTAAACTGGGGCAGCTGGAGGGCCTTGGGATCACACGCCCAGTACAATGTGCGGAATGGGGTATGCCAGTAGTCCCGATACGAAAGCCAAAAAAGTTGATCCATCTTTGCGGAGACTATAAATTAACTGTCAACAGAGCCTCCCGCCTTGACCGGTACCACATGCTGCGTATCGAAGACCTCTACGCAAAACTGGATGGGGGCCACTGTCAAGTGAGAGTACCTTTAAGAAATGGATGTTTATCAAATAGCTGTAGTGGATGTACCTTTAAGAAATGGGTGTTTATCAAATAGCTGCAGTGATGTCAGTGTGTGGGT
The DNA here is from genome assembly GCF_047496885.1 of Scyliorhinus torazame. Taxonomy (NCBI): domain Eukaryota; kingdom Metazoa; phylum Chordata; class Chondrichthyes; order Carcharhiniformes; family Scyliorhinidae; genus Scyliorhinus; species Scyliorhinus torazame. Next base: position 10,969,429 of record NC_092718.1, read on the forward strand.
GGAGCTGAGCTGTGACTCTGCTTTTACTTTCGCTTTGAGCAAAAAGGCTGGTGTGCGTCTGTGTGGTTTAGATTTGTTTTCAGAGTTGAAGAAGCTGCAGTCACAGCAGGAAGGTGCATTGATCTCTCTCTGTTATCTAAAGACTGTCTCCAGATCATTTGAGGATTTCAAAGTAATACCTGTTTCTGTAAAGAATTTAAACCTGCTGTCTTTCTGTAAAAGGGGTCTTTTGGTCTTATGGATGTTGTTAGGAAAGTTACGAAGGGTTACTTATAGAATATTGTATCAGTGGGGATTATTGGTGTTGATAGTTGTTAAGATGTTTACTGTGGGTTTATAAAGTGTTAACTGGATTCATAAATAAACATGGTTTTGTTTTAAAAGTACTTTAGATCTCTGTTGCATCACACCTGTAATGTATGCCCTTGTGCCCCCCCAGAACCACAATCTATTAAAAGTCGTGGGCCAGGTGTTCTCTAAACCCTGGCCCATAACAGCCACACCTTTACCAAGCTGGATATGAGCCATGTGTACCTCCATCTGGTATTTGGTACGGCATCCAGAAAATATGTCTCCATCAACACCAATGGAGGTTTATACGAAAACACCCGCCCGCCTGCCTTTCAGAATCTCCTCGGCGTGCGCTATTTTCCAGCACGTAATGGAATATATCCTTCAAGAGTTGGCCAGGGTGGTAGTGTACCTGGATGATGTGTTAATCACAGGAGCCACCAATAAAGAACATCTGGCAAACTTGGAGGACGTCCTACACCGATTCTCCGACATGGGCGTCCGCCTCAAGTGGGAAAAGTGCGTGTTTCAAGCGGGTGAGGTAACATACCTCAGATACCGTGTGGATAAAGACGGCCTGCACCCTGTAGAGGACAAAGTGAAGGCCATAAATGGGGCACTAACCTTCAAAACACGACGGAATTGAAGATGTTCCTATTATGGGAAGTTCATCCCATACCTGGCCACCCTTCTGGCATCCCTGCCCGCATTGTTGAAGAAGAATCAGAAGTGGTTGCGCCAGGCACCTCAGGACAAAGCAGTCACGAAAGAGAAGCAACAGCTGCTATCGTCCAACATCTTAGCGCTCTACAATCCCACAGATCGCTGGTCCTAACATCGGTAATGGACTAAGTTACTTTAAACTTTGTGGACACCTTGCCAAGCAAAGGTCAAGACCAGGGAGGGAACTGTTAAAAAAAACACATGGACCATCTCAGGAGCAGGGAACCCTCGACTGCAGGAACTACTCTGGGTGGAGCAATGTCCTCAACATCCTTGGAAACTACTTCCAGACAGGAGACTCTGCCGATGTCAGACTCAAGAGTCATCCCCAAGAGGACAAAGACTTGGGCTCAGAAATAGACACTGAGGCGACGGAGGCCTCATTGTAGCTGGGGCGAGGGGGGGAATCTGGTCTTGGGGGGCGGGGGAGGGCTGTGATAACCCTCAAGAGGACCACGGGGATCACTCATCAATCTCCCCATGGGGGCTCATGGAGTATGGGTTTCCATGGTAATGATGATGTGGAGATGCCGGTGTTGGACTGTAAGAAGTCTTACAACACCAGGTTAAAGTCCAACAGGTTTGTTTTGAATCACTAGCTTTCGGAGCACTGCTCCTTCCTCGGGTGATGAAGGAGCAATGCTCCGAAATCTAGTGTTCGAAACAAACCTGTTGGACTTTAGCCTGGTGTTGTAAGACCTCTAAGGTAATGGGTGGAGGCCAGCCCAGGCGGAACTCGTTACCAAGCCTTTCAAATGCGGTCCCGGACCCCGACTGGGAATTCCATTAGTCCCCGGCTGGGACATTTGTGTTGTACGCTGTACCTTTGAATTCAGAATAAATCTGTTTAAATCTTGCTCTCTCCATCTCCTGGATTACTACAAGACTGTGTTTATGGTAAGTAATACTGACATCAAGCTGAAATAGGATTTGCATGCCCATTCACTAAATCGTGGCTCAGTTTTACTAAATATGTTAATATTACAGCAAAGTTTATTGCAGTTCAATGAAACAATGCAGTGAATTAAACACAGAGGCGAACGCTGACATATAGGGAAATATAAAACACAAGGTCAGAGAATGAAAATTAAATTTTCACATCTTAGACAAAGTTGTGAGTTAGAGAAACAGGAACTGGCAGCTGGAATAAGGGGGTCAGAGGGAGAAGGTCAGAGGGAGAGGGTCGGAGGGGGAGGTTCGAAGGGAGAGGGCTGGAGGGAGAGGTTCAGAGGCAGAGGGTCATTCGGAGAGGGCCAGAGGGACAGGGTCGGAGGGAGAGGGTCAGAGGGAGAGGGTCGGAGGGAGAGGGTGATAGGGAGAGGGTCAGAGGGAGAGGGTCGGAGGGAGAGGGTCAGAGGGAGAGGGTCGGAGGGAGAGGGTCAGAGGGAGAGGGTCAGAGGGAGGGGACTGGAGGGAGAGAGTCAGAGGGAGAGGGTCAGAGGGAGAGGGTCAGAGGGAGAGGGTCAGAGGGAGAGGGTCAGGTGGAGAGGGTCAGAGGGAGAGGGTCAGGTGGAGAGGGTCAGGTGGAGAGGGTCAGAAGGAGAGGGTCAGAGGGAGAGGGCTGTAGGGAGGGGGCCGTAGGGAGAGGATAGGAGAGTGCGGGTCATATGGAGAGGGTTGGAGAGGCGGGTCAGAGGGAGAGGGATGGAGGGGGCGGGTCAGAGGGCGAGGGCTGGAGGGGGTGGGTCAGAGGGAGAGGGATGGAGGGGGTGGGTCAGAGGGAGAGGGATGGAGGGGGTGGGTCAGAGGGAGAGGGATGGAGGGGGCGGGTAAGAGGGAGAGGGCTGGAGGGAGAGGGTCATCTTCAGGGATAAGAGGGCCGTTGGGGAGCAAGTGGATTCGGGTGGGGGGGGGGGGGGGGGGGGGGCGCTGTACACCCAGGCTACCAGGATGCCCTGAGGAGAAAGACTAACTATAATAATAATCTTTATTGTCACAAATAGGCTTACATTAACACTGCGGTGAAAATCTACTGTGAAAATCCCCTAGTCGCCACATTCCTGCGCCTGTTCGGGTACACAGAGGGAGAATTCAGAATGTCCAAATTACCTAACAAGCATGTCTTTTGGGATTTGTGTGAGAAAACCGGAGCACTCGGAGGAAACCCACGCAGACACGGGAAGAATGTGCAGACTGTGACCCAAACTGGGAATTAAACCTGGGATCCTGAAGCTGTGAAGCAACAGTGCTACCCACTGTGCTACCGTGCTGCCCCACAATATAGCTTACCCACCTCCCTGCTGTCTGTGGGGGCACAGCTTTCAGTCCCCCCCACTGGAATGGCCTCCAAATAGGCCCCATAAAGAGATCAATTCAGAAGGCACACCTTGGACAGGACATTGTGTTGTAACTATGGCCGAGGAGTTATGTGCGAGTCAGTGCTGTGTGGACAACGTGTTTATGTCACGGTCTGAGTTTATATCATGAGGGATGTCAGTTACCTGAAGAGACAGGAGAAGTTGGGATTGTTCCCCTTCACGCAGTTAAGGCAAGTATTAACAGAACTGTTCAAAACTTTGAAATAGGGGGAACTATTGGCAGGACTGCCAGTAAAGACAGATTTGGGATAAGTGTCCCCATAGTCCCAGGTGACCATCGGCTGTTTTCCCCTTTGACATGGAGAGCTGACTGGTGGTGATTTTACCTGAGGGTCACCACACCACAGGTGAGGGGCAAGGTTGAGTAGGCGGGGCCTTCATGAATAACCTCAGCCGGTACGGGGATTGACCCCGCACTGCTGGCCTCGCTCCGCATCACAAAGCAGCCATCTAGCCAACTGAGCTAAACCGACCCCCGACAGATTCAGGATAACTGCCAAGTGAATCAGGGGAATTGTCTTTTGCACAGTGCGTTGTTATAATCTGGAACATGCTGCCAGAACAGGCTGGGGAAAATTGAATCCAGAGGAATTTTCAAATGGGAATTGGATGAATACTTGAAAGTGAAAGATTTCCAGACTTTAGGAACGTGGAATTAATTGGATAGCTCTGCAAAAGAGCCAGCACAGTTCTGGTGGAGCGAATGGCCTCTCTCTGTATGGATCTCTTGACATAATTGTGTCGAGGCCGTGAACCTACGCAGTGTTTTTAGTAGGTCAATATGGGCAACCCATGGAAAGGTGGACCCTCACTCCTGTTGCAATTAAGGTTTGTATTTGAGTGTGCGTCCGAGAGAAAAATATCAGCCATGATTGAATGGAGGAACAGACTCGATGGGCAGAGTGGCCTAATTCTGCTCCTATGTCTTATGGTCTTATGCTGTCAGCTGAAGTCTTTTAACATTAAAGCATCGAATGGGAGTACACAGCAGCTACAGTTTCAGTATCCAAACCTCCACGAGAGAGATGAGACACTCTTTCCGCTGCAGAAAGCCGGATGACTCAGACAGCGAGGTGAGCTTACCCGAAACACCACACGTCCTATTCCCTTCAGGGCTCCTGATCTTTGCCTTCTCCATCAATTCATCCGACCAGTGGGGGTCCTGCATCGCCTTCATATCTGGAGCTTGTCGTTTGTAAATAACATGGGGCTGCGGATTGGCTTCTTCCCAGGAATGTCCCTCCAAAGGTTCAATAAAGTAATCTTGGCCCGACAATCGGAACACGCCTTTCTGAAAGTGCAAAAGAGTTTCACATAAGGTTTTCTCTTTCCAGAGGCACCTTCTCACAGAGCTGGGCAATAAAATGAATGACTTACCTTAATGTTCAGTGACTGTTGTAAATGATGCAGCAAGATCTCACAAAAACCATTATCCGGTATCCCAGAATCCGGAATGACCCCCAAACCGGCGGCATTCAAAGCCCGTGCCCTGGGAATAAAACTCTTTTGCGCTTTACTTTTCATAAACTGTTCGTAGATGCAATCCTAGGACCAAAATCCAACACACTTCCGGTCCCGAGCTTCCCGGATACCGGGTCCGCTACCTCTGGTGACACGTTCAGCTGCAAAGTACTTTGGCCAATTCACTAATTTAATATTCGCACAAAGTTCCATTTACCTACCATCCCAGTGCTCGCTGGCCGACACTCACAGTGGCTCAATATTAAAATTCTCATCCTTTTATTTTCCATATCCCTCCACAGCCATTGACTTCAGAAAGCAAAGTACTGTACACACCCCTGTCAGCATCAACGGGGCCGAGGTGGAGATTAAAGGTTAGCAGTTTCAAATTCCTAGGGGTACACATCTCCTAAAATCTGTCCTGGTCCACCCACGTCAACGCTGCCACCAAGAAAGCACAACAGCACCTATACTTCCTCAGGAAACTAAGGAAATTCGGCATGTCCACATTAACCCTGACCAACTTTTACAGATGCACCATAGAAAGCATCCTATCTGGATGCACCACAGCCTGGTATGGCAACTGCTCGGCCCAGGACCGCAAGAAACTTCAGAGAGTCGTGAACACCGCCCAGTCCATCACACGAACCTGCCTCCCATCCATTGACTCGATGGGCTAAGTGGCCTAATTCTGCTCCTATGTCTTATGGACTCCATCTACACCTCCCGCTGCCTGGGGAAAGTGGGCAGCATAATCAAAGACTCCTCCCACTCGATGTACTCACTCTTCCAAGTTCTTCCATCGGGAGATACAAAAGTCTAAGAACACGCACAAACAGCTTCTTCCCCACTGTTACCAGACTCCTAGTCCACCCTCTTATGGACTGACCTCATTAACACTGCACCCCTGTATGGTTCACCCGATGCCAGTGTCTATGTAGTTACATTGTGTATCTTGTGTTGCCCTATTATGTGTTTTCTTTTATTTCCTTTTCTTCCCATGTACTTAATGATCTGTTGAGCTGCTCGCAGAAAAATACTTTTCACTGTACCTCGGTACACGTGACAATAAACAAATCCGTCCAACTCTATCTCTGTAATCTCATTGACTCCAAAAAGGGACACCGGGCTTAGTTATTGGACTAATATTCCAGAGGCCTTGTGTAGTGTCTCAGAGAAATTTAAAGCCCACCATGGCGGAGGGCGGAATTTAAATTCAATAATAAATAAATCAAGAATAAAATCCTACTTGTACCCAATTCATTTTTCCCAATTAAGGGGCAATTTAGCGTGGCCAATCCACCTACCCTGCACATCTTTGGGTTGTGGGGGCGAAACCCACGCAGACATGGGGAGAATGTGCAAACTCCACACGGACAGTGACCCTGTGGCCGGGATCGAACCTGGGACCTCGGTGCCGTGAGGCAGCAGTGCTAACCACTGCGCCACCGTTCTGCCCCTTTCGTTAATAACTAAATTACTCTTGGAGATGGTCGTGTAGTGATTGTGTCACCGGAGAAGTAACCCGGAGGCCAAGGCTAATGATCTAGGGACACAGGTTTAAATCCCAGCAGGCCATAAGCTGTAGGAGCAGAAGTAGGCCAATCGGCCCATCGAGTCTGCTCCGCCATTCAATGAGATCATGACTGATCTGATGTGATAATCCTCAACACCACTTTCCTGCCTTGTCCCGATAACCCTTAACTCCCTTACTGATTAAAAATCTGCCTATCTTGAGCATACTTAACTTACCAGTTCTCTGCGGTAAAGAATTCTACAGATTCACTGCCCTCTGAGAGAAGAAATGTTTTCTCAGCTCTGTCTTAAATGGGTGACCCCCTTACTCTGAGATTTGGCCTCTGGTCCTAGATTCTCCCACATGGAGAAACATCCGCTCAGCTTCCATCCTGTCAAGCCCCTGAGATTCCTCTACGAATCAACAATTCGCCTCTCACTTTTCTCCATTGTTTACTTTCAATTTCATGCACCAATGCCTCCTAACAGCTTTTTGATTGACAGGTCAAGGCAGTTTCAAAGGGGACGATTAAGATTGTTTATTTTTATAGCTCTGAAGGACTCCATTAACTCAAGGGAGCAGGTGATTTTCCAACCGCAGTTCTTTTTATGAGGCTCTCTCTTTGTTCTCAAGTGCTTCCTAGAAAGAGCTGGTACAGCCCCCACACCTGCCAATCAAATGCCTTGAAGCAGCAATGGTATGTGAAATTAAATGTAAACAATGCAGTTCAAAGCTTTAGCCTTCTGGGCATAGAATCGGGCTTCAAAACATGAAAGAGCAATGAAATTCACTGTGAGAAAATGACTTCAAACGGTTTCCACCACCTTAAAGGGATTATGTTTACCTTCATCTCACAGATCTTTGAACTTGGCATAAACTGACAGACTGTTTAAAGGGTTTGGAATGCAGATGGGGAGATTTCCACTTTATTGTCAGAGAACTTTAATTTTTAGATACTGACTGACTGTTTAAAGGCTGCAGGAAAGACCCCTGATAGCACAAGTCCCCCTGACACCCATCTCGGTATCCTGAAGGCATTTTAAAAAGCGGTACTCACTTGCCACCCCTCGGAATGCAAGCTGCCAGGTTGGCACTGCCAAGGGCAGTGCCTGAAGGAGGAATGGGGGGACTAGGGAGATATGGCCGGGGGGGGGGGGGGGGGGGGGGGGGGGTGGTAGATCATGGAGAGGCTGAAGGTGAAGACTGGGGAGGTTGCTGAAGGTGAGGACTGGGGAGGTTGCTGAAGGTGAGGACTGGGGAGGTTGCTGAAGGCAGGGGGGGTGGGGGTGGGGGAGGTTGGCCTTGCCAGCGATTAGGGCGGGAAGAGGGCCTTCCCAGCAATGCATGGGGTCTGGATCAGAATTCTGATATCGGTGTGCCCTTAACATCTGAGGAGCAGGACCTGTGAGCGAGATGAGGCCCCAACCGTCTTATGTTCAGTGTGAACACCAGTGTGCCATTGAACGGCACTGAAAACCCAATCCTGGGAAAAATCGTTTCTAAGTGCCATTCAATTGGGTTGCTCTTCGCACCAGTGGGAATCATTCCAGTTTCCCTACAGGTCGGAGCACTTAATCGGCAAGCAGCAGAATCGCACTCCTGGCAAATGGAGTATAATGTGGGAAAATGCAAAATTGTCCATATTGGCAGGAAGAATTACTATCTAAATGGTGGGAGATTACAGAGCTCTGAATTGAAGAGAGATCTGGGTGCCCTAGTGCATGAATCACAAAAGGCTCCTAGTGTGCACAGTATTGGTCTCCTTATTTAAGCATGTAACTGTGTTAGAAACAGTTCAGATAAGGTTTACTAGTAGGAATGGGTGGGTTGTCTTCTGAGGAAAGGTTGGAGAGGCGAGGCTTGTATTCACTGGCGTTTAGAAGAGTACGGTCCTGAGACGTTTCAGCAGGATGGATGTGGAGGGAATGTTTCCTTTGGTGATAGAATCTAGAACTAGGGGTCACAGTTTGTTATAACCTGCCTGCTTAGCACTGCCTGGGGACTAATGGCAATCCCACAGTCCTTTGGGAGTATGAGCTTCCCCAGTGAGGGGGGCGGAGAAATCATTAGCAGATTCCCTGCATAAATAAAGCTGGCCAGTTTGCAATCGGCTAGAGGAGAGTCAGCAGCAAGGGGGTTGCTGCTGCTGTATATATTTATATGTTATTGTAAATAAATGTTATTTCTTTCTATCCTTCAACTCGCGCTGGATTCTTCGTGGCCTTCACAAAACTGGTTAAAAATAAGGGGTCACCCAGATGGACAGCATGGTAGCATGGTGGTTAGCACAATTGCTTCACAGCTCCAGGGTCCCAGGTTCGATTCCGGCTTGGGCCTCTGTCTGTGCGGAGTCTGCACATTCTCCCCGTGTGTGCGTGGGTTTCCTCCGGGTGCTCCGGTTTCCTCCCACAATCCAAAGATGTGCAGGTTAGGTGGATTGGCCATAATAAATTGCCCTTAGTATCCAAAATTGCCCTTAGTGTTGGGTGGGGTTACTGGGTTATGGGGATAGGGTGGAGGTGTGGACTTGGGTAGGGTGCTCTTTCAAAGAGCCGGTGCAGACTCGATGGGCCGAATGGCTTCCTTCTGCACTGTAAATTCTATGATTCTATGACAGAGGTAAGGCGAACTCTGTCCTCCGAGGGTGTTGCGTGTCTGGAATTCTCTTTCTTCAAAGGTAGTGGGAGTAAGATCTTTGAATATTTTAAGGCAGGGTTTGATAGACCCTTGATTAACAATGTTAATGTTGCCTGGTATGGAGGGAAGATCTTATGAGGAAAGGCTGAGGGACTTGAGGCTGTTTTCGTTAGAGAGAAGAAGGTTTAGAGGTGACTTAATTGAGGCATACAAGATGATCAGAGGATTGGATAGGGTGGACAGTGAGAGCCTTTTTCCTCAGATGGTGATGTCTAGCACGAGGGGACATAGCTTTAAATTGAGGGGAGATAGATATAAGACAGATGTCAGAGGTAGGTTCTTTACTCAGAGAGTAGTAAGGGCGTGGAATGCCCTGCCTGCAACAGTAGTGGACTCGCCAACACTAAGGGCATTCAAACAGTCATTGGATGGACATATGGACGATAAGGGAATATTGTAGATGGGCTTTAGAGTGGTTACACAGGTCGGCGCAACATCGAGGGCCGAAGGGCCTGTACTGCGCTGTAATGTTCTATGTTCTAACAAGGGAGTGAAAGGTTATCGGGGGTGGCCAGGAATGTGGCGTTGAGGTTACACTCAGATCAGCCATGATCTTACAGAGGTTTGAGGGGCCGAGTGGCCTACTGCTGCTCCTAATTCATATTTGGAATGGTTTCTGTGGTTGAATTTGGCTCAGAGGTCAGTCGACAGACAGTGGATGATCTGGGCTTGGCTGATTCCATGCCTCTACTTCGGCATTTAGCGAGTGAAAATATCATAAAAAGAACACAGAGACACTGGAGAAGGTGCACAAAGAATTTGCAAGGATATTGATGTGTTGGGTGTTCTGGATCACATACAGGTCACCAACACTTGAAGTAGTGCAACACTATTTTATTAAAAGGTTAACTATTTAAACATACTTGAACTGTGGGTTAACACGATACAAGCTTTAAATAAAGACCTTTGCCTTGTCCTAACCAGTCGATGCACTCAGCACATGGTGAATGTCTGTGTTGCAGGCTGTGAGCTCTGTCCTCCTAGCTAGCTGCGACTCGAATGAGCGGGAACTCTGATGTCCCCTGTCTTTATAGTGCGTGTGCTCTCACTGGTGATTGGCTGCGGTGTTGTGTATGTTGATTGGTCCCACTGTGTGTCCATCAGTGTGTGTCTGCACCATGATATACTGGTGTATATTATGACAGATATTACCGGAATTGTACACATCAGGAAGAATTGAACAGGTTGGGGCCCTTTTAAGGTAAGACAGAGTTAACTGAGCTGATGGAGGTCTTCAAGACTAGGATTCAAGGGGTAGACCAACATGAGGAGATCAAATCCAGGGGCCATAAATGAAACACAGTCACTAATAAGTTTAATAAAAAGTTCAGGAGAAACCTCTTTCTCCAGGGAGTGATTAGAATGTGAAGGTTGTTCAAATCAGTTAAGACGGATAACATAGATTTGTTTATGGGAATGCTTGATAAAATATGAGAGAAAACAATAGAAGGGTATGTTGATGGGGTGAGGTGAAGGGGGAGAGGAGACGCGGGTGGAGTGCATCAGCATGGACCAGTCGGGCCGAATGGCCTGTTTCCGTGTTACAAATACTTTGTGGAATGCTATATGTTGCGAATGTACGATGTGTACTGAGAGCCATCTCAAAGAGAGGCACCTTTAATTGCTTTTGAAATAGAATCACGGGTGGAATTTTCCAGCTCTTCCCAACAGCGGGATCTTCCAGTCATGCTGAAGACAGCACCCCCTCCCACCACCCCCCCCCCCCCCCCACCCCCCGCCCCCCGCGGCCGGTTCCCCGGCAGCGGGATGGGCGAACCATGCAAAACGCCCCAGACATCAGCGGGATCACAAGACCCCGCCGGCAGCCAATGGCAAGCTGTCAGACAATGGAAGTCTGGGATGTCCCGTCCATACAGTGTTCGGAGCACAGGAGACCATTCAGCCCTCTTTGTCTGGGCTAGCTCTCTGCAAAGGTCTCTCGTGCAGTCCTACCTCCTGGCTCTTTTCTTCGTAGTGCTGGGTTGGGATTCTCTGTCCCGCCAGCCCAGTATTCCGGCATGGCACGCACCCCCACGCCCCCCCCCCCCCCACTGGCAGCGGGATTCTCCGTTCCCGCAGCCGGCCAATAGGGTTTCCCATTGTGGGCCACCCCCACGCCATCGGAAAACCCGCGGGTGTGGGCGCGGGGCGGATGGTCCCGCCGACGGAGAATCCCGCAATTGATATCTTTTATCTGCAGATAATTACCCAATTCTCTTTTGAAAGCAATGATTGAAACTGCTTCCACCACCTTCTCGGGCAGTCCATTCCAGGTTTGAACTTTCCCTCATGTCGCTTTTGGGTTTTTTGGCCAATCAGCTTAAATCAGAATCCTCTGAATTTTGATCCTCCCACTAATGGGAACAGACTCTCCCTAATTACGTCCAACCCCTTCACGATTTTGAGTGCCTCTATCAAACCTTCTCTTCTTTAAGGGAGCTATGTAATGAAATACAGCCAAGTTTATAAATTAAGGTCAAAATCAAACCACTGATGCCGCCTGATCAGTTGAATACTTCCAGAATTTTCAATTCTTATTACAAATCGGTAGCACGGTGGCTTCACAGCGCCAGGGATCCGGTTCGATCCCGGCTTGGGTCACTATCTGCGCGGAGTCTGACGTTCTCCCCGTGTCTGCGTGGGTTTCCTCCCACAAGCCCCGAAAGACGTGCTGTTCGGTGAATTAGGTGAATTCTGAATTCTCCCCTGTGTACCCGAACAGGCGCCGGAATGTGGCGATGAGGGAATTTTCACAGTAACTTCATTGATGTAAGCCGAATTGTGACACTAATAAAGATTATTATTAAATCAGGGTAATGCATTTGACTTTTCCCAATCATGGCCGGGATTCTCCGCCGGCGGGATTCTCCATTATGCCGGCGCCCGGGGGTTTCCCGATGGCGCGGGGCTGCCCCACACTGGGAACCCCATTGACCAGCCGACGTAACGGAGAATCCCGCTGGCGGGTCGGGGCAGAAATGTGGCGGGGCGGGCGGAGAATCCAGCTCCATGCCTTTATTACTTTTAGACTCGACTATTTCAACGACCCACCTTGCATCCTTTCCGGATTTGAGCTCATCCATTGTTGCCCCTCGCCTCTCATTAAGACCCATACAAGCAGCATCACTGAAACACACCATCTGACCCTTACCTCAATGCTATTTGTGGGAGTTTGCTGTGTGTAGATTGGCTGCTGCTTCTCCTACCTTACAGAAGTGTGTATTTAATTTGCCAAAAACTGCTTTGGGGGCATGGTGAGGTCGTTGAAAAATCCAATCCAAACGCAAGATTTCATTTTCATTCAGCAAAAAATGGTTTACCGGCCCATTGTCACTTTAACTGATTCGCAGCTCCACAAAGCACCTTATCATATCCAATCTGCTTGCTTGACTCACACAGAGGAGGCATCTCCACAACACAGAGGAGGGTAGGTGTCAGCAGCCTGACTTATACTCTAAACACAAGGCAGACTTTATTGGCTCCAGAGACACATTTCACTGAGCTGGAGCCAGTTCAACAATGCTCCAAGATTTCTGTGAAGCCATAATTGGATCAGGAACTGCAGTTTGTGCGAGATTCACAGGCTTGATTGAGTAAGTCCCAAACCGTACCCTGCGCATGCCAAGATAATGCTGCTCGAGCTACCCTTCACTCTGCAGGCAAGATCATCTTCATTCCCTCCTTGTTGGTACAATGAAGATATCGGCAGCCGTTTGATCAGAAAGGCGAAAAAGTAAAACAAAGTTACAAGTCTGAAATTAAAATTGGAAGCTTTCTAAACGCACAGGGGCTGGTTTAGCACAGGGCTAAAGAGCTGGCTTTTAAAGCAGACCAAGGCAGGCCAGCAGCAATTCCGTTCAGCCTCCCCGAACAGGCACCGGAATGTGGCGACTAGGGGCTTTTCACAGTAACTTCATTTGAAGCCTACTTGTGACAATAAGCGATTTTCATTTTCATTTCATTCAACATCTGGAAAAGTAAAGGAATCAGGGTGTGAACCATTCACTGGGGCCGGGACAGAAAGCAGAAGCTCTGTTACAGCATCAGATTTGAATAAAAAGGGTAAGGGAGAGAAGGACCAGGAGTGAAGGATTTGCTGACTATTTCTCACAGGATCTTAAAGAAGGAACTTGCATTTAGCACTTTCCATGATCTCAAAACACCTCACAGCCAATGAAGTACTTCTCAAGTGCAGTCACTGTTGCAACGTAGGATACAAGGAGGAAAGACAGCAAGCAATTTATGCACAGCAAGATCCCAACAGCAATGCAACAATGACCACATTTTTTTCCAATTAAGTTGGTTGAGCATTGGGCGGCACGGTGGTGCAGTGGTTAGCACTGTTGCCTACGGCACTGAGGACCCAGGTTCGATCCCGGCCCTGGGTCACTGTCCGTGTGGAGTTTGCACATTCTCCCCATGCCTGCGTGGGTTTCACCCCCACACAATCCAAAGATGTGTAGGGTAGGTGGATTGGCCACGCTAAATTGCCCCTTAATTGGAAAAAACAATAATTGGGTACTCCAAATTTATTTTTAAAAGTTGGTTGCGCATTCAAATATTGGCCAGGACACCAAAGTGAACTCCTTTGCTCCTCCTCAATATAGTACCATGGGATCTTTTGCACAACCTGAGAGTGGCTTAGCGTCACATCTAATAGTACAGCACTCCCTCAGTACTGGCACCAGGAGTGTCTGCATGGATTACGGGATCAAGTCTCTGGAGTAGGAATCGAACCCACGACCTTCTGAATAAGTGACGAGGAGCGCTCCCCACCTGAAATCATGGCCAATATTAAATATGAACATTGAATGAAGAGCATCACCAGGCTTACCTTTCTTCATCCATCCAAATAAAAACCCTGAAATCCCCATTGCGTCATCCAATATTTCCTTGAGCAATTCCACAGAGTTTGCCTTCTTTGTTCTTTCTTCCATGTTCTCATTATTCCGCGAAATAGGATTGGCATCTCATAAACTCCCACATCCAACTACCCCACCCGGTCAAACAGCCTTTATTCCCCCATCTCTAATATTTTTATAACTGAGAATCAGAAGTGATTTTGCTGCCCTTATGATTCTTCTCCTGTTTGTTTTGCTCTCAGCAGCTTTTAAGGGACTAATCTTTTTTTAATATAAATTTAGAGTGCCCAATTCATTTTTTCCAATCAAGGGGCAATTTAGCGTGGCCAATCCACCTACCCTGCACATCTTTGGGTTATGGGGGCGAAACCCACGCAGACACGGGGAGAATGTGCAAACTCCACACGGACAGTGACCCAGGGCCGGGATCGAACCTGGGACCTCGGCGCCGTGAGGCAGCTGTGCTAACCACTGCGCCACCGTGCTGCCCAGGAGAATAATCTTTATGTTTCTAAGACTCCAGGACAATGCTGGAGAGTTGGAAATCTAATGTGAAGGTGTTCCTGAAGCTAATCTTAAACTTGCCACTTGAATCTGTGTCCCAGAATTTGACTTCCACAATTTGTAGTAATTTTCTGTGTATATCTTTATAGGAGGCCCTCTAGCTTACCTCCTTTGCGTCGCGTGAAGCCCAGGAATCTCCAGTCACCAAGGGACAACTGGAAGCTTTACAAGGCAGGTAATACAGTCATAGAGTTACAGGATGATACAATGCAAAAGGAGGACATTGAGCCCATCAAAGCCAGGAATTAAAAGTCTAATGATGAGCATGAAACCATTGCCGATTGTCATAAAAAGCCATCTGGTTCACTAATGTCCTTCAGCGAATGAAATCTGCCGTCCTTACCCGGTCTGGCCTATATGTGACTCCAGACTCACACAGCGATGCGGTTGACTCTGAACTGCCCCCCCCCCCTGAAATGGCCCAACAACCACTCAGTTCAAGGGCAATTAGGGATGGGCCACAAAGGCTGTCCCAGCCCAGCGACGCCCACATCCCAAGACCAAATAAAAAACGCCAGTGTCAGGTCTTTGACAGAGCTACCAACTAATCCCAATTTCCTGCTCTTCCCCCACATCGCTGTATATGTTTTCCCTTTCAACTATTTAACCAATTCCCTTTTGAAGCTTATGATCATAAATCTGCTTCCACAGCCTTTTGGATAGTACCTTCCAGATCACAAGAATTCACTGTGTAAAACATATTTGTTCATGTAGCCTCTGATTCTTTCACCAATCGTCGTTAATTTAATCCGTGTTCTCCAATTCTTGAACTTTTATCCACTAGAAACAGTTTATCCTTATTCACCCTGTCAAAACCTTTCATGATTTTGAACATATAATAAGCTTTAAATTCTAAAAATAGGGCAGCACGGTGGCGCAGTGGTTAGCACTGCTGCCTCACGGCGCTGAGGACCCGGGTTCGATCCCGGCCCCGGATCACTGTGCGTGTGGAGTTTGCACATTCTCCCCGTGTCTACGTGGGTCTTACCCCCACAACCCAAAATGATGTGCAGGGTAGGTGGATTGGCCACCCTAAATTGCCCCTTTATTAGAAAAAAAACAATTGGGTACTCACATTTTAAAAAAAATCTAGATGAACAATGCTGGACAGCATCCCAAAATATTACATCATAAAATCATAGAATTTACATTGCAGAAGGAGGCCTTTCGGCCCATCGAGTGCACCGGCCCTTACAAAGAACATCCTACTGAAGCCCACGTATCTACCGTGGGCAGCACGGTAGCACATGTGGCTAGCGCTGTGACTTCACAGTGCCAGGGTCCCAGGTTCGATTCCCTGCTGGGTCACTGTCTGTGGGAGTCCACATGTTCTCCCTGTGCCTACATATGTTATGGGGATAGGGTGGAAGTGAGGGCTTAAATGGGTCGGTGCAGACCTGATGGTCCAAATGGCCTCCTTCTGCATTCTATGTTCCACCCAGTAATCCCCACAACATTTGTTGGACACTAAGGGCAATTTATCATGGCCAATCCACCTAACCCGCACATCTTTGGACTGTGGGAGGAAACCGGAGCACCCGGAGGAAATCCACGCAGACACGGAGAACATGCAGACTCCGCACAGACAGTGACCCAGTGGGGAATCGAACCTGGGACCCTGGAGCTGTGAAGCATCTGTGCTAACCACTATGCTACATGATATTTACAGTACAGAAACAGGCCTTACACTCAACGAGTCCATAACATCATTTATACTGCCCATCTTCTTGTTACCCTTCTTATAACTCCATCAACGTATCCTTCTATTCCCCCACTTGCGTTTATCTGCTCTAATCATAGAATTTACAGTGCAGAAGGAGGCCATTCGGCCCATCGAGTACACCCCACCCAAGGTCCACACCTCCACCCTATCCCCATAACCCAGTAACCCCACCCAACACTAAGGGCAATTTTGGACACTAAGGGCAATTTATCATGGCCAATCCACCTAACCTGCACATCTTTGGACTGTGGGAGGAAACCGGAGCACCCGGAGGAAACCCTCGCAGACACGGGGAAAACGTGCAGACTCCGCACAGACAGTGACCCAAGCCGGGAATCGAACCTGGGACCCTGGAGCTGTGAAGCAATTGTGCTATCCACTGTGCTACCGTGCTGGGCAAATCCATTTGTGTTATTTGTCTCACCCCTCCCTGGGTTGGTGGGTTCCATACTCTAAGCACTCTCTGGCTCAATTTCCAATCGGATTTATTAGTAATTATCTAATATTTATGGCCAGGTTTTGATCAAAACTGAAAACACCTACTCCACGTCTACCCTCTAAAACTCTTTTCATAACCTTAAAGCCCTCTATCAGGTTACCCCTCAGCTTTCACCTTCTTAGTGATAAGTGCCCCAGGCTGTTGGGCCTTTCTGATAGTTTTAACCTCTCAGTTCCAATAACATGAGCCCTTCTTTTTCATTCCTGCTGCGCTTTTCCAGTACTTCTTTTATCAACTTCTCACCTAGAGTTAGCACATGCTGCAGAGTGGATTTACGTCTCCAATCCATCAGCTCTAAGAAATAGCTCTTTGGAAACACTAGGCAATTTTCTGCTCCCTTTCTTTCAGCTAGAATGTGAATATCTTCAGGTGTTCAAAATAAATTACGATTGAAATTCAGCTATTTCTAAATCGAAAGAACATGTTTCAACTGCATGAAAGCACTTTAATCCATTGAATGAAACAGATTAAGTCACTTGTTGAATCTTGTTGCTATCTACCGGGTGGCAGGGCGGCACAGTGGTTAGCACCGCTGCCTCACAGTGCCAGGGAGCCGGGTTCAATTCCGGCCTCGGACGACTGTCGGTGTGGAGTTTGCACCTTCTCCCCGTGTCTGCGTGTGATTCCTCCGGGTGCTCCGATTTCCTCCCACAGTCCAAAGATGGACAGATTAGGTGGATTGGCCATGCTAAAATTGAACGATAGTGTCCAAGTATGTGTGGGTTAGGTGGTGTTACGGGGGGGTGTAGGACTAGGTAGGATGCTCTTTCAGAGGGTCAGTGCAGACCCGATGGGCCGGATGGTCTCATTCTGCACTGTAGGGATTCTATGGTTCCATCTGCAATAAAATTAGCATTCAAGTGCAAGAAATGTGACACAACGTAACTGTGCTGAGTTTATTTGTGGGCGCAATTATCTAAATAGTATTTAACTCTTTGTCTCCTGGGTAGGAACTGTGTTCCAGTGTCTTAATATGGTTTTGGAAATTCAATCTGCAATGTTAAAGTAAGTCGAGCTTCCCATCTGTATTACTGGCTGCCAGCCGCAGAATCTCAGCATCTATTAAAGGTGCTGCCACTCGGTGACCCAATAACATTGTGGCATCATTGGAAGTTCATTCATTCTCATGACAGGAAGGAAAGCAAGATTTGCAATTCTGTAGCATCTTTCATAACTTTAAGTAAAACATCCCAAAGCACTTTTTCAATCGATTCCATTTTCAAGCATTGTCGCTGTTATAATGGAGAAAAATATTGCTTCATGGGATTATTTTGCCATTGCTGTTTCCCCATGTTAGCACGGTAGCACAGTGCTTAGCACTGTTGCTTTAAGGCGCCAGGGTCCCAGGTTCGATTCCCGGCTTGGGTCCCTGTCTGTGAGGACTCTGCACGTTCTCCCCGTGTCTGCGTGGGTTTCCTCCGGGCGCTCCGGTTTCCTCCCACAAGTCCCGAAAGACCTGCTGTTAGATAATTTGGACATTCTGAATTCTCCCTCTGTGCACCTGAACAGCCGTGGCGACTAGGGGATTTTCACAGCGAAATGAAAATGAAATGAAATGAAAATCGCTTATTGTCACGAGTAGGCTTCAATGAAGTTACTGTGAAAAGCCCCTAGTCGCCACATTCCGGCGCCTGTTCGGGGAGGCTGGTACGGGAATTGAACCGTGCTGCTGGCCTGCCTTGGTCTGCTTTCAAAGCCAGCGATTTAGCCCTGTGCTAAACCAACCCCTTGTAACTTCATTGCAGTGTTAATGTAAGCCTACTTGCGACAATAATAAAGATTACTATTATTTTTTAAAACCTTGATTTCCCACTAGGCTGGTTAAGTTAAAATGACCCCCTCAACGTGGTGCTGACATCTAGAGATAGACATCGGTACTGCATGACCTTAGTGTGAGAGCAGTGGGAAATGTAAGATAAGAGCTGAACAAGAAGTCCAGAGTTGGAGGCTCGAGTCTTGCAAAGCACCAGTCATACGTCTCACAGTAACTTCATTGCAGTGTTAATGTAAGCCTACTTGTGACAATAAAGATTATTATTATTAAATGATCGCCCCCTTATCCTGAGGCTATGCTGCCACATTTTCGGTTCTCCTGCCCAGAGAGCCTACCCCCACCTTATCAAACCCCTTTGGGACATGTTTCAATGAAATAAAAATCCCGTCTTCAGGGGTGCACAAGGAAGGGGATTTATTTTGCTTCTGTTTATTTTACAGGTAAATCTCTGGCACAATTTCATTCTGATTTTGACTTTATTTGAATAAATGTAAGAAAAATAAACCACTGAATTTGGGAAAAAGCAAAACTTACCTGAAAAGAATGATTATTTAAAAATAAATACAAAAAGCCGAGAGCGCATTTTATCTGGATATAAATTTCCCTGTTAATTACTCTTCAGATGTCATACCTCAGTGTCAAACATTAAGCATAAAAAGGATAACGACAGTCATTTCATGATGTTATTTCTGACTTTGATAACCACGCCTATTTCTAAGGCAGACGTCAAACTCCAAAGCTCCCTCTAAATTAGCCGGAGCTTTTACTTTGGATGGAGTCACAGGTACATACATACAAACATAGAAGATAGGAGCAGGAGAAGGCTTTTTGGCCCTTCAAGCCTGCTCCGCCATTCATCACGATCATGGCTGATCATCCAACTCAATAGCCTAATCCTGCTTTCTCCCCATAGCCTTTGATCCCATTCTCCCCAAGTTTTCCTAATTAATAATAGTATAATAATAATCTTTATTAGTGTCACAAGTAGGCTTACTTTAACACTGCAGTGAAGTTACTGTGAAAATCCCCTCGTCGCCACATTCCGGCACCTGTTCGGGTACACAGAGGGAGAATTCAGAATGTCCAATTCGCCCAACAAGCACATTTTTCGGGAGTTGTGGGAGGGACCCCACGCAGACACGGGGAGAACGTGCAGGCTCCGCACAGACAGTGACTCAAGCGGGAATCGAACCCGGGTCTCTGGCGCTGTGAAGCAACAGTGTTAACCACTGTGCTACCGTGCCACCCATCAGGCTACCTATCAGGTGGGACCTGCCAGTTACATTTAAACACATGTTGACACCATCAACTCATTCTTTACACAATTGGTTTTGCTAGATCTCTTCAGAGGGCAACAGAGGGTTGGACTGCAGTTACATGTAGGCCAGACTGTAAGGATGGCAAGTTGGCAGAGACGTTAATAACCAGGGAGCAGAGATTTAAAGTAATGACCGTAACAGTTGGAGGGGCTTTGAGGGCTAACCTTTTCACCTAGAGGATGGAATTGACCGGGCGCTCGCCCAGGATGTCGTAACACAGCAGGAAGGGAATCAAGGGTTATCGGGAAAGTGGACGTGAGGAATGTTGGATCAGGATCGAGGGGCCGAATGGCCTACTCCTGTTCCTATTTCTTATGGTCTTATCTGGAAATGCACCTCAGAGTTGACTAGGTTGGGGGATGGCCTGAAATGTGATTCCTTTCTGCAAGTGGGCAATTATTATCAGGCTTGGCAGTGTCATTGAGTCATCAGGTTTTACAGCACAGCAAGAGCACCTTCGGCCCATCATGTCTGTGTCGAACATCAAGTATCTATCTGCTCTAATCCCATTTTCCAGCATATGGTCCATAGCCTTGTATGCTATGGGATTGCAAGTGATCATCTAAATGCTTCTTAACTGTTGTGAGGGTTCCCGCCTCTACCAACCATTAGGCAGCGGGTTCCACGTTCCCACCACCCTCTGGGTGATGAGGTCTTTCTTCAAAGCCCCTTACCTGTGATTTATGCCCCCTGGTTATTGACCCCTCTGCTAAGTTCCTTCCAATCCACCCTAATAATTTTGTACACCTTGATAAGGTTCTCCCTCCACATTCTCTGCTCTAAGGAAAACAATCCCAGTTTAGCCAGCCTTTCTTCACAGAAGACATAGAATCTCTACAGTGCAGAAGGAGACCATTCAGCCCATCATGTCTGCACCGACCCTCACCATAATCCCGCACATTGATCATGGCCAATCCACCTAACCCTGCATCTCTTTAGACTGTGGGAGAAAACCGGAGCACCCGGGGGAAACCCACGCGGATATGGGGAGAAAGTGCAGACTCCACACAGTCAGCCGAGGCCAGAACCAAACCGGGTCCCTGGCACTGTGAGGCAGCAGTGCCAATCACTCTGCCACTGGGTTGCCCAATTAACATCCTGCCGAATCTCCTCTGCACCCTCTCTCAGTGATGCTGCGATTGATTTTCAAAAAGTCAATGCAAGTTGTTAGGAAAATGTTGACTATTCTGGGCAATGTCTGGGTGATTGGTATGGAATCTGGGCAATGTCTGGATGATTGGTATGGAATCTGGGCAATGTCTGGATGGCTGGTATGGAATCTGGGCAATGTCTGGATGGCTGGTATGGAATCTGGGCAATGTCTGGATGGCTGGTATGGAATCTGGGCAATGTCTGGGTGACTGGTATGGAATCTGGGCAATGTCTGGATGCCTGGTATGGAATCTGGGCAATGTCTGGGTGACTGGTATGGAATCTGGGCAATGTCTGGATGCCTGGTATGGAATCTGGGCAATGTCTGGGTGACTGGTATGGAATCTGGGCAATGTCTGGATGACTGGTATGGAATCTGGGCAATGTTTCGGTGACTGGTATGGAATCTGGGCCATGTCTGGATGGTTGGTATGGAAGATGGGCCATGTCTGGATGGCTGGTATGGAATCTGGGCCATGTCTGGGTGACTGGTATGGAAGATGGGCCATGTCTGGATGGTTGGTATGGAATCTGGGCAATGTCTGGGTGACTGGTATGGAATCTGGGCAATGTCTGGGTGACTGGTATGGAATCTGGGCCATGTCTGGATGGTTGGTATGGAAGATGGGCCATGTCTGGATGGCTGGTATGGAATCTGGGCCATGTCTGGGTGACTGGTATGGAATCTGGGCAATGTCTGGATGGTTGGTATGGAAGATGGGCAATGTCTGGGTGACTGGTATGGAATCTGGGCAATGTCTGGGTGACTAGTATGGAATCTGGGCAATGTCTGGATGACTGGTATGGAATCTGGGCAATGTTTCGGTGACTGGTATGGAATCTGGGCAATGTCTGGGTGACTGGTATGGAAGATGGGCAATGTCTGGGTGACTGGTATGGAAGATGGGCCATGTCTGGATGGTTGGTATGGAAGTTCAATGCAGCGTAATTGTTAGAATGAGCATGCATAGTTACAGATGTGCTTACCAGGCCCTGACAGGTGCTGATGGCTGCTAGCCCAGTCTCTGGGGCTTGCACTCTCCCAATGAAGTGGCAGTCAGGCAGCGACAGGCGGCTGATGGCTGCTCCCTTCATTCCTCCATAGCGTCTCTCGGCCACAAAGCCGGGTGCCAGGAGGGCTCGGTTGACGGTAAGGTTGAAATGCAGCTGGCCTCCTCGGTGAGAGAGTCGATAGTAAACCTCCCGCTCTGCCGCTAGATCCCGCCTGGCCCGGTGAGACACATCGTGGGACAAGAAACGGCCAAGGTGGTCCACCCTGACCGGGTGGACCAGCTCAGGGTGCGGCAGCGTTTGAAGACGGGGCTCTGGGAAGGAAAGATGAAACGTGTCAAAAAATATACTCAAGCCCCCAAAATACACCCTGACCTCAGATAAATTGGTGACAGAATTCTCAACGATTCCCAAATCACTCCCAGAATTGTTGAAAACACTGCAATGTGTCCTGGCTCAATGCAATCTCCAAACGCAACTATTTATTAAGCAACAATTTAAATAAACACCAACAAACAGATCAGGGGCAGGAAAGTTGATTCCCCCTTTGGGAAAATCGCAATTGCACGTTAGCAGAAATTGGCAACCTTGAAAGTTCGGAAAAGTGTTGGGAGTTTCTAAGTTTCTTTTTTGCAGAATCTCCTGTCTAAAATTCAGCTGCTTCCCCATGGCAGACACCGCATCACAAATGCTGGAAAATAACCCAGTGCCACCTTTTTTTTTTAAAGCAATACCAGGGAAGATGGGGAGAGTAGGGTAGCTCAGGCGCCGATTCCCAAATGTTGGGTCCATTTGTTTTTCCAAGCTGTTGGGGGAGTTACTGCGAGTGGCTTTGTGTTGGTTAAGCAGGGACGAAGCACAGACCTTGCTCGCTGTGTCTCTCCTGCTCCTTGCCCTGAACTTCAGTTAGCACAAAGGCAAGAAAGGTTGTCAAAGTCTGGAGGAAGTTGCCTGTGTTGCCGCTCCACAGGATCCGCATGGTTCCGCCTTCGCTGCTTTGGAGACGAAGATCTTCTTATTCTTTAAAAGTTTATCCCGATGCTGCCGTGGGTCCTGGAACATGTCACCCGCTCTGCAAACCGGGTTTGGGCTGCTTTCACAGTGCAGGAGAGGCGAGCCCCCAGCCACCCTGCCCCAGGCTCTGTTTCCTCTGTCACTGAGTTGGGACGGCCCCTGATCTGACAACACAGCGCGTTCCTGAGGCACAAACACACACACACTCCCCCCCCCCCTCCCAAACCAGCTGCTTTCAGCTCCCATCTATTTGCACAGAGCTCCTGCCCCCGCCCCACACTCGGAGACACAGACACTCTCAGACACGAACACAAACACTCAGAGACAATCCTACAAACACACTCACAGACAGACACACACAGGCTCACACAGGCTCACAGACACACACAAACACACTCCCACAGACACACACAAACACACTCCCACAGACACACTCACAGACACACTCCCACAGACACACACACAGATTCACAGACACACTCCCACAGACACACAGACTCCCAGACACACTCCCACAGACACACACAAACACACTCCCACAGACAGACTCACAGACAGACTCCCGCAGACACACACACAGACTCACAGACACACTCCCACAGACACACACACAGACTCCCAGACACACTCCCACAGACACACACAAACACACTCCCACAGACAGACTCACAGACAAACAGACGCACACACAGGCTCACAGACACACTCCCACAGGCTCACAGACACACACAAACTCCCACAGACACACACACAGGCTCACAGACACACTCCCACAGACACACACACAGACTCCCAGACACACTCCCACAGACACACACAAACACACTCCCACAGACAGACTCACAGACAAACAGACGCACACACAGGCTCACAGACACACTCCCACAGACACACAGGCTCACAGACACACACAAACTCCCACAGACACACACAGGCAGACTCTCACAGACACACACACAGGCTCACAGACACACTCCGACAGACACACAGGCTCACAGACACACACACTCCCACAGACACACACAGGCAGACTCCCACAGACACACACACAGGCTCACAGACACACACAGACACACTCCCACAGGCATACACAGACAGACTCCCACAGACTCCCACACACAGACACACAGGCTCACAGACACACACAGACACGCTCCCACAGACACACACACACAGGCTCACAGACACACAGACTCCCAGACACACGCCCACAGACACAGATACATGTAGACCCCCCCCCCCCACACACACACACACACAAAGATAGAGTCACAGTCACACATGTACACAAACACAGTCAAGCACTCACATACATTACTGAGCTGGTCAAGCACCTTTCCAATTTCCGTGGTTACTGCACCCCCCCCCCCCCAATATTTAATCAGCCCTCAAACATTTTCTTTCCCTCAAGTTGGTGAACTTTTCCCTCTCACTGGGCCAATCCCCTCCCTGTAAAAAGAGCGGAGCTGCAGCAAAGCCTAACTTAACGGAGCAATGGCTGAGCGAGAGGGAATGTCCCGGGAATCGGGACAGCATTCCCATTGCAACCAGCTCCATTCCCCCACTCCCTTCCCAGGGACATGGATGTGCTCTTTAACCCGGCCTTTAATGCAACAGGGGTTGTGAGCTTAAATGGGATCTCAAACGTCAGTTTCAGATTGCTTCACTTTTTTCACCCTGGCTTCTGGACAAGTTCTCCCAGAGTTGTGGACAAGGCCAAAGTCGGGGGGAGAATCTCGCTGCCTGGGACATTCTGTCAAACTGACGGGCTGCTTTCACCTTGTGTTTGAGCGCCACATAGTGGCAAATGGCAGAACAGCAAATAATTAGGCAGAGTGGAGATAAATGGAGCCTCACAGTGGGACAACAATGGGATGCTTTCCATTAGAAGAACTGGGTGTGATAAAGACTCATTTGCCATTTTTGAAACTTGTCCACGATGATGCCCCTGTTGCTAAAATGTATGTAACTTTATAAAGTACAATGTCTAGACTGATCCACCAGGGAGTGCTGCTCTGTCAGGCGTTCTGTCTGTCAGCTGAGATATTGAACTGGGGCCCTGTCTGTTCGCTCTACTTTGACCAGATGTCCATCAGCCGGTGGGCTGCACAGAACATGCTAGAGGCCTTGCAGGAAAAGGTGCTGGCAGATCCCGTGGGATGATTGCCTGAGCACACTGTCACAGTCATTTCGCAAAATGCCTCATCGCCTAAACTTTCAAACAAGCACCACAATGTAGCTGGGCTGGTGGTGAGGAAGGCCCTCTCCGTCAGATTCTTCCTACATGCCCAGGGTCTCACCCCCTCCGCACGTTACTCTCGAGGTGACTGTGGTGGGCGAGAGACCCCTGTCCACCTCCTTGTGGAATGTGCGTTTGCGAAGAAGGTCTGGAGAGAGATGAGGTGGTCTGTGTTCCTGAGGTAAGGGCGGCGCAGTGGCACAGCGGTTAGCACTGCCGCCTCACGGCGCCAAGGACCCGGGTTCGATCCCGGTCCCGGGTCATTGTCCGTGTGGAGTTTGCACATTCCCACCGTGTCTTCGTGGGTCTCACACCCACAACCCAAAGATGTGCAGGCTAGGTGGATTGGCCATGCTAAATTGCCCCTTAATTGGAAAAAAATAATTGGGTACTCTAAATTTATTTTTAAAAGTTCATCCCAAGCAGCTCTGTGACACAGGACTCTGCTCTACAGGCTGTTCTCTGGGACGCAGATCGAGAAAAACATCAACTGCCGCTGAAAGATCATCAACTCAGTGAGGGAAGCGCTTTGGTCTGCCCGAAACCTGTTGATCTTCCAGTGGAAAGAGTTGTTCCTGACCGAGTGTTGGTCACAATGTTGGTTCCAATGTCCAGGACTACAAGCTGAGGGATTCACTAAAGCTTGGGGCAGCCACCACACAGACACAATGGGGGTAGGTTGCAGTCTAAACCTTTCAGCCACAGTGCACTGTGCGGCTGGACATTGTACAGAACCCACTCCCCCCCCCCGGGCTGTATGATTCACATTGAATGTATACGGTGCATATTACACGTATCACAATTGTATTGAAGAACCTCAGAGCATAACATTGGTCTCTGTAAAATACCTGAATATCATTGCACTTTCTGTAATGACCATTTTCAAATGTCTCCAATGGTATTTCAAATATTTTATAAACAATGTATATTTTTGCAAAGTAAAGTGGAGGTAAAAGATCCCATGACACCATTTTCTGGAAGATTAAAGGAGTTATCCCTGGTTGTCCTGGTCAATATTTATCCCTCAGTCAGCGTCAGAGAAACAGATTATGTGGCCAATATGTCATTGCTGTTTGTGGAAGATTGCTATGCCCCGTTTTCTACATTATTTACAACAGTGAATACACTTCAATAGTACCTCATTGGTTATAAATCGGTTTGGGGCATCTAGTGATCATATGAAAGGTGCTATGCGAATGCAAGTCCTTGTTCTCCCCCATCAAACAGCTGACAAGCCAGACTTATTTGCAGTATCCTGGGCATGATTCAGCCCCTGGGCTGTGCCCTCATAGCCTCCACTCTCAACGTTTCCTGCGAGAGGAAGCAGCAAAAGATTATTGAAGTCTCCCCTTCACAAGGCTCGGGATCTGTTGATTCATGTTGATTCTGCTGCTGAGCTTTAACAAGAGGCAGAGAAGCACTTTACCTCATTGTGTATGATACTCGTTTCCTGTCCAATACTTACTGTCTCGCTTTAAGCTAGGTTGCTGATTGAACAATTAATCAGATAGAAAGATTCCAAATTGTTATAATCTCAGGAAGATCCACTCAGAACAATTTTGTCAAGCTAGTTCGAAGTTTATGAGGATTGTAATCATGGATATGAAAAATTGTTGGCGCAAAGACTATTGATTTTGTTTAAGGTGGAACCGTTTCATTTTGTTATCGAATCAGCACTTCAAGTGGTATTAACTTCACAGAGAAGGTGAGTGATGTTAAGAGTGAGAGAACATAAGAACAGGAAGTGGCCAATTGCCCCCTTGTTCTGCATTTATTGCCCATCCCACGTTGTCCTTCAGATGGTGGTGGTGAGTTGCCTTCTTGAACCGCTGCAGTTGCTGAGGTGTAGGTACACCCACTGTGCTGTTAGGGAGGCAGCTCCAGGATGTTGACCCAGCGACAGTGATATATTTCCAAGTCATGGTGGTGAGTGACTTGGAAGGGAACATCCAGGTGGTGGGGTTCCCAGCTATCTGCTGCTCTAGTCCTTCTAGCTGGTAGTGGTCGTGGGTTTGGAAGGTGCTGTCTAAGGAACCTGGTGAGTTTCTGCAGTGCACCTTGTAGATGGTCAGTGGTGGAGGGAATGAATGTTTCTGGAAGGAGGGGCAATCAAGCGGGCTACTTTGTCCTGGATGGTGTCGAGCTTCTTGAGTGTTGTTGGAGCTGCCCTCATCCAGGCAAGTGGAGAGTATTCCATCACACTCCTGACATGTGCCTTGTAGATAGTGGACAGGCTTTGGGGAGTCAAGAGGTGAGTTACTCATTGCAGCATTTGAAGCCTCTGGCCTGTTCTTGTAGCCACATTCACATATATATATTATAGTCAGTGCTCCTCTGAATATTTCTCTTCTCTCTAAGCTCCAAACATATTTACCTTCTCTTTGCATGCTTGCTATGTTGGAATTAATTCTCATTGCACCATTATCTACTTGTAACTACAGAACTTCCACCTCCTTTTGTATCTTCTACCATGTGTGGACTAACAAAATCCAATCTTTTATTCGTATTATCCTCAATTATGTCAGTCTCTCTCTTTCCAACTTTGGCGGTGTTTTACTCTGTGGACCTTTGTTCCTTGTCTGGGTATTCCC
The DNA here is from genome assembly GCF_047496885.1 of Scyliorhinus torazame. Taxonomy (NCBI): domain Eukaryota; kingdom Metazoa; phylum Chordata; class Chondrichthyes; order Carcharhiniformes; family Scyliorhinidae; genus Scyliorhinus; species Scyliorhinus torazame. Next base: position 10,997,183 of record NC_092718.1, read on the forward strand.
CAGTGGGAAAACAGAGGCTTTAGCACCTCTGCTGGTTGGAGGATATTATTACAATGTGATATGTTTACATATAATTGTGGACATACACATTAATATATGTATTCAAGTCAGAATCTTGAGTGGCTTGGAGGGGAACATCCCACTCACCACCATTGTTATAAATTTGTGACTATAGAACCCCTACAGTGCAGAAGGAGGCCATTTGGCCCATCGAGTCTGCACCGACCTTCTGAAAGAGCACCCTACCTAGGGTCAGGACCCCATCCTATCCTCGTAACCCAGTAACCGCACCTAAAATTTTGGGCACTTAGGGGCAATTTAGCCTGGCCAATCCACCTAACCTGCACATTTTTGGACTGTGGCAGGAAAATGGCGCACCCGGAGGAAAGCTATGTAGACACAGAGTGACATCCTCAGATCCATACTGGCTGATTTGTGTAGAATTTGCTAGTTTTATTTTCTGGGCAAGGATGTGGCCCGTGTGAAATGCTAAACCTTGGACTTTGTTCCTCCCTTAAAGACCATCTGATTATAACTGGGTGAAAAAATTAGTTAATTTTTACAGGGACAAATTAACCAGTTTTACCAGAGGGAACTAAATCCTTAATCCCTACAATCTGATCTTCCAGATCACTGCAGACATTCTCAGGATTACAATTCTCTTTACTATAGATATCAGCTTTTTCAGAAGACAGGCAGATAAAGAAGTAACAATGAGTCATTCACCCAATCTATTGTATGCGCTAATTGTGTACTGGCCATTCATGCATCTATAGTTAAAAGACCAGCAAGATGTCCATAAAATGTATGCTATGATGGCTGTTCTATAATTAAATTGTTGTCATGTAAGTCAACTTTGTATCAAAATAATCCTCTTTGTTGAATCCGGTCAATTGAGACACTTTGCATTTATATTTTCAAAACTGACTATCTTATTATGTGCCAACCATAGAATCTGACAGCACTGAAGCTTTTTGAAAGAGCTATCCCATTAATCCCAGTACTCGGGATCTCTGTATATGTATATACAGTCAGATGATCACTAGAGGGCAACACTTACAGGGAGTATAAACACAAGCTCAATCTGTTGTCCCGCTCTCTACGGGTGTCTTGTGGCTAGAGAACAGAAATGCATAGTTAGCTCAGGGTGTAAAGTATATTATTCTAATTCTATCTTGTTTAATTTAACTACGAGTAAAAGTATTGAAGAATCAAACTCACAAGTTAATTGATTAGTTACTCAATAAATTATTTGTTATCACCGGACAACTTTGAGTATTCATCATCATCAAAGTTAAGTAACTCTCGGCATAAACAAATGAGTAACAAATATTACTCCAAGTAATATAACACTCCCTACAGTATCACTGTGACTGCTTGGGGAGGCACATTCTGGGACAGGGTCCTGTTCAATTGGATAGAATTTAGTACTAAATATTAATTGTATAACCATTGGGTGTTAATTGTCTTCAGGTGATAAGTATTAATTGGGAATTCACTGCTGTTGCTGTAACATGCTCACGCACACAAGGAGGTTGGAAGAGGTATGGTTTCAGTTTATCAGTTCATGGAATGTGGCCAACCCAGGCTCAGCCAGCATTTATTGCCCAATCCTAGCTGCCCTTGAGCAGGTAATGGTGAGCTGCCTTTGATTTCATAGAATTGACAGTGCAGAAAGAGGCCATTTGGCCCATCGAGTCTACGCCGGCCCTTGGAAAGGGCACCCCACTCAAGCCCACACCTCCACCCTATCCCCGCAACCCCACTTAACCTTTTTGGACACGAAGGGCAATTTAGCATGGCCAATCCACCTAACCTGCAAATGTTTGCACTATGGGAGGAAACCGGAGCACCCGGAGGAAACCCACGCAGACTCCGCACAGACAGTGACCAAAGCCGGAAATCAACCCGGGACCCTGGAGCTGTGAAGCAACAGTGCTAGCCACAGTGCTGCTGTGCCGCTTAATGACGTTTTTCTGCATTGCCACCACTGTGATACCAATGGGTTTCCCAATGGGGATCAGTCTAATATCCATGCCTGCAGTAGAAGAAGCATCAATAGACTGTGTCAGGAAGCTCAGACTGTACAATAGATACTGGGCACAGAGCTCGGCAGTGATCCAACAATACCTGAATACCCACATTCATCCACATCGCAGGGAGAAAGGAAACTGCTTCAATTTGGCAGAGTGTAGCCCTGGTGCAAGCTCTTAAAACAGCAACTTGTATTTGTATTGTGCCCTTTACATAATGAAATGTCTCAAAGTATTACATAATGAAGATATATGAGCATTCTCCCAATATCGTTGGTAAGATGTGTGAATATCTGACTAACTCTAACGTTTGGTAAACCAGCTGGAGTGCCTCTGAGGAAGTATGGTAGTGTTTTCAATGGCTCTGCAAAAAGGATGGTGCATGATGGTCATTGACATCAGACGTGGGATTGCTATAAAAACAAGAAAGCACAACAGCGCCTATACTTCCTCAGGAAACTAAGGAAATTCGGCATGTCCACATTAACCCTGACCAACTTTTACAGATGCACCATAGAAAGCATCCTATCTGGCTGCATCACAGCCTGGTATGGCAACTGCTCAGCCCAAGACCACAAGAAACTTCAGAGAGTCGTGAACACCGCCCAGTCCATCACACAAACCTGCCTCCCATCCATCTACTCCATCTACACCTCCCACTGACTGGGAAAAGCGGGCAGCATAATCAAAGACCCCTCCCACCCGGCTTACTCACTCTTCCAACTTCTTCCATCGGGCAGGAGATACAAAAGTCTGAGACCACGTACAAACACACTCAAAACCAGCTTCTTCCCTGCTGCTACCAGACTCCTAAACGATCCTCTTATGGACTGACCTCATTAACACTACACCCCGGTATGCTTCACCCAATATCGGTGTTTATGTAGTTACATTGTGTACCTTGTGTTGCCCTATTATGTATTTTCTTTTATTTCCTTTTCCTTTCATGTACTTAATGGTCTCTTGAGCTGCTCGCAGAAAAATACTTTTCACTGTACCAAAATCCAAATCCAATCCACATCCATCCAATTGTCCATTAAGGAAGGAAACATGTCGGGGTCCTTCCAGGGGCCCCTGGAGCTGGAAGGGGCCCATAGAGTGCTGGCGAGGAGGCCCAAGGCTAACGAGCCTCCGCGGGCGGTGCTGGTGCGGTTCCATCGGTTCGTCGATTGGGAGTGTGTGCTCAGGTGGGCCAAGAAGGAGAGGAGCAGCAGGTGGGAGAACGCGGAGGTTCGAATATATCAGGACTGGAGTGCGGAGGTGGCGAAGAGGAGGGCCGGGTACAATCGAGCGAAGGTGATGCTGTGCAGGAAGGGGGTGAAGTTTGGCATGTTGCAGCCGGCGCGACTGTGGGTTACCTACAAGGACCGGCACCAGTATTTTGAGTCTCCGGAGGAGGCGTGGGCTTTTGTTCAGGCCGAGAAGCTGGACACAGACTGAGGGTCGGGATGGGCGTTTGGGGACTGCGGTTGATATGTTGTTGTTTTTTTGAAGTGGGGGGCCTTTGCTTTGCTCCTGGTTTCTTTTTCTCTGTGTTTCTCTCTTTCGGGTCAGTGAGGGTGGTTGGGGCGGGTTGGGCACTGTTTTGGTTGGGTTGGTCGGAGGGGCTCTTGGAGGGGGGTAGGTAAACGGAACAGGGGTGGTGGCCGGCGGTGAGATGGGGCCCCGCGGGGGAGGGGGAGGCCCGAGTCAGGTGTGAGGGGACTGGGCCTGTAAAAGGAGCTGCGTCAGAGGTGGCGGGGCCGGGTAGGTGGTAAGCGTGGGTTTTTTGCCGCGCTGAAGACTGGAGGGGGGCGGGGCAGGGGCGGGGAAGCGAGGGTTGTTTCCCATGCTTAGAATGGAAGGGGGAGAGCCTATGGATGGAGGAGGGTGTGTCACACAATGGGAGGAGTTGAAGGAGAGGCGGGAGTGGCCGGGGTCAGCAGGAGTCAGCTGACTTGCGGAACCGCAATGGGCGGAGTGAATCTGCTGGGATGGGTCCTAGCCGGGGTGGGGGGAGGGGGGGGGAGGGGGGGGGGGGGATCGAGTTGCTACTGCTATGGTCAAGGGGGAGCTGGGGCGAGTGGGGGGGGTCGAGACGGGGGTCTGCCGCCGTGGGGAACGGGCCGGGAGGGGGGTGCGGGCGCGTGGCTGGCCGAGTAGGGGTCATGGCTAGTCGGCGCAGGAGGGGGGCGGGCAGCCCCCTGATCCGGCTGATAACCTGGAATGTAAGGGGACTGAATGGGCCGGTTAAGCGGGCCCGCGTGTTCGCGCACCTGAAGAGGCTCAAGGCGGATGTGGTTATGCTCCAGGAGACACACCTGAAGGTGGCAGACCAGGTAAGACTGAGGAAAGGGTGGGTAGGTCAGGTGTTTCACTCGGGGCTAGATGCCAAAAATCGAGGGGTGGCGATCTTGTTGGGAAAGAAGGTGTCATTCGAGGCGTCGAGCATTGTGGCAGATAATGGCGGTAGGTACGTAATGGTAAGTGGTAAGTTGTAGGGAGAGAGGGTGGTGCTGGTCAATGTGTATGCCCCGAATTGGGACGATGCGGGTTTTATGCGGCGTATGTTGGGTCGGATCCCGGACTTGGAAGTGGGGGGCCTGGTAATGGGGGGAGACTTTAACATGGTGTTGGATCCTGCACTGGATCGCTCCAGGTCTAGGACGGGTAGGAAGCCGGCGGCGGCTAGAGTGTTGAGGGGATTTATGGACCAGATGGGAGGGGTGGACCCTTGGAGATTTGCAAGGCTGGGAGCTAGGGAATTTTCATTCTTCTCACATGTCCATAAGGCTTATTCCCGAATCGACTTCTTCATTTTGAGTAGGGCGCTGATAGCGAGAGTAGAGGATACTGAGTATTCGGCAATAGCCATTTCGGACCACGCCCCGCATTGAGTGGACTTGGAGGTGGTGGAGGAGAGGGACCACCGCCCGCTGTGGCGCTTGGAGGTGGGGCTGTTGGCGGATGAGTAGGTGAGCGAGCGGGTCCGAGGAAGTATAGAGAGGTACTTGGAGACCAACGACAACGGGGAGGTCCGAGTGGGGAAGGTATGGGAGGCACTGAAGGCGGTGGTGAGGGGAGAGCTGATCTCCATCAGGGCCCACAAGGAGCGGAGGGAGCGGGGGGAGAGGGAGAGGCTGGTGGGGGAGATGGTGAAGATAGACAGGAGGTATGTGGAGGTGCCCGAGGAAGGATTATTGAGGAAGAGGCGCAGCCTCCAGGCCAAATTCAACCTGGTGACCACCAGGAAGGCGGAGGTGCAGTGGAGGAAGGCCCAGGGGGCGAGTACGGGGAAAATGGGTTTATGAGTATGGGGAAAAGGCAAGCCGGATGCTGGTGCATCAGCTTCGGAAGCGGGACGCAGCTAGGGAGATCGGGGGAGTTAAGGTCAGGGGAGGGAGCGTGGTGCGGAGTGGAGTCTTCAGGGACTTTTACGAGGAATTGTACCGATCCGAGCCCCCACGGGAGGAGGGAGGGATGGGCCGCTTCCTGGACCAATTGAGGTTTCCAAAGGTGGAAGAGGGACTGGTGGCGGGATTGGGGGCCCCGATTGGGCTGGAGAAGCTGACCAAAGGGATAGGAAGCATGCAGGCGGGGAAGGCACCGGGGCCGGACGGTCTCCCGGTCGAATTCTATAAAAAATATATGGACCAGTTGGGCCCATTGCTAGTCAGGACCTTCAATGAGGCAAGGGAGGGGGGGGGGGGTGCTTTGACCCCGACGATGTCCCAGGCACTGACCTCCTTGATCCTGAAGCGGGACAAGGATCCCCTGCAGAGTGGGTCTTGCAGGCCAATTTTGTTGCTAAATGTAGATGCCAAGGTGCTGGCGAAGGTCTTAGCCACGAGGATTGAGGATTGGGTGCCGCAGGTTATCCACGAAGACCAGACGGGGTTTGTGAAGGGGAGACAGTTGAACGCGAATGTGCGGAGGCTCCTGAACGTTATCATGATGCCGGCGAGGGAGGGAGAGGCGGAGATAGTGGTGGCGATGGACGCTGAGAAAGCCTTCGATAGGGTAGATGGGGGTACCTGTGGGAGGTGCTGAAGAGGTTCGGGTTTGGGAGGGGTTTGTCAGGTGGGTTAGGCTGTTGTATGAGGTCCCGATGTCGAGTGTGGCCACAAATAGGAGGAGGTCCGAGTACTTTCGGTTGCACCGAGGGATGAGACAGGGGTGTCACCTGTCCCCCCTGCTCTTCGCACTGGCGATTGAACCCCTGGCTATGGCACTGAGGGAGTCAAGGAACTGGAGGGGGTTGGTGCGGGGTGGAGAGGAGCACAGGGTGTCGCTCTATGCGGACGACTTGCTGCTGTATGTGGCGGACCCGGTGGGGGGAATGCCGGTGGTAATGGGGATTCTTAGGGAATTTGGGGACTTTTCAGGGTACAAGCTCAACATGGGGAAGCGCGAGCTGTTCGTGGTTCACCCAGGGGACCAGGAGAGGGTGATTGGCGAGCTCCCACTAAAAAGGGAGGAGAGGAGCTTCAGGTATTTGCAGGTCCAGGTGGCCAGGAGCTGGGGGGACCCTGCATAGGTTTAATTTTACAAGGCTGGTGGAGCAAATGGAGGAGGAGTTCAAGAGGTGGGACGTGTTGCCGCTGTCGTTGGTGGGTAGGGTGCAGTCAATCAAAATGATGGTGCTCCCAAGGTTTTTGTTCCTGTTCCAGTGCCTCCCCGTGTTTATCCCGAAGGCTTTTTTTTAGGCGGGTTAACAGGAGTATATGGGGTTTGTGTGGGCGCGAGGGACTCCAAGGGTGAGAAGGGTGTTCCTGGAGCGGAGTAGAGAGGGGGGGACTGGCACTGCCCAACCTCTGTGGGTACTACTGGGCAGCCAATGAGACGATGGTGCGCAAGTGGGTGATGGAGGGGGGGGGGGCGCCACGGAAGAGGCTGGAGACGGCGTCATGTGTGGGTACGAGTATGGGGGCGCTGGCAACGGCGCCGCTGCCGCTCACCCCCAAGGAGGTATACCATGAGCCCGGTGGTGGCGGCTGCCCTCAAAATCTGGGGGCAGTTGAGGCGGCATAGGGGGGAAGGTGGGGCCTCGGCGTGGACCCCAATACGGGGGAACCACCGGTTCGCCCCAGGGAGAACAGGTGGAGGGTTTTCGGGGTGGCACAGGGCAGGGATATGAAAGTTGGGGGACCTGTTTGTGGACAGGGAGTTCGCGAGCCTGGGTGAGCTGGAGGAGAAGTACAGGCTCCCCCCCGGGGAACACCTTCAGGTACTTACAGGTAAGGGCGTTTGCCAGACGGCAGGTGGTGGAATTCCCGAGGCTACTGCCACACACGGTACAGGACAGGGTGCTCTCGGGGGGGTGGGTGGGAGTGGGGAAGATCTCGGAAACTTACCAGGTGATGCAGGAGGAGGAGGAGGCCTCGGTGGTGGAGGTGAAAGGTAAGTGGGAGGAGGAGTTGGGAGAGGAGATTGAGGAAGGGACGTGGGCAGATGCCCTAGGGAGGGTGAACTCTTCCTCATAGTGCGCGAGGCTCAGCCTCATACAGTTTAAGGTGCTGCACAGGGCACACATGACCGGGACAAGGGTGAGCCGGTTTTTTTGGGGGTGAGGACAGGTGTGTTGGGTGCTCAGGTAGCCCAGCAAATTACACCCATATGTTCTGGGCATGCCGAAGGAGCGCTGGAGGATTTTTGGAGGGGCGTGGCGAGGACGGTGTCGGGGGTGGTGGGATCCGGGATCACATCGGGCTGGGGGCTCGCAATATTTGGGGTTGCAGAGGAGCCGGGAGTGCAGGAGGCGAAAGAGGCCGGAATTCTGGCCTTTGCGTCCCTGGTAGCCCGGCGAAGGATTCTTCTTCAGTGGAAAGATGCGAGGCCCCCAAACGTGGAATCCTGGATCAACGATATGGCAGGGTTCATGAAATTGGAGAGGGTGAAATTCGCCTTGAGAGGGTCAGTACAAGGGTTCTTTAGGCGGTGGCAGCCGTTCTTAGACTTCCTGGCAGAACGGTAGACATTGGTCAATGGCAGTAGCAACCCGTGGGGGGTGGGGGTTACTTTACTTTATTTCTGTTTCTGTTATTTACACTGGAGGGTCCACGGGGGTGTATATACCAGTTGTGTTAAGTTGGGGTGTTAATGTTAATTTATTATTTATGGACAGGGGGAGGGGGGTAGGGAGGGTTGCTTTTCTAGACCGTGTTTTGTACTTAACCCTGTTGGATTCCTTTTTCATTTTGTTATTGATATTTTATGAAAACCTGAATAAAAGTTATTTTTTTTTTAAAGGAAGGAAACATGTTGCCCTTCCCCTGCCTGGGCCTTTCTGTAATTGTAGTCTCGCACCATCATGCTTGACTTTCAACTTGCTTCCAAATGGGCGTCGCAAGCCACTCAGTTTTATTAAACCACCTGCTTAAGAAAATTGGAGTTCATAAGAGTAAGGTGTGACTTGATTGAAGTATATATGATCCTAAATGGTCTTGACAAGATGGACGTAGAAAGGATGTTTCCTCTTGTGGGTGAGACCAGAACTAGGGGCCACTGTTTTAAAATTAGGGGCCGCCCTTGGAGAGTAACAAGGAGAATTTAATTTCTCTGAGGACTGTGCAACTTTGGAACTCTCTGCCTCAGAAGCCAGTGGAGGCGGGATCATTGAATATTTTTAAGGGGGTGGTAGTTAGATTCTTATTAGGCCAGGGAATCAAACGCTAGCAGGGGTAAATTGGAATGTGGAACTGTTAACTCAAACAGATCAGCCATGATCTTGTAGAGTGGTGGGGCAGGCTCGAGGGGCCGAATGGCCTACTTCTGCTCCTGTTTCGTATGTTCATATGTTTGTAACTGGGGGATGGCAATAAAAGTCGGCCTTGCCAGCGATGAAAACACCTCAGGAATAAAAGTTTCAAAGTTCTGGATGTGACTTGCGCTCTACTGATTCAAAGTAGACTAAAATATTTGACATCTGCCTTCTCTTCGCCCCCTGCTAACATACCCAGCTTTCATGACCATTAAAATACACCAATATAAAAATGACCCACACTCTATTAAAAAGTCCATGAAGGGAATTATGTTGCAACAAAGTCAAAGAGTTGAGACTGGGTTTGTAAAGGACTTGCACTTTGCTGGTGCAGTTTTATGAGGTAACTTGAAGCCTCCCGATTATGTTAGAAACTTGTAACTTTCCAGCCCAGCTGTTGCTTTATGCATCACATTGTTGCTGTGCTAACTTTAAAAAATATTTTATTATGTGCATGCCTCCTCTCACTTTCTCTCTCTGAACCTCCTGCCACACAAACTGAAAGATGATTCAGTGTGTAAAACGCAAAAGTGTTCGGGGCCTTTCTGTCCCTCAGATTATTTAGATGTGAACATAGACAGTGTGTCGACATGACATCTGATTAAGTACAGTCTTATTCATACCTAGAGTCCACACTGGACACCTTCCTGCAGAAGTCAGGAGTAGGAACTTTGCTTCATTGTCATCTTTCTCTATCACAGAAAGCTCTTCGGAGAACAACAGCATAGTAAAACATTCCAAAACATTTCACAGGAGCATAATCAGGCACAACTTCATGCTGAGCCACAGAAAAAGATTTTAATATCGGTGACTAAAAGCTTGGTCAAAGAGGTAGGCTTTGAAGAATGTCTTGAAGCAGAAGAGAGATGTAGAGATGGGGAGGTTTATGGAAATATGGGAGTTCATAGTATCTTAGAATCCTTACAGTGCAGAAGGAGGCCATTCGGCCCATCGAGTCTGCACCGGTCCTTGGAAAGAGCACCCTACCCAAACCCACCCCTCCACCCTATCCCCGTAGCCCAGTAACTCCACCTAACCTTTTTGGGCACTAAGGGGAAATTTAGCGTGGCCAATCCACCTAACCTGCACATCTTTGGACTGTGGGAGGAAACCGGAGCACCCGGAGGAAACCCACGCAGACACGGGGAGAACGTGCAGACCCCGCACAGACAGTGACCCAAGCCGGAATTGAACCCAGGCCCCTGGAGCTGTGAGGCAGCAGTGCTAACCACTGTGCCACCAAATCCACAACCTTCTGAGTCAAGAGTGAGAGCTACTGACTGGGAAAGCTGAGACAGTAAAATGCAAATCTCAGGATCAATTTACAGAGTACACCAGAGTCTGGGAACCCAAAGAGATTGTCGCCATTTGATTTTGATATTTAAAAAAATATTTCCAGTGACTGGAAGGGTGATCAACAGGGCACAGATTTCAAGGGTGGGTCCAAGAGCCAAACACGACATGTGAAAAAGCATTCTTATACAACGACTGGTTAAAACTGGGAACGCTCTACATCATAGGCTGGGGAACATAGAGCTATGGTAGTTAGTCTTCAAAAGAAAATTGGATAAATGCTCAAAGGTGAAAAATAGTGAAGGGATAAGGGTAAGTGGAAGGGGGTGTGGAAATGAATGGAATGCTGCTTGAAAGAGCTGGTACAGACTTGATAATCTAAGTGGTTTGCTTCTGTGTTGTGCTGTTTTATGATTCACTATAGTTGGAGAGAGCGTGTTGGCCTCGAGGAGGAATGATATGGACTATGTCGGGAGGGATGTTTTAGAGAAAGGAAAGAATCATGACAATGTTTGGGGGTGGGAGAGAGATCTCTACCTCACCAGAGAGGAACGGGATAGGGTGCTTTACTGTCAGAAATTGAAATGTATGCAAACTTGCATACATGGATTTCAATTGAATATTTAGCGTGTGAGATATGGGGCGAGATTTTCCAACCCCCCGCCGGGTCGGAGAATCGCCGGGGTCTGGCGTGAATCCGGCCCCCTCCGGTTGCCGAATTCTCCAGCACCGGAGATTCAGTGGGGGCGGGAATCGCGCCGCACCGGTTGGCGGCCCCCCCCCCCCCCCCCCCGCGATTCTCCGGCCCAGATGGGCCGAAGTCCCGCTGCTAGAATGCTGTCCCGCCGCCGTGGATTAAACCACCTCTCTTACCGGCGGGACAAGGCAGCGCAGGCGGGCTCCGGGGTCCTGGGAAGGGGGCGCGGGGCGATCTGGCCCCGGGAGGTGCCCCCACGGTGGCCTGGCCCGCGATCGGGGCCCACCAATCTGCGGGCGGGCCTGTGCCGTGGGGGCACTCTTTTGCTTCCGCCTTCGCCACGGTCTCCACCATGGCGGAGGCGGAAGAGACTTCCTCCACAGCGCAAGTGCGGGGATGCTGTGAGTGGCCGCTAACGCTCCCGCGCATGCGCCGCCCGGAGATGTCATTTCCGCGCCAGCTGGCGGGGCGGAAATTAGTCCGGCGCGGGCCTAGCCCTTCAAGGTTGGGGCTCGGCCCCCCAAGATGTGGAGGATTCCGCACCTTTGGGGCGGCGCGATGCCCGATTGATTTGCGCCGTTTTTGGCGCCAGTCGGCGGACATCGCGCCGATACCGGAGAATTTCCCCCATGGTGTGCCGAACAAAACCGGGCACACATGCAGGCTGGAGTTGGACAATAATAATTATAATAATCTTTATTATTGTCACAAGTGGGCTTACATTAACACTGCAATGAAGTCACTGTGAAAATCCCCAAGTCGCCACATTCCGGCGCCTGTTCGGGTACACTGAGGGAGAATTCAGAATGTCCAATTCACCTAACAGCACATCTTTCGGGACTTGTGGGAGGAAACCGGAGCACCCGGAGGAAACCCAGGCAGACACGGGGAGAACGAGCAGTAAGCAGGAATTGAACCTGGGACCCTGGCGCTGTGAAGCAACAATGCTAACCACTGCCGCCCAACATCAAAGGGCTCGACAGAGTGAGATTTCCTCAGAAGAAACCAAAATCCTCTATTTTGCCAGATGTCGGCCTTTTCTATTTTGGCGGGTTTGAAATTTACGTTTTCTTTTCTTTCAATCTTTCCCTCATCTCGCGCGCCGTTCAACCAGAGCTTACAATGAAGAGGCAAGCTTAGATTGGGGTAACAGAAGGCACATTTCAAATCACAGCCCAGCAAGGTGCCAACATCCTAAGAAGTGGGAAATTTTGAAAAAGTGAATATTACACGATGATGTCCAACAGGCAATCATTGGACCTCAGGACTCTAATATGTTTTGTAAACAACAGAACTACTGCTATAGATTGTGATGATGTGGAGATGCCGGCGTTGGACTGGGGTGGGCACAGTAAGAAGTCTTACAACACCAGGTTAAAGTCCAACGGGTTTGTTTCTAATCACTAGCTTTCGGAGTGCTGCTAATTTCCTCCCATTCCCCTTTGTATATAATAACCAACAGATTCACAATCATTGAACTGATTTCTCAGTTCACACTGGGATAACACAACTCACACCTGTGGCTACTAAACCTATCCTTCCTTCATGTTCCTTTTAAAAAGATAAATTTAGAGTACCCAATTTATTTTTTGCCAATTAAGGGGCAATTTAACGTGGCCAATCCACCTACCCTGCACATCTTTGGGTTACATACATAGAATTTACAGTGCAGAAGGAGGCCATTCGGCCCATCGAGTCCGCACCGGCCCTTGGAAAGAGCGCCCCACCCAATAAATTAACTGGCAGTGGTTTCTTCGTAACTGGGGCCTTGTAAGGTAGAGATGCTTTTAAGTTTTAGTTTAGTTCAATTTGATGTCAGTTGAAGATAGGCAGTGAGGGAGAAGGCAGCTTTCACATCTCTGCTAGAAACAGTTGGTTTAGCAGGCTAGAGAGAGGCTGAGGTTAAAGGTACTAGAGCAGAGTACTGTTCAGTAAAGACAGACAGAGCTGAGAAAAAGGCTGAGACACCAGAAAGATTTCTGAAGTGATTTGCAGGTTTGTGAGATTTTACTACAGCCTGTGGATCGTGAGTTGAGATGACTATAAAAATTGGTGGCTGGGACTTCCGGTTGCGGCTATGTCTAGGTAGGTCGCACGGTCGGCAGCCCCCGCCGATAACGGACTTTTGGGCCCATTTAAGGAGCGCCAGCGGCACTTTGACGACGATTCCCGGTGTGGGAAGGAAACATTGAGGGTCCCCCAGCGCTGTATGGAGTGGACCAGGAGTGGGGCGGTTAAAAAAGATGCTTTGGAGAAGAGAGGAGAACGGGCGTGAAAAAGCAAGATGGCGGCTGGCGGGTATCAGGCAGCGTGGGCCCAGTGGTCCCGGGAGCAGCAGGAGTTTTTAAGAAACTGCTTTGCGGGTTTAAAGGCGGAGATGCTGGCCCCTATGGAGGCGTCGATTGAAAGGCTGGTGGGGACCCAGAAGGTGCAGGGGACGGCGATCAAGGAGCTGCAGCAGAAGGCCTCTGATAATGAGGACGAGATTCTGGGCCTGGCGGTTAGAGTGGAGGCGCACGAGGCGCTGCACAAAAAATGGCAGGAGAAGCTGGAGGACCTGGAGAATAGGTTAAGGAGGCAGAACCTGCGGATTCTGGGTCTCCCTGAAGGCGTGGAGGGGTCGGATGTCGGGGCATATGTAACCACGATGCTGGGTACGCTGGTGGGCGCAGGGGCACAGAGTCCTGGCAAGGAGGCCGAGTGCGAATGAGCCGCCGAGAGCGATGGTGGTAAGGTTCCACCGCTTCACGAAAAGGAGTGTGTCCTGCGATGGGCGAAGAAGGAGCGGAGCAGCAAGGTGGGAGAACACCGAGATCCGGATCTATCAGGACTGGTGTGCAGAGCTGGCCAAGAAGTGTGCGGGATTCAACCAGGCCAAGGCGGGTCCTCCACGGGAAAGGGGGGTGACGTTCGGGTTGTTACAACCGGCGAGGCTGTGGGTTACATATCAGGACCGGCACCACTATTTCGACACGCCGGATGAGGCGTGGACTTTCATCAACAATGAGAAGCTGGACTCGAGTTAATGGACTGCAGTATGTTGTGGGGTTGTTGGTGGGGGGGGGAGGGGGGGCGGTGTTATGTTGGGGTTTTCCCCGTGTTTTCTCGTGTTTTTGTGGCCCCTTTGCCCTGGGCTCTCGAGGCTTTGGGCGAGGTCGCAGTTGGGAAGAGCTGCGGTCACAGGAGGTGGGGTCGGCCCTGACAGGGAGCGCGGTTTACCCTGTAAGGGGAACCCACAGGGGGATCGGAGGTGGAGGCAGGAGTGGCCTGGGTCAATGGGGGGGTAAGGGGGTTAAGCGGATGCTTGACTGGGGGGGGGGGGGCTGGGATGCTGCTGTGCTGTCTTGGGGGAATCGATGTTAAAGGGGAGAGTCGGGGTGGGGAGCTTCCGCCTGGGGGGCTGGAGGGGTGTGGGAGATATGGGCACGTGGCTGGCCTAAAATAGGAGATGGCTAGTCGTCGGGGTGGGTAGCCCCCGACCAGGCTGATTACGTGGAACGTGAGAGGCCTGAATGGCCGGTCAAGAGGGCCCGTGTGTTTTCGTACTTAAAGGGGCTACAGGCAGACGTAGCCATGCTACAAGAAACGCACCTGAAGATCGTGGATCAAACCAGGCTGAGGAAACGATGGGTGGGGCAGGTTTTTCCACTCAGGGCTGGATGCGAAGAACAGGGGGGTCGCAATTTTGGTGAGCAAGCGGGTGGCATTTGAGGTGGTGGGTATTGTGGCGGATAAAGGGGGTCGCTATGTTATGGTGAGTGGCAGGTTGCAGGGGGCCCAGGTGGTGCTGGTGAATGTGTACGCTCCGAACTGGGACGATGCACAGTTCATGAAGCGGATGTTGAGTAGCATTCCGGATCTGGAGTCATGCAGTTTGGTAATGGCGGGGGGGAATTTAACATGGTCCTGGACCCGGCACTGGACCGGTCTAGATCGAGATCGGATAAGAGGCCGGCAGCGGCCAAGGTCCTGAGGGGGGGTTCATGGACCAGATGGGGGGAGTGGATCCGTGGAGATTTGCCAGGCCAAGGGCGAAGGAGTTTTCCTCCTTCTCCCATGTGCACAAGGCATACTCGCAGATTTTCGTGGTAAGTAGGGCACTAATCCCGAGAGTGGAGGGGGTGGAGTATTCGGCCATTGCGAACTCGGACCATGCCCGCACTGGGTGGAAGTTGTGGCTGGGGGAGGAGAGAGGCCAACGCCCTCTGTGGAGAATGGATGTGGAACTACTGGCGGATGAGGAGGTCTGTGGGCGGGTTTGGAGGTGTATCCAAAGCTATGTGGAGACCAATGATAATGGGGAGGTTTCGGTGAGTGTGGTCTGGGAGGCGCTGAAGGCAGTTGTCAGAGGGGAGCTAATTTCAGTCAGGGCCCACACGAGAAAAGAGGGATAGGATGGAGAGGGAGAGATTGGTGGGGGAGATACAGGAGGTATACGGAATCCCCCGAGGAGGGGTTGCTGAAGGAGCGCCGGAGCCTGCAGGCGGAGTTTGAGCTGCTTACCACGGGAAGGCTGAGGCTCAGTTGAGGAAGGTACAGGGAGCAGTGTACGAGTATAGGGGAGAGGCAAGTAGGATGCTGGCGCATCAGCTGCGGAAGAGAGAGGTGGCCAGGGAGATTGGGGGATTAGAGATAGGGGGGGGGGTGACACGGTGCTGAGCTAGGCTAGGATTAACGAGGTCTTCAA
The DNA here is from genome assembly GCF_047496885.1 of Scyliorhinus torazame. NCBI lineage: Eukaryota > Metazoa > Chordata > Chondrichthyes > Carcharhiniformes > Scyliorhinidae > Scyliorhinus > Scyliorhinus torazame. The sequence continues at coordinate 11,012,632 of NC_092718.1, forward strand.
GGACTTTTACGGCAAATTGTACGAGTCAGAGGGGGCGGCGTGGAGGCGGTTGGAGGCGGCGTCTTGTAAAGATATTAGCCTTGGGGGCACTGATAACGGCACCGTTGCGCTTCCGCCGACGCGGTACACCACGAGCCCGGTGGGTGGCGGTGACATTGAGGATCTGGGGGCAGTGGAGACGGCACAGGGGGGAGGCAAGGGCTTCAGTCTGGGTCCCGATACGGAACAATCACAGGTTTGTTCCGGGTTGAATAGACGGGGGGGTTTCTAAGTTGGCACAGGGCGGGTATCAAAAGGGTGGGGGGATTTGTTCATTGATGAGACTTTTGCTAGTCTGAGGGCGCTGGAGGAGAAATTTGGGCTACCCCCGGGGAATACCTTTAGGTACATGCAGGTTTGGGTGTTCGTGAAAAAGCAGGTGGGAGAATTCCCGCTGCTGCCTGCCCGGAGGATACAGGACAGCAGGTAGCATTGTGGATAGCACAATTGCTTCACAGCTCCAGGGTCCCAGGTTCGATTCCGGCTTAGGTCACTGTCTGTGCGGAGTCTGCACATCCTTCCCGTGTGTGCGTGGGTTTCCTCCGGGTGCTCCGGTTTCCTCCCACAGACCAAAGATGTGGCAGGTTAGGTGGATTGGCCATGATAAATTGCCCTTAGTGTCCAAAATTGCCCTTAGTGTTGGGTGGGGTTACTGGGTTATGGGGATAGGGTGGAGGTGTTGACCTTGGGGTAGGGTGCTCTTTCCAAGAGCCGGTGCAGACTCGATGGGCCGAATGGCCTCCTCTGCACTGTAAATTCTATGATTACAGGACAGGGGTGGAAGGACAGGTGTGTGAGGTGCTCAGAGAGCCCAGCAAACCACGTCCATTATGTTCTGGGCATGCCCGGCACTTACAGGATTTTGGAAAGGCTTCGCGGAGGCTATGTCCAAGGGTCTTGGATACTCGGGTAAAACCGAGCTGGGGGGATAGCGATATTTGGGGTATCAGACGATCCGGGAGTGCAGGAGTCGAAAGAGGCCGGAGTTCTGGCCTTTGCCTCCTTGGTAGCCCGGAGAAGGCTCTTGTTAATGTGGAGGGACGTGAAACCCCCCAGCGTAGAGGTCAGTGACATTGCGGGGATTTCTCGGGTTGGAGAGGATAAAGTTTGCCTTGTGAGGGTCCTTGCAGGGGTTCTCCAGGCGGTGGCAACCGTTCCTTGACTTTCTCACAGAACGTTAGGTGGAGGTCAGCAGCAGCAGCAAACCGAGGTGGGGGGGAGGGGGAAGGGGGGGGGGAGGGGGGGGGGGGGGGGGGGTGGGGGTGGGGGGGGGAGTTTGGGTGGTGGATGGATTTAATTTATAAAGGGCAGATTCCCCACCTTGTTTTGTTAAATGGTTAAGTTGTTTCCTGTTTTATTGCTATGTTTTCTTTTCGCTGTTTTTCTTGTAGTGGTTTGTAAAAATTATTGAAAAATTTTGAATAAAAACAAATTGTTTTTAAAAAGAAAAGAATTGGTGGCTGGATCTCAGAATTTATGTAAAAGCGGCCAAGACAAAGAAGGGGTTGGTGCAAACTCATGGACTGGATTCACTGTTAAAAGTGGAATGGAGAATTTGTTTAAAAGTGTCGTTTGGAAAACCTGGTCTGAATTTCAGAATGCAAACTGCATACTTTTTGAATGATTTCAGAATGGAAAGCATACTTTTTGAGAGAAGAGTTTAAAGTTCAAGGAGTGCAGTTTGGAAACTCTCATGTTACAATTATGTGCAGCAATTCGGAGGAGAAATCCAAAGACACTAACTTGGGTTCAGAGCGGAGTTCGTTGTATTTTGACCATGGTCATCCTGTGTGCTTAAAACTGACTTTGTGTGTTAATGAGACCATTGTGGCTTAAAATGTACTTTGTCATCCATGTCAATCCTAAAACATGTGTGCAATTGTTAAACTAAAGGGGGAATGAAGGAGTATTGTATTATAATCCAATTTATTCATGTTTAATAAATGTTCTTTTCTTGTTAAAACTAATTAGCGATGTGTTTCTGCTCCGCCACATTTTATTTTTATAAATGTTGTGGTCTTTAGAGCCAGGGTTCCAATCTGGGATCTTCCAGTCCCATTATACCATCAACTGGGATCATAACACCATGATTAAAACAAACCATCCTTTGATTAAATTATGGTGTGTAATCACTCCCAGGTTTTTAGTCCAAATCTTGTGTGTGTGCTTAGACTATTATAAGCCTCTGTTGGGGAATATGCAGCTCTGCGTGTGTTTTATACTCGACAAAATAATATGCTTTATAGCAATCAGCTGGCAAGGTGGGAATTGGATCTGAGCCAACAGCATTTTACTTCACAGGCCTCTCGGGTTTAATGGAAGGTGACATTCCTGTAGAACGCACATGAAGGAGCATTCCCTCACATTTTGGATAAAACGGTTTAGTGCCTCCTTAAAGAGGAAAGGAGCTTATGATTTGTTTGCTCTGTGCTACAGCCGATCCAACTTGAAACTAGTGACAATTTGTACATACCCCTTATTCACTGGGATAACTTTTCCAATCCTGCAATCTCAGTAAGGAAGTTGCACTTAAAGCCGATCAAAGACTTTGGAACAACATTGCAGAGACAACTCGTTACATTTTATAATCAACCCAAATAATTGCCATGTTCCATATTGTTTTTGTATCTTCACCTGGGGGGAAATTGTGAAGGAGTGGAGGGGTGGAGTGGAGCCTGATTAACAGTTTGACAACTAGTGACATGAATGCTCAACACACTGGATGGCACGGTGGCACAGTGGTTAGCACTGCTGCCTCACAGCGCTGAGGACCCAGGTTCAATCCCGGCCGCAGGTCACTGTCTGTGTGGGGTTTGCAATTTCTCCCCATGTCTGCGTGGGTTTCACCCCCACGACCCAAAAATGTGCAGCGCAGGTGGATTGGCCATGTTAAATTGCCTCTTAATTGGAAAAGCAAAATGATTGGCCATTCTAAATTTTTTTTTAATGAATGCTCAACACACAACCAAAGTTGTCTCTATATCAGTTAATAGTGGGGATTAGATCTGTATTGTAGGAGGTTTTTAATGGGATCTCACATTCCTTATGATGAGGAGTTGAGGGATAATCCTGTTTATCCCAAAGCAGGTTTAATGTCCTCCTGAGAGTCTCCTGTCATGGACTGAGCACATTCACTCACATTCATCAGCTGGATGACAGTATTCAAATACATTCTATCTATACTGTGAACTGGCCATTGGGACACAATGTCCCTGCACCTATCAGAGAGCTATGAAGATGGCAGACATTGACACTGACAGATGGGACATGGTTGTTGACAGCCATGAGCTCAGCTGGTCAAGAAAAGGGCCTAGACAAGACCAGGTTGCATCTCCTCAGCCCACAGTCTTCCTCTGCAGCAAGTGTGACAGAGAGAGACTGCCATGCCAGGGTGGTGCGCCTGAGACACACTAGATGATTATTAACACAGAGTTGACCACCTACTGCACAAATCATCACCTTATACAGAAGGCTGCCAATGAATGATATTGATGGCCAACATATACTGACAGAAAACCCATAATTATTTAAATACACTTACCAAATAACAGGAATGTAATCTTCATTCAGGCTTCTTAAGCTGTTAACAATACATATCTATTACTCTACTTATATACCATTTTAAGCTCTCAGTTAATTTATATTGATACATATGCAGGAAGAACATCAGTAAGCATCTTTTATGTAAAAATAATGGAAACTGCATAAGTAACAGTAGGGAGTCACAAGTAACAATATTCCGCTGTTTAAACATTAGGACATTAATGCCATCTCATTGTACTAAATTTTATAAGGTCCTTTTTAAAATTAAAAAATAACATATCCCAAGGTGCTTCACAGACAAGTTAGCAGATAGATTTGCACTGCTTTAAGACAGGACAATGAAAACTTGGTCAAAATTTTAACTTTTAAGGAATGAATTAAAGGAGTCGGGAAATGTGGAGAGGTGGAGAGGTTTAGGGAGGGAATTCTAGGTTTTATGGCCTCGAGAGTTGAAGGCATGTCCTCCAATGGTGGGGCGAAGGAAATTGCATATCAGATCAGGATTATGAAGAGTACAGAGATCTCAAATTGTGTAAGACTGGAGGAGATGACATGGACAAAAGGTTATTGACCTGAAATATTCAGTGATGTTTTTTCCTCATAGGTGCTGCCAGACCTGCTGAGTATTTGCAGCACATTCTGTTTTCATTGTGCCGTACTCGCTACATGTCATGTCTCAATGTTCTCACATAATGAACATCAGTAAGCATCTTTTATGTAAAAATAATGAAAACTCCAAAAGTAACAGTAGAGAGTCACAAGTAACAATATTCCGCTGTTTAAACATTCGGACATGAGCTTAAGGCATGTCAGTTATCTTTGATATTCCAATATTTTCAACATTTTGGAGCTGACCTTTTTTTTACAAAAATAAATTGAAACCTTTTAAACTCATACAGTGAACATTTCAACCTTTCTCCAAACCATTCATCAACCTACAGCAATCACTGGAAAGTCGAAATCTGGATTATGATTTCCGTGGGTCAGAGCACATGAACAATGCAGCACATGCTGACATTGCAATCCTCCTTTGTTCCTGGAGGCAGTTCAGACAAACAGGTTTCTCACTCTTTGTTCATTACCTGGCTCTTGATGCATTGACTATTCTTTACTGTTTCCTCTCTCGCAGAGGGTGACATTTGCAATATAACTCATTATCTAGAACAATAAGATTGTTGATGGAATATTCTTCGACAGGGGAAAATGTTCATCTTTAAACCCCAGGCTCGAAAAGGAAATGTTGTATGGTGTGTACATATCTCCATGACGTTGACTACAGAATTAAGATCAATACAATTGCAACCTAAGGTAAAAAGTTATAATGTTCACTTTTATTACCCTAATCACATTATTTCTTGTTGCATCCCTGAATTCTATTATGTTTATATATTTTGTTCAAGGTGACAGACCTCCTATCACTTGCACGACAGTTTTCCTTTAATCTTAATGAAATGCCCAATACAAGCAGATCATCAGTTACTAAAGCTCAAGATTCTCACAACCTGTCCTGACACCTTCAACGATTCATGGAGATATACACACAGGTCCTCCTGCTCCTCCACCACCTATAGAATTGTACCCTTTATTTTATGTTGTCTCTCTGCCTTCTTCCAACCAAACTTAATCACCTCACACTTTGCACTAAATTTCACTCATAGAATTTACAATGCAGAAGGAGGGCCATTCGGCCCATCGAGTCTGCACTGGCCCTTGGAGGAGCACCCTAGCCAAGCCCACACTCCACCCTATCCTGTAACCCAGTAACCCCTCCAAACCTTTTTGGACACTAAGAGCAATTTAGCATGGCCAATCCACCCAACCTGCACATCTTTGGACTGGGAGAAAACCGGAGCACCCCGAGGAAACCCACACAGACACGGGGAGAACGTGCAAACTCCGCACAGACAATGACCCAAGCTAGGAATCAAACCTGGGACCCGGGAGCTGTGAAGCAACAGTGCTAACCACTGTGCTACCGTGCCGCCCACCTGCTATTTATCTGCCCATTCTACAAACTCAAGTTATCTTGAAATTCCACATTTTCCTTCTTATGGTTCACAATACTTAAAAATTTTGAATCATTTACAAATTTTGAAATTGTTCCCTGTGCCTCAAGGTCTAGGTCATTAATATATATATATATATATACATCAGGAAGAACAGGGAACATAACACTGGTCCCTAGAAACTCCTCATTAATTTTCCTCCAGTCTGAAAACCAATCATTCCCCAGTACTCTTTGTTTCCTGTCTCTCACTCAATTTCCCATGTTGCTATTTTTCTTTCATTCCATGAGCTATAGCTTTGCTCACAAATCTGTATCAAGTTAATTTTTATCAATTGCCTTTTGGAAATCCAGATACATCAAATTAACAGCATTGCCATCATCAACCCTCTCTGTTTCCTCATCAAAATACTCAAGCAGCTTATTTAAACATGACTTACCCTTAACCATTAGACCATAGGAGCAGAATTAGGCCATTCGGCCCATTGAGTCTGCTCCGCCATTCAGTCATGGCTGATATTTTTCTCATCCCCATTCTCCTGCCTTCCCCCCATAACCCCTGATCCCCTTATTTTTTATTATCTTAATAAATTAAGGTACCCAATTCAATTTTTCCAATTAAGAGGCAATTTAGCGTGGCCAATCCACCTAGCCTGCACATCTTTAGATTGTGGGGGCGAAACCCACGCAAACACGGGGAGAATGTGCAAACTCCACGTGGTCAGTGACTCAGAGCCGGGATCGAACCTGGAACCTTGGCACCGTGAGGCAGCAGGGCTAACCCACTGCGCCACCGTGCTGCCCTCTGATCCCCTTATTAATAAGGAACCAATCTATCTCTGTCTCAAAGACACTCAGTGACTTGGCCTCCACCTTAATTGACCTGCATTTGTCCAAGTGACTCTTAACTCTGTCCTGAATTATCAATTCTATTTCTTCCCCACCGATGACGTAAAACTGACTGGCTTGTAGTTACTGGGCTTATCTTTACACCCTTTTTGAACAAGGGTGAAGCATTTACAATCCTCCAGGTGTCTGGCACCAGCCCCGAGTCTAAGGGGGATTGGGAAATTATGACCAGTGTCTCCACTATTTCCACAATCACTTCCTTCAGTCTACTTGAACGCATCGCATCCAGTTCTGGTGCCTGTAAGGGTCCTTCCTGTTTATTCCCTGTTTATTTCCTTATTTCTCCTTTCATTTATTTTGCTGTTGCACTTTTGATCTATTAATGATTGATGGACATCTTACTCTAAGGCAAGCAGCCCATAAGACGCCTGTACCTTTAAAGGTACCTTTAAACAGAAGAATCCCAAGGCTGAGCTGGTTTAAACTGACAACTGCAGACTGACCAGTATCAGTGAGGACTCAGTTTTATTGATTGGCTGATGACCAATGAATTGGCCTAAAAGGTTGTGTTCTGTCCGGTAACAGGGGGCGATTGGATCTGATCCCACTGATGTTTTTCAGAGTCCCAAGGCTTGAATTTGGTTTCAGTTTTGATTTGGGCAGGCTGGTGAAGAGATCCAACTCACTCCCTCCAAGAAGATCCAGCTATTCTCTCCAGAAGCACTGTGAGTGTTGACTCTGTCTTCAGGCAGTCTCTGGGCGTTGTTCTCTTGAGACTGCAGAGACCTGAAGTCAAACCACGAGTGGAAAGAAAAGTTTGATTTGAAATAAAGTGTCTCTCCAGAAAGATAGAGGCCTGAAAGCAAATAAATGAACAGTCTGATGAGAAATAAGGTGTCTCTCAAGAAAGCCTGCTGCCTGTGACTGCTGCATTTTCTAAACTACAGGGGTTGCAAATGAATGAGTCTACAAAGAAGTTCATTACCAGCTGAAAACTAAAGGCTCTAGTCTGCAAGATCGCTGTGAAGAAAGTGCGCTAAAGAACCACCATTGGAAGCAAAGACTCTTAACTTTTGACTTTCAGCCATATGATTCTCACCCATTCCCCCTCTGTGCTTGTCTGTCTTGTGTGTGTGGGTAGAGGGTGGGACAGTTAAAGGGGGTAGTAGCTTTTAGTTTGTCATTAACCAGTTGAACCCGGGCCGAGATTCACAGAGTGGGTACAGTGGGTACAGTCATTATATAAGGAACTGAGGGCGAGTGTCCGCAGAAACAATATGAGTTTGGGATACTTTGCTCTGCACCGGGGGGGACCACTCTGTTATTTATATTAGTGATAGAGCCTTTGGCCATCGCTTTAAGGAGCTTGGGACTGTGGAAGGGAATAGTACGGGGGGGGGGGGGGAACATAGGGTATCTCCATACGCAGACAGTTTATTGTTAGATATATCAGAGCCGTCAGTGCGTTGATGAGGAACGTAATGGACATTCCCCGAATTTTGGGGTCTTTTTCAGGCTATCAATTAAAGCTGGAATAAAGTGAATACTTTGTGGTGTCCAGGCTGGGAGTGGAGGCAGGGTAGGGAGGGCTGTCATTTCGCAGGGCAGCAACCCACTTCAGGTATTTGGGGGTACAGGTGGTGCGGGACTGGGGTGGGGGGGGGGGGACTTTGTCGGTACAATTTTACAAGCTTGGTGGGGAAGGTGAAAGCAGATTTGGCAAGTTGGGATAGTCTTCCTCTGTCACTGGCAGGTGACAGGTGGTCCTGCAGGGTACAGGTGATTAAAATGAATGTGTTGCCGCGATTTCTGTTTCTATTTTAGCTTCTGTCGATCTTTTTGCCGGATACCTTTTTTTAAGGAAGGGGACAAGTTGATCACCTCATTTATTTGGATGGGGAAGTAGCCATGGTTAGGAAGGTGGTCCTGCAAAGAGGGCGGCAGGCAGTGGGGGTTGGGCCTCCCGAATTTATTATATTACTTTTGGACGGCGAATGCCGAAAAGATGAGGAGTTGTGTTGGGGGGATTGGGGGGGGGGGGGGCAGGGGGGGGGGGGGGCAGGGGGGGGGGGGGAGAGTCCCAGTGGGTTAGAATAGAGGAGAGTCTGTGCATGGGGTGGGTTGAGGCCGTTGGCAACAGCACCGCTCCCGATGGCCCCGGGTTAATACTCTGGGTGTACGGTGGTGGTGGCAACACTAAAGATTTGGAGGCAGTTGAGGCAGCATTTTAAGCTGTGGGCTTGGTCAGAGGAGATGCTGATTAGGGGGAACCATAGGTTTAAGCCAGGGAAGCTGTACAGGAGGTTTCGGCGATGGGAGTTGAGGGGGATCAGAGTATTAAAAGAACTGTTCCTGGGGGGACGTTTTGCGAGGTTGGAAGAGTTGGGGGAGAAATACGGACTGGGGCAAGGGGAAGGGTTTAGATACCAGGAGCTCCAAGTCTTTGCTAGAAAGGAGGTTCAGAGCTTCCCGATAGCGCCGACCCCCTTATAGTTGACGGCAGGGGGAATGGAGAAGAGGGTGGTGTGAGCGATCTACGGGAGGATTTTGGGGGAGGACAGGGTGTCCATGGAGGAGATCAAAGCCAAGTGGGAGGAAGAGTTGGGGGAGGCTATGGAAGACGGTCTGAGGTGTGAGATACTCTGGAGGGTAAACGCCTCAACCACATGCGCGAGGTTGGGGCTGATGCAGCTAAAGGTCATGTATAGGGCGCACCTCATGAGGACATGAATGAGCCAACTGTTGGAGGGGGTGGAGGATGTGTGTGAACGTTGTGGGAGGAGCCCCGCAAACCATGTTCCCATGTTTTGGTCCTGTCTGAAGCTGGATAAATATTGGAGGCAGGTTTTTAAGGTCATCTCGGGGTTAGTGCACGTGAACTTGGAACCAGGGCCCCTCGAAGCCATTTTTGGGGTTTCGGGCCGGCTCGGGCAGCAGGCAGGTGCGGGGGCAGATGATTTAGCTTTCGCCTCGCTGATTGCCTGGAGGCAGGTCCCGTTGGGGGTGGCGGTCATCTTCTCCACCCTGTGCCTTGGCTTGGTGGGAGGACCTGCTGGAATTTCTGACTCTTGAACTCTTTGAGCTGAGTGGGATGAATGAAGGGTTCTACAACTCATGGGGACTGTTAATCCTGCACTTTCGAGAATTGATTGCCATCGAATATTACGGGGAAGAGGGGATGTTGGGGCTATTGTTGTTCTTGATCATACTGTTTACTGATCAACTTTAAGTAAAGACAACCTATCCAATGCCACCTCATAAATTTTAAACCCTTCAAGTTTCTGAACTTATCTCCTCTTTCCCCATCACCTGGGAAGCATCTTGTTCCTTGGTAAAAACAGACGCAAAGTATTAATTTAATACATTAGCCATGCCCCTGTCTCCATGTGTAAATCCCCTTTTTGGTCCCGAATCAACCTGAGTCCTCGTGTTACCACTCTTTTACTATTTATATGCTTATAGAAAACTTAGGATTCATTTTCATGTTAGCTGCCAACATCTTCTCATACTCTCTCTTTGCTTTTCTTTTTTGTTTTTTAATTCCACTCTGAACTTCTATATTCAGCCTGGTTCTCAAGTACATTATTCACCTGATATCTCTCATTAGCACACTTTTTCCCACTTCATCTTAATCTCTATCTTTTTCATCATGAAGGGAGCTCTGTATTTAGTTTTGCCCTTTATTTCCCCTTTCTGGGACGATACCGTGACTGTACTTGAACTATCGCTTCTTTAAATGCAACCCATTGTTCAGTCATAGCCGTTCTTGCTGATCTTTGATCCCAATTTATATGGCTAGATCAATTATGACCCGATTGAAGGTTGACTTTCTCTGAGTTAATTATTCTTCCTCTGACTTGCTCCTTGTCTTTTTCCATTGCTAACCTCACCTTTATGATGCAATGACCATTATCCCCTACATTTTCGCCGGCTGAAAGTTAATCCACTTAGCTCAGCTCATTCCCAAGAATCAGGTCCAGCAGTGCCTCCTTTCTTATTGTACAAGAAACATACTACTGTGGAAAAGTCTCCTGGACACACAATAGGAATGCTTGCCTTATGTGCCCTTTGCACTGTGAACTTTCCATAATATATTCAGATAATAAAAGTCCACTATTATAACTACTCTTGCACCTCCCTGTAATTCCCTTGAAACGTTATTTGGAAATAAACCTGTCCCACTAATAGGTGGTCTATAGACTACACTGAGTAATGGAATCCATGTTATTTGATCCTCAACTCTAGCCAAATAGATTCTGCCCTTAACCCCTCTGGAACATTCTCTTTCTGTAACACTGCAATGGTCTTCTTAATCAATACCATCACCACCTTCCCTTTTTCTGCCTCTCCTTGCATCCAGGGATATTTAATAGCCATTCCTGGCTTTCTTTGAACCAGGTTTCTGTTATCGCCACAATATCATATTTCCACACGGATATCTGCATCTGAAATTTACCAAACTGATTTATCACACGCCATGCATTCGCACACATGTACTGCAACCCTATTAGACTTTAGATTTAGTGGCTCCATCCTTAAACATGAGAATCCCGTTTCAACAAGAACTTGTATTTATAGAGCAATTTTAACACAATAAAACATCACAAGGTGCTTTGCAGCAATATTACAAAACAGAAAAAGGTGCTGAACCAAATACGGACATTAGGCTGGTTGGCGAGGCAGTGGTATTGTTGCTGGACTAACAATCCAGAGGTTCAGGGCAAGATCTGGGGACCTGGGTTCAAATCTCACCATGGGCAGATGGTGCAATTTTTGAATTAAAAAATCAGAAATTAAAAGTCTAATGGTGATTCTGAAGTTATTGCTGATTGTCATAAAAACCCATCTGGTTCACTAATGTCCTTTTAGTGAAAGAAATCTGCTGTCCTTACCCGGTCTGGCCTACCTGTGACTCCAGATCCATGGCAATGTGGTTGACTCTCAAATGCCCTCTGAAATGTAGGGCAGATAGTGATGGGTAATAAATGCCAGCATTGCCCACATCCCATAAATGAATTTTTTAAAAGAACAAAAGTTTGGTCAGGCTTTAAGGAGTGTCTTTAAAGGGGGGACGAGTGCTGGGAGGAGGCTGAGGCACCTGAAAGTGGTGTTTTACGCGTTCATTATAAGACACGACTGGTAATATAACTCAACACATTTATTGATTATCTCATATAAATAAAGACTGCTATCGCAAGCCAATATGTTGTAACATTCCATACGAGAATAAATGCATCGAATGCACGTTGGGTGATTGTAATTGCCGGTTTTGTCCCTTTTCCAGTTCTCCTGACCGAAGGTACATTCTGTTTCAGCACCTTGGAGAGCGGCTGTGCGCAGGCGTGCCAGAGCCAAGTGGCCCCCCCTCCCTCTCCCGGCAAAGCCTTTTGATTGACACATTCAATAGCCAGTTAAAAAGGAGAAACAACCGAGGAAAGGCCAATGGGAGACTGGAAGGGGCGGGCCTCCAGGGTTGGTTGATTCAAACGGATGATCCGAGTTGTCTTCAAAGCACAAAACGAGGAGGCAGCGCGAAGATGGATTTGTGCCCCATTGAGTGCAGAGAGTGAGGGGAGGGAGTGAGGGGGCTGTACACCTACAATCATTAACAAAAAGAGTTGACTTTATGGAATACAAATTCCCTCTGGGTGGGATGAATGGGTTAAGTTGATGAAGTTTACCAGCGGATGGTATGATCCCAGCAGCAAACCTGGAGTCAGTGGATGCGATGGAGAGCAGCTGGTTAACGCAGAGGATGGATGACCTCATGTTGAATACTACTGCAAGGACTTACAATTCAACCGTGGGGCCACAGAGCTCCAATCTGTATGACATTGACATCCCCGGGGACGGGTCCCCAGCTCTGAGGATCAGCATCTCCATCGCCTATTCCATCGTCTGTGCCATTGGGCTGGTGGGGAATTTGCTGGTCTTCTTCCTGATGAAGATGAAACAAGGGCGCAAGAAATCCACCATCAACTTCTTCATCCTCAACCTGGCAGTGACTGACTTCCAGTTCGTGCTAACCTTGCCCTTCTGGGCAGTGGACACTGCTCTGGATTTCAGCTGGCCCTTCGGGGACGCCATGTGCAAGATCATCCTGTCCGTCACCGTGATGAACATGTACGCCAGTGTGTTCTTCCTCACGGCCATGGGCACCGTGCGGTACTGGTCGGTGGCTTCGGGGCTGAAGAGCAGGAGGGGCCGGGTCTGCTGCTCGGTGAAGTGGGTCAGTTTTGTCCTCTGGGTCGCCGCCAGCCTCGCCACCCTGCCCACCGCGCTCTTCTCCACCGCCAGCACGTTTGCAGGCGAGAAACTGTGCTTGCTGAATTTCCCGGACGATGGGCAGTATTGGCTCGCCCTTTACCACATCCAGAAGATCACGCTGGCCTTTGTCCTGCCCACCATCATCCTGTCAATCTGCTACTTACTCCTGGTGAGGTTCCTTGGACAACAGCACATCGCTACCAACAACCCCAAGAGAAAATCGCGAGTGACCCGGTCCATCACCATCGTCATGCTCTCCTTCTTTCTCTGTTGGCTCCCCAATCATGTTATCACCCTCTGGGGGGTCTTAGTTAAGCTTAACGCGGTGCCCTGGGACAAAACATATTACATCCTCCACGCCTATGTGTTCCCAGTCACTATCTGCTTGGCACACACAAACAGCTGCCTGAATCCGGTGTTGTACTGCCTGTTGAGGAGAGATTTTAGGAAATCAATGAAGGAAGCTTTCTGGAAGATGTCCTCGCCCGGGGTGACCCACCCGTGTGCCATTCGACCCTTTTCGGGCACCTTAAAACAGGAACTGGGTGAACAGGTGGGCATCCCTCTGAATATTATTGTGAGCGAGCACTGTAACGCAACTTCTGTTTGAATCCCAACAACAACTGGGAGACCCCAGTTAAACTGTTGTGTCCTGTGTCCTCGCACCCTGAGTGAGGGGCGGCGGGGCGAGTTATTCTAATAAACTCCTGCCCAAAACCAGTGCCCCGGCCAAGCCCAACACTACCATATCTCAGAGCACACAAGGGTTCAGGCAAGTGTGGAGTTCTCTCCCAGGCACGGATCATTCGCCATCCCATAATTGGAGATCGATCCTTTTTCTGTTTCTCTGGTAGATTTAGATTGGATTTGTTTTTTAAATGTGTTTTTAAGTCAAACCGTATTGATGGAATTCATCAAAGCCCAGGACAGGTGAATGACAATATCCTTCATTCCTGGATTTAAATGCATGGGATTTATTCCAGGATTTGGGGATGGGGTGAGGATTCCTGGGGCATGGGGGTGAACTTCGTGGCGGCCAACGTGTGAAAAACTCTCGCCAGCTTTGTGAACGTCTGATCACCGGGAGCTGGCGGCAGGGAGGCTGGATGTGAAAGTCAATGAATTGCCCCCATTCATTCAGCAGCTTGTAGCATCTCCGCCTTCAAGCAACCGGTTCAGAAACCCCAGTGAAAACGACAGGGGAAGCAACTGGGGGGGGGGGGGGGGGGGGGAGACGGAGTGATTCCCAGTGGAAAGGAATGTCTCGTCTCACGGAATAATTGCGGAATATTGAAGGAATTCTCGGTGAGGCGCTGCCTCTGATACCTTCGAGTGAATTTGTATTCTCTGTGTCTCTGTGTGTGTATGTCTGTGTTTAATCCGTGCGTTATTCTGAATGTTGATCGTGTAAATTAGTGACTGGCTTTCCGTCGAGAATTTGTGGCAACTCACTTTTAATATTCGGTAAGATAATAAAATGAAATAAAATGTCCTGAGCTTTTCTGTCATTGCACGAATTGAAATTCCTGGGGGTGACGGGAGTCCATCCCAGGAACAAATCCCACCCCTCACCCTGGGCGTTTTCTCCCTGTACAGAGGGTGGGAATCGGCAAACCCTTTGGGGCCAAGATTTCCACAAGTCATCAAACCTCGAGAAGGTTTTTTGTTTGCTAAGTATGTTCATGAATTGCAGGGAAATGTATTATCCCCCCCCCCCCCCCCCCCCCCTCCCATTCTCTGCATCCAGGGCAATGTATGGGCAAAAGCGACAATCCTGGTATGGGATACACACACACATAGCAGAATCTCACTTCTTTCTCTCCGAAAAGTAAAAAATGAAACAGCGCACCTCTCGAAACGAGTTCGAAAGGATTCTCCTCTTTCCTATTGACAAGGAGCATCGGTCTGACTCCGCCTGGAGGACGGTGCACAGCTCTGGCCTGGGTGTTATTTCAACTAAAGGTTCAGAAACAGGCGGAGGTTGTGTAAAACGGAATGATTTACAAGTCGATTACAGAACTGAGCGCTTCTACCGCACTGGGGAAGGCTGAACTGGTTGGTGTTAGGGGCCAGGGGTTAGAGAACCCCGAAGTGTATCATGGAGTTCACCTGACCCACAACTTTTAATAGATTGTGGTATGGGGAGCACACGGCCCACTCGACAGGTGTGGTACAGCAGAAATGGAAAAGTTTTTTTTAAAAGCTAAACAATGTTTATTCTATGAACTCAAGTTAACCTTTTTAAAACATGCAGTGAACATCTTAGCAACCATTAAGTCAAATACAACCCCTAAAGACTACAACACTAAGTAATCCTTTAAGCTTTCCTTTTAACATCCGTAAGACTTAAAACACCTTTTACCAAAAGCACATCAAGTTGAAGTCACTACTGTTATTAGTTTTAAATCACCAGGATCGATTTACAGTGTTTAGATTACAGAGAGAGATTCATACACCTTCTGGCTGTGACTGCAGCTATCCAGCTCTGAAAACGAAACCAAAAAACACCCTGCAGCAAACAGCCTAAAACGAAAGTAAAAAGCTGACAGACAGCCCCGCTCCATCCACACTCTGACATCACTGCAGTAATAAACACCCATTTCTTAAAGGTACTCTCACTACAGATACTTATAAACACACCCATTTATAAACACCCATTTCTTAAAGGTGCTCTCACATGACATTGGGACACTTTTATCTTGCAGTTAGAATGTGGAGTGCTGGCTAATCCGTTGGAGGTGTTTAACAACTCGAAGAGGGTTGATGGGGAGGGGTTTCCAGAGAAGGCCAGAAGTGTTTTTACTTTGGGGGCAGAATTGGAGACCATTGAATCTAAAATAGTCACTGATCAGTCTCATAGGGAATTCAGAAAGAAGGCATTTACCCAGAGAGCATTTACAATGTGAAATGGGTTACCCCGAGGAGCGGTTGAGGTGAATAGCATCGGTATTGTACCGAGGGGGAAAAGCACGATAGAGGGATGAAGGGAAGGATTTTCTGATGGGTTTGGATGGAGTGGGGGGGGGGGGGGGTAAGACGGACACCATCGAGCGCTTCAGCCAAATGGCCTGTTTCTGTTAGAAGAACAGAAAATGCTGGAAATGCTCAGCATTGCTGGAGAGAGAAGCAGAATGGATGTTTCAGGTCGATGCTCTTTCACCAGAATTAGAAAAAAGAGATGTAACAGGTTGAAAGCTAGTAAAGAAAGCAAGACCAGCATCTATGCAGTGCCCTTGGCAGCCACTAGATGTTGCAAAGACCTTGACAGCCAACAAAGCACTATTGAACTTAGAAATATAGAAGCTAGGAGCCGGAGGAGGCCATTCGGCCCTTTGAGCCTGCTCCGCCATTCATGATGATCATGGCTGATCATCCAACTCAGTAACCTGTTCCAATTTCCCCCCGATATCCTTAGATACCTTTAGCCCCGACTTCCGGGTGCGGCGATGACCAGCTGAGTCGCACGTTTCGGCAGCTCCCGGTGTAACGGACTTTGGGGCTCTTAATAAGAGCCCCAACGGCAATTTTAACGGCTAAAAGTACTGTGCAGTGAACCAGAAGGGAACCCCCCCTGGATACGGATGGAAAAAGGAGAGGAAGGTGGCCGGATTGCAGTGGATCCTTTAGAGCAGCGGCAAGGAAGGCAAGCAAAAACCAAGATGGCGTCGGAAGGTGGCAGTTTAATATGGGGCCCTGAACAACACGAGTTTTTGAAACGCTGCGTGGAAGAACTCAAAAAGGAAATGAAGAAGGAGCTGTTGGCCCCGATATTACAGGCGATCGAAGGGCTAAAAGAGGAGCAAAAGACCCAGGAGCGGGAGCTTCGGGTCGTGAAGGCAAAGGCTGCCGAGAATGAGGACGACATACAGGGCCTGGTGGTGAAGACGGAGATGCACGAGGCACACCATAAACGATGTGTGGAAAGGCTGGAGGCGCTGGAGAACAACGCGAGGAGGAACAACCTAAGGATTCTTGGCCTTCCTGAAGGTGCGGAGGGAGCGGACGTCGGGGCATATGTGAGCACGATGCTGCACTCGTTAATGGGAGCGGAGGCCCCGGCGGGTCCGCTGGAGGTGGAGGGAGCATACCGAGTGATGGCGCGAGGACCGGGAGCAGGAGAAATTCCTAGAGCCATAGTGGTGCGATTCCTCCGTTTTAAGGACAGAGAGATGGTCCTTAGATGGGCAAAGAAAACTCGGAGCAGTAAGTGGGAGAACGCGGTGATCCGCGTATACCAAGACTGGAGTGCGGAGGTGGCGAGAAGGAGGGCGAGCTTTAATCGGGCCAAGGCAGTGCTTCACAAAAAGAAGATAAAATTCGGAATGCTGCAACCGGCAAGACTGTGGGTCACATATCAAGGGAGGCACCACTACTTTGAGACGGCGGATGAGGCGTGGACTTTTATCGTGGAAGAAAAATTGGAATGAGCAGGTTATTAAAAAAAAGAACGTTTGAAACAAAGTGGTGGGGCGAGTATGGGGGGCGAAGAAGGGGGGAAAGAGGAGTTTTATGTTATTAATCCTGCGATGTGGTAACTTTTCTCTCTTCCACAGGAGGTGGTGGGGGGAGGAAAGGAGGTGGAAGAGATGGGGCGTTGGCCATTGGGGGTGGGGCCAAGGGGGAAGCGCGGGCTCGGTTCCCACGCTATGATAATCATGGCGGGAATAGGGAAGCAGGAAGGAGGGGGCATCGCACGGTGCGAGCCGAGGTCACGGGGGGAAGCCGAGGTCGGCCAGAGTTTGCTGACTTCTGGGAGCAACATGGGGGGTGTAACTACGCTAGTGGGGGATCTAGCGGGGGGGGGTGGGAGGGGGGAATTATTGGGCTGCTGCTGCTGGGGAGAGGGGGGAGCTGGTATGGGGTGGGATGGGCGGGGGGGCACCGCCTGGGGGGGACACAGCTGCGTGGGAACCGGGTGAGGAGCTGGAAAAAGGGGATGGCTAATCGACATGGGGGGGGGGGGGTAAAAAGCCCCCCAACCCGGCTGATCACATGGAACGTGAGAGGGCTGAACGGGCCGATAAAGAGGGCACGGGTACTCGCACACCTTAAGAAACTTAAGGCAGACGTGGTTATGTTACAGGAAACGCATTTGAAACTGATAGACCAGGTGAGACTACGCAAAGGTTGGGTGGGGCAAGTGTTCCATTCGGGGCTAGATGCGAAAAACAGGGGGGTGGCTATATTAGTGGGGAAGCGGGTAATGTTTGAGGCAAAGACTATAGTGGCGGATAGCGGGGGCAGATACGTGATGGTGAGTGGCAAACTACAGGGGGAGACGGTGGTTTTGGTAAACGTATATGCCCCGAACTGGGATGATGCCAATTTTATGAGGCGGATGCTAGGACGCATCCCGGACCTCGAGATGGGAAAGTTTGTAATGGGGGGAGATTTCAATACGGTGTTGGAACCAGGGCTGGACAGGTCGAGGTCCAGGACTGGAAGGAGGCCGGCAGCAGCCAAGGTGCTTAAAGATTTTATGGAGCAGATGGGAGGAGTAGACCCGTGGAGATTTAGCAGACCTAGGAGTAAGGAGTTTTCGTTTTTCTCCTATGTCCACAAAGTCTATTCGCGAATAGACTTTTTTGTTTTGGGAAGGACGTTGATCCCGAAGGTGAGGGGAACGGAGTATACGGCTATAGCCATTTCGGATCACGCTCCACATTGGGTAGACTTAGAGATAGGGGAGGAAACAGAAGGGCGCCCACCCTGGAGAATGGACATGGGACTAATGGCAGATGAGGGGGTGTGTCTAAGGGTGAGGGGGTGCATTGAAAAGTACTTGGAACTCAACGACAATGGGGAGGTCCAGGCGGGAGTGGTCTGGGAGGCGCTGAAGGCAGTGGTTAGAGGGGAGCTGATATCAATAAGGGCACATAAAGGAAAGCAGGAGAGTAGGGAACGGGAGCGGTTGCTGCAAGAACTTCTGAGGGTGGACAGGCAATATGCGGAGGCACCGGAGGAGGGACTGTACAGGGAAAGGCAAAGGCTACACGTAGAATTTGACGGGTACTGCAGAAGCACAGTGGAGGAAGGCACAGGGTGTACAGTACGAATATGGGGAGAAGGCGAGCAGGTTGCTGGCCCACCAATTGAGGAAAAGGGGAGCAGCGAGGGAAATAGGGGGAGTGAGGGATGAGGAAGGAGAGATGGAGCGGGGAGCGGAGAGAGTGAATGGAGTGTTCAAGGCATTTTATAAAAAATTATACAAAGCTCAACCCCCGGATGGAAGGGAGAGAATGATGGGCTTTCTGGACCAGCTGGAATTTCCCAAGGTGGAGGAGCAGGAAAGGGTGGGACTGGGAGCACAGATTGAAATAGAGGAAGTAGTGAAAGGAATTAGGAGCATACAGGCGGGGAAGGCTCCGGGACCGGATGGATTCCCAGTTGAATTTTACAGGAAATATGTGGACTTGCTTGCCCCGCTACTGATGAGGACCTTTAATGAGGCAAAGGAAAGGGGACAGCTGCCCCCGACTATGTCTGAGGCAACGATATCGCTTCTCCTAAAGAAGGAAAAGGACACGCTGCAATGCGGGTCCTATAGACCTATTTCCCTCCTAAATGTAGACGCTAAGATTCTGGCCAAGGTAATGGCAATGAGGATAGAGGATTGTGTCCCGAGGGTGGTCCATGAGGACCAAACTGGGTTTGTGAAGGGGAGACAGCTGAATACGAATATACGGAGGCTGCTAGGGGTAATGATGATGCCCCCACCAGAGGGGGAAGCGGAGATAGTGGTGGCGATGGATGCCGAGAAAGCATTTGATAGAGTGCAGTGGGATTATTTGTGGGAGGTGCTGAGGAGATTTGGTTTTGGAGATGAGTATGTTGGATGGGTGCAGCTGTTGTATAGGGCCCCAGTGGCGAGTGTGGTCACGAATGGACGGGGATCTGCATACTTTCGGCTCCATAGAGGGACAAGGCAGGGATGCCCTCTGTCCCCATTACTGTTTGCACTGGCGATTGAGCCCCTGCCAATAGCATTGAGGGGTGCCAAGAAGTGGAGGGGAGTGCTTAGAGGAGGAGAAGAACACCGGGTATCTCTGTATGCGGATGATTTGTTGTTATATGTAGCGGACCCGGCGGAGGGGATGCCAGAGATAATGCGGACACTTCGGGAGTTTGGAGAATTCTCAGGATATAAACTGAACATGGGGAAAAGTGAGTTGTTTGTGGTGCATCCAGGGGAGCAGAGCAGAGAAATAGAGGACTTTCCGCTGAGGAAGGTAACAAGGGACTTTTGTTACTTGGGGATCCAGATAGCCAAGAATTGGGGTACATTGCAGAGGTTAAATTTAACGCGATTGGTGGAACAAATGGAGGAGGACTTCAAGAGATGGGACATGGTATCCCTGTCACTGGCAGGGAGGGTGCAGGCAGTTAAAATGGTAGTCCTCCCGCGATTCCTCTTTGTGTTTCAGTGCCTCCCGGTGGTGATCACGAAGGCTTTTTTCAAAAGGATCGAAAAGAGTATCATGAGTTTTGTGTGGGCCGGGAAGACCCCGAGAGTGAGGAAGGGATTCTTACAGCGTAGTAGGGATAGGGGGCGGCTGGCACTACCGAGCCTAAGTGAGTACTACTGGGCCGCCAATATCTCAATGGTGAGTAAGTGGATGGGGGAAGAGGAGGGAGCGGCGTGGAAGAGATTGGAGAGGGCGTCCTGTAGGGGGACTAGCCTACAAGCTATGGTGACGGCCCCATTGCCGTTCTCACCGAAGAAATACACCACAAGCCCGGTGGTGGTGGCGACTTTGAAAATTTGGGGACAGTGGAGACGGCATAGGGGAAAGACGGGAGCCTTGGTGGGGTCCCCGATAAGAAACAACCATAGGTTTGCCACGGGGAGAATGGACGTTCGCTTCAGCCTTGTCTTTTGCACTGATGTGCTGGGGATATTTGTGGAGCATCCTCCTCAAGTGAGTTGATAATTGTTCACCACCATTCACTACTGGATGTGGCAGGACTAATCCGTTGGTTGTGGCATCGCAAAGTTTTGTCTATCACTTGCTGCTTATGTTGTTTTGCATAAAAGTAGTCCTGTGTTGTAGCTTCACCAGGTTGACACCTCATTTGGCTCCAACTCCATCTCCAGGTTTGCTGACGATACGACCATGGTGGGCCGGATCTCGAATAACAACGAGTCAGAATACAGGAGGGAGATTGAGAACCTAGTGGAGTGGTGCAGCGAGAACACTGTCTTCCTCAATGGCAGCAAAACTAAAGAGCTGGTAATTGACTTCAGGAAGCAAAGTACTGTACACACCCCTGTCAGCATCAACGGGGCCGAGGTGGAGATGGTTAGCAGTTTCAAATTCTTAGGGGTGCACATCTCCAAAAATCTGTCCTGGTCCACCCACGTCGACGCTACCACCTGTCATGATATCCATATTAACATATCATGGTGCAATCACACACACACACTGATGGACAGATCGACGGACCAATCAACACACACACAACATCACAGCCAATCACCAGTGAGAGCACACGCACTATAAAACAGGGAACACCACAGTTCCCGCTCATTCCACCAGGAGATAGCTCAGAGCACAGAGCTCACAGCGTGCTACTCAGACATACACCATGTGCTGCGGGACTCTCTAAGATAGTGCTAGGGCTGGGTCCACAGGTTAACTGGTGAAGTACGAACCACAGCCAGAAGTTAACAGTTGTTATTAAACAGAATAATAAAACAGAGTTGTACCATCTACAACCGTGTTGGTTCGTTTGTATGATGAAAGAGCCCGCCAAAGACAAGGCTGAGGCATTCGCAACAATCTTCAGCCAGAAGTGTCGAGTGGATGATCCATCTCGGTCTCTTCTAGAGGTCCCCAGCATCACAGATGTAAGTCTTCAGCCAATACGATTCACTCCACATGATATCAAGAAACGGCTGAGGACACTGCATATTGCAAAGGCTATGGAGCCCTGACAATATTCCGGCAATAGTACTGAAGACTTGTGCTCCTGAACTTGCCACACCCTAGCCAAGCTGTTCCAGTACAGCTACAACACTGGCATCTACCCGGCAATATAGAAAATTGCCCCGGTGTGTCCTGTACACAAGAAACAGGACAAATCCAACCCAGTCAATTACTGCTATTCAGTCAACTCTCCATCATCAGCAAAGTGATAGAAGAAGTCATCAACAGTGCTCAATAACCTGCTCAATTTGGATTCTGCCAGAGTCACTCAGCTCCTGACCTCATTACAGCCTTGGTTCAAACATGGACAAAAGAGCCGAATGCCAGAGGTGAGATGAGAGTGACTGCCCTTGACATCAAGGCAGCATTGATTGAGTGTGGCATCAAGGAGCCCTAGCTGAATTGGAGTCAATGGGAATCAGGGGGAAAACTCTCCGCTGGTTGGAATCATACCTGGCACAAAGGAAGATGGCTGTGGTGGTTGGAGGTCAATCACTTCAGCTCCAGGACATCACTGCAGGAGTTCCTCAGGGTAGTGTCCTAGGCCTAACAATCTTTAGCTGCTTCATCAATGACCTGCCTTCCATCATAAGGTAGAAGTGGAGATGTTTGTGGATGACTGCACAATGTTCAGCACTATTCGCAATTCCTCAGATAATGAAGCTGTCCATGTCCAAATGCAGCAAGACCTGGACAATATCCAGGCTTGGGCTGACAAGTGGCAAGTTACATTTATGCCACACAAGTGCCAGATAATGACCATCTCCTACAAGAGATAAAGCAAACATCACCCCATGGCATTCAATGGTATTACCATCACTGAATCCCCCACTATCAACATCCTGCAGGTTACCATTGATCAGAAACTGAACCGGACTAGCCACGTTAATCCTGTGGCTACCAGGGCAAGTCAAAGGCTGGGAATCCTGCGGAGAGTAATTCGCCTCCTGACCCCCAAAGCTTGTCCACCTTCTACAAGGCACAAGTCAGGAGTGTCACTCCACTTGCCTGGATGAGTGCAGCTCCAGCAACACTCAAGAAGAGCAACACCAACCAGGACAAAACAGCCCGCTTGATTTCTCCTCCTTCCAGAAACATTCAAACCCTCCACCACCGACAAACAGTGTCAGCCGTGTGTACCATCTACAAGATGCACTCCGGTACTCACCAAGCCTCCTCTGGTAGTACCTTCCAAACCCACGGCCACTACCATCCAGAACAGTGTTTTTCAAACTTTTTTTCCCGGGACCCACGTTTGCCAACTGGCTGATCTTCGGGACCCACTTGATGGCCGGCACAGATCTGATGGGCCGAAGGGTCTCTTTCTGTGTTGCAAAACTATATGACTCTATGAAAGTAGAGATACATTCAAAGTGCAGAGGAGAGCCAAGAGATTGATGTCAATGTTTGAATTACGAAGAAAAATAGATTTACATTTTCTAAGCACCTTCACAACCACATGAGTATAAAGTAGTTTGCAACCAATAAAGTGCAGTCACTGCTGTGATGCCAATTTATGGACAGCAAGAGCACTCAAGCAGCAATGTGAAAAAGACCAGATAATCTGTTTTTGTGATGTTGATTGAGAGCTAAATGTTAGTGAGGCCATCAGGGATAATTCCCTGCTCTTATTCAGTGTAGTCCCATGGAATACTTTACATCCACATGAGAGGCAGAGCCTCCTTGAAACATGGTAACGGGAAAATGACATTTCTAGCAGGGCAGCATCCCTGCAGTACTCACTTAGCCTAGATGTGGGGGTGAACCCACACCCATCTGATGTAGAGACAAGAGCGTTACCCACTGAGTCACAACACAGAGGAAAAACTGCAGAAATTTAGGGTTAATAGCCCTTAATCTGAAAGGTAAACTTGCAGGAGAAGATGCAATATGCTAATAAATGGTTGGGAAAGATGAATCCAGAACATTGCTGTAAATTAAACTGTGAGAGTAAGACAAAGGCATACAGGTTTAAACTCGGAAAAGCTGCTTTTGGGATTGATATCAATATTTTTTTCATTTATGGTGCATGATGATTTTTTTTGGGAGGGGGGGCGGGTGCAGACATAGGCAGCGAGTGTCCATAAAATTCTGAGGATTTTCCTTTGTAGCTGTTGTGGAACCGACCGAGTGTGATTGTTCCGTGCCAGGTTTAATCTGGTCCCTATTGTACAGTTTAAATCTTTCAATACATAATTAAAATTTCAGTGAGTTTTGCTCCGGGTGAGGATCGATACCCAAACCCAGAAAGAAAGAAGACAGTTTTCTCCAAACCCTATTGTCCCTCACAGATTTTGAATGGATGCGTAAAATCTCCAACCTGATGTTTGGCTTCCCAAAAGCTCCTTCCAACGAGAGGACCGAGAGAGAGAGAGAGTGTGTAAGAGGAGGGCTTGCAGCGTGGGGTCTGTACGAGCTTCTCTACAGAAATGGGTACTGAGTCTCTTGATGGGTGAACCTGAAAAGCTACTCAGTTTAAGTTTAGTTGATTGAAAGATTTCAGTTCAGTGAGAGTCGGATTGATTGGTGACGACCCGATGGCCGTTACTCGGCTTCAGTCTTGTCCGTGTGACGGTTCCAAATTACAGCTAACCGTCTGGCTGGCTGTTGGGATGTCTGTTAGCCAGCCAGCCCACTCTATTGCTCACTCCTGGGCCATGCATTCTCCCGTATCTCTCCTCACAAAATCCATTTTCGTGGCATTTTCTGTTTTCCATCCTGATCTTACCCAGTAGTTGGGTTACCTATGTTAATTTCAGGGTGTGCCACGACCCTTTTTACATTTGGCCGCGACCCACCCGCGTGTCACGACCCCCACTTTGAAAAACCTTAGAATAAAAGGGAGTCACTTTAGAACAGAGATGAGGAGAAATTTCTTCAGCCAGAGAGTGGTGGGTCTGTGGAATTCATTGCCACAGAGGGCGGTGGAGGCCGGGACGTTGAGTGTCTTTAAGACAGAAGTTGAGAAATTCTTGATTTCTCGAGGAATTAAGGGCTATGGAGAGAGAGCGGGTAAATGGAGTTGAAATCAGCCATGATTGAATGGTGTAGTGGACTCGATGGGCCGAATGGCCTTACTTCCACTCCTATGTCTTATGGTCTTATGGTCTAAAGCCTGATCTAGAAGGACAAGAGCAGCAGATACCTGGGAACCCCACCACCTGGAGGAACCCCTCCAAGTCACTCACCACCCTGTCTCGGATATATATCGTCTGTTCCTTCACTGTCGCTGAGGCAAAATCCTGGAACTCCCTCCCTAACAGCACAGTGGTGTGCCTACACCTCAAGGACTACCGCAGTTCAAGAAGGCAACTCACCCCCACCTTCTGAAGGGCAACTAGGGATGGGCAATAAATGCTGACCTAACCAGCAAAGCGCACATCCCATAAATGAGTCTTTAAAATACAACTGCGTGGATCCGGGGTCACATGGGGGTGACGGCGGCTGATTCTGTTCCCTAAAGGGTACAAATGAACCAGATGGGTTTTTACAATAATTGTCGAGATCATCATTAAACTTTTTATTGTAGCTATTTATTGGATTCAATTACCACCGTCTGTGGGATTCAAACCCTACTCGCCAGAAATAAACACCCGAGTCCCTGGATGGCCACTGAGCCAACGCCTCCCCTTGTATATTGATGGAACAGAGGGGGGGAAAGGACAAAAGGCAAGGTCTGAGAAAACCAGCACAGGTTAAACAACAAATGTAATGACGGTGCTTGGGGAAACAAAAGGATGCTATATTGTGCTATAGTGAGAGTTTGGTGACTAAGGGAGTTAGGTGAGGAGGGAGTAAGGTGCTCCTTTCATTTTGTTTCCTACATTTCCGCAAAGACTGAGAAGAGAGCCAGGAGTTTCCAGAGAGTGCAGCTGACTGGGAGCAGAGTCGGAGGGCGGAGGTCCAGTTGGTCCACAAGGCAGCTATATTCTGTAAGGTAAGAGGGGATGGAGGCTAGGCCAGTTGCATGCTCCTCCTGTAGGATGTGGGTGGTGAGGGATACCACCGGTGTCCCCGCTGACTATACCTGCGGGAAGTGCACCCAACTCCAGCTCCTCAAAGACCGTGTTAGGGAACTGGAGCTGAAGCTGGATGAACTTCGGATCATCCGGGAGGCAGAGGGAGTGACAGAGAAGAGTTACAGGGAGGTAACTACACCCAAGGTACTGGACAAGAATAGCTGGGTTACAGTCAGGGGAAAGAAAACAAACAGGCAGACAGTGCAGGAATCCCTGGTGGCCATTCCCCTTCAAAACAAGTATACCGTTTTGGATGCTGTTGGGGGGGATGACCTACTGGGTGAAGGCCCTAGCGGCCAGGTCTCTGGCACTGAGTCTGGCTCTGGGGCTCAGAAGGGAAGGGGGGAGAATAGAAAAGCAATAGTAGTAGGAGATTCAATGGTTAGGGGAATAGATAGGAGATTCTGTGGTCGCGAGCGAGACTCCCGGAAGGTATGTTGCCTCCCGGGTGCCAGGGCTAGGGATGTCTCGGATCGTGTCTTCAGGATCCTTAAGGCGGAAGGTGAGCAGCCAGAAGTTGTGGTGCACATTGGTACCAACGAAGTAGGTAGGAAAAGGGGTGTGGAGGTAATAAACGAGTTTAGGGAGTTAGGCTGGAAGTTAAAAGCCAGGACAGACAGAGTTGTCATCTCTGGTTTGTTGCCGGTGCCACGTGATAGCGAGGCTAGGAAATGGGGAGAGAGTGCAGCTGAACACGTGGCTGCAGGAATGGTGTAGGAGGGAGGGCTTCAGGTATTTGGATAATTGGAGCGCATTCTGGGGAAGGTGGGACCTGTACAAGCAGGACAGGTTGCATCTGAACCAGAGGGGCACCAATATCCTGGGAGGGAGGTTTTCTAGTACTCTTCGGGAGGGTTTAAACTAATTTGGCAGGGGAATGGGAACCGGATTTGTAGTCCAGCAACTAAGGTAGCCGATATTCAGGAAGCCAAAGCGTGTAGTGAGGCAGTGGGGAAGGGAACACTGACAAAGGAGAGTACTTGCAGGCACGGAGATGGGTTGAAGTGTGTATACTTCAACGCAAGAAGCATCAGGAATAAGGTGGGTGAACTTAAGGCATGGATCGGTACTTGGGACTATGATATGGTGGCCATCACGGAAACTTGGATAGAAGAGGGGCAGAAATGGTTGTTGGAGGTCCTTGGTTATAGATGTTTCAATAAGATTAGGGAGGGTGGTAAAAGAGGTGGGGGGGGAGGTGGCATTGTTAATTAGAGATAGTATAACAGCTGTAGAAAGGCAGTTCGAGGAGTATCTGCCTACTGAGGTTGTATGGGTTGAAGTCAGAAATAGGAAAGGAGCAGTCACCTTGTTAGGAGTTTTCTATAGGCCCCCCAATAGTAGCAGAGATGTGGAGGAACAGATTGGGAAACAGATTTTGGAAAGGTGCAGAAGTCACAGGGTAGTAGTCATGGGTGACATTAACTTCCCAAACATTGAGTGGAAACTCTTTAGATCAAATAGTTTGGATGGGGTGGTGTTTGTGCAGTGTGTCCAGGAAGCTTTTCTAACACAGTATGTAGATTGTCCGACCAGAGGAGAGGCAATATTGGATTTGCTACTTGGTAATGAACCAGGGCAAGTGATAGATTTGTTAGTGGGGGAGCAATTTGGAGATAGTGACCACAATTCTGTGACTTTCACTTTAGTAATGGAGAGGGATAGGTGCGTGCAACAGGGCAAGGTTTACAATTGGGGGAAGGGTAAATACGATGTTGCCAGACAAGAATTGAAGTGCATAAGTTGGGAACATAGGCTGTTAGGGAAGGACACAAGTGAAATGTGGAACTTGTTCAAGGAACAGGTACGTCGTGTCCTTGATATGTATATCCCTGTCAGGCAGGGAAGAGATGGTCGAGTGAGGGAACCATGGTTGACAAGAGAGGTTGAATGTCTTGCTAAGAGGAAAAAGGAGACTTATGTAAGGCTGAGGAAACAAGGTTCAGACAGGGCGCTGGTGGGATACAAGATAGCCAGGAGGGAACTGAAGAAAGGGATTAGGAGAGCTAAGAGAGGGCATGAACAATCTTTGGCGGGTAGGATCAAGGAAAACCCCAAGGCCTTTTACACATATATGAGAAATATGAGAATGACTAGAGCGAGGGTAGGTCCGATCAAGGACAGTAACGGGAGATTGTGTATTGAGTCTGAAGAGATAGGACAGGTCTTGAACGAGTACTTTTCTTCTGTATTTACAAATGAGAGGGGCCATATTGTTGGAGAGGACAGTGTGAAACAGACTGGTAAGCTCGAGGAAATACTTGTTAGGAATGAAGATGTGTTGGGCATTTTGAAAAACTTGAGGATAGACAAGTCCCCCGGGCCTGACGGGATATATCCAAGGGTTCTATGGGAAGCAAGAGATGAAATTGCAGAGCCGTTGGCAATGATCTTTTCATCCTCACTGTCAACAGGGGTGGTACCAGGGGATTGGAGAGTGGCGAATGTCGTGCCCTTGTTCAAAAAAGGGACTAGGGTTAACCCTGGGAGTTACAGGCCAGTTAGTCTTACTTCGGTGGTAGGCAAAGTCATGGAAAGGATACTGAAGGACAGGATTTCTGAGCATCTGGAAAGACACTGCTTGATTAGGGATAGTCAGCACGGATTTGTGAGGGGTAGGTCTTGCCTTACAAGTCTTATTGAATTCTTTGAGGAGGTGACCAAGCATGTGGCTGAAGGTAAAGCAGTGGATGTAGTGTACATGGATTTTAGTAAGGCATTTGATAAGGTTCCCCATGGTAGGCTTATGCAGAAAGTAAGGAGGCATGGGATATTGGGAAATTTGGCCAGTTGGATAACGAACTGGCTAACCGATAGAAGTCAGAGAGTGGGTGGATAGCAAATATTCAGCCTGGATCCCAGTTACCAGTGGCGTACCGCAGGGATCAGTTCTGGGTCCTCTGCTGTTTGTGATTTTCATTAATGACTTGGATGAGGGAGTTGAAGGGTGGGTCAGTAAATTTGCAGACGATACGAAGATTGGTGGAGTTGTGGGTAGTGAGGAGGGCTGTCGCCGGCTGCAAAGAGACATAGATAGGATGCAGAGCTGGGCTGAGAAGTGGCAGATGGAGTTTAACCCTGAAAAGTGTGAGGTTGTCCATTTTGGAAGGACGAATATGAATGCGGAATACAGGGTTAACGGTAGAGTCCTTGGCAATGTGGAGGAGCAGAGAGATCTTGGGGTCTATGTTCATACATCTTTGAAAGTTGCCACTCAAGTGGATAGAGCAGTGAAGAAGGCCTATGGTGTGCTCGCGTTCATTAGCAGAGGGATTGAATTTAAGAGCCGTGAGGTGATGATGCAGCTGTACAAAACTTTGGTACGGCCACATTTGGAATACTGTGTACAGTTCTGGTCGCCTCATTTTAGGAAGGATGTGGAAGCTTTGGAAAAGGTGCAAAGGAGATTTGCCAGGATGTTACCTGGAACGGAGAGTAGGTCTTACGAGGAAAGGTTGAGGGTGCTAGGCCTTTTCTCATTAGAACGGAGAAGGATGAGGGGCGACTTGATAGAGGTTTATAAGATGATCAGGGGAATAGATAGAGTAGACAGTCAGAGACTTTTTCCCCGGGTGGAACAAACCATTACAAGGGGACATAAATTTAAGGTGAATGGTGGAAGATATAGGGGAGATGTCAGAGGTAGGTTCTTTACCCGGAGAGTAGTGGAGGCATGGAATGCACTGTCTGTGGAAGTAGTTGAGTCGGAAACATTAGGGACCTTCAAGCAGCTATTGGATAGGTACATGGATTACGGTAAAATGATATAGTGTAGATTAATTTGTTCTTAAGGGCAGCACAGTAGCATTGTGGATAGCACAATTGCTTGACAGCTCCAGGGTCCCAGGTTCGATTCTGGCTTGGGTCACTGCCTGTGCGGAGTCTGCACATCCTCCCCGTGTCTGCGTGGGTTTCCTCCGGGTGCTCCGGTTTCCTCCCACAGTCCAAAGATGTGCAGGTTAGGTAGATTGGCCATGATAAATTGCCCTTAGTGTCCAAAATTGCCATTAGTGTTGGGTGGGGTTACTGGGTTATGGGGATAGGGTGGAGGTGTTGACCTTAGGTAGGGTGCTCTTTCCAAGAGCTGGTGCAGACTCAGTGGGCCGAATGGCCTCCTCTGCACTGTAAATTCAATGATAATCCATGATTAATCTAGGACAAAGCTTTGGCACAACATCGTGGGCCGAAGGGCCTGTTCTGTGCTGTATTTTTCTATGTTCTATGTTAAAGGGTCAAGTCCATTTGACATCTCCAATCCACCTTCTGGTGGGGCAAGCTTATGCTCACCTTTCCCAAAATGTTTCTGAAGCATTTCAATTAAATAAAGTTTAAGTCTCCGCCCCATCAATATGGAATGATAAAAGTTCACAGAGCTATGGGCTATGTCCTCGTCAATTGTGGGAAGAAACGATAAATTACCACACTGCTCACGGCAAAGTTGAAAGAAGGGCAGCGATACAAATGAACTGGTGATACATTTCAATTCTGTGTGAAGGATCATGATTGTGCTGCAAATGCCCCACTGAGACGCCCTGTAAGTAAATGCCAAGTCTTTCTTCCTTGCTGTTGCACCGTGCGCGGAATAGAAATTGGACTTGATTCAACTTAAACAAATAAATATTGTTTTTTTCCCCCCCTGAATGTTTTCAGTTGATGTTGAGATCACAGCAATTTACCAAAAGGCGGGGAGGGGGCAGCCAGCCGCTATCTGTTTTCTGACCCCTTGGACAGGGAAATTCCTTTCCCTTTATCCGTGGATTCAGGATAACAGCTGAGACTTGCTCTGCTCCGGAACGTTACCTGCCCATTGAAAGGCAGTGAACACCGGCTGCGCGCGCACCTCCCCGCGATTGTTGCACGCATTGTTACATTTGGGGTCACGTGAGCCACCAGGCGGAAGTGGCAGCGCGGGAAACGCGCCTCAGGTTTCCCCCCCAGGTGAAATTAATAGGAATGGGGGGGGGATCTCTGTCTGTTCCACCTCTCAAAGCAACTGAATCAAATAAACTAATTTAAAAAACACCACCCAGAAAGCAAGTGTCAGCCAGCCCCATACACGGAATGAATGAAGGGGTGTTGGTTTCTCATCAGCCCGGCTAGCTCAGTCGGTAGAGCATGGGACTCTTAATCCCAGGGTCGTGGGTTCGAGCCCCACGTTGGGCGCTTACCTTTTAAAGTTTTTTTTGGATGTGCAAAGAGAATTTATTGAGTAACTACAAAAAGGGAAAATTGAACTCCTGTACAACTAGAAGTAACAATTGAATTTGTGTAAATGAGCCAATAAGGTCTGTTTTCAGATAAATGCTTTGTCCGTTGATACAACTACTCCTGGACCTGCTGCTCCAAGGCACTAGTGTACACCGTTTTGTCAGTGGGTCACCATTAACTTTCCCCAGGCTGTTGGCATGATGACAGGAAACAATTCAACAAGGAGACCCATATTCTGACTTGAATGTCATGAAATCCCAAACAATGGTAACACCTCTTCAGTGTGGCTTGTGAGCATGAGTGCAGTGCCAGGCTCCAGAGGCCAAGTGTTAATTTAAATTGTTAATCCCTGGCTCATCCCTCCCCTGACCCCAATCTAACAGGAAGCACAATACAAATAATGTTTCTTAATCTGCTCAGTGCAGCTTTCCCCCCAAAGTGTGAAATGAGTGCCTAACAAACTCTATTGGTCAAACATAATGTGAAATGCATCTCAGGTCTCTGGTGACACCATGCCAATATCAACACAAAATTTAAGACAGCTCGGTCAATGTTTGTTAAACGTGGATTTATTGGCCACCTTTGAATCAAAGTTCTTTGCAGATTGTATTGGTACATTGGCTTAAGTTAAATACAATTTAACTGCTGCAGTATCGAATTCCAAATGCTGCACAGCAGAAGCAGACAACAGTGGTATCATTGCACTGTGGTCAACTGAAAGTGGCAACTCATTTGGCAGGTGTAACCTAAAAGACTGGTTGCATTTAAAACCATTTTCTTCCCCCGAAGAGGAGTCAATTCCCCAAACTCAAGACAATTTGCAAGGTGATTTTATCAGATCCCTTTCATGCATTCTTCTGATGATGTACAGAATCTTGATTTATTATTCAGGTTGCCCTTCCTCTTTCGGAGGGTCAAACTGTGCAAGCTTAGCTTTTAAATCCTTATTTTCCTCCAGTAGTAACTCGTATTTCTGCCTCAGTTCTATCACTTCAAGTCGTAGTGTTTCTACATCTGCAGTCTCAGGGCCTGCTGTTCCCAAATGCTGTTTCAAAAAATCCATTGCATTGTTGGGTTTTTCCGGCTCCTCATAGAGGGCATCCAACACTTGTGTAAGCATATCCAATACACCAGCCTTTTCTAAGTATCTACAAAACTGTTCTCGCCGGGAATCACCAGCCCGGTAATGCGCCATTTTCCTGCTGTGAACACCGTCCTGTTGTCTTTTTTAATTTGACATTCTATGTTTACTATTGTATACATGCTGCCAAAATAGTTTCTTAACTTGCATAGCCTTTAATTCCACTTTTACACTGCCTTGAACAGTTACCACCCTTTTTAGAAATACATTTAGAGTGCCCAATTCTTTTTTTTCCCACTTAAGGGGTAATTTATCGTGGCCAATCTATACACCCTGCAAATCTTTGGGTTGTGGGGGTAAGACCCACGCAACACAAGGAGAATGTGCAAACAGTTACCATCCTGTCTTTTTAAAAATAAATTTAGAGTACCCAATTTTTTTTTCCAATTAAGGGGCAATTGAGCGTGGCCAATCCACCCACCCTGCACATCTTTGGGTTGTGCGGGCGAGACCCACACAGGCATGGGGAGAATGTACAAACTCCACACGGACAGTGACGTGTCTTTTTTCTTAGCTTCTGCCAAATCTCATACTGAGAATTTGGACCGTTGACACCCAAAATGTTAACCTGTCTTTTCCCAGATGCCTTGCACATTTTACATTTTCTGTTGTTGCATTTCCAGCATTTACAATTTAAAACAAAAATCAAGTTAACGTGCTGGCTGTTGTTCTTCACGATTATCTGCGAATAATCATTTGTTAAGCAGAATATTATCTTATATTAAAACCGTGAGAACAGAACAAGTGGAGCACAGGTTTAATCAGTAAAAGGTCATTTCTAGTATCAGGAATTATTTCTTCACATGATTCTTCCGACAAACCATGCCATGATTTGATATAAAGAGTGATTTGATTTCATGGAACAAGAACAGATAATGCTGGAAAAACCTAGCCAAGAAAACATATTTGCTTTATAAAAGTACTGTTTATTTGATTTAATGGATATTTTTTTCGGGCTGTGGGAAGGTTGATAGTAGTGTTCCCCAGGGTCGTTATTGGGACCCTTGCTTTTTCTGATATATATTAATGATCTAGATCTTGGTGTGCAGGGGACAATTTCAAATTTTGCAGATGTTTCAAAACTTTGAGGTATTGTAAACTGTGAAGAGGACAGTGCAGAACTTCAAAAGGACATAGACAAGCTGGTGGAGTGGACAGATGGGTGGCAGATGAAGTTCAATGCAGAGAAATGTGAGGTGATTCATTTTGGTATCATAGAAGTTACAGTGCAGAAGGAGGCCATTCAGCCCATCGAGTCTGCACCGGCCCTTGGAAAGAGCACCCCATTTAAGCCCACGCCGCCACCCTATTCCCGTAACCCAGTAACCCCACCTAACGTTTCTGGACACTAAGGGCAATTTATCATGGTCAATCCGCCTAACCTGCACATCTTTGGACTGTGGGAAGAAACCAGAGCACCCACAGGAAACCCACGCATGCACGGGGAGAACATGCAGACTCCGCACAGACGGTGACCCAAGCCGGGAATCAAACCTGGGACCCTGGAGCTGTGAAGTAACTGTGCTAACCACTGTGCTACCGCGCTGCCATGTAGGAAGACATGGAGAGACAATATAAAATAAATAGTAAAATATTAAAAGGGGCGCTGAAGCAGAGGGACCTGGGTGTATTTGTGTATAGATCATTGAGGTGACATGGGGAGAGAGCAGTTAATAAATCATACAGTATTCTGGACTTTATTAATAGGGGCATAGAGTACAAGAGCAAGGAGAGAAAACAGGGAATTATAGACAAGTAAGCCTGATGTTGGTATTGGGAAGAATTCTAGAATTCATGCTCAAAGATTTTATAGAAAAGATTTTATAGATTTCTTAGAAAATAGGTGCAGGATCAGACAGAGTCAGCATAGATTAATGAAGGGGAAATCATGCTTGACAAATCTTCGAGGGTGTAACTAGTAGAGTTAAAAAAAAAAAAATTTAGAGTACCCAGTTAATTTTTTCCAATTAAGGGGCAATTTAACGTGGCAAATCCACCTACCGGCACACCTTTGGTTTGTGGGGGCGAAACCCACGCAAGCACAACGAGAATGTGCAAACTCCACACAGACAGTGATCCAGAGCCGGGATCGAACCTGGGGCCTCGGCGCTGTGAGACAGCAGTGCTAACCACTGCGCCATCGTGCTCCCCCGTGTAACTAGTAGAGTTGACGAGGGGGAACCAGTGGATGTGGTAGGGCAAGGTTTATAATTGGGGTAGGGGTAATTATGATGCGATTAGGCAAGAATTAGGGAGCATAAGATGGGAACAGAAACTGTCAGGGAAAGGCACAAATGAAAAGTGGAGCTTGTTCAAGGAACAAATACTGCGTGTCCTTGATACGTTTTCCCTATCAGGCAGGGAGGAAATGGCCGTGTGAGGGAACCATGGTTCACAAAAGAGGTTGAATGTCTTGTCAAGAGGAAAAAGGAAGCGTACGTAAGGATAAGAAAACAAGGTTCAGTTGGGTCGCTTGAGGGTTACAAGGTAGCAAGGAATGAGCTAAAAAAAAGGGCTTAGGAGAGCTAGGAGGGGGCATGAGAAGTCCTTGGCGGGTCGGATCAAGGAAAACCCCAAGGCTTTTTACTCTTATGTGAGAAATAAAAGAATGACCAGGGTGAGGTTAGGGCCGGTCAAGGACAGTAGTGGGAACTTGTGCATGGAGTCAAAAGAGATAGGAGAGGCGTTGAATGAATACTTTTCTTCAGTGTTCACCGAGGAGAGGGGATATGTTTTTGAAGATGAGAGTGTGATACAGGTGGGTAGGCTGGAGGAGGTAGATGTTATGAGGGAAGATGTATTAGCAATTTTGAAAAACCTGAGGGTCGACAAGTCCCCTGGGTCAGATGGGATATATCCTAGGATTCTTTGGGAGGCAAGGGATGAGATGGCAGAGCCTTTGGCTTTGATCTTTGGGTCCTCACTGTCCACGGGGATAGTGCCAGAGGACTGGAGAGTGGCGAATGTTGTTCCTCTGTTCAAGAAAGGGAATAGGAATGACCCTGGTAATTATAGGCCAGTTAGTCTTACTTCGATGGTCGGTAAGTTAATGGAAAAGGTCCTGAGGGATAGGATCAATGACCATTTGGAAAGATGCAGCTTAATCCGGGATGGTCAACACGGATTCGTGAAGGGTAAGTCTTGTCTCACAAATTTGATTGAATTCTTTGCGAACGTAACTAAGTGTGTAGATAAAGGTAGAGCAGTTGATGTCGTATACATGGATTTCAGTAAGGTGTTTGATAAGGTTCCCTATGGTCGGCTCATGAAGAAAGTAAGGAGGTGTGGGACAGAGGGAAATTTGGCCAATTGGATACGTAACTGGCTATCACATATAAGGTGGTGGCGGATGGAAAATTTTCAGACTGGAGACCAGTTACCAGCGGTGTACCACAGGGATCAGTGCTGGGTCCTCTGCTATTTGTGATTTTTCTCAATGACTTGGAGGAGGGGGCTGAAGGGTGGGTCAGTAAATTTGCTGATGACACCAAGATTGGTGGAGTAGTGGATGAGGTGGAGGGCTGTTGTAGGCTGCAAAGAGACATTGATAGGATGTAGAGCTGCGCCGAAAAATGGCAGATGGAGTTTAACCCTGATAAGTGCGAGGTGATTCATCTTGGTAGAAAAGATTTGAATGCGGATTACAGGGTCAACGGCAGGGTTCTGAGGAATGTGGAGGAACAGAGAGATCTTGGGGTTCATGTCCACAGATCTCTGAAGGTTGTGACTAAAGTGGATAGAGCCGTGAAGAAGGCCTGTAGTGTGTTAGCGTTTATTAACAGGGGGCTTGAATTTAAGAGCCGTGAGGTTATGCTGCAACTGTATAGGACCCTTGTGAGAACACATTTGGAGTATTGTGTGCAGTTCTGGTCACCTCACTATAGGAGGGATGTGGAAGCATTGGAAAGGGTGCAAAGGAGATTTACCAGGATGCTGCCTGGATTGGAGGGTAGGTCTTATGAGGAAAGGTTGAGGGAGCTAGGGCTTTTCTCTTTGGAGCGGAGGAGGATGAGAGGCGACTTAATAGAGGTTTATAAGATGATGAGGGGGATAGATAGAGTGGAACTTCAGAGACTATTTCCTCGGGTGGATGTAGCTGTTACAAGGGGGCTTAATTATAAGGTTCGGGGTGGGAGATATAGGAGGGACGTCCGAGATAGGTTCTTTACTAAGAGAGTGGTTAGGGTGTGGAATGGACTGCCTGCTGTGATAGTGGAGTCGGACACTTTAGGACCTTTCAAGCGGTTATTGGATAGGCACATGGAGCACACTAGAATGACAGGGAGTGGGATAGCTTGATCTTGGTTTCGGACAAAGCTCGGCTCAACATCGAGGGCCGAAGGGCCTGTTCTGTGCTGTACTGTTCTATGTTCTATGTTCTATGGTATATTTGGACTTCTCAGAAGGCTTTTGACAAAGACCCGCAAAAGAGATTAGTGTGTAAAAGTAAAGCGCATGGGATCAGGGTTAGTTTATTGAGATGGATAGAAAACCAGTTGACAGACAGGAAACAAAGAGTAGGGCGGCACGGCGGCGCAGTGGTTAGCACTGCTGCCTACGGCTCTGAGGACCCAGGTACGATCCTGGTCACTGTCTCTGTGGAGTTTGCACATTCTCCCCATGTCTGCGTCGGTTTAACCCTCACAACCCAAAGATGTGCAGGTCAGGTGGATTGGCCATGCTAAATTGCCTCTTGATTGGCAAAAAAAAGAATTGGCTACTCTAAATTTATAAAAAAAGAAACAAAGAGTAGGAATTAACAGGTCTTTTTCCAATAGGCAGGCAGTGACGAGCGGGGAACCGCAGGGGTCGTGCTAGGGCCCCAGATATTCACAATATATATTCATGTTTTAGATGAGGGAACAAAATGTAATATCTCTAAATTTGCAGATGACACAAAGCTGGGTGGGAGGGTGAGCTGTGAGGAGGATGCAGAGATCCTTCAGTGTGATTTGGACAAGTTGAGTGAGTGGGCAAATGAATGGCAGATGCAGGGTAATTTTGAGAAATGTGAGGTTATCCACTTTGGTAGCAAAAATGAGAAGGCAGACTATTATCTGAATGAACGTAAGTTAGGAGAGGGGATTGTGCAAAGAGACTTGGGTGTCTTTGTACACCAGTCACTAAAGGTAAGCATGAAGGTGCAGCAGGCGGTAAAGAAGGCAAATGGTATGTCGGCCTTCATAGCGAGAGGGTTTGAGTACAGGAACAGGGATGTCTTGCTGCAATTATTCAGGTAGTAGCCATCTGGGATGGCCACTTCCAGAATACAAAATGGACATTTGCAAAGATTGCAGGGAAAAATGGACAATGTTACGAAAGCAGGCAGGCACAGAGCCTGTCTGCATATTGGAGAAACAGCTCCCAGACGAGACTGAAACTGTAGGCACATTAGCATATGGATAGCCCATCTCCGGGAACAAAGGAAGATACTTAAGTAACCGATCTGGCCCCAGACCTCAGGGCGCCAGTTCCCCAAACCGAAAGCAGAAACAAAGCAGGCCAACGGCCACCTAGGACATGCCCAGCCATCAGGGCACCCACCCTTTATTGGTCAGGATCAATGCGAATGATCAAGAAATGGCCCCATTGATTGGGGCCAAGTTCAAGGCCCGCCAAAAGCGCGTGAAGCCCCCTTCGGGTATAAGAGGAAGGCCCCGAGAGAGAAACGCTCTCTTGGACCCGGCTCTCACCGAGGAGAGACCAGTCCACCAGCTGCACCAGAAGTAAGTCAGTCCAAGGTCAACGCTCACTACCAGACGGACGACCTTAGCTGTTCCCCTTCACCACTTCGACCCCAGCAGCCTCAGAACCGAACAACGGCCATTGTTCCCCTGACTATGTGGGCGCCCGAAGCTAAGTATAGGCTTTAGCAGTAGTGATAGTTTAGTCTGTAGTATTTCACTCATGAGTAGATATTGCTGTGTGTGTAAATAAATAGTATTGACTTTGAACTAACTAACTGGTGTATTGACTCTTTGATCAGTATTCGGGTTTGAACCTTGTGGCGGTATCGAAAGATACCTGGCGACTCTAAAGCAAAGGTAATTAGAATTACGGAAGGTGATCATATTGACCACCATATTTAGTAACAACCAAAGAGAGCAACATTTACTGGCGACATCTGACGGGACTTCACCTAGAAGTGGCCTAGTCACTCCGAGAGAACCCAAATTTGAATTGGAATCTAATTGAAAACAGCAAAACCACAAGTGTAAGAACGATACTGATCAAACCTCCAAGATTCGGAAGTGTGTTATTTGCTTGCGTACTAACAGGGATATAAGGTAAACCTGAGAGATTTTGTTGCGTAAAACCGTCGGGAGTTTTGTAGGCCGGAAATTAGCGTAAGCCGTACCCGTGTTTACATCACCACTTTATCACTTCCTGTTCCAAATTTGGTATAGAGAACCCAGAGATAGAGAAAATGGCAATGAAGGCAATGGAACGCCTTATGAACCCCCAGGAATTCGAGGTCGCAGCGACCAGTAGAGTAGGACAGTGTCCCGTATGGGAAGAAGAGATCAGAAAATATCTCAACGGGAAAGGATGTGAATTTGGAGTGAATTCTGCACCAATGACGAAACAGGTCCCGGGAGTGTAGGGGCTGGTTTAGCACACTGGGCTAAATCGCTGGCTTTTAAAGCAGACCAAGGCAGACCAGCAGCATGGTTCAATTCCGGTACCAGCCTCCCTGAACAGGCGCTGGAATGTGGCGACTAGGGGCTTTTTACAGTAACTTCATTTGAAGCCTACTTGTCACAATAAGCGATTTTCATTTCATTTCATTTTTCATTTCACTTGGTGGGAGAACTTGACAGAGATCCATAAGAAGAGCTTAGGGAAAGCTCGCAAGCCGATGGCAATCGTGTCCTGCTTGGCACAATTGCGATGCACAGAGGAGGTCGTGAGGACGCTCCGTAGAGAGATTGAGGAGAGAGACAAGAGTAGTGAAGGAGATGTGAACGGATATGAGAGAGAGAACAAGGAACTGAGAGAGCAGTTAGCGGTGAGGGACAAGGAGGTGGAGGATGCCAAGCGGGCATACCAGCCTTGTCTCGCCCATTTGAGCAGCTTTCAGTCCCAATATGACAAAGCCTACCAGGACACGCAACTCGCGGTGTTGGTAAGACAGGAAACCGAACAACAAGTCGAGCAGTTGCAGAAACAGTGCCGCGATTTAAAAGCAGCCCTACGAGCACTCCACACTTCCACAACGGAACAAAGGCAGAGCTCAGTAGATCACGCAAAGTGCCGGAAGCAAATTGCAGAATTGCAATCTCTGCTTTCTGTTCAGAATGGGTTTCAGAGTACGTTTGGACCCCAATTAGACCAGGAAAACGGCCCCGATTGGCAGGAGTTAAATGAGACTGCCCATAGATATGTACATGGGACATGTACACAGGAAAAACCCCAGAAACGAAAATCACCCCAACCCCCGACTGCAGAAGCAGAACACACCCCTATGAACCCTGTAACCACACAGCGCAGGGCCACAACAGACGGAGACTCAGATTTCCTATACACTACCCCGTTAACCGTCACCCAATTAAGGGATGCGTGTGATAAGATTACACCGTTCCTACCCACATCGGACCCCCACCAGTTCTTTGCTAGAGTTAAACAGCAGGCGACCATGTACGGCCTGGATGAAAAGGTGCAAGTGAAGCTCACAGTTTTAAGCCTTGACCCTTCAGTCGTGGCAGCCCTTCCCGACCCACAGAACGTAGGAGGAGGCACACTCCAAGAAATGCACACGGCGATCCTAGATGTGATCGGCTATAACAAAGGAGACCCCGTCGAAGGACTAAACAAGTGTAGGCAAAAGAAAACAGAGCACTCCACAGCGTTTGCTGGATGCTTGTGGATACATTTCACAGCAGTATTCGGAGAGTTAGCCCGCGCCCATTTGTCCCCAGATAATATGGCCAAATGGACTTGCATCCTAGTCTCTCATGCGACAGAGGCAGGACAGAGAGCTTGCGCAAATTACGACCCCTCGGATGAGGCCCACAACGGGAAATGGGTTTTGAAAAGATTGTCCCGCACTTGGGAACAGTCCATCCAAGGCAGAACAGCGCTTGTTAAAGCAGAGGAAGAACAGGCAGACATGCATCCAGTAAGGGCGCACCAGAACCCCGCATGGGTAAATGACGGCAGGAACAGCCCACAGCAACCCAAATCCCAGGAGTGTTACAATTGTGGACAATTAGGACACTATGCATGAGAGTGCAATGCACCCCAGAAGCAGCAGAGAAACCAACAGACAGGCACCCTAAATAAGAATAGGGCAAAGCCAATCCAAAGCGTTAGCGCCCGTTCTGAGAACGCAGATATAAACGGCACCAACTGACGGTGTTCGGGATTCCCAACTTGGGCCTGCGACTCCCTTTGCGACAAGTCCGGTAGACCGGTAGTGGCAGGCTCAGTCCGGGGACCCCGTAGAATTCCTCTGGGACACAAGAGGGTCCTGCACCACGCTCAATTCCTCCACGATGTTTCAGCGAGACACGTGGCCCACGAACGACACCATTACACTCAGCGGTTTTACAGGACATTTACAGCAGGGACACATCACAGCCCCTGTAGCAATCCAAATGAAATGAAAATCGCTTATTGTCACAAGTAGGCTTCAATGAAGTTACTGTGAAAAGCCCCTAGTCGCCACATTCAGGCACCTGTTCGGGGAGGCTGGTACGGGATTTGAACCGTGCTGCTGGTCTGCCTTGGTCTGATTTAAAAAACAGCTATTTAGCCCAGTGGAACAAAACACCCCGTAGTTCTGGTCGATCTACCCCAGACAGCCGAACACATCTTAGGAATTGACTTCATGAGCTGCCACAACCTCGCATTTGACTTGGTAAATAAATGTGTATGGAGAATGGCAAAGACAGCACGAGCCCCCACCACGCTCACAATTGGAGAGTACAAAAATCGGATCAGCGCAGTAGGAGACTTCTGGTTCGACCCGCGAGCCATTAGTCAGGACAAACAAGTTA
This sequence comes from Scyliorhinus torazame, assembly GCF_047496885.1. Taxonomy (NCBI): domain Eukaryota; kingdom Metazoa; phylum Chordata; class Chondrichthyes; order Carcharhiniformes; family Scyliorhinidae; genus Scyliorhinus; species Scyliorhinus torazame. The sequence continues at coordinate 11,053,629 of NC_092718.1, forward strand.
GGGAAGTCCTGCAGCAACACAAAGCAGCACTTGCACAGCACAAGCACGACTGTGGCAAGATAGCTGGCTTAGTGAATATTACAGGTCCTGATCCCAGACCCCAAAAGCAATACGGTTTTCTCCAAGAAGCAGAGGGAGAAATCTCAAAAGTAATACAGAGTTTGCTTGATCAAGGCGTACTCCGATCAGTAGCCTCCACGAATTACGCACCAATTTGGCCCATCAGGGATTTGAATTGGATTGGATTTGTTTATTGTCACGTGTACCGAGGTACAGTGAAAAGTATTTTTCTGCGAGCAGCTCAACAGATCATTAAGTACATGAGAAGAAAAGGGAATAAAAGAAAATACATAATAGGGCAACACAACATATACGATGTAACTACATAAGCACTGGCATCGGATGAAGCATACAGGGTGTAGTGTTAATGAAATCAGTCCATAAGAGGGTCATCTAGGAGTTTGGTAACAGCGGGGAAGAAGCTGTTTTTGAGTCTGTTCGTGCGTGTTCTCAGACTTCTGTATCTCCTGCCCGATGGAAGAAGTTGGAAGAGTGAGTAAGCCGGGTGGGAGGGATCTTTGATTATACTGCCCGCTTTCCCCAGGCAGCGGGAGGTGTCGATGGAGTCAATGGATGGGAGGCAGGTTCGTGTGATGGACTGGGCGGAGTTCACGACTCTCTGAATCCCCATGGATCATGGCGACTGACCATTGATTACCGGGAACTGAACAAAGTAACCCCAGTAGCAGCCCCCACCGCCGCCACGAGTCCCGAGACCATGCTCAATCAGGGACTACAGTCAAAAACAAATTCGGTTAAATTCGGTTTTGGACATTAGCAACGGCTTTTGGTCCATTCCATTGGATAAAACGTGCCAATACAAATTCGCATTCACATTCCAGGGACAGCAATATACGTGGACGTGCCTTCCACAAGGCTTCCACAGCTCCCCCTCCATTGTCCACCGACAGCTGGCAAATGGATTAGCAAAGGTTTCCCGACCCAATTGACTAGTCCAATATGTAGATCATCTGCTACTACAGACGGACACAAAGGGAGAGCACATTTCGCTTCTCACTGAACTTTTAGGACTCCTACAACAAATTGGCTGTAAAGTAAACCCCAAGAAGGCCCACATTTTACAGGAAAAAGTGATTTACTTAGGAACAGTAATCACACATGGCAAACGTGAGATCGAGCAGAAAAGAATCGACTCGATCGTGAAATTACCCCTGCCCCATAATGTCTCAGCCCTCTGGTCATTTCTAGGACTGGTTGGCTACTGCCGAAACCCCAGCCCACAGACACATGCGCACCCCTTAGAATCTATGTGGATGGCTCCTCCACAGTTTTAAATGGGAAAAGAATTATCGGTTGCGGTATTTATGTAGAGGACGCGCACGGATGCGCCCTAGAAGAGATTTTGTTAAAATTACCAGGACATTTAGGCTCGCAGGCAGCAGAACTGGCAGCCATAGCGTGCATTGTAGATCACCCCGACTCGTTTCCGACCCCAGCCGACATATATTCGGACAGTTTATATGTCTGCAACAGTTTAACAGTATTCCTACCCCTGTGGGAAACTAGAGGATTTGTTTCCACAGACGGAAAGCCCCTACCCTCAGCCCCATTACTCCAACATATTCTGAAAACGGCCAAAGATAGGAAATATGGAATCATCAAAGTTCGCAGTCATCATCGTTCTTCCCCCTCGGTAACGGTAAAGCAGACACCCTAGCAAAGGCAGGTTTCAGACATGGTCACTTTTGGAACCCCCCCCGAAAGCGCCCCAGTATACGCAGTTCAGGTCTCACAGACCAACATTCAAGATTTGGCAAAGGCTCAAAAGGAAAATGAGAAGCTCAGGGAAGTTTTAAAAGGCAACTTCCCAGCCCCTTATGATAAGTTTAAAAATGCGGTAACCACACATGACGGTGTGATTCTAAAAGACGGCATTTATGTAGTCCCCAGCCAGGACAGGAATCAAATTATTTGTCAGTTCCATGACAATCATGGACACCAGGGAATTGAACCCAACCTAGCCCACCTCAGACCCCTCTGCTGGTGGCCTGATTTAAAAGCCAATGTTACACACTACATTGAGAATTGCTTAATCTGTGCCCACAACAATCCGGACAGATATGAAAGAAAGGCTCAGCTTAGTCACACCCGCCCCGTTAATGGCCCCTGGACGAATTTGCAAATAGATTATATAGGACCCCAACCCCCCTACAGAAATGGTTTTAAGTATGTGTTGGTGGTCATCGACTCCTTCGCAAAATGGGTGGAAGCTTTTCCATTCAGAACAAACACTGCCAAAACGACAGCTAAAATCCTAACCCAGCACACCTTTACAAGATGGGGCCTCCCACGCAGTATAGAGTCCGATCAAGGCTCCCATTTTACAGGACGAGTGATGAAAAACGTCCTCACAATTTTCGGAATAAAGCAAAAGTTTCATATTGCATACCACCCCCAATCAAGCGGCATTATAGAAAGGATGAACAGAACTCTAAAAGTCACCCTCAGAAAAATGGTGCAACAGCACAACATCTGGGATTCAGTTCTCCCATTTGCAGTAATGTTCATTCGACACACAGTATCCACGTCGACAGGATACACCCCCCACACCCTCATGACCGGACACCCCATGAAAGGGACAGGCTATTTGTTAGGACAGGATTTGGCCATCCACAGTCACCGCCTTCATGCATGAGAAAGCAGTACAACAAGTTATAGAGAACGTGAAGGCCACCCAGCTTGCAACAGCCGTCAGGCTTGGAACCTGCAAGAAGCAAAGCAAAGCTTGCTTTGATAAAACGGTACAAGCCACTGAGGTTGCAGTAGGGCAGCAAGTGATGCTATCCCTATACAACCCCAAGTTCATTCCTTTCCCCCAAATTTTCGGGACCATACTCCATCTCAGATAAAGTCAGCCCCTCTGAGTATAAGATCACCTATCCGAATGGCAAGTCTGCGTGGTTTCACATAAACCAGCTTAAGGCTCGCAGAACAACCATGCACACCACATCTCGCTTGCAGCAGCAAATGAGCACGCCCCGCCCACGTACGACGTATTCCTACCCTTCCCCAACCAGTCCAGTCCGTCCTCAGACACAACTTCGACTCCACCCCAGAGGCATGACTCCGCCTCTCCCTTCCTTCAACCAGCAGCGACAGCAACAGCGATAGCGATGATGACAGCCCCAGCACACCACGTTACGATCATACCCCTGCACCAGGCCCCACTCCCAGCGCTTCCGAACATGATTCCAGCGACCCGTTCAAGATCACGTACATTAAAGCCCCTGACCCAGACCCACTGCCCGACGATTACGGATTAAACCCTGCCTGAGGACCCCCCTCTGGTCAGCTACGCTCGGGTAGAGCAGATACGGCATTGGTCACCGTCCTACCCGGGGATTCCACCCATTTCTTACCCGCCGCGGCCCATACGCACCCCATTTGGCTCTTTAAGTTCAAAACTCCTTTGTTTCTTTATGGCAACCCTTAGGTTGCTTCCAGATGCTATTTACATCCTCAAACACTGGGATGGTAGATGGCACATGCTGTGAGACCGCTCGCACTGTGTCAGTATTTTTCTCGGATGTCTTGTCCAAAATATTTGGTATAAGAAAAAATGAGGGAGTCACAGATGGTGACCAATTATAATGGGTGATTGGCAATAAAAGACAGACAGACTGACAGACGAGATCTTAAACAAGATAATAACAGAAATTATGCTTGTGTCCATAGAACCCGGGAACCTGAGAAGAAGAAAAGAAGAAGACAGAAAGAAGGAAAGATGAAGCCAACCATCATGCTCTACAGTTGGATCTTAGCGGGATCCCTCCAGTTGCGCGCGGACGCTACCCACCTGACCCCTACCACACAAGCCGTGAATGTTTCCCACCCCTGCCATACACTAAACCCCGAGATAGTTACCGATACACCGACCTGTGTGACAAGTTCATCACCTGGTATTCCCTGTCCTACATTGTGGGAGTACTGTTAGTACTGGCGATACTCTGCAGTGTCGTTCAGACCCTTAGACTCAGGAAATGGCGGAGGAAAGCCTCCCGCACTCCGGTATACACCCTCAGGTCCCCTATTTTCAGACTTCAACAAACCCCGCAACCCCTTTAAGTGAATTAAAGTACATCCGTTTTTTGTGTGTTCGTTTCGTTTGAATAAAGAAATGAAAAACTCTGTGCTTGACTGCCAAGCCAGCGAGACCTGTGTTGCTGCTATTGTACAGTTTAAAATGTTGTAAATTATTTTGATTGATTGAGGATAGTTTAGTTAAGAACAGTTAGAGGTTCCAGTTTTTATTTTGTAATGCATGCCTGAATGTCATAGCGACGCATCGAATTTTATAATGATGTATGTACCTAAAATAATTTAGGTAAAAGTTGCAATTCATAGGACAGAGCGGTGTAGAGCCTGTTAGTGCTTATGGGTGCCCGACTTGGGAGGAGAACGAAGATGATACGGTAATGTGATCCTTCACGCTTCGCGTTGAGGATCACAAGGAGGGTGTGTAGCCATCTGGAATGGCCACTTCCAGAATACAAAATGGACATTTGCAAAGATTGCAGGGAATAATGGACAATATTAAGAAAGCAAGCAGGCACAGAGCCTGTCTGCATTTTGGAGAAACAGCTCCCAGATGAGACTGAAACTGTAGGCCCAAACCGAAAGCAGAAACAAAGCAAGGCCAACGGCCACGCCCAACCATCAGGGCACCCATCCCTTTATTGGTCAGGATGAATGCAAATGATCAGGAAATGGCCCAATTGATTGGGGCCAAGTTCAAGGCCCGCCCAAAAGCGCGCGAAGCCCCCTCCGGGTATAAGAAGAAGGCCCCAAGAGAGAATCGCTCTCTTGGAATCGGCTCTCAAAGCGGAGAGACCCTTCCACCAGCTACACCAGAAGCAAGTCAGTCCAAGGTCAACGCTCGCTACCAGACAGACGACCGTGGCTGTTCCCCTCTACCACTTCGACCCCAGCAGCCTCAGAACCGAACAACGGCCATTGTTCCTCTGACTGAGTGGGCGCCCGAAGCTAAGTATAGGCTTTAGCAGTAGTGATAGTTTAGTCTGTAGTATTTTGTGCATGAGTAGATATTGCTGTGTGTGTAAATAAATAGTATTGACTTTGAACTAACTAACTGGTGTACCGACTCTTTGATCAGTATTTGGGTTTGAATCTTGTGGCGGTATCTAAAGATACCTGTCGACTCTAAAGCAAACGTAATTAGAATTAAGGACGGCGACCATATTGACCGCCATATTTAGAAACAACCAAAGAGAGCAACAAGGTCCATGGTGAGGCCATACCTGGAATATTGTGTGCAATTTTGGTCTCCTTGCTTTAGAGGGAGAGCAGCGAAAGTTTACCAGAGTGATTCCTGGGATGGTGGGATTGACGTACGAGGAGAGATTAAATCGGTTAGGATTGTATTTGCTGGAGTTCAGGGGCATGAGGGGGGATCTCTTAGAAACCTATCACATTCTAACAGGACTAGACAGGGTTGATACAGGAAGGATGTTCCCTATGATGGATGTGTCCAGAAATAGGGGTCACAGTCTGAGGATATGGGATAGACCATTTAGGACAGAGATGAGGAGAAATTTCGCCCTGTGGAATTCGTTACCACAGAAAGTAGTTGAGGCCAAAACATTGTATGTTTTCAAAAAGCAGTTAGATATAGCACTTGGTGCAAAGGGGATCAAAAGATATGGGGGGGGGGGAAAGCGGGGTTAGTCTGTTGAGTTGGATGATCAGCCATGATTATAATGAATGGTGCAGCAGCCTCAAAGGGCCGAATGGCCTCCTCCTGCTCCTATTTTCTATGTTTATATGTTATTCTGAAATTGTACAGGACACTAATTAGACCTCAGTTGGAGTACTGGCCGCCACACTATAGGAAGGATGTAACACATTGAAGAGACTGCGGAAGAGGTTTACTAAATTGATTCCAGGGATGAGAAACTTCAGATATGAGGATAGATTGGAGAGGTTGAAACTTATCTCCTTGGAGAGATGAAGGAGATTTGATAGAGATGTTAAAATCATGAGTGGGCTGGACAGAGTAGATAGGGACAAACTGGTCACATTTGTAAAATGATTGAGGATCGAGGGGCATAGATCAAAAATAATTTACAAAAGTAGCAAATGTGATGTGAGAAAAATCCTTTTCGCACTTTGAGTGGTTGGGGTCCGGAATGCGCTGCCTGGAAGTGTGGTGGAGGCAGGTTCAACTGAGGCATTCAAGATGATTACTTAAATGGAAATAATGTGCAGGGGTATAGGGTAAAGGCAGAGAGTAATGGCGCTAAGTCATAGAGAGATTTTGTGGGTTAATGTCGGGGGGATGGGGTGGGATGGATGGTGAGTTTAAAACTGCTGGGTTTTCTCTGGGAAATGAAGAGCCATGTTTTTACAATCTGAGATTGTAGCAGCAACCAAGCTTGCATAGTACCAATATTAAGCTATGTTCTCCGGCAGGAACATATGGCAGAACAGGCTCGAGAGGCTGAATGGCCTATTCCCATTTTCTCAACGTATGGAATAGATACGGTAATAATCATAATCACTTATTGTCACAAGTAGGCTTCAATGAAGTTACTGTGAAAAGCCCCTAGTCGCCACATTCTGGCGCCTGTTCGGGGAGGCCGGTCTGGGAATTGAACCCGCGCTGCTGGCAATGTTCTGCATTACAAGCCAGCTGTTTAGCCCACTGTGCTAAACCAGCCCCAGGCGATGATGGCAATAACCCTGGAATCCTTAAAGAGAAAATCATGAGAGATCTTTAGGATTTTGCTAGATGGACGGATAGAGTAACATGAGCTGACCTTATCCTTAACTATTCTAGATTCACACAACACAGGAGGCCTTCTGGCCTAATCTGCCTGTCCTGCCTTGTTGAAAGATCGATCCAATTAGTCCTACTTCCTTATTCTTTCCCAGAGACTCCAGTCTTTCATCCTTAGTATTTATCCAATTCCTTTCTTAAAATAGCAGCTAAATCTGCTTTGACCATCCTCTCAGGCAACGGGCATCAATTATCTTGTGATCTGTGGTCTGAGCAAGATGAGAAATGCTTTTTCTGAGAAATGGACTGTTTTCTCTATCAATGTCAACATGAAGCATTATCTTAGATTAAGATAAACTTGATTAAATGCAGCATAAATGGTTGATAATATGAATGCATGCTGCCGGCCGTCAACATAACTACTGATACCATTTAATGCAATGTAAACACTATAATACAACTTAAATAGTTCTGGTTGGCAGCTATGGCTGAATTTCATTCTCACCTCCAAGTTGGAAAACTGTGAACTCGAGCTGCACCCAGGATCGGCAGCTTGTGAATCTAGTCTTTGACACTTCATTGCAAACTTGATGTCGTGTTGCATTTTCACAGGTACTGTTTTTCATTTAAAAGATTAAACAGGGATCGTTCAACTGGATGTAACATCTCCCATAGCACAATTTGAATGGGGATGCATTTTTCCTGTTTGCCTTTTTCAAACATTCATATGTAAACGACCATTCTTCATGGTTGAGGTCTGACAGTTTGCATATTATTTCCCTATGTTAGGCACTGGAGCCAGCTCTGATGCTCTCGTAACCAGGTGTGCCCATATCTACACTATCCCAGCAGAAGGGAAACATAAATCCTTTCACTCATGACCTATTCCAGAAATTCCCTCAAATCCATTTATGGAAAAGCTCCTCCGAGCAGAGAAGAGTAAGGGAACATTTCATAGAGAAGTTCAAAATCTTGATGATTTTGATAGAGAAAATATAGAAATCTGTTTCCGGTGACAGAAAGGTTGGTAACCAGAGGACTCAAATTTAAGGTGATTGGCAAAAGAATCAGTGGCAACAGTAGGCAACACAGTGAGTTGCTGTAATTTTGAATGCAGTGAAATGAAAAGATGTGGAAGCAGATTTAAAAGAAAATAGGATAAATAGTAGAACTATGGGGAAGAGGAACAGAATGGGTTTAATTGGATACTTCTACCAAGGAGCTAGTAGATGCACAATGTGCTGAATAGCCTCCAGATTTCTCAAATCTCTCCCAGCTCCCATCTAACCTGACCTTCTGTTTTGCTCCATCCCCTCTTAAACAGTACAAAATCCAACACATTTCATTGTCTCTTCAGCTCTGAAGACTCACACAGACTCTCTCCAGAAATGTAAAAAAAAATTCAGAGTACCCAATTCATTTTTTTTCCAATTAAGGGGCAATTTAGTGTGGCCAATCCACCTACCCTGCACGTCTTTGGCTTGTGGGGGTGAGACCCACGCAGACACTCTCTCTCCAGAAACATAAGTTGTTGCAGCGATGATGGAAAGGAGAAGGGGTAGAGTGGGTTAGGATGGAGGAGGAATCTTGTAAGGGGTCCAGTGTGAAGGCTATGGTGACGGCAGCATTGTCAATTGCTCCGAGTAGGTATTTAGGGAGCCCGGTGGGCTGTGCGAGAATCATGGGTTTGAGCCGGGGGGGATGGATAGTGTACACAGGAGGTGGAGTGAAGTGGGGCTGGCCAATGTGAGGGATCTGTATTTGGAGTAAGGGTTCGCTTGTCTGGAGGACCTAATGGAGAGGGTAGAGCTGCTGAGGGGGAGTGAGTTCGGGTATCTGCAGGTTAGGGCCTTTGCGCGAAAGGTCTGGATGGGTTCCCTAGGTTGCCGGGACACACCCTGTTGGAGCCACAGCTGCTTCCGGATGTGGAAGGGGAGGGAAGAATTGGGGATATATACAAGTGGCTGGGGGAGCAGGGAGACGAGCGGGTGGTGAAAATCAAGGAGAAATGGGAAGGGGAGTTGAGAGGTTAGATCAATTGGGGAGTATGGAGTGAGGCACTGCGTAGAGTAAGCGGGACAACCTCCTGTGCAAGGATGAGCCTGGTACAGTTTAAGGTGGTGCACAGGGTGCATATGACTCGGGTGAGATGAGTGGGTTTTTCCAGGGGGTTGCAGATGAGTGTGAGAGGTGTGGGCGGGGACCAGCGAATCACGCGCACATGTTTTGGGGTTGCGAAAAATTGGGAAGATATTGGGCGGGAGTGTTCGTGGTCTTAGCCAGGATAGTGGAGGAGGAGGTGGACACGGACCCTTTGGCGGCGATATTTGGGGTTTCAGAGAAGCCGGAGCTCATGGAGAGGAGGAAGGCCGATGTCGTGGCCTTCGCCTCTCTGATTGCACGACGGCGAATTTTGCTGGAGTGATGGTCAGCATCGCCACTGGGGGCAGCGGCTTAGGTGACCTATATGCCTTCCTGCGGTTGGAGAAGATAAAGTATGAGTTAAGGGTCTCTTCAGGGGAGTTTGAGGAAAGGTGGGGGATGGTTGTGACCGTGTTTGAGGAGCTGTTCGTCACAGGGGGGGGGGTGAAAAGGGGGAAAAATATCTGGACAGACTCTATAGTTAATTGCTGGGAAGTATGTATGTTTCCCAGGGTGTTTATTTGTTGTAACCTGTTTTGATACATGTTTGTAATAAAATACATTAAAAAAAAGAAACATAAGTTGTTGTGTGGCTCTATTGGAAGTTGTGGTAGCGCTCTACTGGGGGGGGGAAAGAACTACAGTTCCCGGCGTGCACCCGGAGGAGCCGCATGCGCGGCGCTACGTGTCGTCATCCCGTTGCGTGCCGCGTCACTCCGAGGAGCCTTCACCCGGGGGGGGTGGGGGGGGTCGTCGTGCGGCTCGGCGGCGGTGCGACAGCGGACCCGGGCCGCGATTATGGTTCGGAGAGAGAGGCGGTGGACAGGCAATCGGATTTAGCGCGAAGAGACGGTTTGACTTGATGGCTCCGAAACCGGACCCGAGACCGAAGTTTCAGGAAGGTGAGGCTCGCAGAGCGGCGCGGCGGCGGAGGAGCGAGCGGGACAATGGCGCCGGCCCGGCCTGGCCGCCCGCCCGAGTGCGCATGCGCAGCCAGGGGAGCCTTGAATGGACATTTGCAGCTGCCTAGACTCCTTGTATGTAAGCACATTGCAGCCCTTCCTTACTACAGCTCATTCTGCCGTAACAAATAATGCAGAATATTACTCCCACCCAATTGTGTGCGCGCTTTAAAAAAAACATGCAACATAAGATTCTTGTTAAAGCTGCTCTGTGTTTTCTCTTAAATTCAGGTTTGAGACCCCCCCCCCCCCCCTCCCCAGATGGGCTGGGGGCTCGTTTGCAACCACGACCAAAAACTTTGCATTCCGCTTGGCTGCCTGCAATGGAACATTGTAGTGCATCTTCCAGGCCTGTTAAATATCCTTAAAATTGTCTGCTCATTCCCAGGTGTATAGTTTAGCAGGTTATAGTTTTGGGTGGCATGGCAGCACAGTGGTTAGCACTGTCGCTTCACAACTCCAGGGTCCCAGGTTTGATTCCCGGCTTGGGTCATTGTCTGTGTGGAGTCTGCACCTAGTGTCTGCATGGGTTTCGGCCTGGTGCTGTGGTTCCCTCCCACAGTCCAAAGATGTGCACGTTAGGTGGACTGGCCATGATAAATTGCACTTAGTGTCCAAAAGGGTTTTGTGGGGATGGGGTGGAGGTGTGGGCTGAAGTGGGATGCTCTTTCCAAAGGCTGGTGCAGACTTGATGGGCCGAATGGCCTCCTGCACTATAAATTCCATGAGGTTACAATAAGTCAGCCCGATTAAGCTATGCCTTCTGTGGCTTGATTAGCCAAAACCGTGCAGTGTTTCCACTTTTCAAATGCAGGGTTCCTGCTGGTAGGAAAAGCTGGAATTCTAGGATTGCTGATATTTATTGAAAATGCCCTATCTCAGTTCGCATAATAGTTTTGCTGAAAGTGTAAGTAAATTGACCATACACAGGGAAACTTCAAATTACATTTTTCTGATGTGTTACATGATTGCCAAATGGGAGGTGATTTTTATGGCCACGTTTAGGTCCGGATTGTGTTGCTGCTTTATACTGGCTGTGTACCTGTATTGGCAAATACTTAACTATAATGTGGAATAAATAAAATGTTGGAAGTACACAGCAAGTCCATTAGCAGCTGCAAAGATAGCTTAATATTTCAGGTGTAGACCCTTTGTCAGAACTCTTCAGACAAACAGTCTACATCTGAAACCGCCTTTATTTTCTTTTTTTTCAGGTGCTGATGGGCTTGCTGTCTTTTAATGTAACAGAATATGCTGGAATCACTTAGCATCTGTGGAGAGAGGTAGGGTTGATGCTTCAGGTCAATGATCTTTTGTCAAATCTGAAAGACCATTCTTTGATTTTATATTTTTATAGTTAAATGTGCAGCTTTTTGGATCATGGAGGGTTTCTGTACAATACAGATTGCGTATGAGGCAGATGCAAAACTGGAGTATTGAAATATCACTGCTGGCAGGACAGCATAATTGCGGTGTGACAAGTTTACATAGGAAGTTACCATTATAAATGCATGCACAGGAATTTTTAATGAGGGGAACTGTTGAGCTATTTGGTGAAACATGGTAGTTAACATGGTAGCAACATTCTGCTGCAATTGTATAAGGTGTTAGTGAGGCCACACCTGGAATATTGTGTTCAGTTTTGGTCTCCTTTACTTGAGAAAGGATGTACTGGCACTGGAGGGTGTGCAGAGGAGATTCACTAGGTTAATCCCAGAGCTGAAGGGGTTGGATTACGAGGAGAGGTTGAGTAGATTGGGACTGTACTTGTTGGAATTTAGAAGGATGAGGGGGGATCTTATAAAAACATATAAAATTATGAAGGGAATAGATAGGATAGATGCGGGCAGGTTGTTTCCACTGGTGGGTGAAAGCAGAACTAGGGGGCATAGCCTCAAAATAAGGGGAAGTAGATTTAGGACTGAGTTTAGGAGGAACTTCACTCACCCAAAGTGTTGTGAATCTATGGAATTCCTTGCCCAGTGAAGCAGTCGAGGCTCCTTCATTAAATGTTTTTAAGATAAAGATAGATAGTTTTTTGAAGAATAAAAGGATTAAGGGTATGGTGTTCGGGCCGGAAAGTGGAGCTGAGTCCACAAAAGATAAGCCATGATCTCATTGAATGGTGGAGCAGGCTCGAGGGGCCAGATGGATCTTATGTTCTTAAAACAATTGCAAAAAAGAAATTGACAGAGCTGGTTGAGAAAGTGTTTAAAAAGGCACATGGCTTACTGCGCTTTATGAATAAAGACGTAGAATACAAAAACAAGGTTATGTTATGGTGGGTCTTTTGTAAAATGGTTTCTGTTGTATGTCCAGCTCTGGGCACCATGCTTTAGGAAGGATGTGAAGGCATTAGAGACTGCAGAAATGACTTGGGATAATGGGTCTAGGGGTGATGGATTTCAGCTACACAGACTGGAGAAACTCTGGGGGTGTCCTCCTTGCAGAAGATGAGATTTGATGGCGGTGTTCACATTTTTGGAATCTGGACAGAGTAGATAGAGTCATAGAGGTTTACAGCATGCAAACAGGCCCTTTGGCCCAACTTGTCCATGCCACCCACTAATCTAGTCCCAATTGCCTGCATTTGCCCATATCCATCTGTACCCATCTTACCATATAACTGTCTAAATGCTTTTCAAAAGACAAAATTGTTCTCGCCTCTACTACAGCCTCTGGCAGCTCATTCCAGGCACTCTAGTCCCGGTAGCATTGTTGTAAATCTTTTCTGCACTCTTTCTAGTTCAATCATATCCTTTCTATAATAGAAAGTGTAGAACTGTACACAATATTCCTGTCTCTCAGAATACCTTTCAACAACTTACCTACCACAGATGTTAGGCTCACTGGTCTGTTGTTCCCAGGCTTTCCCCTGCTGATCTTCTTAAACAAAGGCTCAATATTTTCTACCTCTAATCTTCAGACACCTCACCTGTGGCTGTCGATTCAAATATCTCTGCCTGGGACCCACAATTACCTCCCTAGCCTCTCACAACTTCCTGGGATGCATTTAATCAGGTTATGGGGATTTATCTACCTTGATGTGCTTCAAGCCTTCTCTGTAATATATACACTCTTCAAGACATCACTATTTGTTTCCCCAAGTTCCCTAACATCCATGCCTTTTTCAGCAGTAAACACCGATGATAAATATTCATTTTGGATCTCACCCAAAACATGTGGATCTGCACATAGATGACCGTGTAGATCCTTAAGAGGCCCTACTCCCTCCCTAGTTACTTTTTGCCTTTTATGTATTTGTAGAAGCTCTTTGGATTCTCCTTTGCCTTATCTACCAAAGCAATCTTGTGTCCCCTTTTTGCCTTCCTGATTTCTCTCTTAACTCTACTCTGACAACCTCTATCCTCTTCTAGGGATCCACTTGATCCCAGCTGCCAATGCATGTCATATGCCTCCTTTTTGACCAAGGCCTCAATATCCTGAGTCATCCAGGGTTTCCTACTTCTACCTGCCTTGCCCTTCACTCTAAAAGGAATGTGCTAACCCTGAATCCTGGTTAACAACTTTTGAAAGCCTCCCACTTACCAGCCGTCCCTGTGCCTGCCAACAGACTCCCCCAATCAGCTTTTGAGAGTTCCTGTCTAATACCATCAAAATCGGCCTTGCCCCAATTTCGAACTTTAACTTTTGGGCCTGACCTATCATTCTCCATAGCTATCTTAAAACTAATGGAATTATGGTCACTGGTCCCAAAGTGATCCCTCACTAACACTTCTGTCACCTGCCCATCCTTATTTCCCAAGAGGAGGTCAAGTTTTGCCCACTCTCCAGTTGGGCCATCCACATACTGAATGAGAAATCCCTCCTGAATACACTCAACAAATTTCTCTCCATCCAAGCCCCTAATGCTATGGCTGTCTCAGTCAATGTTGGGAAAGTTAAAGTCCCCAACTGTTACCATCCTATTTTTCTTGCAGCTATCTGTAACCTCCTGACATAATTTCTCCTCAATTCCCCGCTGACTATTTGGGGGCCTGTAATACAATCCTATCAAAGTGATCTCTCCCGTCTTATTTTTAAGTTCTACCCATATAGACTCAGTGGGCGAACCCTCGGATATATCCTCTCTCTGTACTGCTGTGATATTCTCCCTAATCAAAAATGCAACTCCCCCTCCTCTCTTACCTCCTGTTTTATCTTTCCTATAGCATCTGGCCGAGTTGGCTTGCGAAGAGGTGGCACAGACTTGACAGGCTGCTTGGCCTCCTTTGTTCTAACCACCCTATGATTCTAATTTCTGCACAGTAAGATGTCTTAAGACGTTTGTTCTGTCCTACTTCCTTGCATGTCTGGGCAGTTACTGGTTCTTTGCGATGCCTGCCACTTTGTAGTCCTGCCCCAGTCTTGCAAAATTGAGAGCTGCTCACTCCCAGATGTCTTTCTTCAATCGCAATGTATCCAGCTAAAACTTAAAAGCATTTCTACCTTACAAGGCCCCAGTTGCTAAGCAACGGCCACATACTTCCAGTTTATTTGCTCTTCATGACGTGCCGCTTTCTAAGCACAATAGAAACAGTTGTAACTGAATCAACACAGAAACACCTTTGTCCAGCATTAATCGAGCAAAAGGTTTTACCCTTCTTTCCACAGAAACATTAAATTAAACTCACTTCAAACTATACCTTGCTTATGTTTACCAATACAAATATAAATCCCTTAAAAACTACTTTTGTTTTTCTAACAATAAGGGCCAGGTAATTATTCTTATTCAGTTTTAATTTTGAACTGAAACATTTAATGATGCACTGATTCAAATTAATCCCCCCCACCCACCCTGGCCCCTTTAATTAAAAAAACATCCTCTCCTTCATCTTTGGTTCACCCTCCCCACCAGCCCTCTGTTTTCTGGCTGACTGGCTCATTAACATGAGGCACATGTCAGTGGCAGCTGCATGAGACCTTTGAGTGGCCACTGGTTCAACATTTCGAACCTCTGAATCAGTATGTATATGCAGTATATAAAGTCCTGGTCAATATTTATTGCCGAACAAACAGCACTTAAATGAATCAGATCTGATTTCTTTATCGATGATGTTTGTGGGCCCTTGATCCACACAAATTGGATACTGTGCCTCCGACCTTACACTTATGACAGCACTGGGTATTTTCTATTGAGCGTTTTGACGTGTCCTGAGGTTGTATAAGATGCTATACAATCCATCTTCTTTCAATTCAACCCCCTTCTCAAATTTATAAAGTGATTCAAACATTCTGCTGGTTCGTGGTCTAATGTTTGCCATTTGAAGTAATATAATGCTGCCCTCTCATTCCCACCACAGTCTGACTTTGGTACGACTAGCGTATTGTGTATAACTGCGTTGGAAGCCGTTTACAGAAGGTCCCTGATCTGATTCCTGGATTAAGGGAATTCATTACATGAAAAGGTTGTCTTATGAGGAAAGGTTGAGCAGATTTGGCTTACGCGTGTTGGATTTTAGAAGAATGAGAGGTGATCTTATTGAAACACATCCTGAGGGGGCTTGGACACGGTAGCTGCCAAGAGGATGTTTCCTCTTCTAGGGGATCTAGGAATTTGGGAGGGGGGGGGGGGGGGGGGCACCCCCTCTGTTTGATTCACTCCCAGCTCTCCCAAACCCATGCCACTGGACATGGGGCATTAGTGAGGCCAGATAGAAATGCTGAACAGCATAGTTAGCACAGACAGGCATCGAATTGTTGAAATATGCAGATACTCTCCAGACCATTATTGCCAGTACTTGCAGTGGGAATGTGATGTGACTGACCTCCAGAAAGCAAGATGGTGGACTGTTTCAGTAAAATGTGCTCAATTCCTGGTGATTCAAAGTTGTATTTGCTGGGAAAATAGTTGAGTCTTCTGGTCATTTTAGTTCAACAATATTAACAAAACACCAGCGAAGTTGTGTGCGTGATATTAATTCAAATTAAACAACTCGTTATAATTTCGGAGTTAAATAAACTGGAATATAAAAGTTATTTCCTGGAAAAATGTGGTCGGTGGGGTGGATGGCGGTGTTAGTCATTTTGCTGATTTCAATGCAATTGTACTAAAGATTGAATGTCAACCTTTATGGAATGAATCACTTTTGTTCCCTTTTTTTTTACCAGGTGAACGTGTCTTGTGTTTCCATGGGCCATTGCTTTATGAGGCAAAGGTATGTGCTCCAGAAGCACTCTTCTTTCAAGAGGTTTTCTGTTTGGCGAAATGCATCTTTATTTGGTTTCTATTACCAAGTTACGGCTGGTATATTTGTTCAGTCAGGAAAATATAATCTTTCTTTTCAATAAAGCAGCAATATCTCTGCAAACCAATCTGAAATCTGTCTCCTGGTAAATATGGTCTTTAGGGAGAAAGTGATAACAGGAAATTGTTGGACATAGATGACCGATTAATTGGCTTGTATCGAGGGGGGGGATGTTTCAATTATGGATTCATCAGAACTGAAACTGGTTTGTTGACCATTTCTGCTTTATTTGTAAGGCAGCATATGCAACTTTTTCTATCTTTGTACTGGCTATGGAGCTATTTTTCTTGAGATACCCAAGTAAGGGTTTCTTAGTTACTGGGAAGACTCCCAAGATTGAAGAACAGTAAAAGACGGCAGAGGTAAATTCATGATTTGAAGCTTGGGTTGCAGAGGGGCATAAGGAGTCCACATATTCACATCCTGGAAAAGAGTGGGTTAGAGTTGGAGACTGCAAACTAGTCTTGCTTCCAAATGAGTAAGGAGGACAATGTATTTGCAGTTTAGGAGGAATGGCAGGATTGTCACAGCTCTTCCGAACTACAACCAAATAAAAACAGAGAAAGATGAGAATGGTTGCTGTTTGTGGGGTGGTGAGAGGGAGAATCCTACTGATCAGACCAGTTTTGTTCTTGTATCCTGTGCCGAATTGTTAGTTGCTAAAAGAGGCTGTTCAAATATAGAAGCAGTAAGTGCTGGATAGATTTGGCCTTTACAGAGTTAACAATTTAATCAGAAGTTTTGTATTTGGCACAAAAAAGGGAACTCTGCTCCATGATGTTAGTTACAGCTATAAAGGAAGTTTCATTTGATGTAAGAGCTGATAATGAGGCCAAGAATCACAGTAGGTGAAGGAAACCTTCACCAAAGGTTAGAGATACATAGAACATACAGATGGCAGTCACTGATTTGCAGGCTATACAAGACTACAAAAATTGGAGGGGTGGGGGGTGAGTTGTGTAGAATGAAGGATATGGAGAATATAATTTGCTTCAGTTACACTGGAAGGGGGCTTGGGGTGAATGTTGAAGTCATGGACTTCAAAATGTATTGATGTGCATTGGAATTATCACATTGGAGGACCCTAACCGTGTTTTCAATGGGTTGAGAAGGGAATTGACACAAAAGAATAGAGTAAGAGCGCGAACCAACCCCAATAAGAGAATCATCAGATACTGCAAAGATGGTGATTTGAAAGGAAATCTGATATCTATGAACATAAACTGCATGTCTGATATCTATAGCACGCTCGTTGGCATCTGAAAAGAAATAGGCTTTAAAAATCGCGAGAGAAGAATTATCTGGGTTTTTATTATCTGCTTGAAAAGGGCAGTGAAAACAGATTCAAGAGTAACTTTCAAAGAGGAATTGGATAAATACTTGAAAAAGAAGATACATTACAAGGTGATGGATAAAGAGAAGGGGAGTGGGATTAAGTGGGTAGCTGTTTCGAAGAGCTGACAGGCATGGCAGGCACAGCCTTGTTCTGCATTGTATCATTCTTTTTAAAAAAAATTGAAAATAAATTTGGTGCCCAATTCCTTTTTTTCCTATTAAGGGGCAATTTAGCGTGGTGAATTCACTTACCCTGCACATCTTTGGGTTGTGGGGGTGAGACCCACGCAGACATGGGGAGAATATGCTGCAGCGTATCATTCTGTAAAACTCCTCCGAATGGCAGAAAATAAAAACAAAATGACTAAATTGCCGCCAGATTGTCATAGCGATGAAACTGATTCATCAATGCCATTCTCCAAAGGAACCTGTTATTCCTACCCTGTGTGCACGTGAATCCAATCAACACACTATAGAGTTTTAAACATCAGAACAACTGTCTTGAGTTTGTTTGGCTAGTCTGTACCGTAACTCCATTTATTTGGTTTGGTTCCACAATCCTAAACACACTTGCTTGACAAGTCTCCAATTTTCTGCACTGAAGGGTCTATTTTGTTTGGAGATGTGCAATCAAAGTATTCTTGCTAGCATCACCTGCTTCCCAGGACAAATAATAAAGAACATGAATGAACATGTTCACAGCAATGATGAAAGTGCAGGAAATTGTTCTCCCCATTTTGTGTTGGTCACTACTGGGTAAAGTGCTTTTCCTTTTCTAATCTAACAAAGAGCCTGCTCGCTCTTCTCCCAAATGCTACGAAATGTAATATATGTGCTCCACTATTTTCTGTTTTAATTACAAGGGTTCCTGTTTCTCATCATTTCCAGTAACTTCTAATTAGCAAGTGCGTGTGTTCATTGGCAGGATTGGACTTGGTTCTGCCACTGTGTTTGAACAGCTTGCCAACACTTACTTCAAGGCTCTATGTGAATGCAAGGTTGTTGTTTATCATAACTTCATAATTTTAAATTCCTGTTGTTAAATTTCTCCTTGATCGTTTCTGTCATGAACAGTGTTGTTTTTCCTGTCCTCCTTAAACTATTTACATTTTCAGGCAGGGAAGGTTCTTTCATCTCTTGTGCTGACAACAAAATTTAGCCTGTAAACCAGAAACGTAGGATTTGGCTATCTGGGTGGACAGGGCTTGGATGTGTTTTTATGTTGGGGTGGGATTGGGGGGGGGGGGGGGGGCAGGGCAGTACGATGGGTGGTAATCCATCTGGGAGGACACCCAAAAGGCCACGGTCATTTTCTGTCTTCATAGAATGGCTACTTTTCATTCGTCTATTTAAGGTACTCACTAACTTTACTTTCACAAGCATGGCGGATATTCCTTGTTTTAAAAAAAAAAATGATAGGAATGGCCTCTCCCCACCTTCCTGTCATAGGGCTAAGAGGGTATGTGATATCTTTACCGTCTTACCAACTGAGATCAGATCATTTTGCACAGACTGGGATTCTTTTTGAAATGTCGTGAATCCAAGGTTATTTGTTCCGAGCATGCCCTGTTAATATAGCTGTTTGAAGCATTGCCTGGGCACTTCACGTTGATGGGTTTCATATTTTCTCCAATTGCTCATGTTGTGCAGTAGGCGCTGTGTATTTAATCAACTCCTTCAAGTTTCAGTTGCACAAAAATCAGTGCGAGATAAAAAGGGAAAAGGCTTTGAGTACTAATGAGAAATTATGATCTGCATTAAATTGGCCACTTTTGTTTACAAATTAAGGTTTAAGTTCCAAAGGAATTCTCAGGGAACGAATTGAGGGATATACAGTGTACATTTTAAAGCCATGATTGGCCTCCATTTGGAAATGTGTAATTGAAGTAGGAATTCTCATCCCTCTAAAGCTCCTTTCTTAAAAACTCGATAGCTCCGTTGGTGTCCCAGCCGATTCACTTTCCAGTAGGAGCCCATCGATAGGCAGTTCAACTCCATTGAGAGTAATTTCCCTTGACAACATGGCAGCATTTGACCGAATGTGGCATCAAGGAGCCTTTGCAAAGCATGGGAATTAGAGGGAAAGTTCTTCACTGGTTGGGGTCAAAGGAAAATGGTTTTGACTGTTGGAGGTCAATCATCTCAGTCCCAGGGCATCACTGTAGAAGTTCCTTAAGATAGTGTCCTTGACCCATCCGTCTTCAGCTGCATCATCAATGACCTCCTGTTCATCAAGGTCAGCAGTGGGGATCTTTGACGATGATTGCACACTGTTCACCATTTATGACTCAGATGCTAAAGCTGTCTGTGCTTATATGCAGCAAGACCGAGACAACATTCAGGCTTGGGCTGATAAGTGATAAACATTGTGCTGCACAAGTGCCAGGCAATGACCCACAAGAGAATCCAGCCATCTCCTCTTGACATTCTATGGCATTATCATCGTTGAATCCCTTACTATCAACATTCTGGGATTACCATGGACCAGAAACTGAGCTGCACCAGCCATGTAAATACTGTGGCTTCAAGAGCAGGCCGGAGGCTGGGAATTCTTGGAGAGTAACTTATCTCCTAACTCCCCAAAGTCTGTCCACCATCTACAAGGCACAAGTCAGGAGTGTGATGGGATACTCTCCACTTGCCTGGGTGAGTGCAGCTCCAACAACATGCATGCAAGAAGCTCAATATCATACAGGGAAAAGCATCCCGTTTGATTGGCATCCCACCCACATATGTGAACTCCCACCATCAGTGATGCAAAGTGGCAGTAGTGTGCACCATCCACCAGATGCACTACACCGTGTCACCCAAGGCTCCTTCAACAGCACATTCCAAACTCATGATCTTTACCACCTAGCAGGACAAAGGCAGCAGATGCTGGGAACCGCATCATTGGGGGTAGCTGGAAAGGCCACGTTTCAGTTACAATCAGATCAGCCATGATCTTATTGAATGGCCGAGTGACGTGCACCTGCTGCTTACTCTTATTTTGTATGCACTGCTGCAATTAAAGAAGGTGGCTCACCAGCACTGACTCGAGACAATTAGACAGGCAATAGATGCTGACCTAACCAGAAATCCAGGTTTTAGCATCTACTTTAAATTCCCTGGGAGGGTGACAAAGGCTGACGCTTGCCCCTTTCCTGCTGTTCCTCCCAGAGCTCTGGCAGCAAAGACGGGCACTGAATTATTTTGGGGAGGCACCCGGTTTGTATAACATTGTAGGTAAACTTCAATCAAAATTGGAAACTGATGTCTTCCCTTTCATGAGTGCTTGTATTCCGTTTAGGGGAATAATATTAAATTCATTGATTTTAGTGACTGATCCAGTTCAGTCCATTTTATTACGTGAGAGTGAAGGTTTTTGATATTTTAGAGTACTGGATGTTGGGTGGATACTGGTTAGCACTGCTCTCTCACAGCGCCGAGGACCTGGATTTGATTCCGACCTTGTATGACTGTGGAGTTTGCACTTTCTCCCCGTGTCTGCGTGGGTTTCCTCTGGGTGCTCTGGTTTCTTCCCACAGTCCAAAGATATACAAGTTAGGTGGATAGTGACCAAATATGTGTGGATTAGGTCATGGGGCTGCAGGGATGGGGCGGTAGAGTGGGCATAGGTGGAGTGTTCTTTCGGAGGGTCGGTGCAGACTCGATGGGCCGAATGGCCTCCTTCTGTACTGTAGGGATTCTATGAATTTGAGTCTTTTTCTTAATTTTAGAGTACCCAATTTTTTTTTTAACCAATTAAGGGGCAATTTAGCGTGGCCAATCCACATACCCTGCACATCTTTGGGTTGTGGTGGTGAGACCCACGCAGATACTGGGTGAGTGCAAACTCCACAAGGACAGTGACCCCGGACTGGGATTGAACCTGGGCCCTTGGCGCCGTGATGCAGCAGTGCTAACCACTGTGCCACCGTGCTGCCCCAAACTCTTAATATTGCCCAGTCAAATGCAGTGGCATTCTGGAATCTTTTCAAGCAGTTTTGAGGATTGATCTATTTTATTCAGTCTGTTTTTTCAGTGCAACTTAAATTAGTGGCACTAGCTTTGATTTATTTGTTTACAACCTGACTGTTCTGTTTAATATATGAATATCGGCTTGTGTTTTAGGGGTACAGTATTGTAAGTGGAGTTTATTGCTTAGCCCCAGAAATTCATTCCATACTTTGGTTTTATTTATCCGCAGTTGGCATTTAATTGGAAAGGTTTGGTAACTATATTGGAATATCAGAGCTTAGGCCAGGAGATATTGAGGTTAAATCTCATTGGGGTTATTCAGTCATTCCTAGATGGATGGAGAGCATACCGTGCCTTGGCTGTGGTGAAGGAATGCTTGTTCTGTTACAACAGTGGGAACAGAGATTGGGACATAGCTGACCTATATATAGGGGCGAGGGGGGTGTCTGGGGGATTCGGGGTGACGGGTGTCTGGGGGAGATGGGGTGGCTGGGGGGAGTAGAGTTAACTTCAATGAGATAAGAATACATTTGAATCGAATCAGTTACTGGCAGAAAAGTTGGTGGCTGAACAATGGGACAGATTCAAAGAAAAAGTGTTGCAGGCAATGTCATGGCATATCTGCTTGAAAGGGAAAGGTAGGGATAATAAATCCAGAGTACCCTGCATGACAAGTGAGATAGAGGTGAAGATGAAAAGGAAGGAATGTACCTATGACAGATGTCAGGTTGAAAATACAATGGGGAATTAGGGGCTGAATACAGAAGGACCAGAGGGGAAGTGAAAAAGCTAATTAGAAAAACAAGGAAGGAGCATGCAAAAACACTTGCAGCTGACATAAAAGGGAATTCCAATGTCTTCTGTGAGTATATAAGTAAGTATCCAAGGATGCGGAGGGAGATGAGAGTAGAAATTACAGAGCAATGATAGTCTTCCAGTCTTCCTTGGACACGGGTGGTTTGAGAGGACTGGAGAATTGGGAATGTTACATCATTGTCCAAAAATGGATGTGAGGTTAAACCCAGCAACTACAGACCAGTCAGCCTGGCTTCATTAGAAACTTCCGGAAACTATAGTTCGGGGCAAAATCAGGTCACTTAGACAAGTACAAGATAATTAAGGAAAGCCAACATGGATTCATTAAGGGAAAATCATGTTTAAGTAACTTCCTGGAGTTTTTTGAGGAAGAAAAAGTTGTTGATCTGATGTATATGGATTTTCAAAATGCATTTGATACAGGGTGGCACAGTGGTTAGCACTGCTGCATCACAGTGCCAGGGCACCACGGTGGCACAGTGGTTAGCACTGCTGCATCACAGTGCCAGGGCACCACGGTGGCACAGTGGTTAGCACTGCTGCATCACAATGCCAGGGTGGCACAGTGGTTAGCACTGCTGCCTCAGTGCCAGGGTGGCACAGTGGTCAGCACTGCTGCCTCACAGTGCCAGGGCACCACGGTGGCACAGTGGTTAGCAGTGCTGCCTCACAGGGACCCATGGCGGCACAGCAGTTAGCACTGCTGCCTCACGGACCCGGGGCAGCACGGTGGCACAGCGATTAGCACTGCTGCCTCACAAAGCCACTGGCACGGGTTCAGCTACGGCCTTGAGTGACTGTGAAATTTACACTGTCACCCCATGTCTGCGTGGGTTTCCTCCGGGTTCTCCAGTTTCCTCCTACCATCCAAAGATGAACAGGTTAAGTGGATTGGTCATGCTAAATTGCCCGTAGTGTCCAAAGGTAAGGTGGGGTTATGGAGTTACAGGGATGGGGTGGGGGAGTGGGCCTAGGTAAGGTGCTCTTTCAGAGAGTCTGTGTAGACTGCACTGTAGGGATTCTATGATTGGCGACAGGTACCTTAGAGGATCACGCACATTTGCCCTTTCTCTTGGGATGGTTACTATTTTTTTCTTTCTCAAGCAAGCTATTCTTTGCAAGTAGTCTTACAATATTAAGCTGCTATTCGATGAACATACCTTTGGCTTCTACATCATTTTAAGTATATCAAAAATGTATTGTACTATGTGTACTATTTCTAATGATACCTCAAACGTCGCTGTGTTTTAAATAGTGCTGAACTTAATCTAGTTTATTTTCTTTTTTTTGTATTCTAGTGTGTAAAGGTTGCTATAAAGGACAAACAAGTGAAGTACTTCATACATTATAGTGGCTGGAATAAAAAGTAAGTATAAAATACAGACGATAAGAGGTTCCATCAAGATTGTGAATATGCTTGAATGGGAAAGGTATTGTCTAATGTCGATTTATTAGTATACCTTGGATACAAATCCAAGGTATTCTATCAAACATGACCCAGGTAGCTTGGAGGAGCTGAATGAGACCTTTGGGTTAATGGGGGGGGGGGGGGGGGGGGGGGGGGGGGGGGTGAGGTACCGTGGAGGGTGGATGCCCGAACCTTGTGTGTGAGGCCGGGGCTGATCCAGCTGAAGGTGGTGTACAGGGCGCACCTAACAAAGTCCAGGATGAGCCGGCTGTTCGAGGGGGTGGAGGATATCTGGGAGCGATGTGGGAGGGGCCCTACGAATCATGTGCATGTGTCTGGTCTTGCCTGAAGCTGGGAAGGTTTTGGAGGGTGGTTATCATCACCATTTCGGGGTTCCGCACATAGACGTGGAGCCCGGTCCCCTAAAGCCATATTCGGGGTGTCGGACTGGCCGGAGCTGAAGGTGGGTGCGGGGGTAGATGTCTTAGCCTTCACCTTGCTGATTGCTCCCAGGCGGGTATTGTTGGGGTGGAGGTCAGCTTGTCCACCCTGTGCCTCGGGGTGGCAGGGAGGACCTGCTGGATTTGATTTGATTTATTGTCACATGTACCGAAGTACAGTGAAAAGTATTTTTCTGCAGGCGAGGGAACGTACACATTATGTACATGGTAAACAAAAAGAATAATCAAAAGAGAACATTGACAAATGGTACATCGACAAACAGTGATTGGTTACAGTGCGGAACAAGGGGCCAAACAAAGCAAATACATGAGCAAGAGCAGCATAGGGAATCGTGAGTAGTGTTCTAACAGGGAACAGATCAGTCCAAGGGGGAGTCGTTGAGGAGTCTTGTAGCTGTGGGGAAGAAGCTGTTCCTATATCTGCATGTGCGGGTCTTCAGACTTCTGTACCTTCTGCCTGATGGAAGGGTCTGGAAGAGGGCAAAGCCTGAGTGGGAGAGGTCTTGGACAATGTTATCTGCCTTTCTGAGGCAGCGGGAGGTGTATACAGAATCAATGTGGGGTGAGAAGCTTGTGTGATGCGTTGGGCTGAGTTCACCACACTGCAGTTTCTTGCGATCTTGGACCGAGCAGTTGCCATACCAAGCTGTGATGCAGCCAGATAGGATGCTCTCTATTGCACATCTGTAGAGTTTGTGAGAGTCGATGCAGACATGCCAAATTTCTTTAGCTTCAGTACTGGAGAAGGTGAAATTTGCTCTAAGGTGTGGGCGTGTGATGGGTTCCACAGGAGTTGCGGTTGGTTCATCTGCATTTTGGAGAGTTGATTACTGTTGGGGGGGGGGGGGGGGGGGGGGGTTGGGTGTGTTCTAATGTGTTGGGTTTCTTGTAAAATATAAAAAGTTGAAAATTTGGAATAAAAATACTTCTTTTAAAAAAGAAACCTGGTCCAGGTAAAATTGCGTGAGAGAGAAGAACTTCAATGGTTTGAATAGCCATTTGTTACCCAGACTTAAAAAAGAAATTGGAATTCAATTTTATTCGTCTTGTTAATGCTACATTGTTCAAACACTGACCTTCTCTGTAACCTTGAAGAATAGATGCTGCAGCCATAGCTGTTCCTCGAATTAAGGATGATGTCTACTCAAGAGGATGGATTTCTGCCAAGGGTTGTCATGTGACTGAGTAGGCCAATTATCAACCTGCAGACCTTTGGTCACGTGGGGCAGGATGTCCCACAAGGTGATGGGATCTGGAGTGTAGGATTTGAATCCTTTCTTTTCCCATTCCGCTTCCGTCATTAAGTTGTTGGGGCTCGAGGCATGATGCAGCTTATAGGGCAAGGTGTCATTCTGAGTGATTGGTAGCGAGCTTCTCACAGCCAGTCAGGCCAATGACCCGGTGCTCCAAGAAGCTTCAGAGGGTCATTGACATGTTTTCTTTGCCCTGCCCGGGAGCCTAGCCTTTTGAGTCAGAAAAGGCCACCCAGGCATAGTGGCTAGCCCATTAAAGTTGATTTTGCAGAAATTTTGCCTGAATGTTGTGGACCCGGCATCAAGAATGCCACAGTATTAATACTTGAAACTATCCTTGAAGCAAGAGAGAGATTTATCGTTTGAAATAAGTTGTAAATTGAAGGAGGATAGAGATGCTGAACCATAAAATTGTTGCTGAAAATTCTACTTTGAGGAGAGGCAGGGGATTTGGGAATTTGGATACTAGGTGCCATTTCATAGCATTGTTGCATAAATGTGGGTGTGAATTTTGTGCCCCCCCCCCCACCACCACCATCCTCCCGAGAGGGGTGGCAGGCTGGGGTGCAGGGGCATAAAATTGGGTGGCATGATGGGTGCTGTGCCAGTCACCCGCCTGATTCTGTGAAATTTTACACGTGGTGTTGGGAAACATCAGGAGAGCCATCATTTGTAGCACAATGGTTAGCACTGCTGCCGCACAGCTCCAGGGACCCGGGTTCAATTCCGCCCTTGGGTGACTGTCTGTGTGGAGTTTGCACTTTCTCCCAGTGTCTGCGTGGGTTTCCTGCGGGTGCTCCGGTTTCCTCCCACAGTCCAAAGTTATGCAGATTAGGTGGATTGGCCATGCTAAATTGCTCCTTCGGGTCCAAAAGGTTAGGTGGGGTTACAGGGACAGGGTGGAGGCGTGGGCTTAAGTAGGGTGCTCTTTCCAAGGGCCGGTGCAGACTCGATAGGCCGAATGTAAATTCTATGATCTCTACGAAAAAAAGTGACCACATTGTGAATGTTGGTCTTTAAGTCCTCTGGCATATTGATGTTGGGATGGTTTGCAATTTGGGATGGGTTGCTCTGAATTTGCCCATTGGGGGAGAATTCTGATTCCCCAAAGCCTTTCCACCATCTACGAGGCACGGGTGTGATGGAATATTCTCCACTTACTGAACGTGTGCACCTCCAACAACACTCTTAAGAAGCTTGACACAATCTAGGACAAAGCAGGCCGCTAGATTGGCACCCCTTTACAAACACTTGGTCCCTCTACTATGCAAAGTGGCAGCAGTGTGTGCCACCTAGAAAGTCAACAGGCACATGGGAACACCACTATCTGTAGGTTCCCCTCCAAGCCACACGCCATTCTGACTTGGAAATACATCACTGGTCCTTTACTGATGCTGGGTCAAAATCTGGGTACCCTCCCTTACAGCACAGTGGGTGTACCTACACCACATGGGCTGCAGCGGTTCAATAAGGCGGCTCATCCCCACCTTCTCGAGAGCAACTGGCGATGAGCAGTAAATGGCTGGCCTAGCCAGTGAAGCCCACACCCCATGAACAAATCAAGAAACAAACTTGAGCTCTGTTAATCAGGCTGAAACAAATAGGCAAGCATGACTTCATTTTACTGTCACATTTATGATGGGGATTCTCATTGCATAACCTGTCGTGGAGTCCAATCTGCAGCCCCCACCTTGAAATGTCCATGTTTAAAACAGGCAGCCCTTGCTCAAAAAGGATAATCTTTACATTGTCAGTTTCAAAGTTGGAGGTCATGGTGGTGTACCAGCTCTGTTTGTTTTGGGCAGAAATAGCTGTACTTCCTCACTAATATGGCAAACTGTCTTCAAATTAACCTTCACCTGATGAAGGTGCAGTGTTTCGAAAAGCTTGTGATTTCAAATAAACCTATTGGACTTTAACACTGGTGTTGTGAGACTTCTTACTGTTCAAATTAAAAGGCTGTTCCCCCAAATAATACCAGTGGCCAGCAGCAAAATGTTTTGTGCTAGCGGCAATTAAAAAAAAAAAATATATTTTATTGAAATTTTTTTCCCAAACAACAATTTTCCCCCTCTTACAAAACAAACGTAACAATACAGAAATTTTTAACAATACACCAATAACAAAACCCCATTATCTTTTGACCTTAACTAAACTAAACTCCCCCCTCCCCCCTGGGTTGCTGCTGCTGGTCATCTGTCTTCCCTCTAACGTTCCCCTAGGTAGTCGAGAAATAGCTGCCACCGCTTGGTGAACCCTTGAGCCGATCCTCTCAGGGCAAACTTTATCTGCTCCAATTTAATGAACCCCGCCATATCATTTACCCAGGCCTCCAGTCCGGGGGTTTCGCCTCCTTCCACATGAGTAGGATCCTGCGCCGGGCTACTAGGGACGCAAAGGCCACAACGTCGGCCTCTTTCGCCTCCTGCACTCCCGGCTCATCCGCAACTCCAAATAGAGCTAACCCCCAGCCTGGTTTGACCCGGGCCTTCACCACCTTCGAAATCACTCCCGTCACTCCCTTCCAATACCCTTCCAGTGCCGGGCACGCCCAAAACATATGTGCGTGGTTTGCCGGGCTCCCGCCACACCTCCCACATTTGTCCTCCACTCCAAAGAACCTGCTCAATCTTGCTCCCGTTATGTGTGCTCTATGTAGCACCTTAAATTGAATCAGGCTAAGCCTGGCGCATGAGGAAGAGGAATTTACCCTGCTTAGGGCATCAGCCCACATACCCTCCTCTATCTCCTCCCCTAGTTCTTCTTCCCACTTTCCTTTTAGTTCGCCCACCGATTCCTCCCCCTCTTCCCTCATCTCTCGGTAAATCTCTGACACCTTGCCCTCTCCGACCCACACCCCTGAAAGCACCCTGTCCTGTATCCCCTGCGTCGGGAGCAACGGAAATTCCCTCACCTGTTGTCTAGTAAACGCCCTCACCTGCATATATCTCAAGAAATTTCCCCGGGGCAACTTATACTTTTCCTCCAATGCTCCAAGCTCGCAAAAGTACCATCTATAAATAAATCTCCCACCCTCCCAATTCCCAACTGGTACACTGGTACCAGCTCTGAAATCCTCCATCCATTCTTCCTGGGGCGAACCTATGGTTGTTCCTGATTGGGGACCCCACCAGGGCTCCCCGCACCCCTCTCTGTCGCCTCCACTGACCCCAGATATTCAAAGTTGCCGCCACCACCGGGTTCGTGGTAAACCTTTTAGGTGAGAACGGTAGCGGCGCCGTCACCAGTGCCTCTAAACTCGTTCCTTTACAGGACTTTCTCTCCAGTCTTTTCCACGCCACTCCCTCACCCTCCATCATCCATTTACGTATCATTGCCACATTGGCGGCCCAATAGTAATCGCCCAAATTCGGTAGTGCCAATCCTCCTCTGTCCCTACTGCGCTGAAGGAACCCCCTCCTTACTCTCGGAACTTTCCCTGCCCACACGAAACTCGTGATGCTCCTGTCTATTTTATTAAAAAAGGTCTTGGTGATTAGTATAGGGAGACATTGAAATACAAATAAGAACCTCGGGAGGACCATCATCTTAATTGCCTGCACCCTGCCTGCCAGCGACAGAGGCTGCATGTCCCACCTCTAAAAGTCCTCCTCCATTTGTTCTACCAGCCGTGTCAGATTAAGTCTGTGCAAGGTTCCCCAGCTCCTAGCGATCTGAATCCCCAGGTATCGGAAGTTTCTTTCCACTTTCCTTAGAGGCAGGCCTTCTATCTCTCTACTCTGGTCCCCTGGATGTATCACAAATAATTCACTCTTCCCCATGTTTAGCCTATACCCCGAGAAATCCCCGAACTCCCTCAACATTCGCATAAACTATCATCCCCCCCGCTGGGTCCGACACGTATAACAATAGGTCATCTGCATATAGCGAGACTCGGTGTTCTTCTCCCCCTCTAATCACCCCTCTCCATTTCCTGGCGTCTCTCAACGCCATGGCCAGAGGTTCAATCGCCAACGCGAACAACAATGGAGACAGCGGGCATCCCTGTCTTGTTCCCCTATATAGTCGGAAATACTCCGATCTATGTCGACCTGTAACTACACTTGCCGTTGGAGCCCCATAAAGAAGAATAACCCAGCTAATAAACCCGTTCCCGAACCCAAACCTCCCTAACACTTCCCATAGATACTCCCACTCCACCCTATCAAATGCCTTCTCTGCATCCATTGCCGCCACTATCTCTGCCTCCCCCTCCACTGGGGGCATCATTATCACCCCTAGTAGTCGTCGCACGTTAACATTCAGTTGTCTCCCTTTTACGATCCCTGTCTGGTCTTCGTGCACTACCCCCGGGACACAGTCCTCTATCCTCGATGCCAGTACCTTTGCCAACAATTTGGCGTCCACGTTCAATAATGAAATGGGTCTATAGGACCCGCACTGCAACGGATCTTTATTAACGATATCGTCGCCTCCTACATTGTCGGGGGTAGAGTCCCCCCTTCCCTGGCCTCATTGAACGTCCTCACCATCAACGGGGCCAACAAGTCCACATATTTTCTGTAATATTCCACCGGGAACCCGTCTGGTCCCGGGGCCTTCCCTGCTTGCATGCTTCCCAGTCCTTTAATAACCTCGTCCACCCCAATCGGTGCCCCCAGGCCTACCACCTCCTGCTCCTCCACTTTCGGGAACCTCAATTGGTCCAGGAACTGCCGCATCCCCTCCTCTCCCCCTGGGGGTTGCGACCGATACAGTTCCTCATAGAAGGTCTTGAACACTTCATTTATCTTTCCTGCCCTTCGCACCGTGTCTCCCCTTTCGTCTCTAATTCCTCCTATCTCCCTCGCTGCTGCCCTCTTTCGCAATTGATGAGCCAACAGGCGACTAGCCTTTTCCCCATATTCATACCTCCTCCCCTGTGCCTTCCTCCACAGTACCTCCGCCTTTCTGGTGGTCAGACGGTCAAACTCCGTCTGGAGTCGTCTCCTCTCCCTGTACAATTCCTCCTCCGGGGTCTCTGCAAATTCCCTATCCACCCTTAAAATCTCCCCCAGTACTCTTTCCCTTTCCTTGGCCTCTGTTTTCCTTTTGTGGGCCCCAATGGAGATCAGCTCTCCTCTGACCACTGCTTTTAGTGCTTCCCATACCACTCCCACAGGGACCTCGCCGTCGTCATTGACCTCCAGGTATCTCTCAATCTCTCAATACACCCCCGCACTCTTGCACACACTCCCTCATCCGCCATCAGTCCCACATCTAATCGCCAGAGTGTTCTCTGCTCCCTTTCCTCACCTAATTCCAGGTCCACCCAATGTGGGGCATGATCCGAAACCGCTATGGCTGAGTACTCCGCTTCTTCCACCCTAGAGATCAACGACCTTCCTAAAACAAAAAAATCTATCCGGGAGTACGCTTTATGGACATGGGAGAAGAAGGAGAACTCCCTAGCCCTAGGTCTAAGAAATCGCCATGGATCCACTCCCCCCCATTTGGTCCATAAACCCCTTAAGTACCTTGGCCGCTGCCGGCCTTCTTCCGGTCCTTGAGCTGGATCTATCTAGCCCCGGGTCCAGCACCGTATTAAAGTCCCCTCCTAAAATCAAGTTTCCTACCTCTAGGTCCGGTATACGCCCCAGCATCCGTCTCATAAATCCCGCATCGTCCCAGTTTGGGGCATACACATTAACCAACACGACCTCCATTCCCTCCAGCCTGCCACTCACCATTACATATCTACTTCCGCTATCTGCTACGGTGTTCTTTGCTTCAAATGCTACCCGTTTCCCCACCAAAATGGCCACCCCTCTATTCTTTGCGTCCAGTCCTGAGTGGAACACCTGTCCCACCCACCCTTTCCTTAACCTAACTTGGTCCGCCACCTTTAGGTGCGTCTCTTGGAGCATAACCACGTCTGCCCTTAGTCCTTTCAAATGCGCGAGCACTCGGGCCCTTTTTATCGGTCCGTTCAGGCCTCTCACGTTCCACGTGATCAGCCTCACTAGGGGGCTACCTGCCCCCCTCCCGTGTCGACTAGCCATTACCTTCTCTAGGCCAGTCCCATATCCCACCTCCGCGCTCCCTCTTGCTCCCCCAGCGTCGCACACCATCCCCGCCCACCCACTCTTTAGCCATTTCCTTTTGGATTTCCGCAGCAGCAACCCAGTTCTCTCTTCCCCCCCCCCCCCCCGGGCGCTAGATCTCTTTCTAGCGTGATTGCTCCCCCCATATTACTTCCGTAAGTCAGCTGACTTCAACTGACCCCGGCTTCTCCTGCTCACTCCTCGACCCCCCCCCCCCCGTGTGGGGAACTCCCATCCGCCTTGCGCCTGTCTTCCCGCCTTATTCTTTCTGGCGCGGGGAACATCCCTTTACCTGACCCGCCTCTTATGGCGCAGCTCCCTTTCCCCTCCCCCTCCCCTTCCCCTTTCTCCAACTATGTCCCGTCTTTCCCCCCTCACCGGCGCCCACATTTCCCCAATGTCTCCCCCCTTCCCAATTTACTTCTCAATTAACTTCAACCATAACATTAACAATAACATTTCCTGCAGCCTCAGTTCCGATCCAATTTCTCCTCTTTGATAAAGGTCCATGCTTCCTCCGCCGTCTCAAAATAATGGTGTCTCTCCTGATACGTGACCCATAGTCTTGCCGGCTGCAGCATCCAGAACTTCACCTTCCTTTTTATGCAACACCTCTTTGGCTCGGTTAAAGCTCGCCCTCCTTCTCGCCACCTCCGCACTCCAATCCTGGTACACCCGTACCACTGCATTCTCCCATCTGCTACTCCGCACCCTTTTAGCCCATCTCAGGACCTCTTCTCTTTCCTTAAGGCGGTAAAATCGCACGATTATCGCCCTGGGTGGTTCTCCCGCTTTTGGTCTTCTCGCCGGAATCCGATTTGTCCACTCCACCTCCAAGGGGCCCGTAGGGGCCTCAGCACCAATCAGTGAGCTCAGCATCGTACTTGCATACGCTCCACAGTCCTCTCCTTCCACACCCTCAGGGAGACCCAGTATCCGAAGGTTCTTCCTTCGCGCTTCGTTTTCTAGGGCCTCGATCCTTTCAGTACACTTTTTATGAAGTGCCTCGTGCGTCTGTGTCTTAACCGCCAGGCCCAGGATCTCGTCCTCATTATCCGTCACCTTCTGCTCCACCACGCGGAGCTCTATCTCCTGGGTCCTTTGTGCCTCCTTGAGCCCCTCAATTGCCTGTAGCATCGGGGTCAGCACCTCCCTCTTCAGCAGCTCCACGCACCGTCTCACAATTTCATCCTGCTCAGGCCCCCATGTCGCCTGCGCTTTCTCCGCCGCCATCTTGTACTTCTCTCTTTCTGACCCTTTGGTCGACGATTCCTCGCGCTGCAGCCGCCGCCGCCGTTTTTTTCCTCCTTCGTTTGGGGGGGGGGGGGGGGGGGGGGGGGGACTCCCTTCTTACACACCCCACACCGGGTTGCGTTGTCAAAAAATTCCCTGTTGGGGCTCTTAAAAGAGCCCGAAGGTCCGTCGGAGCTGAAGCCGCCGAAACGTGCGGCTAGCAAGGCATCACCGCAACCGGAAGTCTGCTAGCGGCAATTTATAGGCTTCATAGATCTCTACTGATCAATAATTTAGTAAATGTTAGTGAAAATTTCACTGGAGAATTCTAGTTCTACTGTCCCATTGTTAGTGAGCAGGTTAGAACATAACCACAGGCAAAATGAAAGGTAAAATACTCCAAGGTTGAAAAGCCCATCAAGGACCCGGATTCAATTAATGTCTTGGGTGACTGTCAGTATGGCATTTGCACATTCTTCCCGTGTCTCTGTGGATTTCTTCCAGGTGCTCCGGTTTCTTCCCACAGTGCAAAGGTGTGCAGGTTAGGTAGATTGGCCATGCTAAATTACCCCAGGTGGGGTTACAGGGATATGGTAGGGAGATCAGCCTTGACCTAATTGAATGGCGGAGCTGGATCAAGGGGCTGAATTGGCTACTTCTGCTCCTAATTCCTAAGGTTTTGATCTGGGGCGGCAAGGTAGCACAGTGGTTAGCACTGTGGCTTCACAGCACCAGGGTCCCAGGTTCGATTCCCAGCTTGGGTCACTGTCTGTGCGGAGTCTGCACGTTCACCCCGTGTCTGCGTGGGTTTCCTCCAGCTGCTCAGGTTTCCTCCCACAGTGAAAAGATGTGCAGGTTAGGTCATGCTAAATTGGTCTTAGTGTCCAGAAGGGTTAGATGGGATTACAGGGATAGAGTGGAGTTGTCGGCTTAAGTTGCATGCTCTTTCGAAGGGCTGGTGCAGACTCGATGGGATGAATGGCCTCCTCCTGCACTGTAAATTCCATGATTCTATGCTTTTTGATCTTGGTCAAACTACTGGACTGGCCATGGCTGGTGGCCAGGTGCTGCTCTACAAGCATAGAACATACAGTGCAGAAGGAGGCCATTCGGTCCATTGAATCTGCAGCAGTTAAGATCTCACTTCCACCCTGACCCAATAACCCCATCTAACCTTTTTTGGACACTTGAGGGCAATTTAGCTTGGCCAATCCACCTAAACTGCACGTCTTTGGACTGTGGAAGGAAACCGGAGCACCCGGAGGAAACCCACATAGACACGGGGAGAACGTGCGGACAGACAGTCACCCAGTGGGGATCGAACCTGAGACCCTGGCGCTGTGAAGCCACAGTGCTAGCCACTTGTGCTGCCCACAAACTCAAACATAAAGAGAAGGGAGACTAAAGTGAATGGGCCCTGACAGCTCTTCTGTGGCCACTGTGACTGGTTTGCGCCCAGTGAGAGTTGTGGGCTTTTGTGACCTTTGTCTTCTTGATGAAAGAATGGCACAAAGAGACTTGAAGATGCTGGGAGCGATGGCAGCATGTAGAGAAATCGAGATGGGTTGTGGGGGAGTGGGGACATGGAGAAACGGGGGTGATCAGGGTTCTGCATCAATATTTCCTGCAAGCTGTATGGCTGCATAATGACCCAGAGATTCCTGAGCAGACTGAACACCAGTCAGCACATTTTGATTACAGTGTGAAAGGTCTAAAATGCCTGCGCACTAAAATTAATACGTCCAGATCAAAAATAAAATGTTTGAGGGAACGTTATTCATTCTTGACAACTATTCGGTGACCTGTGGAGGAGCGCTGGGACTGGGGGTGGGTTTGTTTTCTGCACTGATGCGTCGGTTGATGTGCACACTTGGCTCAGGTTCCTTGGGCGATGGAAGTACTTGAGGGGTCCAACTAACTGGAGCTGCACTCCTGCAAAACGTTATACCTGCAGAAGGAGAGAAAGAAACCCCCAGAAAGGAAACTAAATTTTAAATTGCTTGTACTTCAGCTTGTAAGATCTGTATATTTTGGTAAAAAATTGTAGTTTGCTCAATGCATTCAAGTGGTTTGACAGTTAAATTAGCAAAGGTAATAGCATGTAAATTTGTAAAAAGAAAAATCATGACCACTGAAATTCGTGACTTTATTTTTCATTCTTGGGAGTATTATATAAAAGAAAAATTAGGATGTTTTACTGAATATTGAAACTATATTAGAAGAGACCAGTGAGCAACCTGCCAAAAAATTACTGGTTACAACAGGGAAGGAGGTGCCATAGTAATATTGTTCCTGGACTAATAATCCAGAGACCCAGGGTAATGCTCTGGGGTCCAGGGTTCGAATCCCATCATGGCAGACGGTGAAGTTTGAATTTAATAAAGTAAATCTGGAATTAAAAGTCTAATGAAACCATTCCTAATTGTCGTAAATACCCATCTGGTTCACTAATGTCCTTTACTGGGGCTGGCTTAGCACAGTGGGTTAAACAGCTGGCTTGAAATGCAGAACAAGGCCAGCAGCGCGGGTTCAATTCCCGTACCGGCCCTCCTCGAACAGGCGCCGGAATGTGGTGACTAGGGGCTTTTCACAGTAACTTCATTGAAGCCTGCATGAAAATGAAATGAAAATCGCTTATTGTCACAAGTAGGCTTCAAATGAAGTTACTGTGAAAAGCCCCTAGTTGCCACATTCCGGCGCCTGTTCGGGGAGGCTGGTACGGGAATTGTGACCATGTGACAGTAAGAGATTACATTGAAATGGTCTAAACAAATGCTGGCCAGCGATGCCCTCATCCCAAGGACAAATTTTTAAAATGCATTTACTCATTACAAAGAGATGACTCCCTTCTCAGAAAAGTAATCGTCCCAAAATTGATGCTTTGTCGCGGTGCCCACAACACTGCTTCCTTCAACAACAAAAAACTTAAATGCCATTATGTTTAGAGTTGGGTCCTGAAGATATGCATTGTTTACATCTAACTATAGGTTAGGTTAATGAGACAAAATGCTAAATATGTAATTCTTTATTGTTTCACCTATTCAAACAGCTTAGGTGTGTGGTATCTTCAAGATTACAGGTATTGTAAAGACTAGTTAGAATTATTTTACTTAGTCTAAAATAAAATGTCATTGTTTTTCCATGCTGGTTCACAGAATTATTTTATTTTTATTTGGTTTTTGAAACTGTATAAACCCACAAGATTGTTTTCCAAGAAAATTAACACAACTTGGTGTAAAGTCGATGAAATTTATACAAATATTGGCAATAGCTATTAAGTTGCTTCCAAATATAAGGTGGGAGGAATGTTCAAATTGTTCCCATTTCAGCTCCAGGTCTGTGCTAAGTTAGGTTGGTCTCAGCTGTAGGGCCAATACATTTAAGACTAGTAGTTGGTTTTCTTCCCGAATTCATTCAGGCAGGGTTTCTGTTCCTGACTAGCTGCTAACTCCTAGTGTTCATGTGCAGCCAAGAGCTGAAATCAAAATTGAGTCAAGTGTGATGTGCGTCATGGCCAACTAGCCTGCCAACACACTATCCAACATGAAGAATGGCCATTTGGATGTGGAGGTTGCTGGGCCTGTGTCACTAAATTCTGACAGCTATGCGGAGGAGGGAACAAGATTTTTAATTGTTGAAGCTAAACTAACATAAGAAATGAACTTGTGGGAAAACCCTGGGTTAATGACACAATCTACTGATATCAGTGCAGATCTTGTTTGGTTTCACCCGTTCTCTAATGAGGTGTCTTAAGTTAGTTTTTTGTGTTTAAGGAGGGAAGATGGTGTTGTTAGACTGACCCCCTCTCATGCAGTGTCAGATTACCACTACTGTTGATAAATGTTTCAACCAGTCATGCTTTTCGTTACCACAGTTCGTTATCTGATCTTGCCATCAAATTGAAATGTTTTACTCACTACTGCAAGTCAGAAAGCTCTGAGGTTGCTTTAGGTAGACTGGTTTTAATGATCTACTAAAATCAGTGTTGCCACTCCAATAACTTGTATTTGTATATTGAATGCCATTTCTCAAAATGAACAGGGGGTAAATGGAGAATGATGCAGTACAGAAAGAGGCCATTGGATCCACTGTGCTTGTGCCAACTCTTTGAAAGAGTTATCCTGTTAGTTCCCCTGCCCCCTGCACTCTCCGCCATAAGTCCTGCAAGTTCTTCCGCTTCCAGTGTTTATCTAGTACCCTTTTTGAAAGGTATTATTGAATCAGTTTCTAGATTGTATCATCTCGCAGGACTAAACAAAATGGCCTGCCGTCGCCTCTGATTCTTCTGTAAAATGAGACATGTTCGACCCATTGCACGGTTGTAGAGACGAGTTCGGAAGGGTTTTTTTGTTTGGAAGCTTGGGGAGAGGTGTGGAGCAGGAAAGTAAAATGTAATTTATGTGGCCCTTTTGCATCTTCAGAATGCCCAAATGAGCTTGAAGTCAAGTTGTATTATTAGCAAGCATTGCACACAAGTTCCCACAAACAGCAAATGCCAACTGAAGAGTTATTCTTCTTTGTAATGGTGTTTGAAGAGTGTCGGCCTGGATTATGCACTCGAGTCCTGAGGTGGAGCTCGAACCCCAAGATTCGGATGGGGATACGACAATCTGATCGAAGCTGCTGCTTGACCGGGCCAGAGGGGTTTTAGGAAGAACATTCCAATAACATAAAGGCACAAATTTAATCAGTTGTGATTACAATCTGCAGTTACAAGATCTCACAGCTGGTGGCCTCACATTCTGGAATCTGCAGCTCCGTCCTTGTATCCAAGAACATAATTTGTTTACGACTCCAATATATTTTCAATTTCAGCAACATGCAGTGATGAGACTGTGAAGTTGTCTCTCGATAACCCAGATTCTTTATGCTGGGTAATATCTGTTATGCTAGGTGTAGACCGTTTTGCCCGAGCTTGTCTGCGAAACACTTGAGGTGGCTTGTACTGATTTTGTAGGGTCATCTTTCATTTGCGTAATCTCCCAGTGCAGCTTTAGCCTTGCATTGACAGCTCGTGTGACAGAGTAATGGGAAAAATCTGCTCGAGTTTAAAGTGATATATGCATGTTCATG
This sequence comes from Scyliorhinus torazame, assembly GCF_047496885.1. Taxonomy (NCBI): domain Eukaryota; kingdom Metazoa; phylum Chordata; class Chondrichthyes; order Carcharhiniformes; family Scyliorhinidae; genus Scyliorhinus; species Scyliorhinus torazame. The sequence continues at coordinate 11,091,381 of NC_092718.1, forward strand.
GCTGCCTATGTAGATAAATATTGTCTTGTAGGACTTTTACAGTGCAGAGGCCTTCTGCCTGCATGACTGACTTTTCTCAAACTATCCACTGATCCCAATTTCCCTGCCATTCTCCTCGAGCACTGTTTTCTCTTGAAATATTTATACTCTTCCCTTTCAAAAATGTCCACATTTTTGTTTCCATCCATTTCCAGTGGATATTCTATGTCTGAACAATTATGTAATAATACAAATGTGTAGATACACAAATACTGAAGGAAGTGGTTTGGCCCATCATGGGCGGTGTCAGTTGTTTGATACAGCTACCCAATTAGTCATCTCCCCATATACTTTTTCCCCATAGCCGTGCAAACTTTACCACTTCACGTATTTATCCAATTCCTATTTTGAAAGTTATTATTGAACCTACCCCTGCTCCCACTTTATCAGGCAATGTGCAACAATGCACTGTGAATTGTTACACATCACCAATTTATTTTCTGCCAGTTATCTTAAATCTGTTTTCTCTGATTACCAACTCGTCTGCCCCTGGAAGTCATCTCTCTTTTTATTCTTACAAAATCTGCAATGCTTTTGAACAACTCCACTTTTTCTACTCGAGGGAGATTCTCCCAATTCACTTCTTTTTGTTCTTGAGATTATCTTAAAACACGTGCTCTCTAGCCACAGACTCTCCAGCCACTCGGGGGCAGTAGTTTTTCTTTGTTTAATTTACTAAATTACTACACGACATTAAAGCGAGGGTCAATGGATAGGGTGGGATTCGAGATGACAATTGGTGGGAGAGGATTGAGTAGCTCCGATGGATGCTTGCATGTGTGTGGTAAAGGCTTGGTGGTGAATATCGTGATTAGGCATGCGCCTGAGCCAATGTTAGCGGGTAGTTGTGTTGCTCTCTTTGGTTGGTACTGAATATGACGGTCAATATGGTCGCCTTCCTTAATTCTAATTACGTTTGCTCTAGAGTCGCCAGGTATCTTTCGATACCGCCACAAGGTTCAAAACCGAATACTGATCAAAGACTCGATACACCAGTTAGTTAGTTCAAAGTCAATGCTTCTTTATTTACACACACAGTTAAATATACTCATGCACGAAACTCTACAGACTAAACTATCACTACTGCTAAAGCCTATACTTAGCTTCCGGCGCCCACTCAGTCAGAGGAACAATGACCGTTGTTCGGTTCTGAGGCTGCTGGGGTCGAAGTGGTGAAGGGGAACAGCTAAGGTCGTCTGTCTGGTAGCGAGTGTTGACCTTGGACTTACTTGCTTCTGGTGCAGCTGGTGGACAGGTCTTTCCTTGGTGAGAGCCGGGTCCAAGAGAACGATTCTCTCTTGAGGGCTCCTTCTTATACCCAAAGGGGCTTTGCGCTCTTTTGGGCGGGCCTTGAACTTGGCCCCAATTAATTGGGCCGTTTCTTGATCATTCATATTGATTTCATTCAATAAAGGGGTGGGTGCCCTGATGGCCGGGCGTGTCCTAGGTGGCCGTTGGCCTGCTTTGTTTCAGTCTCCTCTGGCGCCGGGGGGTCTGCCTTAGTATCGGTTACTCAAATGTTACTCTTTTGTTTCTGGAGATAGGCCATTAGTATGCTAATGGGCCTACAGTTTTGGTTTTGTCTGGGAGCTGCGGCTCCAATATGCAGACAAACCTTGAACCTGCTTGTTTTCTCAGTATTACCCATTTTCCCTGCAATCTTTGCAAAGTGTCCATTTTGTAATCGGGAAGTGGCCGTCCCAGATGGCTACACTACCTCCTTGTGATCCTCAACGCGAAGCGTGAAGGATCACATTACCGCGTCGTCTTCATTCTCTGACCAAGCGGGGCACCCATAAGCACTTCACGGGCTCTACGCTGCCCTATCCTATGAATCGCAATTTTTATCTAAAATCATTTTACATACATACATCATTATAAATCATTATAAAACTCTACGGGGCGCTATGACATTCAGGCATGCATTACAAAATAATAAACTGGACCATCTAACTATCCCAAATAAACTATCCTCACTCAAACAATCTAAAATACTCTACAACACTTTTTAAACTGTACAAATAGCAGGAACACAAGTTTCTCTGGCTTGGCAGTCAAGCACAGGTTTACATTTCTTTATTGAACGAACAAAACACACACAAAGAAAAACGGATGCACTTTAATTCACTTAAAGGGATTGGGGGGTTTGTTGGAGTCCGAAAATAGGGGACCTAAATGTATATACCAGAATGCGGTTGCGGGAGGCTCTCCTTCGCCCTTTCCTGAGTCTTAAGTGTCTGCACGACACTGCAGAGTATCGCCAGTGCTAAGAGTGCTTCTACAATGTAAGATAGGAATACCAGGTGATAAACCTGTCACACCAGGTCAGGGTGTCGGTCCCTGTCTCGGGGGTAACTAGGGTACAGTGTATGCAGGGGTGGGAATCATTCACGGCCTGTGTGATAGGGGTCAGGGGGGGGTAGCGTCCACGCGCAACTGAAAGGGATCCCGCTAAGATCCAGGTGAAAAACGTGAAGGTTGTCTTCATCTTTCCGTCTTTCTGTCTTCTTCTTCCTCTGGGGTTCCTGAGGTTCTGGAGTTCTATGGACGCAAGCATGATATCTGTTATTATCTTGCTTGACATCTCGTATGTCTGTCTGTCTGTGTCCTTTGTTGCCAATTACCCATTATAATTGGTCACCATCTGTGACTCACTCATTTTAAAAAATAAATAAATGAATATTTGGGCAAGACATCCAAGAAAAATACTGACATAGTGCGAGCCGTCTCGCAGCCTGTGCGATCTACCATCCTAGTGTTTGAGAATGTAAATAGCATACGGAAGCAACCTAAGGGTCGCCAGAAACAAACAAAAGAATTTGGAACTTAACGAGCCAAAATGGGGTGCATATGGGCCGTGGCGGCTAAGAATGGGTGGAATCCCCGTGTAGGACGGTGATCAGTGCCGTTTGTGCTCTACCCGCGTGTAGCTGACCAGAGGGGGGTCCTCAGGCAGGGCGGGGACCAGTACCGTTTCTCCACTGCCTGAGCGACTGGCAAGAACGGGTAAGAATGTGGTCGTCGTGGGAGCTGCCTCTCGTGATTACCTTCAAATCAGGAGAGTAGTTATGATTGGTTGTCTGCCGACAAACTAGTTCCTCTGAACTAGTTCCTCTGAACGGTTGTCTGTCGACAAACTTGTTCCATTAACTGCCAGTGGGCGTTAAAAGAGTGGTGGCGTGGGGCCATGAAAACTTTTAAATTCACAAACAACATTTAACATGTACATTAAACGAACAAACATAAGACAAACATGGTGCAGGTTCCATCAGAATACAGGACATCGTAAATCACATTTGGACTGGGGTGTAACTAGCATATGGGGGGAGTGTAGTGTGACCGAAGAAGAGAGGAAGGAGGAGCGAAACAAAAATGAAGTGGCATTGCTGAGGTATCGCTGCCATGAGAAGTGGTGGGTAAGTGCTCACAATTTGCATGGGGCAGCTGGGACCTTGTAGCTGCTGTGGGTGGTGTTCTCTTTCATATCTGGGGGCGAGTCTAGCTGGTGGTGGGGGTCTCCTGCAATCTCGGGCGAAGTGTCCTGACTGCCCACAGTTGTAACATGACCCTGGGACCCCGTGGAGCAGGCTCTCTGGTGAATTGTTCCCTTGGGTATGGTTCCCTGGGTGGGGAGGCGGGGCTGTTGGTGTCATTGCTGGTTTGGGGGCATTGGTGGGCTGATTCCGTTGCTGTTTCAGGGGGGCTTGACATTCTCGTGCGTAATGTCCGAACTGTCCACAATTGTAGCATTCCTGGGATTTGGGCTGCTGTGGGCTGTTCCTGTCCTCATTTACCCATGCGGGGTTATGGTGCGTCCTAACTGGATTCATGTCTGCCTGCTCTTCCACTGGTTTTGCAAATGCGGTTTTGCCTTGGGCGGATTGTTCCCAAGTGCGGGACAATCTTTTCAAAACCAATTTCTCGTTGTGGGCCTCATCTGAGGGGTTGTAATTTGCACAAACTCTCTGTCCTGCCTCTATCGCATGCAAGACTAGGATTCAAGTCCATTTGACCATATTATCCGTGGCCAAATGGGCGCGGGCTAACTCTCCAAATACTGCTGTGAAATGTACCCACAAGCGTCCAACAAACGCTGTGGAGTGCTCTGTTTTCTTTTGCCTACACTTGTTTAGTCCTTCTACGGGGTCTCCTCTGTTATAGCCGATCGCATCCAGGATCGCTGTGTGCATTTCTTGGAGTGTGCCTCCTCCTACGTTCTGTGGGTCGCGAAGGGCTGCCACGACTGAAGGGTCGTGGCTTAAAACTGTGAGCTTCACTTGCTCCTTTTCGTCCAGGCCGTACATGGTAGCCTGCTGTTTAACTCTAGCGAAAAACTGGTGGGGGTCTGATGTGGGAAGGAACGGTGTAATTTTTCCACACGAGTCCCGTATTGGGTCACGGCTAACGGGGTTGTATATAGGAAATCTGCGTTTCCTTCTGCTGCGGCCATGCAGTGTGTGGTTACAGGGTTCATGGTGTGTTCTGCCTGTTCAGTAGGGAGTTGGGGTGCTTTTCTCTTTTGTGGTTTTTCTTGCGTACATGTCCCATGTACGTACCTGTGGGCAGTTTCATTTAACTCCTGCCAATCGGGGCCATTTTCTTGGTCTAACTGGGATCCAAACGTACTTTGAAACCCATTCTGGACAGAAAGCAGAGATTGCAATTCTGCAATTTGCTTCCGGCACTTAGCGTGATCTACGGAGCTCTGCCTTTGTTCCGTCGTGGAAGTGTGGAGCGCTCGTAGGGCTGCTTTTAAATCATTGCCCTGTTTCTGCAATTGCTCTACCTGTTGCTCTACCTTCTTGTCTTACCAAGACCGCGCGTTGCGTGTCTGGTAGGCCTTATCGTACTGGGTCTGAAAACTACTTAAATGGGCGAGACAAGACTGGTGTACCCACTTGGCATCATCCGCCTCTCTGTCCCTCGCTGCTAACTGTTCTCTTAACTCCTTATTCTCCTTCTCAAATTCGCTCACATCTCCCTCACTATTTCTGTCTCCTCAATCTCTCTATGGAGCGTCCTAACGACCACCTCTGTACCTCGCAATTGTGCCAAGCAGGACACGATTGCTATCGGCTTGCGAGCTTTCCCTAAGCTCTGCTTATGAATCTCTGACAGGTTCTCCCACCAAGTATGTCCTATACTCCGGGGGCCTGTTTCATCATTGGCGCAGAATTCACTCCAAAGGGGCCATCCTTTCCCTTTGTGATATTTTCTGATCTCTTCTTCCCATACGGGACACTGTTCTACTCTACTGGTCGCTGCTACCTCGAATTCCTGGGGGTTCATAAGGTGCTCCATTACCTTCATTGCCATTTTCTCTCTATCTCTGGGTTCTCTACTGAATTTGGAGCAGGAGGTGATAAAGTGGTGATGTAAACACGGGTACGGCTTACGCTATTTTCCGGCCTACAAAACTCCCGACAGTTTTATGCAACAAAATCTCTCAGGTTTACCTTGTATCCCTGTTAGTACGCATGCATTAACACACTTCTGACTCTCGGATGTTTGATCAGTATCGTTCTCACACTTGTGGTTTTGCTGTTTCCAATTGGATTCAAATTTGGGTTCTCTCGGAGTGACTAGGCCACTTCTAGGTCGAGTCCCGTCAGAGGTCGCCAGTAAATGTTGCTCTCTTTGGTTGGCTCTGAATATGGTGGTCAATATGATCGCCTTCCTTAATTCTAATTACGTTTGCTCCAGAGTCGCCAGGTATCTTTCGATACCGCCACAAGGTTCAAAACCGAATACTGATCAAAGACTCGATACACCAGTTAGTTAGTTCAAAGTTAATGCTTATTTGTTTACACACACAGTTAAATATACTCATGCACGAAACTCTACAGACTAAACTATCACTACTGCTAAAGCCTATACTTAGCTTCGGGCGCCCACTCAGTCAGAGGAACAATGGCCGTTGTTCGGTTCTGAGACTGCCGAACTGGTAAAGGGGAACAGCCACGGTCGTCTGTCTGGTAGCGAGCGTTGACCTTGGACTGACTTGCTTCTGGTGTAGCTGGTGGACAGGTCTCTCCTCGGTGAGAGCCGGGTCCAAGAGAACGATTCTCTCTTGGGGGCTCCTTATACCCAAAGGGGCTTCGCGCTCTTTTTGGCGGGCCTTCAACTTGGCCCCAATCAATTGGGCAGTTTCTTGATCATTCCTATTGATTTCATCCAATAAAGGGGTGGGTGCCCTGATGGCTGGGCGTGTCCTAGGTGGCCATTGGCCTGCTTTGTTTCAGTCTCCTCTGGCGCCGGGGTGTCTGCCTTAGTATCGGTTACTTAAATGTTACTTGTTTGTTCCCGGAGATGGTCTATTAGTATGCTAATGGGCCTACAGTTTTGGTTTTGTCTGGGAGCTGCGGCTCCAATATGCAGACAAACCCTGTACCTGCTTGTTTTCTCGGTATTGCCCATTTTCCCTGCAATCTTTGCAAAGTGTCCATTTTGTAATCGGGAAGTGGCCGTCCCAGATGGCTACAGTTGGAGCTGGTGAATAGCATTGGATGGAATGGAAGATTCACTGTCCATAGTGCAAATGGATGGGGAATTTGAAATTCGGGGTTTGACAGAGGATGAGGGAGCAGGGAGAAGTCAAAGGGAGCTAGAGGAACTCTATTGTATGTAGCAGAAATTAGTACACACAATTGACTAATGATTCCATTGAATACTCCTCGGAAAATTAATATTCCTGATTGCTGATCAGAACTTTGAAATTTCCCCCTTCAGCTTGAAGGTTAGGATGTTTTTGGCTCTGCGCTATACTGACTTGGTGTTTGAGCAGCATCTGGGCTGCTGACTGCATTGAGGAGCAAGAACTGCTGGAATAAACAGCATGCAGACTGGAATGTTCTCAGTGGCTGCCTGAGTGTAATCTACCCAGTGTAGGGGTTCATGTGCAAATTAGTATTTGTTAACCGTTGAATACAAAGCATCAGCCATTGCTTTATTATATCTTGAGTTTGATAACCCCTCTAAAATTGGTTATTTAGTTTTATTGGTGTAATAGTACTGTAGAAGTTGCAAGGATGATGTGAACCTGTACTTAAAATCCTACTTGTGCTTATTGTTGGATGAGCTTGCGACTGCCAGTGTCCAAATAGCCAGCTGCTTAGGCATGATTTAACCTTTATTGGGTGGTTGACTGGCCTCTACCATAGGAGAACTGTTCAGTTATTTTCATGATGTGGAGGTGCCAGCGTTGGACTAGGGTGGGCACAGTAAGAAGTTTCACAACACCAGGTTAAAGTCCAACAGGTTTGTTTAGAATCGCTAGCTTTCAGAGTGTAGCTCCTTCGTTAGGTTAGTGTGATCACCTGTTGAAGGGGCTATGGTCTGAAAACTAATAATTCCAAACAAACTTGTTGGACTTTAGCCTGGTGTTGTAAGACTTCTTACTGAGTTATTTTCAGAAATGGGAATGCCTCGATCATATGCTTTTACACAGGAAAAGGTCTGTCACCTGTCTGCTCAAGGTGGCTCAGGGTATCCTCGCTTGAGTACCAAGCTAATTATGGAGTGAATACAGGTGTATTCACCTGAAGTAGCATGGTGTAGAATCTTCTGCGTCCCTTTTAAGACTGCAAGAGGTACATTGTTATAACTTGTTCAGCTCAATTAGGGGACAGACTAGCTTAATTTAATGATGTGTAACCTATAGTGCTCTATACTGCTGTACAGTAGCTGAAAAGCTTTTACTTCTCCTATCGTTGGTTTTAAGTCACTCTCTTTCCAGTTAACTGTCAGTATATTTTACCTGTCTAGCTCCAATTGCTTGAACTGTTATTTTTCAGTTAGTATCTGTTTTATTTCTTCCCTGCTTTTTTAAACTAAAGATGAGACCAAGCTTTGAATGCATAATTTTAATTTCGGTTTTAGTTGTGAACACTTCTTGTGCATTAGCGATTCCGTCTTGTCTTATTACTTTCTCTCTTGGTTTTTAGTTGGGATGAATGGGTTCCGGAGAGCCGCGTGCTGAAGTATGTGGACACAAACCTGCAAAAGCAGAAGGAACTACAAAAGGCTAATCAGTGAGTATAAGTGAGCAGGGCTGGTGAATGGAAAAATGGAACTGTTGTTTATGTGACTTGAGGCTGGCTTCTGGGGCACAAGTCGGTGCTTTCAGGAGGGGCAAAGAGAACATTAGGGAGAGAGAACTTGTGTAATGCTTGTGCAGGCCTATGTCACTCGCGACAAAAATTGTACTGCCCACACTATTTAAGGCGAGCATTATTGGATTGGATTGGATTTGTTTATTGTCACGTGTACCGATGTACAGTGAAAAGTATTTTTCTGCGAGCAGCTCAACAGATCATTAAGTACATGGGAAGAAAAGGGAATAAAAGAAAATAGGTAATGGGGCAACACAAGTTATACAATGTAACTACATAAGCACCGGCATCGGATGAAGCATACAGGGTGTAGTGTTAATGAGGTCAGTCCATAAGAGGGTCATTTAGGAGTCTGGTAACAGCAGGGAAGAAGCTGTTTTTGAGTCTGTTCGTGCGTGTTCTCAGACTCTTGTATCTCCTGCCCGATGGAAGAAGTTGGGAGAGTGATTAAGCCGAGTGGGAGGTGTCTTTGATTATGCTGCCCTCGTTCCCCAGGCAGCGGGAGGTATAGATGGTGTCAATGGATGGGAGACAGGTTTGTGTGATGGACTGGGCGGTGTTCATGACTCTCTGAAGTTTCTTGCGGTCCTGGGCTGAGCAGTTGCCATACCAGGCTGTGATGCAGCCAGATAGGATGCTTTCTATGTGCATCTGTAAAAGTTAGCAAGAGTTAATGTGGACATGCCGAATTTCCTTAGTTCCCTGAGGAAGTATAGGCGCTGTTGTGCTTTCTTGGTGGTAATGTTGACATGGGTGGACCAGGACAGATTTTTGGAGATGTGCACCCTTAGGAATTTGAAACTGCTAACCATCTCCACCTTGACCCCGTTGATGCTGACAGGGGTGTGTGCAGTACTTTGCTTCCTGAAGTCAATGAAGAGCTCTTTAGTTTTGTTGGCATTGAGGGAGAGATTGTTATCACTGCACCACTCCACTAGGTTCTCTATCTCCCTCCTGTATTCTGACTCGTCGTTATTCGAGATCCGGCCCACGATGGTCATATCGTCAGCAAACTTGTAGATGGAGTTGGAACCAAATTTTGCCACGCAGTCGTGTGTGTACTGGGAGTAGAGAGGGGGCTAAGTACGCAGCCTTGCGGGGCCCCGGTATCGAGGACTATTGTGGAAGAGGTGTTCATTCTTACTGATTGTGGTCTGTTGGTCAGAAAATCGAGGATCCAGTTGCAGAGTGGGGAGCCAAGTCCTAGGTTTTGGAGCTTTAATACGAGCTTGGCTGGGATTATGGTGTTGAAGGCGGAGCTGTAGTCAATAAATAGGGGTCTGATGTAGGAATCCTTGTTGTCGAGATGCTCTAGGGATGAGTGTAGGGCCAGGGAAATGGCGCCTGCTGTGGACCAGTTGCGACGGTATGCAAATTGCAGTAGATCAATGCCATCTGGGAGTATGGAGGTGATGCGCTTCATGATCAACCTCTCGAAGCACTTCATTACAACTGAAGTCAGGGCCACTGGACGATAGTCATTGAGGCACGTTGCCTGGTTCGTCTTTGGCACCGGTATGGTGGTGGTCTTCTTGAAGCAGGTGGGGACCTCGGAAGTGGAGTAGGGACAGGTTGAAGATGTCCGCGAACACGTCTGCCAGCTGGTCCGCGCAGGCTCTGAGTGCACGACCAGGGATCCCGTCCGGGCCCGTCGCATCCCGAGGGTTCACTTTCAGGAAGGCCGATCTGACTTCGGAAGCTGTGATGGTGGGTATGGGTGAGTTATGGGCTGTTATGGGCGTGGTCTGATATTCTCTCTCGGCATCTCGGATGGCTTTGCGGAGGTTGTACCTGGATTTCTTGTATAGGTCAGGGTTGTCTGACTTGAACGCCTCAGATCTGTCCTTCAGTAGGGAGTCAATCTTGCGATTGAGCTGGGGAACGTATGTACTGCTTTCTTTGCCACGCAGTCGTCCACACATTTGCTGATGAAGTCTCTGATGGTGGTGTCACACCTTTAAGTTTGTCGCTGAGTTCTTAAATGTGGACCAGTCCACTGTCTCTAAGTAGTCGCATAAGAGCTCTTCTGTTTCGTCGGACCAGCACTGCACAACCTTCTTAGCTGGATTCTCCCGCTTGAGTTTCTGCTTGTATGCCGGGAGAAGGAGCACCGTCTTATGGTCTGATTTCCCAAAGTGCGGTCGGGGGATGGAACAGTAAGCGCCCTTGATTTTTGAGTAGCAGTGGTCAAGAGTGTTGTCGCCCCTGGTGGGACAGGAGAAGTGCTGGTGGAATTTTGGCAGTACACTCTTGAGGTTGGCCTTGTTGGAAGTCTCTGGCCATGATGAACAAGGTCTCCGGGTGTTCTGTTTCGTTGTTGTTTATAACTGTACAGAACAGCGCCTTCCTCACTTCTGCCTGGGGTGGGATGTAGACCGCTGTGATAATGGCTGAAGTGAACTCACGTGGAAGATAGTATGGGCGGCACTTCACTGTCATGTATTCCAGGTCCGGGGAGCAGTGGGTCGCCACATCCAAGCACCAAGAGGAGTTGATGAGGAGGCAAACCCCTCCACCCTTTGCTTTGCCTGATGACACGGTGCGGTCTGCCCGGTGAATTGCGAAGCCTTCAGGTTGTATGGCATAGTCCGGTGAGGCGGGGGTGAGCCATGTCTCTGTGAAACAGAGCACATTATTTTTCCATTCTGAGTGAACATTGCAGGTCCTATGAAGCTGTGTTTTCATATGGTATTCTGCTGTTGAGCATAATATGTATGTAGCCTGCTCCAGTAACTCTAGCTAGCTTTCTAATCTTGTATGACAATGAAAGGTCTTAATGTTTCCCCGCAATGGCTTTAGGTGTGCTAGAGCTTTTGGATTTGGCATCTGTCTTGAATATTTGCAACGATAACCTGTGGTCTTATCTCAAATATAGCATGATAAATACATGCTAGAAAATGGAACTGTCGGAAAAAGGTCCTAGGGCATTTCCGTGCTGCACTCCAGCTGCATTACATGGGATTGATTCTCACTGGCTTGGAGGCTGAACTCCAACACACTAATCCACCACTGCTGCCATTTTAGCAGAATCTGAAACCTGGTGTTACAATCTGTTTTTACTGTTGCTGAGGGTTATTCAAAAGACGTGTTATATATTGTGATGAGCACAACTTGGCAAGTTAATGCAGATAAACTTCTGCTGCAGCCTGATTTCCAACAATGTTAAAACCATTGTGTAAAAAAAAAAAAAAAAAATTTGCAACAGGATTTCTGTTGAGTTGGGCTGCTCTTCTTCGCAGATGGGTGACACGTACCTCTTTCCTGTGCCAGGTGATGTACCAGGCATAATGATGCTACCTTGAGAACAATTAACTGAATCCCATTTTTATACATACATATTCCTTGTAGCTTGGCCATGGTTGAAACAAAGGAACAGGGTGATTGTTTTCCCTCACTCACCTACAAACATTGCACTTTGTAGGAATACACAAAATAAAATAAATAATGCATATTTATATATAGCCTTGTACAACCTCTGACCGCTGCCTGGAGTTTAAGATGAAACAATAAGCCAAGTCTCTGTCTGCCCCCCTCGGGTGGATGGGATAGATCTCACATTGTTGTTTGAAAGAAGGGTATGTTTGTCCTGTTTCGCCACCTCCAGCCCCCACCCCTCCATGCTTTCTCCAATATTTCCCCCTCAGCCAACATCACTAAAATAAAGCAGGTTATTTGTGGGAGCTTGCTGTGTGCAGAATTGATTGGCGTGCACGCTACATTCCAACAGTGACTACATCTCAAATGTGAAGCACTTTGCGATGTCCCGAAGTTCTGAAAGGTGATTATTTGAAAGCCTGTTGCAGTCCTGTTTTAATTGCTGTTCTGGTTATTGGAAATGTGACTAAGATAGTTTGGGCACAGCAAGAACGCACAAATAGCAAAGAAACAGTTTGCGAGATAATCTGTTTTGGTGATGTTGGAACCCTGGGATTTTGCATCCACTTGAGCGGACACTCTAGCCCTCCGTTTAATATCTCATCCAAAAGATAGTACCTTTGAATGTGCACTGCTTCCGCGGTATTGCACCAGGGGGTGTTGGTCTGTGTCCATGACCCTCTGACTGGGAGGAGTGCCTGAATCAAGACTGACTTGAGTATTATAGCAGGAAGTAATTATTTTCCTTATTTGAAAATTGACCCAGAAAATGCTGAAGTTATTGGTTTTCGTCTCGGAATGCATATCTTTTTCTAAGTGGACATTGCTGGTACTATTCAGATGTGTTGTCATAGAATCTACAGTGCAGAAGGAGGCCATTTGGCCCATTGAGTCTGCACCAGCCCTTGGAAAGAGCACCCCACTTAAGCCCACACCTCCACCTATCCCCAGAACCCAGTAACCCCACCTAATCTTTTTTGGAAACTACGGGGCAATTTACTATGGCCAATCCACCTAACCTGCACATCTTTGGACTGTGGGAGGCAACCGGAGGAAACCCATGCAGACACTGGGAGAACGTGCAGACTCCACACAGATAGTGATTTTAGCCGGGAATCTAAACTGGGACCCTGGAGCTGTGAAGCAACAGTGCTAACCACTGTGCTACCGTGCGGCCCAATTTGTCATGTTGTATGGTTTTCTGCTGTTGTGTCTATAACCTGCTGTAGCAATTCTGGCTAGCTTTCTAATCTTGCACGCGAATGAAAGGTCTTGCTGTCTCCCTGCCTTTAGAAATGCCCAAACTTTTGGATTTGACATCTGTCTTGAATACTTTATTTGCCTGGTTAAGCATTCACATTCTGACTGGATTCTAAATGAACAATTACAAAATTCCACATTGCGCCTTCTCCAGCAAGTGCTTCAATTCCCTGGAGTTTTCTTTTTGTTCCAGCGAGACCCACAAATTTGTGCTGTGAAATTTCACTTCGAACAAGAAATAATGGCTGATTTGCTGTGTAATTGTTGGCAAGCTAACAAAAGCACATTCTCAGGAAATGTGTGTTTCAGAGCTGTGCGTTCATTGAGTTGGTAATTGAGGAAGCCATTCTCCAATTGTAAAAGGAAAATATTAGGTTCTTGTTCGGTAAGTGAGCAAATCCCTGCTGTATTCTGGAGTTATCAGTGACACTCCCACGCTGGACAAAGTCAATTTCCCTCTTGAGATCATTAGTGCTGCTCTGGGTATAGGGATTAAGGTACTGTTGGAAATGTATAGCTGCAGGTTTGACTCTAGTCAAAATTGTATGCTATTGCGTGTGGAGGGTGAAGGGCAAATGATGTTGTCAGGTAGAGTTTATTCTGCCCTTATTTTTCTAAATGTGTTATACATTTCTGTAAAGAGAAAGAAAGACTTGCAGTTGACACCTTCCACAGCCTCCGGACACCCAGCATTTTACAGCCAGTTGTATATTTTTATAAAGTACCATCGGTTGTTGTAATGTTTTGACACAGCCACCAACAAGAATTTGATGGGTAAGGAACAAATATTGACTGGGACACTGGAGTGAATTCCCCATCTCTTTTTTTTTAAATAACAATGTGTGATCTTTACATCCCACTGATGCTCACCTCTGACAGAAAGAGGATATAATTATAATGAGAAGTTCACAAAGCTGGTTTCTATTATAAATGTGAACGCAGGGTTTTATAATAGGAATGGCAAGTGACTGTATGATGTTTCAGTGCACTCTGAACGTTTTCAATGTTGATACTGCTGTTTGAAAAGTGTTCTTCTATTTATTTTGTTTGCAATTCAGAGAGCAATGGGCAGAGGGCAAGATGAGAGGCGCTGCACCAGCCAAGAAGGCTTCCACCATGCAACAGAAGAATGTTGAAATGTAAGTAACTTGGGATGTTTAGCTCCTCTAAAAGCTTTCCATGCGAGTTCCTTATTTTGAAAACAATTTTAGCACCGCAGTTTCCATTTCTGTCCAGTTTCCTAAACCGTGATCAGATGGAGTCTTTCTTGCCCTTTTCAAACCCCTAGTTCACAAGTGCAGACATCAACAGCAGAATTGTGTTCAGTCACAATCTGTAACTTCATCACCCAGCACATCCATCACCATTACCATCGAGCACAGAGGATTTCATAGTGCAGAAAGACCATTGAGTCTGCACCGGCCCTTGGAAAGAGCATCCTACTCGAGCCCACACCTCCACTCTATCCCTGTAACCCCACCTAACCTTTTTTTGAACACTAAGGTCGATTTAGCATGACCAATCCACCTAACCCGCACATCTTTGGACTGTGGGAGGAAACCGGAGCACCCGGAGGAAACCCACGCAGACGTGGGGAGAACGTGCAGACTCCACACAGACAGTGACCCAAGACGGGAATTGAACCTGGGACCCTGGCGCTGTGAAGCAACAGTGCTAACCACTGTGCTACCGTGCCGCCCTGGATCAACGCTTAGGAATTAGGAGCAGAAGTCGGCAATTCAGCCCCTTGAGCCTGCTCCGCCATTCGGTTAGATCAAGGCTGATCTCTTCCTGGTCTCAAATCCACCCCCCTCCCTGTTCCCCAAATCCCTTTAACCTATTTTTAAAAATCGGAAATATAACTTATCTCCTTCTTGAAACTATTTAATGACTCATTCCACCGCACTATGGGACAGCGAGTTCCACAAATTCACCACCCTCTGCGAGAAATAACTCCTCCTCATCTCAGTTGTAAATCTACAGCCTCTCAACCTATATCTGTGACCTCACATTCTAGATTGCCCCACACGGGGGAACAGTTGGTCTACGTTTACTTTATCAATCCCTTTTAGTATTTTATGTACCTCGATCAGATCCCCCCATATCCTTCTAAACCCCAGGGAGTATAAGCCCAAACTGTTCAGTCTCTCTTATTTCAAACCTTTCATCCCTGGAATCAACCTGGTGAATCTCCTCTGAACTGCCTCCAATGCCACCACATCCTTCCTCAAATAAGGAGACCAAAACTGGACACACTTCTCCAGATGCGGTCTCACCAAGACTCTAAACAATTGCAACAACACTTCTCTACTTTTATACTCCAGTACTTTTGCAATAAATGCTAACATTCAATTTGCCTTTTTAATTACATGTTGAACCTGCTTCCGACGTTCTGCGATTGATGAACAAAGACACCCAGATCCCTCTGTCCGGACACATTTTGAATCTGCTTTGCATTCAGACAATAATTTGCCTTTTATTTTTTCGGCCAAAATGGATAACCTCTCACTTATCTACATTAAACTCCATCTGCAAAACTTTGGCCCAATCTCTTAGCCTATCTATATCTGTCTGTAAAATGTTATCTTCTCTTGACTGTCTGCTTTCCCACCTCTTTTAGTATCACCTGCAAATTTTGCTTTGTTACACTCTGTCCCTGCTTGCAGATCATTTATATAAATTGTAAACAGTTGAGGCCTGAGGACTGACCCCTGTGGCACCCCGCTAGTTACAGTTTTCCAGTCAGAAGGACTCATTTATCCTGACACTGTCAGTCAGCCAATCCTCAAACCAATCTAGTACTCTACCCCCAATCCACCTTCTAGATCATTTAAAAAAAGTTTAGAGTGCCCAATTCATTTTTTCCAATTAAGGGGCAATTTAGCAAGGCCAATCCACCTACCTGCACATCTTTTGGGTTGTGGGGGCGAAACCCACGCAAACACTGGGAGAATGTGCAAACTCCACACGGACAGTGACCCAGAGCCAGGATCGAACCTGGGATCTCGGCGACGTGAGGCAGCCGTGCTAACTAGACCAGTCTTTTATACAGCACCTTGTCAAATGTCTTCTGGAAGTCTAGATAAACCGCATCCACAGATTCCCCATTATCCGTCTTGCTGGTTACATCCTCCAAGAACTCGAGCAAGTTTGTCGAGCATGACTTGCCCTTCATAAAACCATGCTGACAATAGTGGATAGAGCTTTGACTTTCCAAATGTTCAGTCATCTTTTTTTAATTATAAATTTAGAGTACCCAATTCATTTTTTCCAATTAAGGGGCAATTTAGCGTGGCCAATCCACCTAATCTGCACATCTTTGGGTTGTGGGGGTGAAACCCACGCAGACACGGGGAGAATGTGCAAACTCAACACGGACAGTGACCCAGGGCCGGGATTCGAACCCGGGTCCTCAGCACCGCAGTCCCAGTGCTAACCACTGCACTGCATGCCGCCCTAGTCATCTCCTCCTTAACGACTGATTCTAGTAACTTCCCCACCACAGAGGTCAAGCTAACTGGTCTATAGTTTCCTACTTTTTTGCCCCTCTCCCTTTTTGATTAGGCGTGTCACATTAGCATGTTTGCATTCCACTGGAACCCTTCCAGAATCCAAGGAATTCTGAAATATCATAACCAGTGCATCCACTATCTCTGCTGCCACCTCCCTTAATACCCTAGGGTGTAGGCCACCAGATCCTGGAGACTTATCTGCCTTTAATCCTATTAGTTTATTCAATACCTTCTCCCTAGTAATGTTTATTGTACCAAGTTCCTCTGCATTAACTATAGCTTTTGGAATTTTTTAATTATCCTCTTCCGTGAAGACAGGCAAAATATTGGTTCAGTGCCTCTGCCAACTCTGTATTCCCCATTAATACCTCACCAGTATCGTCCTCTAAAGGGCCAACATTTACTTTAGCTATTGTCTTTCTCTTTATATACTTATAGAAGCATTTAGTATCAGTGTTTGTTTTCTGCTAGTTTCCTTTCATTGTTCATCTTGGCTCATTTGATTTTATTTTTAATAGCTTTTTGCTGAACTTTAAAGTTCTCCCAATCCTCCAGATTACCACTAGCTTTTGCAGTATGATGTGCCCTAGTTTTTGTCTTTGTCTTACTTGACTTCCTTGTTTTGCCATGAAAGATTTTCTCCATTTTACTGTTGCTCTTTCTCTCAGGAATATATTTCCATTGATAAGTATTTAATATCTCCCTGAACATCCGCCATTGTTCCTCAACTGTCCTACCCTCAATTATTTGTGCCCAGTCTACTTGGGCCAAATCTTTCCTCAGACCTGTATAATTACCTCTGCTCAACGTTAAAACTCTCGTATGGCACTCTGACTTCTCTCGCTCAATCTGAATTTGAAATTCTAGCATGCTGTGATCACTCCTTCCAAGAGGATCCTTAACGACAAGACTATTTATCAACCCTTCTTTGTTACATAATGTTAAATCTAAAATAGCTTGTTCCCGGGTCGGCTCTATAACATATTGCTCTACAAAACAATCCCTCATACACTCTTATGAAATTTCCCTCGAGGCTACCCGTGCCAATTATATATTAAAAAAAAAATTTTTTTTTTAAATTTAGAATACCCAATTTCTTTTTCCAATTAAGGGGCACTTTAGCGTGACCAATTCACCTACCCTGCACATCTTTTTGGGTTGTAGGGGTGAGACCCACACAGACACGGGGAGAATGTGCAAAATCCACATGGACAGTGACCTGAGGCCGGGATTGAACTCGGGTCCTCAGCGCCATCGGCAGCAGTGCTAACCACTGCGCCACCGTGCTGCCCAACCTGTGCCAATTTGATTAATCCAGTCGATATGCGTATTAAAATAACCTATGATTACCATTGTGCCCTTCTCACAAGCCCTCATTATTTCTTGGTTTATACTGTGCCCCACTTTGGAAGTATTGCTTGGGGGTATGAAAATTACTCCTACCAAAGAGTTTTTTCCCTTTTTTATTTCCACCCAGATCAATTCAACATTTTGGTCCTTTATGCCAATATCATACGTGCATTTAGGTGCATGGTTTTTAAAATATGTCTACCATGGCTCAGTGATGTGTGGAATTGTGTTTGGAAGTATTGTGGGGGTTGAGTGGTGAAGGAGAATTGGTTGTTGCAACAATGGAATAAGACTTCTATATCCCTTATCCACCCAAAAATAAAGCTAAAAATCAGTCATCTTTGCAGCATAACTAATCTTGTTGCGGTGGAAGCTAAAATTGTGGATCTCTCTTTTACATATTCACTGAATATGATGTCAGGCATATCCAGTTCAGACAGTGCTGGCTCTGAAGAAGGTACAATCAAATCTGTCACAGCTTTACCATTGGAAGTTGTCAATTTGCTGATGAGATTTAAAAAATCACATATAATTGGTATCCATATTTACAACTTTTGTTTCAGAAAAACGAAGAAGAATAAACAGAAAGGTAGGCTCACTTAAAACTTAGCTTTGATTTGAAATGTTATAATTGAACAATTGAAAGCTTCATTTGTTCAATTGAAGTGTTTATATCTTTATCATGTTTTTATTCTTTTATGGGATATGGCAAACCAGCACTTGCTCATTCCCTAATTGTACTGAATGACCACAGTCAACCAACGTTCCCCCCACCGCCACCCAACCTCGTGTGCGTGACTGTCTTGCAGAAGCACCTATCCCCTTCATTTTCTCAGTTCCTTGCCAGCCCCCAGGAAGGGCTTATTATTCAGAGGTCAGCCTGCTTGGACAATCTCCAGGGCCATTTGACAATGGGCAATCAATGCGGGCATGTCTGTGGTGCCCACGTCCCAGGCCCCAGAGGTATGCTCAGAGGTGAGGAACTTCTGCCGTTTGGAATTCCGAGTTTTGGATCACAGAATTCCGCCCTTTCCTTTCTGCCCTCTGGCTGTCCTGGGGCAGGGGGGGTGTGGTGGGGGCCGCGTTGGTGGGTTGAGTGTGGGGAATGGGGGTGGGCACGGGAGGAGAGGGGTTGGTGGGTCAGGGGTGCAGTTGGGTTGCGGGTAGCATGGCAGGAGGAACGGATTGGAGTTTATTGAAATATGAAGTATGAATAACATCCTGTTGTGTGATTAAGTATCCTTTACTTTGCATTTTGCCTCTCTCTCTCTCCACTTCGAGCTACGTGACAGGATGCAGTACGGTGGAATATAAGCATGTCAATTATAGAGATAATAATAAGAGCAACACCATGATTATCACAGGCACTTTTGTGATTTAACAAAAATGGGCATCACTCCTCTTGTTGAATGCAACTCAAGCAGAGTTAGTGTGGCAGTATATCAAACATTATTAAGCAAGGCATGAAAAATCCTTTAATATGTGTTTCAATTCTCACCACTAGTCTGGAGTAATTGCCAGTAGCCTGTGTAAGTCAATATTTTTTTTAAACCAGTGCTGCAGCTAATGGTAGGTACTTGTAGGATTGCCCTTCTGTGAATAATGTGTTTGATCTTTTATTAGCCCCCACAGCTGGTGATGGAAGTAGCACTAGTGAAACGCCGCAACCACCCAGGAAGAAAAGGGCAAGAGTGGACCCCACAATGGAAAGTGTATGTAGTTTGCTAGAATGTGACAGTGACTGAACGTGTGTCTAACATCCAGTAGGAGATCCAGAATTTAAATTGGCCTAAACTGAAATCCTAAGTGATAATTGGCCTCAAATGTCTGATATTATACAGATGTATTCATGTATTTCGGTAATGGCTCTGCGAACAGAGCTTGTACTATGCCATAATTTACAAGAGCCTATGCATTTGATGCCTGGATGCTAACATACGATCTTTCAGTGTTTCATTATAATGGTGAGTACTCCATGAGGAAATTGGTCCAGTTTCCCTCCCTCAGTTGAGTATTCAATGGCACATTTGAATTGAGCTGTTAACCCACCAAGATGGAAAGGTTTCAGATTCAATTCCGGCTCTCTTGCGAGTTAACTTGTCTTGGCCAAAGCAATAATTGGAGCACTGGACGTGATGGGGTTGATGCCACAACTTGACCTCTGAGCCCCTTGGTTGGGGAGATTTTTTTTTTAAAAAGGTTGGGCAGCAAGGCGGCGCAGTGGTTAGCACTGCTTCCACACGGTGCCAAGGACCTGGGTCAGATCCTGGATCCGGGTTCGATCCTGGCCCCGGGTCACTGTCCGTGTGGAGTTTGCACATTCTCCCCATGTCTGCGTGGGTCTTGCCCCCACAACCCAAACGTGTGCAGGGTAGGTGGATTGGCCACGCTAAATCGCCCCTTAATTGGAAAAAAAATTAATTGGGTGCTGTAAATTTATACGGTTGGCCAGGTTTCTGCTCCTGATCACTGTCCGGAGATGCCTGCTGGCAAGTACACTTGTTCAGACATCAGATATTGGCATGTCCTGGATTACTCCTCGATTGCTGGCATCCACAGCACAGCACCCCAGGAAAAATCACAACTTTCAGGGAGTGGAGGGAAAAGACATTGGGACAAAATGAGATTTCCTCGTGGATGGAATAATAAAAAAGGTACTGAACAACCAAGTGTATTTTCCCTTCAGCTAATATACCAACTGATTGTCTTGAACTGTGACTAATTTGCTACAGCTGCTGGCAACAGCTGCTTGCTTATTGGCTTTTGATTACCTGCTGGTTTAACTTTTCATTACTTCATCATGATATAACTACCCAGTTCTACCAAAGATCTGCAGTGTGGCTGTGTTCATGTCCTGCAACCCTTAATGGTCCCAAGTGAAGAAAAAAATAGTTTCATTCAATAAGCATTGTATCTTGTTTAATGTGTAATTTAATGTACACGCTGTATTAAAGGTAAGTGCCTTGTATCCTGGACTTGTGGTACAGGCCCACTGTTTCCAGTGCTAGCGGGACCTTCATCTTAAATACTAAATAGCAAATGTTAAAATAACTTTGTTTCATCCAGGGATTGTAGGGATATTTTTTTACAAAATGTTAAAATCCAATTGGATTGGATGGATATTCCTCAGATTTCAAATTTACAGTTGACCCCCAGGTTCAGCTTTTAGAGAGAGAGTGAGTTCCAGATTTCCACTATGCTGTGTGTGAAGCCAGTCTTTCCTGACATCATCCCTCAATGGCCTAGCTCAAAGGAAGTTGCACTTCCATGTTCTGGACTTCTCCATAAGAAGAGATAGTTCCTCTCTTTTTATCCTGTCAAATTTTTTATCACATTGAGCACATTAGTTGATTCACGTCCAATTTTCTATATTGGTCTATGTAGCCAAACCTAATAATTTAACCCTTTTAGCCCAAGTATCATTCTGGTGAATGTTTTTTAAAAAATAATCTTCATTGACACATAGGCTTACATTAACACTGCAAGGAAAATCCCCTATTCTCCACACTCCGGCGCCTGTTCGGGTACACTGAGGGAGAATTCAGAATGTCCAATTCACCTAACCAGCAGGTCTTTCGGGACTTGTGGGAGGAAACCGGAGTACCCGCAGGAAACCCACGCAGACACTGGGAGAACGTGCAGACTCCACGCGGACAGTGACCCAAGCCGCGAATCGAACCCTGGAGCTGTGAATAACAGTGCTAACCACTGTGCTACCGTGCCAACCAATGTGGGCCACGTCCCTGCCTCCAAATGTTGATATATTTTTCTCTTGAAGTGAGATGTGCCCGAACTGAATGCAGTTCTCCAGATAGAGGCCACCTGTGGGCTAACACCTGCCCCCCCGGAATGATAGGTTGGTGACAGGCTTCCAGGTGGTTGGAAGCCTGCTTTTGTGTTTGCTGCAATTGCAGTAATAATGTGAATTCATAATGCTTCGCACAGATTGCGGTTGCGTTGAGACTGCAGATGTGTATTTTGAGACGGCAGAGTGCAGCAAGTTCAGTGGGATTGTCTGAGGAGATGCCTTAACTTGGTAAAATCTTGGCTTCTGCAGGAGGAGACATTTATGAACAGAGTCGAAGTAAAGGTTAAAATTCCCGAGGAGTTGAAACCCTGGCTCGTGGATGATTGGGACCTGATCACTCGTCAAAAACAGGTAAGCACTCCATCCAGTCGCGTCATCTCCTGCTTGCTGCAGGGTTTGCTGCCACGAGTAGTTCAGGTGGCTGGCATTTTAATGAATCGAAGGGGAAGCTAGTTAACCAGATGAGGGAGAAAGGGATAGAATGGTGTGCTGTTGGAGAGAGATAAAGAAGGGTTGGAGCAACTTTCCTGCGTAGTTTAGACACAGACCTGTTGAACCGAATGCCTGTCACTGTGCTGCAAATACTCTGCAACAGGAGGATTTTAATTTCCCCTTGTCGATGATTTAGCTCGGGTTGTGGGGAATGACGGTCAGGCGGGCTCTTGCGTTTACCTTGCTGATGTCAGCTTCCTCACTGAATGGTACATCAACAAATAGTGATTGGTCACAGTGCGAAACGAGGGCCAAACAAGAGTAACATAGGGCGTCATGAATAGTGTTCTAACAGGGAACAGATCAGTCCGAGGGGGAGTCGTTGAGGAGTCTTGTAGCTGTGGGGAAGAAGCTGTTCCTATGTCTGGATGTGCGAGTCTTCAGACAATTCTGTATCTTCTGCCTGATGGAAGGATCTGGAAGAAGGCAAAGCCTGGGTGGGAGGGGTCTCTGAAGATGCTGCCTGCCTTCCTGAGGCAGTGGGAGGTGTAGACAGAATCAATGTGGGGTGAGAAGCTTGTGTGATGCATTGGGCTGAGTTCACAACACTCTGCAGTTTCTTGCGATCTTGGACCGAGCAGTTGCCATACCAGGCTGTGATGCAGCCGGATAGGATGCTCTCTCTGGCACATCTGCAGAGGTTTGTGAGAGTCGATGCAGACATGCCAAATTTATTTAGCTTCCTTGGAAGTAGAGATGTTGTTGGGCTTTCTTGACTGTTGCATCAACGTGAGTGGACCAGGACAGACCGTTGGTGATGGTGACCCCCAGGAACTTAAAGCTATCGACCGTCTCCACTTCGGAGCCATTGATGCAGACGGGAGTGTGTGTCGTGCTGCGCTTCCTGAAGTCGATGAGCAGTTCCTTGGTCTTTCAAACATTTAGAGAGAGGTTGTTTTCGGTACACCATGCAACCAAGTGAACTATCTCCCTTCTGTAGTCCGATTCGTCGTTATTTGAGCTACAACCCACCACAGTCGTATCATCTACAAACTTATAGATTGAATTGGAGTTGAATCTTGCCACACAGTCGTGTGTGTGTATAGGGAGTACAGTAGAGGACTGAGCACAGATCCTTGCGGGGCCCTGGTGTTGAGGACTATTGTGGAGGAGGTGCTGTTACCTATCCTGACAGATTGTGGTCTGTTGGTGAGGAAGTCAAGAATCCTGCTGCACAGAGGGGCAAAAAGAGTTTGTGGACAAATTGAATTGCTCTACTGAAGGCACAAACGTTAGGTGGCTTCCTTCTGTTCTGTATCAAAGAAAAATACAGCATAGGAACAGCCCCTTCAGCCCTCCAAGCCTGCGCCAACCATAGTACCTGCCTAAACTAAAACCGTCTGCACGTACGGAGTCCGTATCCTTCCATTCCCACCCTAGTCATATATTTGTCTAGATGTCCCTTAAATGCCATTCACCTCCCCAGGCAGGGCGTTCCATATATTTACCACCCTCTGTGTAAAAGAAAACTTGCCTCGCACATCTGTTCTAAACTTTACCCCATGCACTTTAAACCGATGCCCCCTAGTACTTGACTCTCCCACCCAAGGAAAGAGCATCTGATTATCCACTCTATCCATGCCACTCATAATCGTGTAGACCTCTATCAAGTTGCCTCTCAACCTCTGTCGTTCCAGTGAGAACAGACCGAGTTTATCTCACCTCTCATCATAGCTAATGCTCTCTATACTGGGCAACATCCCAGTAAACCGCTAACGTACCCTCTCCAAACCATCCACATCCTTCTGGTAGTGTGGCGACCAGAATTGTGTACACTATTCCAAATTAGGTCTAACCAAGGTCCTGTACAGACTTGCCAATACGACTGATGAAGGCCAGCATGCCGTATGTTGTCTTGATCACCTTATCCACGTGTGTTGTCACTTCCAGTGATTGGTGGACTTGCATGTCCAGATCTCTCTGCCTGTCAGTACTCCCAAGAGTTCTACCATTTATTGTGTAATTTCTACATACATTGGACCTTCCAAAGTGCATTACCTCACACTTGTCTGGATTAAACTCCACCTGCCATCTCCGCCCAAGACTCCAACCAGTTTATATCCTGCTGTATCCTCTGACAATCCTTCACTATCTGCAATCCACCAATTTTTGGATCGTCTGCGAATTTACTAATCAAACCAGCTACATTTTCTTCCAATCATTTATATACACCACGAACAACAAAGGTCCCAGAACTGATCCCTGTGGAACGTCGCTAGTCACAACCTTCCATTCAAAAAAGCACTCTTCTACTGCTACCCTCTGTCTTCTATGCCCAAGCCAGTTCTGTATCCAACTTCCCAGCTCTCCTCTGATCGCAGAGTTGTGGCAGAATGATTGTAGGCTAAGCTTTTTGAAGGTCATCTGAATGATTTTTGTGTTTTGTGTTTAATTTTGTTTATTTTTAACCAACCTGTCACATTGTAAACTTTGCATCACATTTGTCTCTCTTCATCTGTGGAAAATGTTTAGTCCAGATATATATGCAGTGGAGATACATGACTTGGCACTAGCTGGAAGATTTTATACAGTATATTACTCTGAATATTGAGAGCCTTAACAGCATTTCACGCTTCACATGCATTGAATTCTTTGAAGTGTAGGCAGATACAGCAACTCGCTTAACAACTGCAAGGTCCCACAGTCTGCAGTGAAATGAAAGACCAATTAATTAATGGCATTGGCTGAGGGAGTAATATTGGCACGGATTCCTGAATCCGCTTTCTACCAGTTGGTTGTTTGTCCATCCGAAGAAGCAGAGGTAGCCTTGGTTCACAGAATCGATATTTTCTTCTCTTTGCCAGCAAGCACAGGTGCATCCTACAGCATTTAGTTAGAATAATGTTTTGGGTTTTAAGGTAACCCCATCATCTTGAATGGCTGCAGCCTGTGTGGTGGCTGTGCTCCCTTTGTGGTGTTTAGGTGGGAGTTCCAGGACTTTGACTCAGCGACCATAAAGGAATGGCAATTGTATCCCACGTTAATTTGGAAATATGGAGGTTGTGGTGTTCCCATGCACACCCTGTCCTTGTCCTCGCAGATGCAGGATGCTGATTGGCCAGACGGGGTTGTGTAATAGATGTCATTAACTGGTTACAAGTAATCTGTCTAATACTGCAACCCTTGGTATTATCCATCTCTTCAATGAGAGACTTATTGTGTCAGTGAGATCCACAGAAGTCATTATTCTCTGATGCTGCAGTTCAGAGACTTTGGGAGTTGACAGGTTGAAACTATTTCAATAACTAAATCTCTCATGGATCTAGCATTGCCGTGCAGTTGGCATAAAACAAGTATTTTTGCTTCTGCTTTAAACCTTTATCCTGAACCTGACAGGAAGTGAGGAAGCCTGCAATTGCTGTGAAATGAGATGGCGTTCAAGAAATTGAACAGAACAATGGCCTTCAGGGAAAACTCATTGATCTGCGTCACGGCAGCAAATCCATTCCACCGATCGATTGGTGAGCAAGTCCAGAATCCCAATTTTTCTTTTTTTATTCACTTATGGGATGTGGGCGTCCCTGGTTAGGCCAGCATTTATTGCTCATCCCTAGTTGCCCTTCAGAAGGTGGTGGGGAGTTGCCTACTTGAACCACTGCAGTCCTTGGGATGTAGATCCACCCACTGTGCTGTTGGGGAGGGAGTTCTAGGATGTTGCCCCAGTGACCGTGAAGGAGCAGCGATATATTTCCAAGTCAGGGTGGTGAGTGACTTGGAGTGGACTCTACGGGCGGTGGGGTTCCCAGGTACCTGCTGCTCTTGTCCTTCTAGATGGTAGTGAATTAGATGCTACCATGGCAGCACGGTAGCATAGTGGTTAGCACAGTTGCTTCACAGCTCCAGGGTCCCAGGTTCGATTCTCAGCTGGGTCACTGTCTGTACAGAGTCTGCACGTTCTCCCCGTGTCTGTGTGGGTTTCCTCTGGGTGCTCCGGTTTCCTCCCACAGTCCAAAGATGTGCGGGTTAGGTGGATTGACCATGCTAACTTTTTTGGACACCAAGGGCAACTTAAGTGGGGGTTACGGGGATAGGGTAGATATGTGGGCTTGAGTAGGGTGCTCTTTGTAAGGGCCGGTGCAGCCTCGATGGGCCGAATGGCCTCCTTCTACGCTGTAAATTTTGTGATTGTGGGTTTGGACGGTGCTGTCTAAGGAACCTTGGTGAGTTACTGCACTGCACCTTGTTTTTTTTTTTATTAAATATTTTATTGAAAATTTTTGGTCAACCAACACAGTACATTGTGCATCCTTTACACAATATTATAACAACACAAATAACAATGACCTATTTTATAAACAAAAAATGAATAAATAATAAATCACAAAAATGAAAACTAGCCCTAATTGGCAACTGCCTTATCACAAGAAACACTCTCCAAAAATATAATTTAACAGTCCAATATATAATTATCTGTAGCAACGACCTATACATACTATACAGTATATATTAACAACCCTGAGAGTCCTTCTGGTTCCTCCTCCTCCCCCCCCCCCCCCCCCCCCCACCCCCCCGATCCTGGGCTGCTGCTGCTGCCTTCTTTTTCCCATTCCGTCTATCTTTCTGCGAGGTATTCGACGAACGGTTGCCACCGCCTGGTGAACCCTTGAGCCGACCCCCTTAGGACGAACTTAATCCGCTCTAGCTTTATAAACCCCGCCATGTCATTTATCCAGGTCTCACCCCCGGGGGCTTGGCTTCTTTCCACATTAGCAATATCCTGCGCCGGGCTACTAGGGACGCAAAGGCCAAAACATCGGCCTCTCTCGCCTCCTGCACTCCCGGCTCTTGTGCAACCCCAAATGTAGCCAACCCCCAGCTTGGTTCGACCCGGACTCCTACTACTTTTGAAAGCACCTTTGTCACCCCCATCCAAAACCTCTGTAGTGCCGGGCATGACCAAAACATATGGGTATGATTCGCTGGGCTTCTCGAGCACCTCGCACACCTATCCTCCACCCCAAAAAATTTACTGAGCCGTGCTCCAGTTATATGTGCCCTGTGTAATACCTTAAACTGAATCAGGCTTAGCCTGGCACACGAGGACGACGAGTTTACCCTGCTTAGGGCATCTGCCCACAGCCCCTCCTCGATCTCCTCCCCCAGCTCTTCTTCCCATTTCCCTTTTAGTTCATCTACCATAGTCTCCCCTTCGTCCCTCATTTCCCTATATATATCTGACACCTTACCATCCCCCACCCATGTCTTTGAGATCACTCTGTCCTGCACCTCTTGTGTCGGGAGCTGCGGGAATTCCCTCACCTGTTGCCTCGCAAAAGCCCTCAGTTGCATATACATGAATGCATTCCCTTGGGGCAACCCATATTTCTCGGTCAGCGCTCCCAGACTCGCGAACTTCCCATCCACAAACAGATCTTTCAGTTGCGTTATTCCTGCTCTTTGCCACATTCCATATCCCCCATCCATTCCCCCCGGGGCAAACCTATGGTTGTTTCTTATCGGGGACCCCCCCAAGGCTCCAGTCTTTCCCCTATGCCGTCTCCACTGTCCCCAAATCTTCAGTGTAGCCACCACCACCGGGCTTGTGGTGTAGTTCCTCGGTGAGAACAGCAATGGGGCTGTCACCATAGCCTGTAGGCTAGTCCCCCTACAGGACGCCCTCTCTAATCTCTTCCACGCCGCTCCCTCCTCCTCTCCCATCCACTTACTCACCATTGAAATATTAGCGGCCCAATAATACTCACTTAGGCTCGGTAGTGCCAGCCCCCCCCTATCCCTGCTACGCTGTAAGAATCCCTTCCTCACTCTCGGGGTCTTCCCGGCCCACACAAAACCCATGATGCTCTTTTCAATCCTTTTAAAAAAAGCCTTCGTGATCACCATCGGGAGGCACTGAAACACAAAGAGGAATCTCGGGAGGACCACCATCTTAACCGCCTGCACCCTCCCTGCCATTGACAGGGATACCATATCCCATCTCTTGAAATCCTCCTCCATCTGTTCCACCAACCGCGTTAAATTTAACCTATGCAATGTGCCCCAATTCTTAGCTATCTGGATCCCCAGGTAACGAAAGTCCCTTGTTACCTTCCTCAGCGGTAGGTCCTCTATTTCTCTACTCTGCTCCCCTGGATGCACCACAAACAACTCACTTTTCCCCATGTTCAATTTATACCCTGAAAAATCCCCAAACTCCCCAAGTATCCGCATTATTTCTGGCATCCCCTCCGCCGGGTCCGCCACGTATAGTAGCAAATCGTCCGCATACAAAGATACCCGGTGCTCTTCTCCTCCCCTAAGTACTCCCCTCCACTTCTTGGAACCCCTCAACGCTATCGCCAGGGGCTCAATCGCCAGTGCAAACAGTAATGGGGACAGAGGGCATCCCTGCCTTGTCCCTCTATGGAGCCGAAAATATGCAGATCCCCGTCCATTCGTGACCATGCTCGCCACTGGGGCCCTATACAACAGCTGCACCCATCTAACATACCCCTCTCCAAAACCAAATCTCCTCAACACCTCCCACAAATAATCCCACTCCACTCTATCAAATGCTTTCTCGGCATCCATCGCCACTACTATCTCCGTTTCTCCCTCTGGTGGGGCCATCATCATTACCCCTAACAACCTCCGTATATTCGTGTTCAGCTGTCTCCCCTTCACAAACCCAGTTTGGTCCTCGTGGACCACCCCCGGGACACATTCCTCTATTCTCATTGCCATTACCTTGGCCAGGACCTTGGCATCTCCATTTAGGAGGGAAATAGGTCTATAGGACCCGCATTGTAGCGGGTCCTTTTCCTTCTTTAAGAGAAGCGATATCGTTGCTTTAGACATAGTCGGGGGCAGTTGTCCCCTTTCCTTTGCCTCATTAAAGGTCCTCGTCAGTACCGGGGCGAGCAAGTCCACATATTTTCTATAGAATTCGACTGGGAATCCATCCGGTCCCGGGGCCTTTCCCGCCTGCATGCTCCTAATTCCTTTCACCACTTCTTCTACCTCGATCTGTGCTCCCAGTCCCACCCTTTCCTGCTTTTCCACCTTGGGAAATTCCAGCCGATCCAAGAAGCCCATCATTCTCTCCCTCCCATCCGGGGGTTGAGCTTCATGTAATTTTTTATAAAATGTCTTGAACACTCCATTCACTCTCTCCGCTCCCCGCTCCATCTCTCCTTCCTCATCCCTCACTCCCCCTATTTCCCTCGCTGCTCCCCTTTTCCTCAATTGGTGTGCCAGCAACCTGCTCGCCTTCTCCCCATATTCGTACTGTACACCCTGTGCCTTCCTCCATTGTGCCTCCGCAGTGCCTGTAGTCAGCAAGTCAAATTCTACATGTAGCCTTTGCCTTTCCCTGTACAGTCCCTCCTCCGGTGCTTCCGCATATTGTCTGTCCACCCTCAAAAGTTCTTGCAGCAACCACTCCCGTTCCTTACTCTCCTGCTTCCCTTTATGTGCCCTTATTGATATCAGCTCCCCTCTAACCACCGCCTTCAACGCCTCCCAGACCACTCCCACCTGGACCTCCCCATTATCATTGAGTTCCAAGTACTTTTCAATGCACCCCCTCACCCTTAGACACACCCCCTCATCTGCCATTAGTCCCATGTCCATTCTCCAGGGTGGGCGCCCTCCTGTTTCCTCCCCTATCTCCAAGTCCACCCAGTGTGGAGCGTGATCCGAAATGGCTATAGCCGTATACTCCGTTCCCCTCACCTTCGGGATCAATGCCCTACCCAGCACAAAAAAGTCTATTCGCGAGTAGACTTTATGGACATAGGAGAAAAACGAGAACTCCTTACTCCTAGGTCTGCTAAATCTCCACGGGTCTACACCTCCCATCTGCTCCATAAAATCTTTAAGCACCTTGGCTGCTGCCGGCCTCCTTCCAGTCCTGGACTTCGACCTATCCAGCCTGGTTCCAACACCGTATTAAAATCTCCCCCCATTATCAGCTTTCCCATCTCTAGGTCCGGAATGCGTCCTAGCATCCGCCTCATAAAATTGGCATCATCCCAGTTCGGGGCATATACGTTTACCAAAACCACCGTCTCCCCCTGTAGTTTGCCACTCACCATCACGTATCTGCCCCCGTTATCAGCCACTATAGTCTTTGCCTCGAACATTACCCGCTTCCCCACTAATATAGCCACCCTCCTGTTTTTCGCATCTAGCCCCGAATGGAACACCTGCCCCACCCATCCTTTGCGTAGCCTAACCTGGTCTATCAGTTTCAGGTGCGTTTCCTGTAACATAACCACATCTGCCTTAAGTTTCTTAAGGTGTGCGAGTACCCGTGCCCTCTTTATCGGCCCGTTCAGCCCTCTCACGTTCCACGTGATCAGCCGAGTTGGGGGGCTTCCTACCCCCCCCCTTGTCGATTAGCCATCACCTTTTTCCAGCTCCTCACCCAGTTCCCACGCAGCTGTATCTCCCCCAGGCGGTGCCCCCCCCGCCCATCCTCTCCCATACCAGCTCCCCCCTCTCCCCAGCAGCAGCAACCCAGTAATTCCCCCCTCCCACCCCCCCCCCGCTAGATCCCCCGCTAGCGTAATTACTCCCCCCATGTTGCTCCCAGAAGTCAGCAAACTCTGGCTGACCTCGGCTTCCCCCTGTGACCTCGGCTCGCACTGTGCGACGCCCCCTCCTTCCTGCTTCTCTATTCCCGCCATGATTATCATAGCGCGGGAACCAAGCCCGCGCTTCTCCCTCGGCCCCGCCCCCAATGGCCAACGCCCCATCTCCTCCACCTCCCCTCCTCCCCCCATCACCACCTGTGGGAGAGAGAAAAGTTACCACATCGCAGGATTAGTACATAAAACCCCTCTTTGCCCCCCACATTCGCCCCACCACTTTGTTCGAACGTTCTTTTTAATAACCCGCTCATTCCAGTTTTTCTTCCACAATAAAAGTCCACGCTTCATCCGCCGTCTCAAAGTAGTGGTGCCTCCCTCGATATGTGACCCACAGTCTTGCCGGTTGCAGCATTCCAAATTTTATCTTTTTATGAAGCACCGCCTTGGCCCGATTAAAGCTCGCCCTCCTTCTCGCCACCTCCGCACTCCAGTCTTGATAAACGCGGATCACCGCGTTCTCCCATTTACTGCTCCGAGTTTTCTTCGCCCATCTAAGGACCATTTCTCTATCCTTAAAACGGAGGAATCTCACCACTATGGCTCTGGGAATTTCTCCTGCTCTCGGTCCTCGCGCCATCACTCGGTATGCTCCCTCCACCTCCAACGGACCCGCCGGGGCCTCCGCTCCCATTAACGAGTGCAGCATCGTGCTCACATATGCCCCGACGTCCGCTCCCTCCACACCTTCAGGAAGACCAAGAATCCTCAGGTTGTTTCTCCTTGCGTTGTTTTCCAGTGCCTCCAACCTTTCCACACATCGTTTCTGATGTGCCTCCTGCGTCTCCGTCTTCACCACCAGGCCCTGTATATCGTCCTCATTCTCGGCTGCCTTTGCCTTCACGACCCGAAGCTCCCGCTCCTGGGTCTTTTGTTCCAACTTTAGCCCTTCGATCGCCTGTAGTATCGGGGCCAACAGCTCTTTCTTCATTTCCTTTTTGATCTCTTCCACACAGCATTTCAAGAACTCTTGTTGTTCAGGGCCCCATATGAGACTGCCACCTTCCGCCGCCATCTTGGTTTCTGCTTGCCTTCCTTGCCGTTGTTCCAAAGGATCCGCTGCAATCCGGCCACTTTCCTCTCCTTTTTCCATCCGTGTCCAGGGGGAACACCCTTCTGGTTTACCGCACGGTGTTTTTAGCCGTTAAAATTGCCGTTGGGGCTCCTATCAAGAGCCCTAAAGTCCGTTCCACCGGGAGCTGCCGAAACGTGCGACTTAGCTGGTCATCGCCGCACCCGGAAGTCCTAGGGTTAATTTTTAAAAGATTAGAACGAGTATAGGTTAAGTAAAAAGTGGATCTGTTTGGGAGAGCTCGCAGAGAGTCGCCTCGCTCCGGCGCCATCTTGGAAAGAAGCTGTTTTTGAATCTGTTGTTGCGCGTTCTCAGACTTTTGTATCTCCTGCCCATTAGAAGAAGTTGGAACAGTGAGTAAGCTGGGTGGGAGGGGCATTTGATTATGTTGCCTGCTTTCCCAAGGCAGTGGGAGGAGTAGACAGGGTTAGTGGGTGGGAGGCAGGTTCGTGTGATGGACTGGGCTGTGTTCACGACTCTGAAGTTTCTTACGGTCTTGGGCCGAGCAATTGCCATACTGGGCTGTGATGCAGCCAGATGTGATGCTTTCTATGGTGCACCTGTAAAAGGTAGTAAGTGGAATTTGAAGCTGTCAACCACCTCCATCTCGGCCCCGTTGATGCAGTATGTAAATACTTTGTTTCCTGAAGTCAATGACCAGCTCTTTAGTTTTGCTGGCATTGAGGGATAGATTGTTGTCGCTGCACCACTCCACTAGGTTCTCTATCTCCCTCCTGTATTCTGACTCTCGTTGTTCGAGATCCGATCCACTACGATCGTGTCGTCAGCAAACCTGCAGATGGAGTTGGATCCAAATTTTGCCACGCGGTCGTAGGTGTATAGTCAGTGTAGTAGGGGGCTAAGTGCGCAGCCTTGTGGGACCCCGGTATTGAGAACTATCGTGGAGGAGGTGGTGGTGTTCATTCTTACTGATTGTGGTCTATGGGTCAGGAAGTCGAGGATCCAGTTGCAGAGTATCATAGAATTTACAGTGCAGAAGGAGGCCATTCGGCCCATCCAGTCTGCGCCGGCTCTTGGAAAGAGCACCCTACCCAAGGTCAGCACCTCCACCCTATCCCCATAACCCAGTAACCCCACCCAACACTAAGGGCAATTTTAGACACTAAGGGCAATTTATCATGGCCAATCCACCTCACCTGCACATCTTTGGACTGTGGGAGGAAACCGGAGCACCCGGAGGAAACCCATGCAGACACGGGGAGGATGTGCAGACTCCGCACAGACAGTGAACCAAGCCGGAATTGAACCTGGGACCCTGGAGCTGTGAAGCAATTGTGCTATCCACAATGCTACCGTGCTGCCCCAATGAGTGAGGAGCCAAATCCTAAGCTTAGGAGCTTTGAAATGACCTTGGCTGGGATTATGGTGTTGAAGGTGGAGCTGTCGTTAATAAATAGTCTGATGTAGACGTCCTTGTTGTCCTCACAAGGACTGTGCAGTGGTGGTCACTTCTATCGATACTGTCATGGACAGATGCATCTGCAGCAGGCAGGTTGGTGGGGTTGAAGTCGAGCATGTTTCTCCCTCTTGTTGGGTCCCTTGCCACCTGCCGCAGTCCCAGTATAGCAGCTGTGTGCTTTCGGCCCCGGCCTGCTCCGTCTGTGGTGGTATTACCGAGCCACTCTTCGTGATGGACATACTGGCCTTTCTCCCAGTGAGCCAGAGCAGACACAGCCAGAGTGAGGTAGCAAAGAGTGAGTTTGGGAATTTGAATCTAGGTGGGAATTTAATCAAATCAGTAAGTCCGCTCCTTTTAAATTTAATCAGGAGATTAAATTAATTTAAATTAACCTAGAATTGTGCAGTGTAGGTTAACAAGGGCTGCCCCACCCACTCTCATAACTGGTTGGCAGTTAAGTGTCAGTCACTTTAAATCTACTTTGATCTAAAAGCAGGTG
The DNA here is from genome assembly GCF_047496885.1 of Scyliorhinus torazame. Lineage (NCBI taxonomy): Eukaryota > Metazoa > Chordata > Chondrichthyes > Carcharhiniformes > Scyliorhinidae > Scyliorhinus > Scyliorhinus torazame. The sequence goes on from NC_092718.1 coordinate 11,124,907, forward strand.
GGGGAGGGGAGTCAACTCAGGCCAATTTAAAAAGAGCAACTTGTAAACTCACTCCCAGTGAGCCAGAGAAGAGAGAGCCAGAGTGAGACAGCATAGAGTGAGTTTGGGAATTTGAATCTAGGTGGGAATTCAAAGCAGGGTGGGGAGGAAGTGCTTTTCATCCCTGGTAAGTAGTTTTTTGGTTTTCTTTTTCTTTTCATTGGTATATTTATTTATTTTTTCTTCTTTGTTTTTTTTTTGGGGGAAATTGTAGTTGTTGAAATTAACCGAAAGTTTAAGACATGGCAGGAGATCTGAGACCCGTGTCATGCTCCTCGTGTGCGATGTGGGAGTTCAGGGACACGTCCACTGTCCCTGGCTCCTTCACGTGCAAGAAGTGTGTCCAGTTGCAGCTCCTGTTAGACCGCTTGACGGCTCTGGGGCTGCGGATGGACTCACTTTGGAGCATCCGCAATGCTGACGACATCGTGGATAGCACGTTTAGCGAGTTGGTCACACCGCAGGTGAAAGGTACCGAGGGAGATAGAAAATGGGTGACCAAACGACAGAGCAAGAGTAGGAAGGCAGTGCAGGTGTCCCCTGTGGTCATCTCCCTGCAAAACAGATATACCGCTTTGGATAATGTTGAGGGAGATGGCTCACCAGGGGAAGGCAGCAGCAGCAGCCAGGTTCATGGCACCGTGGCTGGCTCTGCTGCACAGCTGGGCAGGAAGAAGAATGGCAGGGCTATAGTGATAGGGGACTCAATCGTAAGGGGAATAGACAGGTGGTTCTGCGGGCGCAATCGAGACTCCAGGATGGTATGTTGCCTCCCTGGTGCAAGGGTCAAGGATGTCTCCGAGCGGCTGCAGGACATTCTGGGGGAGGGGGAGAGGTGAACAGCCAGCTGTCGTGGTGCACATAGGCACCAACGATATAGGTAAAAAACGGGACAAGGTCCTACAAGCTGAATTCAGGGAGTTACGAGTTAAACTAAAAAGTAGGACCTCGAAGGTAGTAATCTCAGGATTGCTACCAGTGCCACAAGCTAGTCAGAGTAGGAATGTCAGGATAGATGGGATGAATGCGTGGCTCGAGAGATGGTGCAAGAGGGAGGGGTTCAAATTCCTGGGGCATTGGAAACGGTTCTGGGGAGGTGGGACCAGTACAAACCGGACGGTCTGCACCTGGGCACGACTGGAACCGATGTCCTGGGGGTGGTGTTTGCTAGAGCTGTTGAGGAGGGTTTAAACTAATGTGGCAGGGGGATGGGAACCGATGCAGGAAGTTGGAAGGTAGTAAAACAGGGGGAAAGTGTAAGGCAGAGAAGCCATAGTCAAAAATCAAAAAGGGCGACAGTACAAGGTACAGTGACTGAGGGGAGCTCAGTGAATAGGACCAGGAATACTAAAAGGAATAAAACTGGAAGTAAAAACATTAATGGTAAGCGACGCGACAGGTTGTTCCATGAAGATATGGGTTCAACGACAAGGAAAATTAGGGGAAAAGTTAAGAGAAAATATAATTTAGGAGAGGTTACTGATTGAGGTGTTAAGATTCAGAATGGAGGTAAAGAAACCAACATAAGTGTACTTTACCTGAATGCCCATAGTATTCGGAATAAGGTAAATGAGTTGATGGCGCAAATCATCGTGAATGACTATGATTTAGTGGCCATTACTGAAACATGGTTAAAGGATGGTCAAGACTGGGAGTTAAATATCCGAGGGTATCAAACTATTCGGAAGGACAGAGTGGGTGGTAAGGGAGGTGGTGTAGCTCTGTTAATTAAGGATGACATCCGGGCAATAGTAAGGGATGACATCGGTGCTATGGAGGATAAGGTTGAATCCATTTGGGTGGAAATCAGGAATAGTAAGGCGAAAAAGTCACTGATCGGAGTAGTCTATAGACCACCAAATAGTAACATTATGGTGGGGCAGGCAACAAACGAAGAAATAACTGATACATGTAGAAATGGTACAGCAGTTATCATGGGGGATTTTAATCTACATGTCGATTGGTTTAACCAGGTCGGTCAAGGCAGCCTTGAGGAGGAGTTTATAGAATGTATCCACGATAGTTTCCTTGAACAGTATGTAATGGAACCTACGAGGGAACAAGCGGTCCTAGATCTGGTCCTGTGTAATGAGACAGGATTGATTCAGGATCTCATAGTTAGGGATCCTCTCGGAAGGAGCGATCACAATATAGTGGAATTTAAAATACAGATGGAGGGTGAGAAAGTTAAATAAAACACTAGTGTTTTGTGCTTAAACAAAGGAGATTACAATGGGATGAGAGAAGAACTAGCTAAGATAGACTGGGAGCAAAGACTTCATGGTGGAAAAGTGGAGAACCTTCCAAGCGATTTTTCACAGTGCTCGCAAAGGTTTACACCAACAAAAAGGAAGGACGGTAGAAGGAGGGAAAATTGACCGTGGATATCTAAGGAAATAAGGGAGAGTATCAAATTGAAGGAAAAAGCATACAAAGTAGCAAAGATTAGTGGGAGACTAGAGGACTGGGAAATCTTTAGGGGGCAACAGAAAGCTACTAAAAAAGCTATAAAAAAGAGTAAGATAGATTATGAGAGTAAACTTGCTCAGAATATAAAAACAGATCGTAAAAGTTTCTACAAATATATAAAACAAAAAAGAGTGGCTAAGGTAAATATTGGTCCTTTAGAGGATGAGAAGGGAGAATTAATAATGGGGTTGAGGAAATGGCTGAGGAACTGAACAGGTTTTTTGGGTCGGTCTTCACAGTGGAAGACACAAATAACATGCCAGTGACTGATGGAAATGGGGCTATGACAGGTGAGAGGATTGTTATCACTAAGGAGGTAGTGATGGGCAAGCTAATGGGGCTAAAGGTAGACCAGTCTCCTGGCCCTGATGGAATGCATCCCAGAGTGCTAAAAGAGATGGCTTGGGAAATTGCAAATGCACTAGTGATAATTTACCAGAATTCACTAGACTCTGGGGTGGTCCTGGCGGATTGCAAATTAGCAAACATGACACCACTGTTTTTAAAAAAAGGAGGTAGGCAGAAAGCGGGTAATTATAGGCCAGTTAGCTTGACTTTGGTTGTAGGTAAGATGCTGGAATCTATCATCAAGGAAGAAATAGCGAGGCATCTGGATGGAAATTGTCCTATTGGGCAGATGCAGCATGGGTTCATAAAGGGCAGGTCGTGCCTAACTAATTTAGTGGAATTTTTTGAGGACATTACCAGTGCAGTAGATAACGGGGAGCCAATGGATGTGGTATATCTGGATTTCCAGAAAGCCTTTGACAAGGTGCCATACAAAAGGTTGCTGCATAAGATAAAGATGCATTGCATTAAGGGGAAAGTAGTAGCATGGATAGAGGATTGGTTAATTAATAGAAAGCAAAGAGTGGGGATTAATGGGTGTTTCTCTGGTTGGCAATCAGTAGCTAGTGGTGTCCCTCAGGGATCAGTGTTGGGCCCACAATTGTTCACAATTTACATAGATGATTTGGAGTTGGGGACCAAGGGCAATGTGTCCAAGTTTGCAGACGACACTAAGATGAGTGGTAAAGCAAAAAGTGCAGAGGATACTGGAAGTCTGCAGAGGGACTTGGATAGGCTAAGTGAATGGGCTAGGGTCTGGCAGATGAAATACAATGTTGACAAATGTGAGGTTATCCATTTTGGTAGGAATAACAGCAAAAGGGATTATTATTTAAATGCTAAAATATTAAAACATGCTGCTGTGCATAGAGACCTGGGTGTGCTCGTGCATGAGTCGCAAAAAGTTGGTTTACAGGTGCAACAGGTGATTCAGAAGGCGAATGGAATTTTGTCCTTCATTGCTAGAGGGATGGAGTTTAAGACTAGGGAGGTTATGCTGCAATTGTATAAGGTGTTAGTGAGGCCACACCTGGAGTATTGTGTTCAGTTTTGGTCTCCTTACTTGAGAAAGGACGCACTGGAGGGTGTGCCAGAGGAGATTCACTAGGTTAATCTCAGAGCTGAAGGGGTTGGATTACGAGGAGAGGTTGAGTAGACTGGGACTGTACTCGTTGGAATTTAGAAGGATGAGGGGGGATCTTATAGAAACATATAAAATTATGAAGGGAATAGATAGGATAGATGCGGGCAGGTTTTTTCCACTGGCGGGTGAAAGCAGAACTAGGCGGCATAGCCTCAAAATAAGGGGAAGTAGATTTAGAACTGAGTTTAGACGGAACTTCTTCACCCAAAGGGTTGTGAATCTATGGAATTCCTTGCCCAGTGATGCAGTTGAGGCTCCTTCATTAAATGTTTTTAAGATAAAGATAGTTTTTTGATGAATAAAGGAATCAAGGGTTATGGTGTTCGGGCCAGAGAGTGGAGCTGAGTCCACAAAAGATCAGCCATGATCTCATTGAATGGTGGAGTAGCTCGAGGGGCAGATGGCCTACTCCTGCTCCTTATGTTCTTTCACCTTGAAACCTGGGGTAGGGGTTCCACCTTGAGACCTGGGGTAGGGGTTCCACCTTGAAACCTGGGGTAGGGGTTCCACCTTGAGACCTGGGGTAGGGGTTCAGTGAAAATCATTTACAACCTTGACTCGGATTCAAATTTAACAGAAGCCCACAGCACACATCCGTTCCTAATTCAGCAGTAATTACTGAATTGACAGTCTCCCGTCAAGCCACAGTGTTGTAAATTGAAAATTGTTGTCAAGAACCTTGAGATCACAGCATGTTTTTGGCCTGAGTAGAGGAAGCTACCTGGCTATGCTGTAACTTTTATTTCAAAGTAAAATGTAAACCTTTTTTGCTGTCAGTCTCTTGGATTTAACAGATCTGCGCTCCTCTTTCTGCAGCAAGGCAAGGTGAAGTTCACAATGACTTTGCTTTCCAATGATGTGCTTTAGTTCCCATGAGATTACAGCTCTCGAAAATTGTGCAGGTTAAACTCCTTGAATATAATGAATGTTGCTCATAATGCCGGACTGTAATGTATTTCTATGGGGAGGAGCAATGTTGCAGAGGGAAAATGTGAAGGGAAATGAGTCTCCCGTTTGTTAGAATATAAAGCTTCATACATCCTGCACCCAGTTGGATCTAGAAAGTAATTTTATAAATTGGTCAACGTGTTGATGGCGTAGTTCTGGGTTCATAGAATGATAGAGTTTACAGCGCCAGAAGGAGGCCATTCGGCCCATCGAGTCTGCACCGGCTCTTGGAAAGAGCACCTTACCTAAGCCCACACCTCCGCCCTATCCCCGTAACCCCATCCCCATCGAAGCTAAGGGCAATTTAGCATGGCCAATCCACCTAACCTGCACATCTTTGGACTGTGGGAGGAAACCGGAGCACCCGGAGGAAACCCACGCACACACTGGGAGTGTGTGTGGACTCCGCACAGACAGTGACCCAAGCCGGAATCGAACCTGGGACCCTGCCGCTGTGAAGCCATAGCGCTAACCACTGTGCTACCGTGCTGCCCAAAGATCACTTGCATGTTCAACATGTTTTAACAATACATAGAATGCTTTTAAACTGAGCTAGTCCTTAAAGACTTTGATTTATAACTATACACCGGGATAAGCTTAAACTAAGTGGAGACAGCTCTTAACACATTTCACTTGTGGGTGGAATGGGCTGTGACTTTGCAAGAATATAGGAAGACAGTGATGTTGTTGTACGATTGGACCAGTGACAGCAGAGGTGTGGGCCCACCCTCTTTTTATTTTTTTTGTATGAAGATTGGTTGTGAAGCTGATTTGTCCGAAAACACATGAATTAGATTTCTGTAGTCTGCAATGCTGGAGGAACGAATGGAGGAATATGTGGATGAGGTTGGATTAACAGTGGGAGGATGCTCATTTGCAGCATACAAACAACATTATTGGGCCAATTGGCGCCTCTTTGTGCTGGAGATATTATGTAATTCCATGTTGCCGTCAGTTTGTTTTGACGGTGAACACGATCCACCTTTATCTGGACAAAGGTCAGTGGCCTTGTCTGAATATCTTGCAGACTAGTTATACTGACTCATGTTCACTGCTAGACTTTGGCATTTCCTTCTGTCGCATTAAATTGCTGCTAATGTAATTGAAGCGTTGGCAAGAGATCCGTGCTGAAAGCTCTTGTATTCAGAAGTGATAAAACTGTATGTTACATTTTGGTAATTGTATTACTGTATTCTTTTAGCCTTTAGCGTTGCAGGATTTATAGCCATCAATTAGATAAAATAATCAATATATGAGCCACAACATCAATTTTAAATCTTTCAGACAATATAATTAGAAATCTTTGGCCCAATTGATAAATTGCTATTTTTAGTAATTGAGAATGGGTGTTGCATTATAAATTAGTATTGATCAAGGTTTGCACACTCTTTCACAGCTACATAACCTAATGAGTAATCTTTCCTCTCGCTAAAGCTGTTTCACCTGCCTGCTAAAAAGAATGTAGACACAGTCTTGGAAGAATATGCCAACTACAAAAAGTCACGTGGGAACACAGACAATAACAAGTGAGTGAGATTCTTTTTCGGTGTGGTGATTGGCTTTCAATATAATGCAGTCGGCCAATGCTTGGAATGATTGCTGGAACTCGTGCTGTGACTTGGGGTGGAATCCTGTGGAGAAACTGATGTCAGTAACTGTCCACCCCCTTCCTCTGCGGGAACCCATTCTCGTGGTTTCGCTTGATGATCAGGACCGCTTTGTTGAAGATTGAAAATTACTAGCAGCTGGAGCTATCCTGACATAAATGTACAGTGTTTGATTGGCGTGCTTGACGTCCAATTGTTCCAGACTGCAGTCACCTTGGTAAGTGGTTTTCTTTGGGGAAGAAAACATTTTTTAGCTATAATGAAAAATGTACGGGAGAATAGTGTGTTTTGAAAACTTCATATTTGGTTACTATTGTTTTTTTATCTATTGTGTTATGAAATTCCTCACTTGGAATAAGTAGCTGATAGAATATGTTGCATAGAGAGGCTCGTGCAAAACGTTATAGCATTATAACAGACGAGACAGAGAGAAGAGAGCAAGGCGCACACCATGAGGCTGAGGACGAGCACACAAATATGATTAAACTAATCTTCAGGCACGAGGGAAGGTAGGGCTAGCAAAGAAATTGGGAGCGAGACTGTTGGTGAAGATGAGAGAGAAGCTGGAGGATTGATGATCAGAGGACACAGATTTAAGTTAAATGTCAAAAAAAAAATCAAGAAATGAGGATAAATCTTTTAAGAATGCCGTTGCAGAATGTTAAAGGCTGGCGCACGATCTCTGGTTTCTGACTAGGCGCTCATTCTCGTGCCTTGATTCATCCAAATAGAAGCTGATTTTGTTAAAATAGGTTTTCTGCTGGTTGCTTAGTGCCTTTTTAACCTCTAGGGAATATGCTGTTAATGAAGTAGTCGCAGGAATTAAGGAATATTTCAATGTGATGTTGGGGACGCAACTGCTGTACAAATTTGAGAGACCACAATACGCAGAAATCTTGGCCGATCATCCAGATGCACCTATGTCACAGATTTACGGAGCTCCACATCTCCTTCGATTGTTTGGTGAGTTCTGTTGATTTTAAGAATTGGTTTTAGTTCTTTTTCCCTCTTTTGTATTGGATATGGTCACAGCCCACTGCTAACTCGTCCTTATCTGTGCCTCCTCACTTGAGAACAGTCAGTACGTATTAGGCCACTGAACACAGGACAGCCTAATCCTACCCTGATCCAATTAAATACTTTATAAGAATTAATTCTCATTTGTACGGTGCTCTCAGGATGTTGCAAAACGCTTGATGGCAAATTAGTTTGTTGGCATTGTTGGGTAGAACAACATTTATTGCTTATCCCTGGTTGCCCTTAAGAAGGTGGTGGCGAGGTGCCTTCTTGAACCGCTGCAGCCCATGTGGTGCAGGTACACTGGAACTCGTTCTGTGACTTGGGGTGGAACCCTGTGTAGAAACTGATGTCGGTAACTGTCCACCCCCTTCCTCTGCGGGAACCCATTCTCGTGGTTTCGCTTGATGATCAGGACCGCTTTGTTGAAGATTGAAAGTTACTAGCAGCTGGAGCTATCCTGACATAAATGTACAGTGTTTGATTGGTGTGCTTGACGTCAAATTGTTCCAGACTGCAGTCACCTTGGTAAGTGGTTTTCTTTGGGGAAGAAATTTTTTTTAGCTATAATGAAAAATGTACGGGAGAATAGTGTGTTTTGAAAACTTCATATTTGGTTACTATTGTTTTTTTATCTATTGTGTTATGAAATTCCTCACTTGGAATAAGTAGCTGATAGAATATGTTGCACAGAGAGGCTCATGCAAAACGTTATAGCATTATAACAGACGAGACAGAGAGAAGAGAGCAAGGCGCACACCATGAGGCTGAGGACGAGCACACAAATATGATGAAACTAATCTTCAGGCACGAGGGAAGGTAGGGCTAGCAAAGAAATTGGGAGCGAGACTGTTGGTGAAGATGAGAGAGAAGCTGGAGGATTGATGATCAGAGGACACAGATTTAAGTTAAATGTCAAAAAATAAATCAAGAAATGAGGATAAATCTTTTAAGAATGCCGTTGCAGAATGTTAAAGGCTGGCGCACGATCTCTGGTTTCTGACTAGGCGCTCATTCTCGTGCCTTGATTCATCCAAATAGAAGCTGATTTTGTTAAAATAGGTTTTCTGCTGGTTGCTTAGTGCCTTTTTAACCTCTAGGGAATATGCTGTTAATGAAGTAGTCGCAGGAATTAAGGAAGGGAGGGAGTTCCCAGATTTTGACCCAGCAACAGTGAAAGAACGGCGAAATATTTCCAAGTCAGGATGCTGAGTGTCTTGGGAGGGGAACCTCCAGGTGGTGGTGTTCCCAGGTATCTGCTGTCCTTGTCCTTGTAGGTCAGGCTTGTCCAAGACCCACCCAGTAAGCTGGATGTGGCCCGCGAGGCATTTTTAAGTGTCTGTCACGTCCTCCCAAGTGTTCAAATTCCAAGCTTCCCAGAAATTTTTTTTTAAATGCTCAAATCCGCTCAGGCAATCACCGGCTGGTTCCTCTGTACGTTGGCCACTGGTGGGCTCTGAAACCAGTCTGTGATTGAATGAGCCAAATGTTGTCGATTGGCAGGTAAGTTCTTTTAATATCTGTTTATGGCTGGAGAGCTTAAAGCGGAAAAACCTAGTTGTGGCTTCACCAGGTTGACACCTGATTTTTAGGTATCTGGTGTTGATGAAGGGTGGGAGGAGACGTGGAACATACGGAATCTGATGGGCTGAACGGCTGGTCTCTGTGCTGTAAATACTAATGCAATGCCACTGTATTGATCTTGTGCCCTGCTTTTTCTGTTAGTGCGAATAGGAGCAATGTTGGCATATACACCTCTGGATGAGAAGAGTCTAGCCTTGCTGCTGAATTACTTGCATGATTTCTTAAAGTAAGTAGAATTGTTAAATCTTCAGCCATCACGGGTATGTCCTCATTGGGGCCCAATGGCTTCTTGTACGCTGCAAGCCTCTGATCAACAATCACTATAAGGGAAGTCAGTATCGAATTTCCCAGTGGAAAATGTTTAAAATTTCTTGGTGTACTGTGGGAAATTTGTGTAAATTTCAAGATATAAAATCAGCAAATGCCTCCCATGTCTTCCCTACCACTAGATTTGATTATTCTAACCTACTCCTGTCTACCCTCTGAAAACTTGGTCATCCAAAACTCTGCTGAATTTGACTTAACTTGTCCTCCTATCATCTTGTGTTTTCTCTGTGCTTTCTCGCCTACATCGGCTTACAGTCCAGCAATGTCTTGATTTTTAAAGTTCTTGCCCAAAGAAGAGGAGTTGACTTAGAAGAACATCCATGATCTTCTTGAACAGTGGAGCAGGTCCGGCTTCTTCCTGCTTCTATTTCTTATGTTCGCTAACTTCAGTTTAGAACTGGGTGGCGCAGTAGTTAGCACTGCTGCCTGATGGTGCTGAGGGTGCGGGTTCGACTCCGGCACCGGGTCGCTGTCCGTGTGGAGTTTGCACATTCTCCCCATGTCTGCATGGGTCTCATCCCCACAACCCAAAGATGTGCAGGGTAGGTGGATTGGCCAAGCTAAATTGCCCCTTAATTGGAAAGAAAAGAATTGGGTACTCTAAATTTAATTTTTAAAACTTCAGTTTAGAACCATAGAAAAGTCACAGTACAGAAGGAGGCCATTCGGCCCACCTTGTCTATGCCAGCTCGAGGACACCCAGGTGCTCTTTCTAATCCCACCTTCCTGCACCCATTCCATAGCCCTGGAGCTTACAGCACTTATGGTGCAGATCCAGGTACGTATTAAAAGATTATGGTCTCTGTCTCCACTACCAACTCTGGCAACAAATTCCAGACTCTCACTACCTTCTGCATAAAGTTCTTTCTCATATCCCTTCTACACTCTACCACGTGTCTTGAATCTATGCCCCCAGGTTCTAGAATTCTCCGCCAAGAGAAACAATTTTACCCTGTCCACTCTAATCACTTCCCCTCAAAATATTGTACATCTCAACTAAGTCACCCATAATCTTCTTTGCTTCAAGTAAAATAACCCCAACCTATCCGATCTCTCCTCGTAGCTACACTCTTCTAGCCATGCCAACATTCTTGGAAACCTCTTCTGCACTCTCTCCTGAGCAATTCTGTCCTTCAGGAACTGGACACAATATTCCAGCTGTGACCTCACCATAGTTTTATACAATTCCAACATTATTAGAACATAGAACATACAGTGCAGAAGGAGGCCATTCGGCCCATAGAGCCTGCACTGATCCACTTAAGCCCTCACTTCCACCCTATCACCGTAACCCAATAACCCCATCTAACCTTCTTGGTCACTGAGGACAATTTATCAAGGCCAATCCACCTAATTTGCATGTCTTTGGAGTGTGGGAGGAAACCGGAGCACCCGGAGGAAACTCAAGCAGACACGGGGAGAACGTGCAGACTTCGCACAGACAGTGACCCAGCGGGGAATCGAACCTGGGACCCTGGCGCTGTGAAGCCACAGTGCTATCCACTTGTGCTACCACGCTGCCCTAATTATATCCTTACTTTTGTATTCTATACCTCTGCCAATGAAGAAGAGTATTCCATATGTTTTCTTTACAATCTTGACTACTTGAGTTACTGCCTTTGGGGGCCTGTGTACCTGTACACTGAGATCTTGCACTTCATCTACCCCCTCTTAGTATATTCCCATTTATTGTGTACTCCCTAAAACTGTTTGATCTCCCGAAATGCATGATCTCACACTTCCATCTGCCACTTTATCACCCAGTCCACGAACCCATCTATATAATTTTGGAGATTATAGCCATCCTCTACACTATCCACCACTTGACCAATCTGCAAATTTCCCAATCGTGCCCCCGTCCAAATTGTTAATATATAACACAATCTGCTCACCACCGATGTAAGACTAACTGGCCTGTAATTGTTTGGCATTTCCTTTGATCCCTCGGAACCACGTTTGCATTTCTCCCGTCCTCCGGTACCTCCCCTGTATCTAGTGAGGATTGGAAAATCATCCTCCGAACATCTGCTATCTCCTCCCTGACCTCCTTCAGTAGCCTCGGAAACAATCCATCTGGCCCTGGTGACTTATCAACTTTCAAGGATTCGAACCCTTTGAGCGCTTCCTCTTTATAATTATCCCATCCAATATCTGTGTTCCTCCTGGACTACTATATCTGCATCATCCATTTCCTTGTAAACACGGAGATAAAATATTCATTTAAAGCCATTCCCACAGCCTCTGCATCTACACCCAAATTCCAGTCTTCATTTCTGATAGGTCCCACTCTTTCCTGAACTAACCGTTTACCATTAATATATTGGTAAAACATTTTTGGGTTTTCTTTAACTTTGCTTGCAAATTTTTTTTCATGGCCTCTCTTTAATTTCCTTATTCCTTTTTGACTTTGTCCCTGTACTTTCTATACTCTTCCAGGCTATCTGCAGTACTTAGTTCTTGGTGCCTATCTTCCGCTTTCTTTTTCTGTTTGATCTTTTCCTGTACTCGCGAGACAACCAGGGAGGCCTAGATTTGGCTGTACCATCTTATTCTCTGAGGGGGCATGTCCAATTGTACATTTAAGATCTCACTTTTGAGTGCTTTTCACAGATTTAACCTCTAGCAATGCTGGCCATCCTACATCAGACAAGTCGTCCCCCCCCCCCCCCCCCCCCCGCCTCCTCAAATACTCCTGCTTTGTCTCTGTCCTTGTCCATGCTAATACTGAATTGTGATGATCAGGATGCCTGATATGGTTACCCCAAGACTAGGTCTAGAATTGTACCTCCTGTCATTGGGTTTGTCACTAATTGGTTGAAATAACTTTCCTGGACACACGGAATTAATTTTTCTCCCTCAGTTCCCTTCGTAATGTTTGTATCCCAGTTGATATTGGGATAGTTTAAAGTGTCTTACTATTATTATCCGCTTGTTCTTGCAGGCAGGCATTTGCCTACATATTTCATCTTCTATCTCCCTTTCAGTATTTGAGGGTCTGTAGTATATTCCCAGTAGCGTTCTGGTTTAGGACGCTGGGCTAAATCGCTGGCTTTGAAAGCAGACCAAGGCAGGCCAGCAGCACGGTTCAATTCCCGTACCAGCCTCCCCGAACAGGCGCCGGAATGTGGCGACTAGGGGCTTTTCACAACTTCATTTGAAGCCTACTTGTGACAATAAGCGAATTTCACTGCCCCTTTTTTTTATTTCCAAGCTCAACCCATAAAGCCTCATTTGTTGACCCATTTAGAATTTTTTCTTTAACCATTAGTGCTACTCCCCCTCCTTTTCTATCTCCCACTTTATTGTGTCTGAAGACTCTTTAACCAGGGATATTGAGCGGACAATTTTGCCCCTCCTTTAGCCATTTTTCCATTATAGCAATGACATCCTGCTGCCATGTGTCTACCTGTGCCCTTAACTCATCTAATTTGTTTGTAATACTCCTTGCATTGAAGTATAAACATTTTAACTCTGCAGTTTTGCCTTGCTGGCCAAACTTTGCTTCTCCGAGTCTATCACTACAACTTCCACATCACCAGCTCAAGTTCTACCTTCCATTTTCCTGATCTGAATTTGACCGACTGATCCTACCCCTGGGATCCCATCCCCCTGCAACATTAGTTTCAATAGTCCCCAACAAGACTAGCGAAAGCCGCCGCAAAGATATTGGCCCCAGCTCTGCCTGGGTGCAACTCGTCCAGTTTGTACAGGTTCCAGCTTCCCCAGAGCTGGTCCCAGTGCCTCAAGAATCTGAATCTCTCGCGGTTACACCATCTCTCCAGCCATGCATTCATCTGATCTATCCTCCTGTTCTTGCTCTCTCTAGCGTGTGGAACTTGGCGTAATCCTGAGATTACTACTTTTGAGGTCCTGCATTTTAGTTTATGTCCTAACTTCCTGTAGTCCGCTTGCAGGTCCTTATCCCTTGTGTCAATGGTACAAATGTGTACCACGACCACTGGCTTTCCACCTTCCCTCCCCAGAATGCCCTGCAGCCATTCCATGACATCCCGGATTCTGGCACCAAGGAGGCAACATGCTATCCTTGATTCATATTTGTGCCACGGGTTTGTTTCTGCCTCCCAACTATTGAATCCCCTATCACTATAGCCCACCCATATGAGCAGCAGAGCCACCCATGGTTCCGTGAACTTGGCTGCTGCTGCTTTCCTCCGAGAGGTCATTCCCCCACCCCCAGCAGTATCCAAAACACTATCTGTTTGAGAGGCGGATGATGACAGGGGATTCTTGCACTACCTTCCTCAGTCTTTTACTTTTCTTGATGGACACCCATTCCCTTTCTGCCTATGCAATCCTCACCTGCAGTGTGACCAGCTCGCTAAACGTTTTATCCACAAATTCCTCAGTATCATGGATGCTCCACTCCACAGTGAGTCCTCCCACAGCTCCAGCTCTGGAATCTGGTGAGCTGGAAGCGGCGTTTGGACAATCCTGTGCAACGGGTCCCTCATTTCCCACAATGTGCAGGAGGAGCATTACCTGCAAGGCCTGAGGTCTCCTGCCATGATGTCCCTTACGATTAAGCTATTTGCTCTCTGCCGAAAATGTTTTTATGTTAGCTAGGGCCTTATTTACGTTGAGCGAGAAACCTTGTTTCTTACCGAACACTTCTATTATAATAGTAAGTACTATTCTGTACACGGGTTTTATTTTTGTTTTAGTCCCTGCCTTAGCATTAAGCAATGACTTTGTTTAAAAGAGTGAAAATACTCAGCCGGACTTGCTCATCAATCGGCTGCTTTGGTTGGTCCCACGTTTTCTGAACCGCTATTTATATTCATCCTGGTCTCGTGCTCTCTCACCCTCGCAGCTCCTCCTCGCCCGTGTGCTCACTCACGGCTCCTGCTCGCCCGTGCGCTCACACTCGCGGCTCCTCCTCGCCCGCTCTCTCACCCTCGCAGCTCCTCCTCGCCCGCTCTCTCACCCTCGCGGCTCCTCCTCGCCCGTGTGCTCACTCACGGCTCCTGCTCGCCCGTGCGCTCACACTCGTGGCTCCTCCTCGCCCGTGCGTTCACATTCGTGGCTCCTCGCCCGTGCGCTCACACTCGTGGCTCGTCCTCGCCCGTGCTCTCTCACTTTCGGCTCCTCCTTGCACGCTCTCTCACACTCGTGGCTCCTCGCCCGCTCTCTCACACTCGCGGCTCCTCCTCGCCCGTGCGTTCACACTCGTGGCTCCTCCTCGCCCGTGCGTTCACACTCGTGGCTCCTCGCCCGCGCTCTCACACTCGTGGCTCCTCCTTGCCCGCGCACGGCAACTCCTCGCCCGCTCTCCCTCACTCTCAGCTCCTCCTCGCCTGCTCTCTCACACTCGCGGCTCCTCCTCGCCCGCTCTCTCACACTCGCGGCTCCTCCTCGCCCGCTCTCTCACACTCGCGGCTCCTCCTCGCCCGCTCTCTCACACTCGCGGCTCCTCCTCGTCCACTCTCTCTCACTCGCGGCTCCTCCTTGCCCGCTCTCTCACACCTTCGGCTCCTCCTCGCCCGCTCTCTCTCTCACTTTCGGCTCCTCCTCGCCCGCTCTCTCACACTCGCGGCTCCTACTCGCCCGCTCTCTCTCTCACTTTCGGCTCCTCCTCGCCCACTCTCTCTCACACTTTCGGCTCCTCCTCGCCCGCTCTCTCACACTCGCGGCTCCTCTTCGCCCACTCTCTCTCACACCTTCGGCTCCTCCTCGCCCACTCTCTCTCACACTTTCGGCTCCTCCTCACCCGCTCTCTCACACCTTCGGCTCCTCCTCGCCCACTCTCTCTCACTTTCGGCTCCTCCTCGCCTGCTCTCTCTCTCACTTTCGGCTCCTCCTCACCCGCTCTGTCACACTTTCGGCTCCTCCTCGCCCACTCTCTCTCACTTTCGGCTCCTCCTCGCCTGCTCTCTCTCTCACCTTCGGCTCCTCCTCGCCCGCTCTCTCACACTTTCGGCTCCTCCTCGCCCGCTCTGTCACATTTTCGGCTCCTCCTCGCCCGCTCTTTCTCACTCGCGGCTCCTCTTCGCCCGCGCTCTCTCACACTTTCAGCTCCTCTCGCCCGCTCTCTCACACTCGCGGCTCCTCCTCGCCCGCTCTCTCACACTCGCGGCTCCTCCTCGCCCGCGCTCTCTCTCACTTTCGGCTCCTCCTCGCCCGCTCTCTCACACTCGCAGCTCCTCCTCACCTGCGCAGCTCCTCATCGCCCGCTCTCTCTCACTCGCGGCTCCTCCTCGCCCGCTCTCTTTCACTTGCGGCTCCTCCTCGCCCGCGCGCTCACACTCGTGGCTCTTCCTTGCCCGCTCTCTCTCACTCGCGGCTCCTCCTCGCCCGCGCGCTCACACTCGTGGCTCCTCCTTGCCCGCGCACGGCAACTCCTCGCCTGCTCTCTCTCACTCGCGGCTCCTCCTCGCCCGCTCTCTCTCACTCGCGGCTCCTCCTCGCCCACTCTCTCTCACTCAAAGAACAAAGAACAAAGAAATGAACAGCACAGGAACAGGCCCTTCGGCCCTCCAAGCCCGTGCCGACCATACTGCCCGACTAAAGTACAATCTTCTACACTTCCTGGGTCCACAGTGAGTCCTCCCACAGCTCCAGCTCTGGAATCTGGTGAGCTGGAAGCGGCGTTTGGACAATCCTGTGCAACGGGTCCCTCATTTCCCACAATGTGCAGGAGGAGCATTACCTGCAAGGCCTGAGGTCTCCTGCCATGATGTCCCTTACGATTAAGCTATTTGCTCTCTGCCGAAAATGTTTTTATGTTAGCTAGGGCCTTATTTACGTTGAGCGAGAAACCTTGTTTCTTACCGAACACTTCTATTATAATAGTAAGTACTATTCTGTACACGGGTTTTATTTTTGTTTTAGTCCCTGCCTTAGCATTAAGCAATGACTTTGTTTAAAAGAGTGAAAATACTCAGCCGGACTTGCTCATCAATCGGCTGCTTTGGTTGGTCCCACGTTTTCTGAACCGCTATTTATATTCATCCTGGTCTCGTGCTCTCTCACCCTCGCAGCTCCTCCTCGCCCGTGTGCTCACTCACGGCTCCTGCTCGCCCGTGCGCTCACACTCGCGGCTCCTCCTCGCCCGCTCTCTCACCCTCGCAGCTCCTCCTCGCCCGCTCTCTCACCCTCGCGGCTCCTCCTCGCCCGTGTGCTCACTCACGGCTCCTGCTCGCCCGTGCGCTCACACTCGTGGCTCCTCCTCGCCCGTGCGTTCACATTCGTGGCTCCTCGCCCGTGCGCTCACACTCGTGGCTCGTCCTCGCCCGTGCTCTCTCACTTTCGGCTCCTCCTCGCACGCTCTCTCACACTCGTGGCTCCTCGCCCGCTCTCTCACACTCGCGGCTCCTCCTCGCCCGTGCGTTCACACTCGTGGCTCCTCCTCGCCCGTGCGTTCACACTCGTGGCTCCTCGCCCGCGCTCTCACACTCGTGGCTCCTCCTTGCCTGCGCACGGCAACTCCTCGCCTGCTCTCCCTCACTCTCAGCTCCTCCTCGCCCGCTCTCTCACACTCGCGGCTCCTCCTCGCCCGCTCTCTCACACTCGCGGCTCCTCCTCGCCCGCTCTCTCACACTCGCGGCTCCTCCTCGCCCGCTCTCACACTCGCGGCTCCTCCTCGTCCACTCTCTCTCACTCGCGGCTCCTCCTTGCCCGCTCTCTCACACCTTCGGCTCCTCCTCGCCCGCTCTCTCTCTCACTTTCGGCTCCTCCTCGCCCGCTCTCTCACACTCGCGGCTCCTACTCGCCCGCTCTCTCTCTCACTTTCGGCTCCTCCTCGCCCACTCTCTCTCACACTTTCGGCTCCTCCTCGCCCGCTCTCTCACACTCGCGGCTCCTCCTCGCCCACTCTCTCTCACACCTTCGGCTCCTCCTCGCCCACTCTCTCTCACACTTTCGGCTCCTCCTCACCCGCTCTCTCACACCTTCGGCTCCTCCTCGCCCACTCTCTCTCACTTTCGGCTCCTCCTCGCCTGCTCTCTCTCTCACTTTCGGCTCCTCCTCACCCGCTCTGTCACACTTTCGGCTCCTCCTCGCCCACTCTCTCTCACTTTCGGCTCCTCCTCGCCTGCTCTCTCTCTCACCTTCGGCTCCTCCTCGCCCGCTCTCTCACACTTTCGGCTCCTCCTCGCCCGCTCTGTCACATTTTCGGCTCCTCCTCGCCCGCTCTTTCTCACTCGCGGCTCCTCTTCGCCCGCGCTCTCTCACACTTTCAGCTCCTCTCGCCCGCTCTCTCACACTCGCGGCTCCTCCTCGCCCGCGCTCTCTCTCACTTTCGGCTCCTCCTCGCCCGCTCTCTCACACTCGCAGCTCCTCCTCACCTGCGCAGCTCCTCATCGCCCGCTCTCTCTCACTCGCGGCTCCTCCTCGCCCGCTCTCTTTCACTTGCGGCTCCTCCTCGCCCGCGCGCTCACACTCGTGGCTCTTCCTTGCCCGCTCTCTCTCACTCGCGGCTCCTCCTCGCCCGCGCGCTCACACTCGTGGCTCCTCCTTGCCCACGCACGGCAACTCCTCGCCTGCTCTCTCTCACTCGCGGCTCCTCCTCGCCCGCTCTCTCTCACTCGCGGCTCCTCCTCGCCCACTCTCTCTCACTCAAAGAACAAAGAACAAAGAAATGAACAGCACAGGAACAGGCCCTTCGGCCCTCCAAGCCCGTGCCGACCATACTGCCCGACTAAAGTACAATCTTCTACACTTCCTGGGTCCGTATCCTTCTATTCCCATCCTGTTCATATATTTGTCAAGATGCCCCTTGAATGTCCCTATCGTCCCTGCTTCCACGACCTCCTCCGGTAGTGAGTTCCAGGCACCCACTACCCTCTGCGTAAAAAACTTGCCTCGTACATCTACTCTGAACCTTGCCCCTCTCACCTTAAACCTATGCCCCCTAGTAATTGACCCCTCTACCCTGGGGAAAAGCCTCTGACTATCCACTCTGTCTATGCCCCTCATAATTTTGTATACCTCTATCAGGTCGCCCCTCAACCTCCTTCGTTCCAGTGAGAACAAACCGAGTTTATTCAATCGCTCCTCATAGCTTATGCCCTCCATACCAGGCAACATTCTGGTAAATCTCTTCTGCACCCTCTCTAAAGCCTCCACATCCTTCTGGTAGTGTGGCGACCAGAATTGAACACTATACTCCAAGTGTGGCCTAACTAAGGTTCTATACAGCTGCAACATGACTTGCCACTTCTTATACTCAATGCCCCGGCCAATGAAGGCAAGCATGCCGTATGCCTTCTTGACTACCTTCTCCACCTGTGTTGCCCCTTTCAATGACCTGTGGACCTGTACTCCTAGATCTCTTTGACTTTCAATACTCTTGAGGGTTCTACCATTCACTGTATATTCCCTACCTGCATTAGCCCTTCCAAAATGCATTCCCTCACATTTGTCCGGATTAAACTCCATCTGCCATCTCTCCGCCCAAGTCTCCAGACAATCTAAATCCTGCTGTATCCTCAGACAGTCCTCATCGCGCTCCGCAATTCCACCAACCTTTGTGTCGTCTGCAAACTTACTACCTTGGGTAGGGTGCTCTTTCCAGGAGCCGGTGCAGACTCGATGGGCCGAATGGCCTCCTTCTGCACTGTAAATTCTATGATAATCAGACCAGTTACATTTTCCTCCAAATCATTTATATATACTACAAAGAGCAAAGGTCCCAGCACTGATCCCTGTGGAACACCACTGGTCACAGCCCTCCAATTAGAAAAGCATCCCTCCATTGCTACCCTCTGCCTTCTATGGCCTAGCCAGTTCTGTATCCACCTTGCCAGTTCACCCCTGATCCCGTGTGACTTCACCTTTTGTACTAGTCTACCATGAGGGACCTTGTCAAAGGCCTTACTGAAGTCCATATAGACAACATCTACTGCCCTACCTGCATCAATCATCTTAGTGACCTCCTCGAAAAACTCTATCAAGTTAGTGAGACACGACCTCCCCTTCACAAAACCGTGCTGTCTCTCACTAATACGTCCATTTGCTTCCAAATGGGAGTAGATCCTGTCTCGAAGAATTCTCTCCAGTAATTTCCCTACCACTGAAGTAAGGCTTACCGGCCTGTAGTTCCCGGGATTATCCTTGCTACCCTTCTTAAACAGAGGAACAACATTGGCTATTCTCCAATGCCCCGGGACATCCCCTGAAGACAGCGAGAATCCAAAGATTTCTGTCAAGGCCTCAGCAATTTCCTCTCCAGCCTCCTTCAGTATTCTGGGGTAGATCCCATCAGGCCCTGGGGACTTATCTACCTTAATATTTTTTAAGACACCCAACACCTTGTCTTTTTGGATCACAATGTGACCCAGGCTATCTACACCCCCTTCTCCAGACTCAACATCAACCAATTCCTTCTCTTTGGTGAATACTGATGCAAAGTATTCATTTAGTACCTCGCCCATTTCCTCTGGCTCCACACATAGATTCCCTTGCCTATCCTTCAGTGGGCCAACCCTTTCCCTGGCTACCCTCTTGCTTTTTATGTACGTGTAAAAAGCCTTGGGATTTTCCTTAACCCTATTTGCCAATGACTTTTCATGACCCCTTTTGTCCCTCCTGACTCCTTGCTTAAGTTCCTTCCTACTTTCCTTATATGCCACACAGGCTTCGTCTGTTCCCAACCTTTTAGCCCTGACAAATGCCTCCCTTTTTCTTTTTGACGAGGCCTACAATATCACTCGTCATCCAAGGTTCCCGAAAATTGCCGTATTTATCTTTCTTCCTCACAGGAACATGCCGGTCCTGTATTCCTTTCAACTGACACTTGAAAGCCTCCCACTTGTCAGATGTTGATTTGCCCTCAAACAACCGCCCCCAATCTATGTTCTTCAGTTCCCGCCTAATATTGTTATTACTCGCGGCTCGCGGCTCCTCCTCGCCCGCTCTCTCTCTTTCGGCTCCTCACCCGCTCTCTCACACTTTCGGCTCCTTCTCACCCGCTCTCTCACACTTTTGGCTCCTCCTTGCCCGCTCTCTCACACTCGCGGCTCCTCCTCGCCCGCTCTCTCACACTCGCGGCTCCTCCTCGCCCGCTCTCTCACCCTCGCGGCTCCTCCTCGCCCGCTCTCCCACGTTCGGCTCCTCCTCGCCCGCTCTCTCTCACTCGCGGCTCCTCCTCGCCCGCTCTCTCACACTCGCGCCTCCTCCTCGCCCGCTCTCTCACGTTCGGCTCCTCCTCGCCCGCTCTCTCTCACTCGCGGCTCCTCCTCGCCCGCTCTCTCTCACTCGCGGCTCCTCCTCGCCCGCTCTCTCTAACTCGCGGCTCCTCCTCGCCCGCTCTCTCACACTTTCGGCTCCTCCTCGCCCGCGCGCCCACACTCGTGGCTCCTCCTTGCCCGCGCACAGCAAATCCTCGCCTGCTCTCTCTCTCTCGCGGCTCCTCCTCGCCCGCTCTCTCACACGCGCGGCTCCTCCTCGCCCGCTCTCTCACACCCGCGGCTCCTCGCCCGCTCTCTTTCACTCGCGGCTCCTCCTCGCCCACTCTCTCACGCGCGGCTCCTCCTCGCCCGCTCTCTCACTCGCGGCTCCTCGCCCGCTCTCTTTCACTCGCTGCTCCTCCTCACCCGCTCTCTCACACTCGCGGCTCCTCGCCCGCTCTCTTTCACTCGCGGCTCCTCCTCGCCCGCTCTCACACTCGCGGCTCCTCGCCCGCTCTCTTTAACTCGCGGCTGCTCCTCGCCCGCTCTCTCACACTTTCGGCTCCTCCTCACCCGCTCTCTAACACTTTCGGCTCCTCCTCGCCCGCTCTCTCACCCTCGCGGCTCCTGCTCGCCCGCTCTCTCACACTCGCGGCTCCTCCTTGCCCGCTCTCTCTCACTCGCGGCTCCTCCTCGCCCGCTCTCTCACACTCGCGGCTCCTCCTCGCCCGCTCTCTCACCCTCGCTGCTCCTCCTCGCCCGCTCTCCCACGTTCGGCTCCTCCTCGCCCGCGCTCTCTCACTCGCGGCTCCTCCTCGCCCGCTCTCTCACACTCGCGCCTCCTCCTCGCCCGCTCTCTCTCACTCGCGGCTCCTCCTCGCCCGCTCTCTCACACTCGCGGCTCCTCCTTGCCCGCTCTCTCACATTCGCGGCTCCTCCTTGCCCGCTCTCTCACACTCGCGGCTCCCCCTCGCCCGCTCTCTCACACTCGCGGCTCCTCCTCGCCCGCTCTCTAACACTCGCGGCTCCTCCTCGCCCGCTCTCTCTCACTCGCGGCTCCTCCTCGCCCGCTCTCTCACACTCGCGGCTCCTCCTCGCCCGCTCTCTCTAACTCGCGGCTCCTCCTCGCCCGCTCTCTCACACTTTCGGCTCCTCCTCGCCCGCGCGCTCACACTCGTGGCTCCTCCTTGCCCGCGCACAGCAACTCCTCGCCTGCTCTCTCTCTCTCGCGGCTCCTCCTCGCCCGCTCTCTCACACGCGCGGCTCCTCCTCGCCCGCTCTCTCACACCCGCGGCTCCTCGCCCGCTCTCTTTCACTCGCGGCTCCTCCTCGCCCACTCGCTCACGCGCGGCTCCTCCTCGCCCGCTCTCTCACTCGCGGCTCCTCGCCCGCTCTCTTTCACTCGCTGCTCCTCCTCACCCGCTCTCTCACACTCGCGGCTCCTCGCCCGCTCTCTTTCACGGCTCCTCCTCGCCCGCTCTCACACTCGCGGCTCCTCGCCCGCTCTCTTTAACTCGCGGCTGCTCCTCGCCCGCTCTCTCACACTTTCGGCTCCTCCTCACCCGCTCTCTAACACTTTCGGCTCCTCCTCGCCCGCTCTCTCACCCTCGCGGCTCCTGTTCGCCCGCTCTCTCACACTCGCGGCTCCTCCTTGCCCGCTCTCTCTCACTCGCGGCTCCTCCTCGCCCGCTCTCTCACACTCGCGGCTCCTCCTTGCCCGCTCTCTCTCATTCGCGGCTCCTCCTTGCCCGCTCTCTCACACTCGCGGCTCCCCCTCGCCCGCTCTCTCACACTCGCGACTCCTCCTCGCCCGCTCTCTAACACTCGCGGCTCCTCCTCGCCCGCTCTCTCACACTCGCGGCTCCTCCTCGCCCGCTCTCTCACACTCGCGGCTCCTCCTCGCCCGCGCTCTCACACTCGCGGCTCCTCGCCCGCTCTCTTTCACTCGCGGCTCCTCCTCGCCCGCTCTCTTTCACTCGCGGCTCCTCCTCACCCGCTCTCTCACACTTTCGGCTCCTCCACACTCGCTCTCTCTCACTCGCGGCTCCTCCTCACCCGCTCTCTCTCACTCGCGGCTCCTACTCGCCCACTCTCTCTGTCACTTTCGGCTCCTCCTCACCCGCTCTCTCTCACTTTCGGCTCCTCGCCCGCTCTCTCTCACACGCGGCTCCTCCTCGCCCGCTCTCTCTCACACGCGGCTCCTCCTCGCCCGCTCTCTCACACTCGCGGCTCCTCCTCGCCCGCTCTCTCACACTCGCGGCTCCTCCTCGCCCGCTCTCTCTCACTCACGGCTCCTCCTCGCCCGCTCTCTTTCACTTGCGGCACCTCCTCGCCCGCGCGCTCACACTCGTGGCTCCTCCTTGCCCGCGCACGGCACCTCCTCGCCTGCTCTCTCTCACTCGCGGATCCTCCTCGCCCGCTCTCTCACAGTCGCGGCTCCTCCTCGCCCGCTCTCTCAGACTCGCGGCTCCTCCTCGCCCGCTCACTCTCACTCCCGGCTCCTCCACGCCCGCTCTCTTTCACTTGCGGCTCCTCCTCGCCCGCGCGCTCACACTCGTGGCTCCTCCTTGCCCGCTGTCTCACCCTCGCGGCTCTTCCTTGCCCGCGCTCTCACCCTCGCGGCTCGTCCTCGCCCGCTCTCTCCCTCGAGGCTCCTCCTCGCCCGCTCTCTCACACTCGCGGCTTCTCTTTGCCCGCTCTCTCACCCTCGCGGCTGCTCCTTGCCTGCTCTCTCTCTCCCTCGCGGCTCCTGCTCACCCGCGCTCTCACACTCGCGGCTCCTCCTTGCCCGCGCTCTCACCCTCGCGGCTCGTCCTCGCCCGCTCTCTCACCCTCGAGGCTCCTCCTCGCCCGCTCTCTCACACTCGCGGCTCCTCCTTGCCCGCTCTCTCACCCTCGCAGCTCCTCCTCGCCCGCTCTCTCTCTCTCCCTCGCGGCTCCTGTCGCCCGCTCTCTCACACTCGCAGCTCTTCCTTGCCCGCGCTCTCTCCCTCGCGGCTCCTCCTCGCCCGCTCTCTCACCCTCGCGGCTCCTCCTCGCCCGCGCTCTCACCCTCGCGGCTCGTCCTCGCTCTCTCTCGCGGCTCCTCCTCGCCCGCTCTCTCACACTCGCGGCTCCTCCTCGCCCGCGCTCTCTCTCCCTCGCGGCTCCTGCTCGCCCGCACTCTCTCACTCGCGGCTCCTCCTCGCCCGCGCTCTCACCCTCGCGACTCATCCTCGCCCGCTCTCTCACCCTCGTGGCTCTTCCTTGCCCACTCTCTCACACTTGCGGCTCTTCCTTGCCCGCGCTCTCACCCTCGTGGCTCCTCCTCGCCCGTGCTCTCACCCTCGTGGCTCCTCCTCGCCCGCGCTCTCACCCTCGTGGCTCCTCCTCGCCCGCGCTCTCACCCTCGTGGCTCCTCCTCGCCCGCGCTCTCACCCTCGCGGCTCGTCCTCGCCCGCTCTCACTCTCACGGCTCCTCCTCGCCCGCTCTCTCACACTCGCGGCTCCTCCTCGCCGCTCTATCTCACTTGCGGCTCCTCCTCGTCCGCTCTCTGACTCTCGCGGCTCCTCCTTGTCGCTCTCTCACACTCACGGCTCCTCCTCGCCCGCTCTCTCACACTCGTGGCTCCTCCTCGCCGCTCTCTCACACTCGCGGCTCCTCCTCGCCGCTCTATCTCACTCGCGGCTCCTCCTCGCCCGCTCTCTCTCACTTGCAGCTCCTCCTCGCCCGCTCTCTCACCCTCGCGGCTCCTCGCCCGCGCTCTCACCCTCGCGGCTCGTCCTCGCCCGCTCTCTCACTCTCGCGGCTCCTCCTCGCCCGCTCTCTCTCACTCGCGGCTCCTCCTCGCCCGCTCTCTCACACTCGCCGCTCCTCCTCGCCTGCGCTCTCTCTCCCTCGCGGCTCCTCCTCACCCGCTCTCTCACACTCGCGGCTCCTCCTCGCCCGCTCTCTCACACTTGCCGCTCCTCCTCGCCTGCGCTCTCTCTCACTTTCGGCTCCTCCTCACCCGCTCTCTCACACTCGCGGCTCCTCCTCGCCGCTCTATCTCACTCGCGGCTCCTCCTCGCCCGCTCTCTCTCACTCGCAGCTCCTCCTCGCCCGCTCTCTCACCCTCGCGGCTCCTCGCCCGCGCTCTCACCCTCGCGGCTCGTCCTCGCCCGCTCTCTCACTCTCGCGGCTCCTCCTCGCCCGCTCTCTCTCACTCGCGGCTCCTCCTCGCCCGCTCTCTCACACTCGCCGCTCCTCCTCGCCTGCGCTCTCTCTCCCTCGCGGCTCCTCCTCACCCGCTCTCTCACACTCGCGGCTCCTCCTCGCCCGCTCTCTCACACTCGCCGCTCCTCCTCGCCTGCGCTCTCTCTCACTTTCGGCTCCTCCTCACCCGCTCTCTCACACTCGCGGCTCCTCCTCGCCCGCTCTCTCACACTCGCGGCTCCTCCTCGCCCGCGCTCTCACCCTCGCGACTCATCCTCGCCCGCTCTCTCACCCTCGCGGCTCCACCTCGCCCACTCTCTCTCACTTGCGGCTCTTCCTCGCCCACTCTCTCTCACTTGCGGCTCTTCCTCGCCCGCGCTCTCTCTCCCTCGCGGCACCCGCTCGCCCGCTCTCTCTCACTCGCGGATCCTCCTCGCCCGCTCTCTCACCCTCGCGACTCATCCTCGCCCGCTCTCTCTCACTCGCGGCTCCTCCTCGTCCGCTCTCACACACTCGCGGCTCCTCCTCGCCTGCTCTCTCTCTCCCTCGCGGCTCCTGCTCGCCCGCTCTCTCACCCTCGCGACTCATCCTCGCCCGCTCTCTCACACTCGCGGCTCGTCCTCGCCCGCTCTCTCACTCTCGCGGCTCCTCCTCGCCCGCTCTCTCTCACTCGCGGCTCCTCCTTGCCCGCTCTCTCACCCTCGCGGCTCCTCGCCCGCGCTCTCACCCTCGCGGCTCCTCCTCGCCCGCTCTCTCTCTCACTTTCGGCTCCTCCTCGCCCGCTCTCTCAAACTCGCGGCTCCTCCTCGCCCGCTCTCTCTCCCTTGCGGCTCCTGCTCGCCCGCTCTCTCACACTTTCGGCTCCTCCTCGCCCGCTCTCTCACACTCGCGGCTCCTCCTCGCCCACTCTCTCTCACTTTCGGCTCCTCCTCACCCGCTCTCTCACACTTTCGGCTCCTCCTCGTCCGCTCTCTCACACTCGCGGCTCCTCCTCGCCCGCGCGCTCACACTCGTGGCTCCTCCTTGCCCGCGCACTGCAACTCCTCACCCGCTCTCCCTCACTCTCAGCTCCTCCTCGCCGCACTCTCACACTCGCGGCTCCTCCTCACCCGATCTCTCACACTCGCGGCTCCTCCTCGCCCGCTCTATCTCACGCGCGGCTCCTGCTCGCCCGCTCTCTCTCACTCGCGGCTCCTCCTCGCCCGCTCTCTCTCACCCGTGGCTCCACCTCGCCCGCTCTATCTCACGCGCGGCTCCTGCTCGCCCGCTCTCTCTCACTCGCGGCTCCTCCTTGCCCGCTCTCTCACTCGCGGCTCCTCCTCGCCCGCTCTCTCACACTCGCGGCTCCTCGCCCACTCTCTCTCACTTTCGGCTCCTCCTCACCCGCTCTCTCACACTTTTGGCTCCTCCTCGCCGCTCTCTCACACTCGCGGCTCCTCCTCGCCCGCTCTATCTCACGCGCGGCTCCTCCTCGTCCGCTCTTTCACACTCGTGGCTCCCCCTCGCCCGCTCTCTCTCACTCGCGGCTCCTCCTTGCCCGCTCTCTCACCCTCGCGGCTCCTCCTCGCCCGCTCTCTCACACTCGCGGCTCCTCCTCGCCTGCTCTCTCTCTCCCTCGCGGCTCCTGCTCGCCCGCTCTCTCACACTTGTGGCTCCTGTTCGCCCGCTCTCTCACACTCGCGGCTCCTCCTTGCCCGCTCTCTCACACTCGCGGCTCGTCCTCGCCCGCTCTCTCTCACTCGCGGCTCGTCCTCGCCCGCTCTCTCACCCTCGCGGCTCCTCCTTGCCCGCTCTCTCTCACTCGCGGCTCCTCCTTGCCCGCTCTCTCACACTCGCGGCTCGTCCTCGCCCGCTCTCTCACCCTCGCGGATCCTCCTCGCCCGCTCTCTCTCACTCGCGGCTCCTCCTTGCCCGCTCTCTCACCCTCGCGGCTCCTCGCCCGCGCTCTCACCCTCGCGGCTCCTCCTCGCCCACTCTCTCTCACTTTCGGCTCCTCCTCACCCGCTCTCTCACACTTTCGGCTCCTCCTCGTCCGCTCTCTCACACTCGCGGCTCCTCCTCGCCCGCGCGCTCACACTCGTGGCTCCTCCTTGCCCGCGCACTGCAACTCCTCACCCGCTCTCCCTCACTCTCAGCTCCTCCTCGCCGCACTCTCACACTCGCGGCTCCTCCTCACCCGCTCTCTCTCACCCGCGGCTCCTCCTCACCCGCTCTCTCTCACCCGCGGCTCCTCCTCGCCCGCTCTCTCTCACCCGCGGCTCCTCCTCGCCGCTCTCTCACACTCGCGGCTCCTCCTCGCCCGCTCTATCTCACGCGCGGCTCCTGCTCGCCCGCTCTCTCTCACTCGCGGCTCCTCCTTGCCCGCTCTCTCTCACTCGCGGCTCCTCCTCGCCCACTCTCTCTCACTTTCGGCTCCTCCTCACCCGCTCTCTCACACTTTCGGCTCCTCCTCGCCCGCTCTCTCTCACTCGCGGCTCCTCCTTGCCCGCTCTCTCTCACTCGCGGCTCCTCCTCGCCCACTCTCTCTCACTTTCGGCTCCTCCTCACCCGCTCTCTCTCACTCGCGGCTCCTCCTCGCCCACTCTCTCTCACTTTCGGCTCCTCCTCACCCGCTCTCTCACACTTTCGGCTCCTCCTCGCCGCTCTCTCACACTCGCGGCTCCTCCTCGCCCGCTCTATCTCACGCGCGGCGGCTCCTCGTCCGCTCTTTCACACTCGTGGCTCCCCCTCGCCGCTCTATCTCAGTCGCGGCTCCTCCTCACCCGCTGTCTCACACTCGCGGCTCCTCCTCGTCCGCTCTCTGACTCTCGCGGCTCCTCCTTGTCGCTCTATCTCACTCGCGGCTCCTCCTCACCCGCTCTCTCACACTCGCGGCTCCTCCTCGCCCGCTCTCTTTCACATCGCTGCTCCTCCTCGCCCACTCTATCTCACTCGTGGCTCCTCCTCGTCCACTCTCTGACTCTCGCGGCTCCTCCTCGCCGCTCTATCTCACTCGCGGCTCCTCCTCGTCCGCTCTCTGACTCTCGCGGCTCCTCCTCGCCGCTCTATCTCACTCGCGGCTCCTCCTCGTCTGCTCTCTGACTCTCGCGGCTCCTCCTTGTCGCTCTATCTCACTCGCGGCTCCTCCTCGCCGCTCTCTCACACTCGCGGCTCCTCCTTGTCGCTCTATCTCACTCGCGGCTCCTCCTCGCCGCTCTCTCACACTCGCGGCTCCTCCTCGCCGCTCTCTCACACTCGCGGCTCCTCCTCGCCTGCTCTCTTTCACATCGCGGCTCCTCCTCGCCCACTCTATCTCACTCGTGGCTCCTCCTCGTCCACTCTCTGACTCTCGCGGCTCCTCCTCGCCGCTCTATCTCACTCGCGGCTCCTCCTCGTCCGCTCTCTGACTCTCGCGGCTCCTCCTCGCCGCTCTATCTCACTCGCGGCTCCTCCTCGTCCACTCTCTGACTCTCGCGGCTCCTCCTCGCCGCTCTATCTCACTCGCGGCTCCTCCTCGTCCGCTCTCTGACTCTCGCGGCTCCTCCTTGTCGCTCTGTCTCACTCGCGGCTCCTCCTCGCCGCTCTCTCACACTCGCGGCTCCTCCTCGCCGCTCTCTCACACTCGCGGCTCCTCCTCGCCCGCTCTCTTTCACATCGCGGCTCCTCCTCGCCCACTCTATCTCACTCGTGGCTCCTCCTCGTCCACTCTCTGACTCTCGCGGCTCCTCCTCGCCGCTCTATCTCACTCGCGGCTCCTCCTCGCCGTTCTATCTCACTTGCGGCTCCTCCTCGTCCGCTCTCTGACTCTCGCGGCTCCCCCTCGCCGCTCTATCTCACTCGCGGCTCCTCCTCGTCCACTCTCTGACTCTCGCGGCTCCTCCTCGCCGCTCTATCTCACTTGCGGCTCCTCCTCGTCCGCTCTCTGACTCTCGCGGCTCCCCCTCGCCGCTCTATCTCACTCGCGGCTCCTCCTCGTCCGCTCTCTCACTCTCGTGGCTCCTCCTCACCCGCTTTCTGTCTCTGAGCTCCTACCTGCTCACTCTTTTGTAGTCTGTGAATGTTTAACTGCTTTGCCACTTATTGTACGCCACCCTTGGTATTGAGATTCCGGTGCTTTGATGTTTGAATTTCCAAAGAACAACTTTGTTGAATGTAGAGGGGGGAAACTAAACCTGTCACTAACATCTCGGTAACTTTCCTGGTGATCTATTACTATGTTTGCATAACTTGGCAATTCCTTCTCTTGCCCATCCTCTTCAGGTACTTGGTGAAGAATGCTTCAAGTCTCTTCAGTCCAAGTGATTATGAAGTGGCACCACCTGAATATCATCGCAAAGCAGTGTGACTTTGGTAATTAAAATACTTTTTATCCTTCATGTGTTGCCATTTTGATGAGGTTTTCCTTATGTAATTTTTTTTGTACAGATGAACCAATCAACAACTCACTGTATCCGTGTTGCCTGTAGCAATGAAGTTGCGAGTGTCATGTGTGAGCCATTTTTGTGGACCTTGGCATTAATGATTATTAATTCTACTCCTGGCTTTTTGTTGGAGAAATGTGACAGGAGATTAAATCAAATAATTTGTTTTCTTCCTCCTTGAATATCCCGTTTTTAGTTTAAGAAATGTTTTTTTTTTTTGTTTATTAATAACTTTCTGTAAGGAGTCGTGAGTCTATTTTTTTTTTTTGTCCTTTATCCAGTTGGATTGATTTTTTTTTTTTTTAACCCAACTGGGGGGTTGGAATCCTTGAGAGCAGTTGTTGGTACACTTAACATGCATGCTGCTATATGCAGCAATCAATTAGCCGAAACCAGAGAATTTTTAATAATTGAGCAAAGACTAATAAGACGTAGGAGCAGAATTAGGCCACTCGGCCCATCGAGTCTGCTCCGCCATTCAATCATGGCTGATATATTCTCATTCCCATTCTCCTGCCTTCTCCCCAGAACCCCTGATCTGTTCAAGTTGCTGTGTGTTTTTAAATGAAGAATTCTCTTCGGTTTTGTCAACATTTTCGAGCAAGTTCCAAGGATTTTGAAACCTCCTTGAATATTCTTTAAGATTCGCATGTTGCTCAGCATTTGTTAGAGTTGTGACTTTTGGCCAGAAATCGCAACTTGAACTTGGAACGTAAAATATTTAGCTTATTTAATTACATTTTCCCATTATGCTTCTCTCAATCCTCATTGTGAATTCAAAGTGTTGAAAGTCCTGTGTAAAATTACAATCCAGGGAAGGTAGCACATTTTAAACTCCCTCCCGTTCACATTGTACACACACTGGTTGTAGCTTCCACATGCTACATTCCTGCGACAATTACCTTTACAACATACAACTCAAATCAAAGCAGCAAAATAACACATCCACTTATTTAGAAAGAAATAATAATCTTTATTACTGTCACAAGTAGGCTTACATTAACACTGCAATGAAGTTACTGTGAAAATCCCCTAATCGCCACATTCCGGCGCCTGTTTGGGTACACCGAGGGAGAATTCAGAATGTCCAATTCACCTAACAGCAAGTCTTTGGGACTTGTGGGAGGAAACCGGAGCACCCGGAGGAAACCCACGCAGACACGGGGAGAACGTGCAGACTCCGCACAGACAATGACCCAAACCGCAAATCGAACTTCGGACCTGGGGCTGTGAAGCAACAGTGCTAACCACTGTGCTACCGTGCTACCCAATTCCATCAATGGTCTTGATTATTCTTTCTTCAAATTAACTAATTCAAAACTAAAGAAAAGGATAAACTTGCACAATATAACTTTTGCATGTGTAAAAACATATTCCAACAAAATCTTCACGCAGTGGCGGGTCACCGGGGGTGTATCATCGAGATTTTCACCTCGAGCAGTGTTCTTCAAACTTTTTTTCCGGGGACCCATTTTTACCAACTGGCCAACCTTCGGGGACGCCGGCCGACCTGCGCGACCCACCATTTCTCTTACCTTGATTGCTGCTGACAAAAATGGAGGAAATGGTTTTGGGTCCGTTTGGCCCTCGTACACGCTCCTCCAATGGAACCTGTTGGATGAAGGTGAAGCCTTCCGGTGTCGGAAAGTATGGAGTCTCCATCTGTCCAAAGTTCTGCATTTTTTTCCTGTAAAATTTTATTAAATAAAACCCCCCCCGAACTTGTTTTAAAAAAAAAAAAAAAAAAAAAAAAAAATTAAATGAATAAAATAAATGAAATAAATGAATAAACCCCCCCAAACTTGTAAAACAAAAAGCTGCGACCGTTTATAAAAAAAAAAGCGGCTGCACTGCATGCGTGCCCGATCATCGGCTCACCAACCCTCTTTCCTTGTGTGTCACTGTGTACATCCTAAGCATATCCCTTCTCTCTCCAAAACATAGTAGTTAAAATACAGCCACTTAAAATGCATGCTGGACCAGACCATCGGATACCAATAACAACATAAGCACACAAACACAACTTACACGCAAGTATTTCCGTTTGTCTTTTCCAACAGAATTTTGAACTGTGGTGCTTACTACTTGATTCCTCCTAACCTTCTCACTCCTTTCTGAGGCTCTCATTTGACTTTTTTAAAGCCCCCCACTTCCCACGTGCCTCTACCTCCCGGCATTTAATATGTTCCACCACTCCTGCCCAATGGTAGCATTTCTTTCCCTGTCCCCTTTCTCCTTTCCCTCTCCACTTGGTGCTGACCCAAGGTATGTTTAGCGACAGCACACTGCCCTCCCTTTTCTCTAACGAGATTTGCTGTTCTTCTTTCTGTATCAGTCTTGTGATCTTTATTGGCCATTTTAGTTTTATGCTCCAGCTCGTGCTCCTGAACTTTGCACCTTACTTTTATCTCCATTGTCCGGTTCTCCAAAAACCTTTGAGAGCCTCAATTGAGTTTGAGGCTGCACTCTGGACTTGCGAGGAATGAGTGATTATGACGTCTGTTGTGTTAAAACTATTTATTGAATATTGATAATGTGACAATTATAGTTGATATATGTAAAGAAAATACAAGACAGATGATGTATATAAAAAGGAAGAAAGATAACGTTATTGAAAAGAGAAAGCACTTTGTGTATGTCTGAAGAAAAGAAGGCAGATGTTTTTTAAAATAATAACTCCCAATTTGGTTTAATTCACTGCCATTTCTCTTCCAGGAATACGTACCTTGAAGAAATGCTACTCTTCTCTCCGGGATTTCTGTTTGTGTCTTTTACCATGTTCACCTTTATTGCTTTCCATTTTCCTCTTGGTGTTTGACACAGTGTTTACCAAAACCTACTTCCACAGCCGCATTTCCTTCCTCAGTGACTGTCTCTGACTCGCCCAACTCGGGTTCCATCCCTGCAGTTTTGAATCCACTCAGGATTGCAGACCTCTCCGGGACATACAATGCTCCTTGGATTGCTGTTCTCGCCATGTTCTGAGATCCCCACTCAGTGCCATGCACTGGCATATGTACATACTCTACCCCTCTCTCTCTCTCCAGCAGCAGCACTCGCCCTATTTCAAACCTTTGCCTCCACGCTCCCTTCTTTGGGAGGGAGTCCCCCACCCTGATTTAACCTGATTCCTGTTAAACCACCACTTCTTTGCCTAGTTGAACTGATACTGTCACTCAACAATTTGTCGTTTAACTTGTCTCACTTCCTGCCAATAAAAGGTGTGGCTATGGGTACCTCCATGGACCCCACATATGCCTGTCAGCTAGTGTGGCATGTGGAACATTTCCTGGTTTCAGTCCTACTCTGACCCTGTCCCACAACTCTCTTCCTGCTACATTGATGACTGTCGATACTGCTTCATGCTCTTTTATACACCTGGAAATAATTAATGTTTTTTACTTCTGTTTCCACCCATCTCTCCTTCCCATTGTCCATCTCCAACACTTCCCCTCTCTCCTTTCCTTGATCTCCCTGTGTCCATTTCTGGTGATAGACTGACCACCGGTGGACTCCAGTCCCAGCTTCCTGTAAGGATACCAGACCATTCTCCCAGTTTCTCGGTCTCCGTCACATCTGTCCTGATGATGCCACTTTCAAATATGCCGATTCTGACATGTCTGCCTTTTTCCTTTAACTGTGGTTGTCCTTGCCCCTCTCCCTCCCTCTCATGATAGGGTCATCTTCTGCCATTTCTGCCAACGCTAGCATGATGCCACCACAAAACGCATCACCCACCCCAGTCAACATTCCAGTGAAACCCAACATCAACTGGAGGAGCAGTACCTCACCTTCCAGTTGGACACATTACAGCCCTTGGCACTCGGCATTGAATTGTCTCAATTTTAAACTGACCGCACTCCTCCATCTTGACCCCTCCTTTTAAAATAAAAAATAAATAAATTGCTACTTTTGTTTGGTGTCCCCCGCACCACCCCCTCTCTGCATTTGTCCTTAACTTTTGCTTTCACTGAGCACTGACCGTTGTTCGTCTATGAACCCGTTCTGCTATCTTACCCGTGCGTCGCTATCAGCGCCTTCCATAGTCCTTCACGCAGCCATTAACACTTCCTCTGTCTCGTGATCTACCTCTCCCAGCCCCCACCTATCACTGACCTTCTGTTCTGCTCCACCCCTCTTGTACAGTATATAATCCATCACATTCCTGCCTCTCTTCAGCTCGGAAGAGTCATACAGACTCAGTGTTAACGGTTTCTCTCTCCACTGACGCTGTCAGACCTGCTGGGATTTTCTCTATTTGTGACTGGTGAAGTATTTTAAACATTAGTTTCCTGGATAGCCAAAAATGTCATTGTGACTTTTTTTTGTAGATCTTGATAGAACAAGCTGGGTTTTAATGTGCTTGGTGCTGCATGTGTGGATATTTGAGTGCTTGATGCTGACTGTGGAAAAGTTGTTCCATTTCCAACACGCTCAGTCCGTAAGGAGGAAGAAACGATCTGTCAATGAATTTTGAAGAGTAAGGCAATTTGATTCTTGCAGGAACGATGGACTGAAATTTAAATATCCAATATTCTTTGCTCCTCCCTTTTCTTCCTTCTCTCCTGAAGGTGCTGACTCAGACTGGGAGGTAAAATTCCACAGGTTTGAGCAGCCAGCCCTCTGGCACCATTCTTTGATGGCCATTCTTTGTGTGTGTGAACCATATTATGTGTGCACATGATGAACTTTGAAGTCATTAAACAGTGATCAAGTGGCAGCCCTGCCTGACTGAATATTCTGCTATGGCTGCGTGGGTTGAAGCCAGTTAACCCAGATTTGAAATCTTCCTGATGTGTGCGGATCAATACCACACTCGCAAAGTCTGCGTAACCCACAAACCCATCAGGAAAAGGCCATCCAATTGTGCAAAACTTTTTTTTGGCTGAAACCGTTGCTGGTTAATGAGAGCTTACTTTTGCTGAAGTTGGTTCACAGTGGCACAGACTGTTGCTTGGCCTTCAAACAATCTACACAAAGGACTGCAGTGAATCACAAGTGTGAAAAGCCTGTGCAAGGTGCTGGGACGAGGTGGGGAGGGGAGGGGGGGGGGTGTCTGGGACGGGATTGCCCAACAGTTGTACTATTCAAAGGCCAGCTCTGTTCCTGCACAAATCGTACATGAGAAAACCCGCATGGCCTACATCGATGGGACTGAAATCAGCGGGAAGGAAGACTAGGGGGTTGCAACTGGAGAAAAGTCCCGTCAACCCTGGTTTGGTTTGACTTTGTAACAGGAACGGGGTTGTTGGGTTGCTACACATTCTTAAAAATAAAATTCTTTGTGGAGGTCAATCTTACAAAAGGCTCAGAGCTATATAAAATTTATTAAAAAACAACTTTTTGTAAGATTGCCTTATCTGTGTTTGTATCTGATGTTGCACAATATTCAAACTTTTTAATCAATGTGCTGTGTTACAAATGAGCCTGTAGCCACCTCCTAGTCTGTGTGTTTATTGAAGGATTGGGGCAATGCTGCGATCTTGCACCTGTAAATGAGAGATCCAGTTTGATGCTCAACTCCACATACATCAGGATTTCCAGTGCATGGATAAAAAATGCATCCTTTGTTTATATATTCCAGTAAAATCTTTTTATGAGAATGACTTTGTTTTATGACTGCTCTCTCTGCCTACTTAAGGGGGAACAATCTAAAGTTAAGCTTGCATTGTAGGAGTAGAGCATTTGGTCCCTCTAGACCAGTGTTCTTCAAACTTTTTTTCCGGGGACCCATTTTTACCAACCGGCCAACCTTCGGGACCCAACCCGACCAACCTTCGCGACCGACGCCTACCGACCTGCGCGACCCACCATTTTCTCTTACCTTGATTGCTGCTGACAAAAATGGAGGAAATGGTTTTGGGTCCGTTTGGCCCTCGTACACGCTCCTCCAATGGAACCTGTTGGATGAAGGTGAAGCCTTCCGGTGTCGGAAAGTATGGAGCCTCCATCTGTCCAAAGTTCTGAATTTTTTTCCTGTAAAATTTTAACAAATAAACCCCCCCCCCGAACTTGTTTAAAAAAAAGAGTAAAATAATTGAAAAAAAAGAATAAAAACCCCCCGAACTTGTAAAAAAAATAAAATGAATAAAATAAATGAAAAAAATAAAAATTAAATGAATAAAATAAATGAATAAAACCACTGCAGAACTTGTGAAACAAAAAGCTGCAACCGTTTTTAAAAAAATAGCGGCCGCACAGCACATGTGCGCGATCATCGTGCGCGCATGCGCAAAGCGGCCAAATTTTTTTTAAAAACATGTTCACGGCTGCTTGCAGCCAGCATTGTGAAAAGCTGGCTGTTGTGCTGGGATTTGCGCGATCGGGAGTGCCGCGGGCAACGGCTCCGTGGCTCTCCCGACACCCGCCCGCGACCCATCCCCGGGTCGCGCCCCCGACTTTGAAGAACACTGCTCTAGACTGTTCCGCAATTTAATAAGATAATGATTTATCGACCCCCAATTCCACTTTCCTGCACTCCTCCATAGAAAATCTCATCAGTCTCAGGTTTGAATGTACAGAATGACTGCGCATTGGCAGCCTTCTGGGATCGAGAATTCCAACGATTCATAAATTTCAGAGAATAAATTGCTCCTCACCTCAGTCCTAAATGGTAGTTCTCTTATCCTAGTCCTCTAGTTATACTGCCCAACCAAAAGGATACAGCTTCTCCGTATCTACTCTGTTAAGTCCTCTAGAATTTTATACATTTCAAGTACCCATTTACCTAATTGCCTTGTATGAATAAATGTAAATCTTTACTGAGCTTCAGAGTGATTATGTATGAGGGCAGCCGTATTAAGTTTTATATTCCATTCAGACTCTCTGTACACGGTGTGACAATGATACTCTCAAGTTAATGTGCTACATGTGAATCATAAAATGCAATCAGTTAATCAACGAAACTTGATGCTTTTTCAAGGATGGATAATTGGAACAGTCATCCTACACTCAAAAGGGCAACTATAAATGCTCATCTAGAGAGAGTCTGGAACAAATAGACAGCTGGACAAGACATCTGACCCGTTTGAGATTGAGCTTTCAGAGATGACAGCTTTTCAGTTTAATAGCCGGGGTAGACTATGTACCATAATGAGGGCATAACTAAATGAGAATGCCATTTGATTTGTGTGCTTGAATTTGTGCTGTAAATACATCTTTGTTGATTTGTTCCTTTGCAGCCTTTCTGCATGGCAACATTTTCAGCAAAAACCCATCGCTGGAAAGCAGATTGTCTGTAGAATACAGAACTTTCATTTTGATAGCACCTTTTGCAACCTTGGGATCTCAAAGCACGCTACAGTCAATTTATGAAACTTAGTTATTGTTGTAGGAAATATGGCAACCAATTTGCTCAGTGTAAGCTCCCAGACAAAACAATGTGATAATGGTTAGATCATCTGTTTTAGCACTGTTGGCTCGGGGATAAATATTGTTCAGACATTCCCTCAAAATAGTTCCATAGGTTAATGGGTTCTTTATGGCACATCTGAAATATCACCACCACCACTGCAGCACCCCCTCAATTGCAGTAATCGGCCAAGTTTTTTGTGGTCTGTTCTCAGTGTGGGAATTGGACCCACAGCATTCTGACGGGAGAGCACGACAGCACGGTAGCATTGTGGATAGCACAATTGCTTCACAGCTCCAGGGTCCCAGGTTCGATTCCGGTTTGGGTCACTGTCTGTGCGGAGTCTGCACATCCTCCCCGTGTGCGCGTGGGTTTCCTCCGGGTGCTCCGGTTTCCTCCCACAGTCCAAAGATGTGCAGGTTAGGTGGATTGGCCATGATAAATTGCCCTTAATGTCCAAAATTGCCCTTAGTGTTGGGTGGGGTTACTGGGTTATGGGGATAGGATGGAGGTGTTGACCTTGGATAGGGTGCTCTTTACAAGAGCCGGTGCAGACTCGATGGGCCGAATGGCCTCCTTCTGCACAGTAAATTCTATGAAATTCTATGACTGAACCACCATCACGAGCATGTTAACAAAGAAATGTACAGCACAGGAACAGGCCCTTCGGCCCTCCAAGCCCGTGCCGACCATACTGCCCGACTAAACTACAATCTTCTACACTTCCTGGGTCCGTATCCTTCTATTCCCATCCTATTCATATATTTGTCAAGATGCCCCTTAAATGTCCCTATCGTCCCTGCTTCCACTACCTCCTCCGGTAGTGAGTTCCAGGCACCCACTACCCTCTGCGTAAAAAAACTTGCCTCGTACATCTACTCTAAACTTTGCCCCTCTCACCTTAAACCTATGCCCCCTAGTAATTGACCCCTCTACCCTGGGCTGACACATCAGGGTAGTAGGGCATCGTTCAAAGATGAGTGGGTGGTAGTAAGGGGGCATTCTTTGGTGGATGGTGAATGGAGAAATGTCAGTGAACATGTCCTGGATGCATCGGACAAGGTTTGCTGGTAATGTCTTTGTTACAGTAAGGATAGACATGCGTTGATTATTAAATACAATAGGCTATTTGCCATTAAACTGAATAATTATAGTGAAAGTTGTATAAATAGATATGAGGAGAGGTTGAGTAGACTGGGACTGTACTCGTTGGAATTTAGAAGGATGAGGGGGGGATCTTATAGAAACATATAAGATTATGAAGGGAATAGATAGGATAGATGTGGGCAGGTTGTTTCCACTGGCGAGTGAAAGCAGAACTAGGGGGCATAGCCTCAAAATAAGGGAAAGTAGATTTAGGACTGAGTTTAGGAGGAACTTCTTCACCCAAAGGGTTGTGAATCTATGGAATTCCTTGCCCAGTGATGCAGTAGAGGCTCCTTCATTAAATGTTTTTAAGATAAAGATAGTTTTTTGAAGAATAAAGGGATTAAGGTTTATAGTGTTCGGGCCAGAAAATGGAGCTGAGTCCACAAAAGATCAGCCATGATCTCATTGAATGGCGGAGCAGGCTCGAGGGGCCAGGTGGCCTACTCCTGCTCCTAGTTCTTATGTTCTTATGTAAATGGACAAGCAAAAAACACACCTGTGGAAAAACAAACTCCACACTGAAACTTAAGGCATTTGTAAGTCCAAGCCATGGACAGTCTTCAAAACACCAAGTCCCTTTACAACTTAACCATGGCCAGGCAGGTACATGCAAGGTGAGAGTGGGTTTTGTGAAAGAAATGTTTTGTGAAATGGGGAATGCAGAGTATACAGCGGTATAAATTGGTATGCCTGGGCTTTAATACTTGTGTGGTTCAATCCTATGTGGGGAAATAAATGGTGAATTACTCTTTTGCATATTGTGCTTGCTTTAAGAACCCTTATTGGCAGAGATTTGGATGCTGATCACTTCTCTGATTGTTCGGCTGTACAATAGTGCAGTGTGTGAGGCAATCAAAAGAATGGGAAAGAAATGAAAATGGGAATGTTCTGTCCTGGCTAAATTTGATCACATCTACTCAAGCTGCTGGCCATCAACTCCTTGTTATCTAAATGCCTGAATCGCGTGTGAACACACAAATGTGGGCAACTGCTTGTTCATGCTGGGCGATCGCAATTAGAGTCCTGCATTTCTTTCACCCAATATTCATAGAACCCCCACACTGCAGATGGAGGCCATTTGGTCCTTTGAGCCGCCACCATCCCCCTGGAAGAGTACGCTACCCAGGCCCACTTCCCCTGCCCTGCACCCCGTAACCCCATTCCTGGACACGGGCAATTTAGCATAGCCAATCCACCTAACCTGCACATCTTTGGACTACGGGAGGAAATCCAGGCAGACATGGGGGGGGAAAGTGCAAACTCCACACGGGCAGTCACCCAAGGTTGGTATTGAACCCGGGTCCCTTGAGCTGCGAGGGAGCAGTGCTAACCACTGCCACTGCCCCGCCCACATGAATCCTAGTCCGAGTAGCTGGATAAAATCTGAATAGGGGAATTCTGATTGTTTACCTCCCTTCGCTGATGTGTGAACAGGTGGAAGCTGATCAAATCTCACTAACCCCGCATATGTGCTTTTAAATAAACCACAGCTGCAATATTTCAGAGCTGTTTGTGATGCTGAGTGATACTTGAGTGAGCTGTGGCTGTTTAATCTATTACATATGCATCTTCCCTAAATAGGGCAAAATGTTAAACGTCATTTAAATTGATTTAGCCAGTGATTTCAAAAGGACACAGCACAGCACTTGAGATAATAACCTGCGTTCAGAATCAATGTTGCTCACACCAGCACTTCAATAATAGGTCACGACCAGGGCTGCATGTAAACGAAGCTGACCCACGTCTCGCAGACAAAAAAATCGACAGGTTCAACTTCTGGACAACTGATACATCTGAAATGCCTCAATTTTAATCCTGGTCCTTCGATGGAGTGTTAATCTCAATCGAATGGGAGGCAAGAGCAACGAGTTCTGGTTTGGAAGAACTGGTTTATAAACCTCATTGCTGTTATCCAGCAGCTCAAAACGATTGTTGCGCTCTTATCAATTTTGACCTCTTGTGCATCCCCAATTTTAATCGGCCCACTGTTAGGGCTCTGGTGCCTTCAGGTGTTGAGGCCCTAAACTCTGGAATTCCTTCACTAACCCCAATCACCTTTCATGGTGTTGCTTATAACACATTCTTTTATCCTACCTTTGGGTTACCTGTCCTAATATCTCTTTATGTGGTTCAGTGTCTATTTTAGTTTAATGATGCTTCAGAGAAGCACCTTGGGATGTTTTCACTGTGTGACGATACTGATATAAATGCAAGTTGTTTCTTTAAATATTGATAGCAGGTGAGGGCAGATTTGGCCTAATCTGTGGCTGAGGTGTGCCCCAGTGCTAGAATGTGCCATGCCTTATTTTTCTGGTATTTTAAAAAAATATTTTATTCCAGGGCTTTTCATATGAACAAACAAAAGCAGAACAACATTATAAATAACCAACACCCACTTTCTACCCACCCCCCGCTCCAGAAAAACCCTCCTAACCCGTAGGGCCTTCCCCACCCTCAAACCCAGAGATCAGTGCATTAACCTTTTTAAAAATAGATTTTGGAATGTAAATTGGGAGGTTCTGAAACACCAACACAAACCTTGGCAGCATTGTCATTTTTACTGTCTGCACCCGTCCTGCCAGCGACAGCAGCTGCCCATCCCACCTCCTAAAGTCCCCTTTCATCTTCTCCACCAGCCGAGCCAGGTTTAACTTGTAACAATAATCTTTATTATTGTCACAATAGGCTTGCATTAACACTGCAATGAAGTTACTGTGAAAATCCCCTAGTCGCCACATTCCGGCACCTGTTCGGGTACACAGGGAGAATTCATAATGTCCAATACACCCAACAGCACGTCTTTCGGGACTTGTGGGAGGAAACGCACGCAGACACGGGGAGAACGTGTAGACTCTGCACAGTGACCCAAGTGGGAACCGGACCTGGGACTCTGGCACTGTGAAGCAACAGTGCTAACCACTATGCTCCCGTGCCACCCAACCC
Source organism: Scyliorhinus torazame (assembly GCF_047496885.1). Lineage (NCBI taxonomy): Eukaryota > Metazoa > Chordata > Chondrichthyes > Carcharhiniformes > Scyliorhinidae > Scyliorhinus > Scyliorhinus torazame. The sequence continues at coordinate 11,165,533 of NC_092718.1, forward strand.
TGGATACCCTGGGCAGCTGTGCCCAACCCTGAGTCACCTGGATACCCAATGAACTAAAGCTTGCCCTTACCACCCTGAATGGCAGCTCCCATAATCCTCTCCCACCCTCTAGTCTCAATCGGGAACACCTCTCTTACCCATATTCAACTTGTACCCCAAACACTGGCCAAATTCCTCCCAAATCCCCATGATGTCCCTGATACTAACCAATGGGTCTGAAATATGTAACCACAGGTCGTCAAAATACAGTGAAACCCTATCCATGATGCCCCCATGTCGCTCAATCCCTCTCCAGTCCCTTGATGCCCTAAGTGCCATTGCTAAGGTGAAAAGCAATGGGGAGAGTGGACAGCTCTGCTTGTCCCTGAAGCAGCCCACAATACCCCAACCTCACTCGGTTCAGCTGCACACTTGCGACCGGTAAGCCCCTGTCCGAACCTGAACCGCTCCAGCAGATACTCCCACTCCACCCAGTCAAACGCCTTCTCCATGTCAATCGCCATCACTACCTGCCCCTCCGGAGACAGCATGATTACATTAAGCAGCCTCCTCATGTTCGCCTTCAACTACTACACTTCACAAAACCTGTTTGATCCTCGCCGATCACCCTCGGGACGCAGTCCTCGATCTGCGAGGCCAGCACCTTCACGAACAGCTTAGTGTCTACGTTCAGCAATGATATCGGACGGAACGACCTGCACTGCTCCGGATCCATATCCTTTTTTTATATCGGGGAGATGGAAGCCTGCGACAATGTAGAGGGAGTCCCCCCTCTCCCTCGCTTCACCAGCAGTGGCCCAGGTCCACCCCAAACCTTGTATAAAACTCCACTGGGAATCCGTCTGGTCCTGGGGCCTTCCCTACCTGCATCACCCCGATGCTCTCCATCACCTCCCTCAACCCAACTGGGGCCTCAGTCCCACTTCTACTTTGGGAAACTCCAACCCGTCCAAAAGCTGCTGCACCCTGCCACCCCAGCTTGGGACTCAGACTTGTATAGCCTTCTGCAGAACGCCTCAAACCCACCATTCACCCCCTCTGGGCCCATCACCATACCCTTATCATCCCTCACTCTCAATCTCCCTCACCGGCTGTTGCTTCCTCGACTGATGGGCCAACATCCTGCATGCTTTCGCCCCGTACTCAGATACTGCCCTTCTGGCCTTCCATAACGGACTCACCGCCTTCCCCATGGATACCAGCCCTAAATCCATTTGGAGCCTCTGCCTCTCCTTCAACAGTTCTGCCTCCGGGGCTTCCGAAAACTTTGTGTTTACCCTCAAAATCTCATCTACCAACCTTAAGACCATTTGACCCATTGAGTCTGTTCTGCCATTCGATGTCGGCTGATACTTTTCTCATCTCCATTCTACTGTCTTCTCCCCATAAGCCCCGATCCTCTTAATAATCAAGAACCCAGCCCCCTCCGTCTTCAAGACACTCATTGATTTGGTTCCACATCCCCCTCCCCTGTTGATCAGCCATAACCCTTCTTTGACCAGCTCCTGGCCCGTGTCATGCGACCCTCTAGGCCCATCCTTGGTAGTCCACCGTCATCGATCCTTTTCCAACTGCGCCACACCCTTGTCAGCAACTCTTTCCCCCACCCCACCCTCAAACAAAACACCAACCCCCCCCCCCCCCGGGCCAGGCCTGCCTCCTGATAACCCCCATTTAATTCCTGTTAACTAGCCCACCAGCTAGCGTGGTGGCCCCGCCAAGGCCTCCAAGCTCCCGACCTCCCCCAGCTCCCCTCCCCCCTAACCGTACACTCCTAAGAATAACAAAAGGTGAACTCATCTTCAATGTTCCCTCATGAAAAACCTGCTCTCCAAGAAACCCACCATCAAAATCTTTAAAAAAGACACAAACGCCTCCAAAGTTCAATGTCCTCTCCTCCCAGTCCATTGTCCCTCATAAAGTCCATCACCTCCTCTGGTGTGCCAAAATAGTACTCTCGCTTCTGGAAAGTCACCCACAGGTGGGCCAGGTAAAATACTCAGAACTTTGCCCCCCTTTTAAAGAGGGCAGCCTTGACCCGGTTGAACCCAGCCCTCTTCTTTGCCAGTTCTGCTCCCAATTCCTGGTACCGCAGTTCGTTCCCTTCACAGGTACATTTCCCAGTCTGCCTTGCCCATTGGAGAATCTTCCCATCCAGAAAGCGGTGCAACCGCACCACTATTGCCCTTGGCGGTTCGCCCACCTGTGGCCTCACCAGCGCCCTGTGCGCTCGGTCAACCTCCAAGTGCCGGTCAAAGTCTTCCAGGGCCTCCTTCCTCTGCTGGCAAAACTTTTCATTGAGGAACTCTTATCAGCTGCTCCGTTGACCACTGGGCGGGCAAGCAGCCCTCCTTGCCCTTCGCCATCTTACCCTGTGGCGTACCGCAAAGACTCTCCAGTTCCAGCAGCTCTTCCCTTCTCACCCCACTCCAAGTCCGTGGATCCATCCACCAGCCACACCAGAGGAGTAAAACCACCCTCAGGCACTCCTGCACCTCTTGCGCTCAAATGCTTCGCCCTTCGGTTGGGGAAAGGACTGAAAAAATCCACATTGAGCGGGAGCCACCAAATGTGCAACCGCTCACTCTGGGCTGGTTTAACACAGTGGGCTAAACAGCTGGTTTGTAATGCAGAACAAGAGCAGCAGCGCGGGTTCAATTCCCGTACCGGCCTCCCCGAACAGGCACCGGAATGTGGCGACTAGGGGCTTTTCACAGTAACTTCATTGAAGCCTACTTGTGACAATAAGCAATTATTATTATCGATGGCCACCACCAGAAGTTCTATTCTGGGATTCTGACCATTCTGGCGCCTCCTCCACAATCTGCCCATTTTCCCGGAGTCTAGGTAATTTATTAATCAGGGTCATTTGTTTGTGGTGACCGAAGAGCCAAGTTTGATATTTTTGAGTCAAGTTTTTGTTCCTTTTTCTCAGAGGTTGCAAAGTGTACTCCCCCCCCCCCCCCCCACCCACCCCCCCACCCCCCCCCCCCCCACCCCCCCCCCCCCCCCCCCCCCACCCTGCTATTTCTACAACCAGAGTACAAATCATTAGAGTGACTGCACTCTGTAAAGTTCTGGTCGCCGACAGAGAGAACAGTTTTTGCCGCTTTTGGCAGGATACAGACAAGAGGAACAGGAATGTTTGAGGGGAACGCTGGGATTTGATTAGGAGGAGTGATTGTATGAGTTGGGCATGTTCTCACTCGAAGTCACCTTGCCCTGGCGAGTACCAGGGGCTACAGCCTACACTTGAAGGTGTGGGGTGGAGTTCCAAGCTAATTAATGAAATGGGCTCCCTGGAGAAACAGTGAAAGCAGACAGTATTCATCCATCCAATGCAGCTTCGCTGTCTCCCGGAAAATATGAATCATTTGAGGTGTGGTGCTCAACAACAACTTATATTTATATAGTGCCTTTTTAAAAACAATGATATGTCCCAAAGCGCTCCACAGGAGCTTCATAAAATAAAGCATGCAACTGAGCAACATAGAGAAAATTATGAGCAAAGAGTTAAGTTTTAAGGAGTGTATTAGAGAGGTGAATTAGAGAGATGTATTAGAGAGGTGAATTAGAGAGGTGAATTAGAGAGGTGAATTAGAGAGGTGTATTAGAAAGATGTATTAGAGAGGTGTATTAGAGAGGTGAATTAGAAAGATGTATTAGAGAGGTGTATTAGAGAGATGTATTAGAGAGGTGAATTAGAGAGGTGTATTAGAAAGATGTATTAGAGAGGTGTATTAGAGAGATGTATTAGGTATATTAGAGATGAATTAGAGAGATGTATTAGAGAGATGTATTAGAGAGGTGAATTAGAGAGGTGTATTAGAGAGGTGTATTAGAGAGGTGTATTAGAGAGGTGTATTAGAGACTAGGAAAGGTGCTGAACGGGTACACCAGAGTTCGGGGCCTGGATAACAAGGCACAGCTATCAATGGGGATGCACAGGAGACCAGAATTAGGGGAACGTTGGTGACTTGGAGATTGGGGGGCTGAAGGAGAATACAGAGGAGTCTAAATAGAGGGCATAGGTTTAAGGTGAGAGGGGAGTGATACAAAAGGGTCCAGAGGGGCAATTTTTTCACACAGAGGGTGGTGAGTGTCTGGAATGAGCTGCAAGAGGCAGTAGTAGAGGCAGGTACAATTCTGTCTTTTCAAAAGCATTTGGACAGATATATGGGTATAGAGGGATTTGGGCCAAATGCGGGCAATTGGGATTAGTTTAGTGATAGAAACTGGACGGTATGGACAAGTTGGGCCGAAGAGCCTGTTTTCGTGCTGTAAACATCTACGACTCTATGGCAGAGAGAGGGAAGGAGAGGGGCCATGGAGGGATTTGAAAACAGAGATGCAAATTTTAAATCAAAATGTTGCTTGACTGGGAACCAAGTTAACTAGCACAGGTGATAGGGCAATGGGATTTGCTGCTAGTTAAGTCATGGGCAGCAGAGTTTTGGATGACCTCAAGTTGATGGAGGGTATAATGTGTGAGACCAGGCAGGTGTACGTTGGAATGTTCGAGTCTAGAGGTAACAAAGGCATGAGTGAGAGCTTCTGCAGCAGATAAGCCGAGGCGGGTAACGTTCGGCGACGTTACGGAGGTGGAAATAGGCGGTCTGGGTGATTCATTCACTATGACGTCAGAAGCTCAACAAATGTGACGCCAAGGTTGCAAACAGACCGGCTTAACCTTAGCCTGCTGCCAGGGAGAGCGATGGGATTGGTAGGTAGGAAACAGTTTGGAGCAGGGTCACAAAATTGTCTTCAGTCCTTACATATAATTACGGGGGGCCTATGGTCAGTGTAGCATGTTTGGAGCAACAGGTGACTTTGGGTGTGCGGTTCCTGGAGGTCTCCACCTCTGGAGCCTCCCTCCTCTCTTACCTGGGTCAGGTGTGGACTCATTGAATGTGATTGATCACTGTGATTAGCCAACAATTCCATTATCGCTGGATTAGTGGGCGGCATGGTCGCACAGTGGCTTCACCGCACCAGGGTCCCGGGTTCGATTCCCAGCTTGAGTCTGCACGTCTTCCCCGTGTCTGCGTGGGTTTCCTCCATGTGCTCCGGTTTCCTCCCACAAGTCCCGAAAGACGTGTTTGTTAGGTGGATTGGACATTCTGAATTCTCCCGAACAGGCGCCGGAATGTGACGACTAGGGGCTTTTCACAATAACTTCATTGCAGTGTTAATGTAAGCCTACTTGTGACAATAAAGATTATTATTATTATTTGACCAAGATGGCAGAAGGTGAACTAGAAATGCCATCACTTTTAATTACGCCCTGCCTGCGTTCCTGTATGTTGCCTTTTAATCGCATCTACTGGCAAATGTCGAATGTCCTATATTCCGATAAGAAGATGATCATAAATCTCTCCTTTAAACTGATGTTCAAGGCATCTTTCTCAAGTGCCTCAGCCTCTTTTTGCACAAGACCCTCCTGCCCAAGGCATCATGCATAAGTTGGACACCAACAATAGGGGGCAGCAGATCATATACGAAGAAAACAACACCAAAGAGGTGAAAGCATTGGAGTGCAATTGCTGAAATTTGAATTAATGTTATTAATCTTAAAACAGGTGAATAAATGCAACTGATTGGGTTGAGAATCCATTAAATTAATATTACATGTCCTGATTTTACCCCAAAGATTTTAATTAGTCTCCACGCTATTTGTAATTCATCGATTCGGGCAGCACGGTAGCACAGTGGTTAGCACAGTTGTTTCAGTTCTCCCAGTGTGTGCGTGGGTTTTCCTCCGGGTGCTCCGGTTTCCTCCCACAGTCCAAAGTTGTGCAGGTTGGGTGGATTGGCCGCGCTAAATTGTCCCTTAGTGTCCAGAAAAGATTCATCGGATCTGTAATCGACACTCGGGAGGCTGACAAGCTGCAGCCGCACACACACATTACACTCCCCACACACACTCACCCCAGCCGCACACACACATTACACTCCCCACACACACTCATTCCAGCCGCACACACACATTACACTCCCCACACACACTCACCCCAGCCGCACACACACATTACACTCCCCACATACACTCATCCCAGCCAACAAGGTGGCACTGATTGTGCTGGAGCGCGCCCGTACAGCTTAGGTGGGGTTACGGGGATAGGGTGGAGGCGTGGGCTTAAGTGGGGTGCTCTTTCCAAGGGCCAGTGCAGACTCGATGGACCAAATGGCCTCCTTCTGCACTGTAAATTCTATGATTCTATGATTAGTCTGGGTTTAGTCTTCTCTATGCCATTTTAACGCCATCTTTAACTCAATTATTAAGAATAGGTTAGTGATTACCTTAAAATAGTGCTGACAACAACGTCATATTAGCTAGCAGAATAGTGTCTGAGATTCAAAGATTCGCAGCTCTCTGAACGGATTTATTCTTCCTTGTCCCTCTCCTAAATGGGCAACTCCATTCCCTGAGACGAGGGCCCCGCGTGTTCAAGGCTGTCCAGCAGGGGGAACCGCCTCTCAGCCTCTGCCCTGTCAGACCCTCTGAGAATTTTATGTGGCTCAAGGATATTAACTCGCATTCTCCTGTGATGCCTCACTACGCACAGAAACATAGGAAATAAAAGCAGGAGGAGGCCATTCGGCCCTTCGAGCCTGCTCTGACATTCATAATGATCATGGCTGATCATCAAGTTCAGTACTCTGATCCCGCCTTCCCCCCATATCCCTTGATCCCTTTAGCCGCAAGAGAAAACCTAATACACTTAAAACCACAACTTGGGCGGGATTCACCATTTCTGAGGCTAAGAGTTTACGCCGGGGCAGAATTCGTGGACTTTCACGACAGTTAGACTGGTGCCGCACCTGGACCGATTCAGCGACTGTGGAGGGGCTGGCGGTGTACTGCGTGGAACACCATCGATTCCAATGAGAAACGGGGCCGGATTCGCCGGGTTCGTGATTGACACTCGGGAGGCTGAGAAGCTGCAGCCGCACAGACACATTACACTCCCCACACACACTCATCCCAGCCGCACACACACATTACACACTCCCCACACACACTCATCCCAGCCGCACACACACATTACACTCCCCACACACACTCATCCCAGCCGCACACACACATTACACTCCCACACACACTCATCCCAGCCACACACACACATTACACTCCCCACACACACTCACCCCAGCCGCACACACACATTACACTCCCCACACACACTCATCCCAGCCGCACACACCTTACACTCCCCACACACACTCATCCCAGCCGCACACACACATTACACTCCCCACACACACTCATCCCAGCCGCACACACACATTACACACTCCCCACACACACTCATCACAGCCGCACACACACATTACACACTCCCCACACACACTCATCCCAGCCGCACACACACATTACACACTCCCCACACACACTCATCCCAGCCGCACACACACATTACACTCCCCACGCACACTCATCCCAGCCGCACACACACATTACACTCCCACACACACTCATCCCAGCCACACACACACATTACACTCCCCACACACACTCACCCCAGCCGCACACACACATTACACTCCCCACACACACTCATCCCAGCCGCACACACCTTACACTCCCCACACACACTCATCCCAGCCGCACACACACATTACACTCCCCACACACACTCATCCCAGCCGCACACACACATTACACACTCCCCACACACACTCATCACAGCCGCACACACACATTACACACTCCCCACACACACTCATCCCAGCCGCACACACACATTACACACTCCCCACACACACTCATCCCAGCCGCACACACACATTACACTCCCCACGCACACTCATCCCAGCCGCACACACACATTACACTCCCCGCACACACTCATCCCAGCCGCACACACACATTACACTCCCCGCACACACTCATCCCAGCCGCACACACACATTACACTCCCCACACACACTCATCCCAGCCACACACACACATTACACTCCCCACTCACACTCATCCCAGCCGCACACACACATTACACTCCCCACGCACACTCATCCCAGCCGCACACACACATTACACTCCCCACACACACTCATCCCAGCCGCACACACACATTACACTCCCCACACACACTCATCCCAGCCGCACACACACATTACACACTCCCCACACACACATCCCAGCCGCACACACACATTACACACTCCCCACACACACTCATCCCAGCCGCACACACACATTACACTCCCCACACACACTCATCCCAGCTGCACACACACATTACACTCCCCGCACACACTCATCCCAGCCGCACACACACATTACACTCCCCACACACACTCATCCCAGCCACACACACACATTACACTCCCCACACACACTCATCCCAGCCGCACACACACATTACACACTCCCCACACACACTCATCCCAGCGCACACACACATTACACACTCCCCACACACACTCATCCCAGCTGCACACACCTTACACTCCCCACACACACTCATCCCAGCCGCACACACACATTACACTCCCCACACACACTCATCCCAGCCGCACACACACATTACACACTCCCCACACACACTCATCACAGCCGCACACACACATTACACACTCCCCACACACACTCATCCCAGCCGCACACACACATTACACACTCCCCACACACACTCATCCCAGCCGCACACACACATTACACTCCCCACGCACACTCATCCCAGCCGCACACACACATTACACTCCCCGCACACACTCATCCCAGCCGCACACACACATTACACTCCCCGCACACACTCATCCCAGCCGCACACACACATTACACTCCCCACACACACTCATCCCAGCCACACACACACATTACACTCCCCACTCACACTCATCCCAGCCGCACACACACATTACACTCCCCACGCACACTCATCCCAGCCGCACACACACATTACACTCCCCACACACACTCATCCCAGCCGCACACACACATTACACTCCCCACACACACTCATCCCAGCCGCACACACACATTACACACTCCCCACACACACTCATCCCAGCCGCACACACACATTACACACTCCCCACACACACTCATCCCAGCCGCACACACACATTACACTCCCCACACACACTCATCCTAGCTGCACACACACATTACACTCCCCGCACACACTCATCCCAGCCGCACACACACATTACACTCCCCACACACACTCATCCCAGCCACACACACACATTACACTCCCCACTCACACTCATCCCAGCCGCACACACACATTACACTCCCCACGCACACTCATCCCAGCCGCACACACACATTACACTCCCCACACACACTCATCCCAGCCGCGCACACACATTACACTCCCCACACACACTCATCCCAGCCGCACACACATTACACACTCCCCACACACACTCATCCCAGCCGCACACACACATTACACACTCCCCACACACACTCATCCCAGCCGCACACACACATTACACTCCCCACACACACTCATCCCAGCCGCACACACACATTACACTCCCCACACACACTCATTCCAGCCGCACACACACATTACACTCCCCACACACACTCATCCCAACCGCACACACACATTACACACTCCCCACACACACTCACCCCAGCCGCACACACACATTACACACTCCCCACACACACTCATCCCAGCCGCACACACACATTACACACTCCCCACACACACTCATCCCAGCCGCACACACACATTACACACTCCCCACACACACTCATCCCAGCCGCACACACACATTACACACTCCCCACACACACTCATCCCAGCCGCACACACACATTACACACTCCCCACACACACTCATCCCAGCCGCACACACACACATTACACACTCCCCACACACACTCATCCCAGCCGCACACACACATTACACACTCCCCACGCACACTCATCCCAGCCGCACACACACATTACACACTCCCCACGCACACTCATCCCAGCCGCACTCACACATTACACTCCCCACACACACTCATCCCAGCCGCACACACACATTACACTCCCCACACACACTCATCCCAGCCGCACACACACATTACACACTCCCCACACACACTCATCCCAGCCACACACACACATTACACTCCCCACACACACTCATCCCAGCCGAACACACACATTACACTCCCCACACACACTCATCCCAACCGCACACACACATTACACACTCCCCACACACACTCATCCCAGCCGCACACACACATTACACACTCCCCACACACACTCATCCCAACCGCACACACACATTACACACTCCCCACACACACTCATCCCAGCCGCACACACACATTACACACTCCCCACACACACTCATCCCAGCCGCACACACACATTACACACTCCCCACACACACTCATCCCAGCCGCACACACACATTACACACTCCCCACACACACTCATCCCAACCGCACACAGACATTACACACTCCCTACACACACTCATCCCAGCCGCACACACACATTACACACTCCCCACACACACTCATCCCAGCGCACACACACATTACACACTCCCCACACACACTCATCCCAGCCGCACGCACACACATTACACTCCCCACACACACTCATCCCAGCCGCACACACACATTACACTCCCCACACACACTCATCCCAGCCGCACACACACATTACACTCCCCACACACACTCATCCCAGCCGCACACATACATTACACACTCCCCACACACACTCATCCCAGCCGCACACACACATTACACACTCCCCACACACACTCATCCCAGCCGCACACACACATTACACACTCCCCACACACACTCATCCCAGCTGCACACACACATTACACACCCCACACACACTCATCCCAGCCGCACACACAAATTACACTCCCCACACACACTCATCCCAGCCGCACACACATTACACTCCCCACACACACACTCATCCCAGCCGCACACTCACATTACACACCCCACACACACTCATCCCAGCCGCACACACAAATTACACTCCCCACACACACTCATCCCAGCCGCACACACATTACACTCCCCACACACACACTCATCCCAGCCGCACACACACATTACACTCCCCACACACACTCATCCCAGCCGCCCACACATTACATTCCCCACACACACTCATCCCAGCCGCACACACACATTACACTCCCCACACACACTCATCCCAGCCAGACACACACATTACACTCCCCACACACACTCATCCGAGCCGCACACACATTACACTCCCCACACACACACTCATCCCAGCCGCACACACACATTACACTCCCCACACACACTCACCCCAGCCGCACACACACATTACACTCCCCACACACACTCATCCCAGCCGCACACACACATTACACTCCCCACACACACTCATCCCAGCCGCACACACACATTACACTCCCCACACACACTCATCCCAGCCGCACACACACATTACACACCCAACACACACTCATCCCAGCCAACAAGGTGGCACTGGTTGTGCTGGAGCATGCCCGTACAGCTGATGGGTCAGCTGGGGCCAGCGGGCACCCAGAGGGGTTGGCCTGGAGGGACACTCAAACGACCCGTGGCACTAAGTTCACCGTGGGCAGTCAGCGGCGTGTGCAGCTGCATGGCTGCCTTTCCGGCTGCAGCAATGGTGTTCCGTGCCCGTCCACCCCAACCCCACAGCCCACCTCCTGGCCACCCCCCTCTACTCCCCCCGGCCCTGGCAGAAGCCCCCTGGCCAGCGGCACGGCTGTCAGCAAACTCTGGCGATGTTGGGCACTTTCCCTAACCCTAACCCTAACCCTAACCCTAACCCTAACCCTAACCCTCTCTCCCTCAGCAGCCACAGCACCTGTTTTTTAAAAGCGCAAGTGAACTGCATCGCCGGAGCGGGAGCATCATGGAGGCCCTGGAGAATACCGGGTCGGGCCCACTAATGACATGCAAACGGTGTTCATGTACATGCGTTCCGGAATGCATTGACGCCGATGTCGACATGACGGGGAAATGAGATTTGGCGTCAAATCGGCACCCGCCGCCATTTTACCATCGGAACAGATTCTTCGGCATCAGCCAACAGAGAATCCAGCCCCTTATATTTGCTATCTTTTCATGTCAAACGTACGACCTGATGGGTTTTACACAGTTTCCAGCTCCTCTGCGAACTATGGCGAGAGAGTCTTAGACAGTTGCCTTTCCCCATTGATGTGGAGATGCCGGCGTTGGACTGGGGTGAGCACAGTAAGAAGTCTTACAACACCAGGTTAAAGTCCAACAGGTTTGTTTCAAATCACTAGCTTTCGGAGCACAGCTCCTTCCTCAGGTGAATGAAGAGGTGGGTTCCAGAAACATATATATAGACAAAGTCAAAGATGCAAGACGATGCTTAGAATGCGAGCATTTGCAGGTAATTAAGTCTTTACAGATCCAGAGAGAGGGGTAACCCCAGGTTAAAGAAATTGGCTCAAGCCAGGACAGTTGGTAGGATTTAGCAAGCCCAGGCGAAATCACACGGGATCAGGGGTGAACTGGCAAGATGGATACAGAACTGGCTAGGTCATAGAAGGCAGAGAGTAGCAATGGAAGGCTGCTTTTCTGATTGGAGGACTAGTGGTGTTCCGCAGGGATCAGTGCTGGGACCTTTGCTGTTCATAGTATATATAAATGATTTGGAGGAATATGTAACTGGTCTGATTAGTAAGTTTGCAGACGACACAAAGGTTGGTGGAATTGCAGGTAGCGATGAGGACTGTCAGAGGATACAGCAGGATTTAGATTGTTTGGAGACTTGGGTGGAGAGATGCCAGATGGAGTTTAATCCAGACAAATGTGAGGTAATGCATTTTGGAAGGTCTAATGCAGGTAGGGAATATACAGTGAATGGTAGAACCGTCAAGAGTATTGACAGTCAGAGAGATCTAGGTGTACAGGTCCACACGTCACTGAAAGGGGCAACACAGGTGGAGACGGTAGTCAAGAAGGCATGCAGCATGCTTGCCTTCATTGGCCGGGGCATTCAGTATAAGAATTGGCAAGTCATGTTGCAGCTGTATAGAACCTTAGTTAGGCCACACTTGGAGTATAGTGTTCAATTCTGGTTGCCACACTACCAGAAGGATGTGGAGGCTTTAGAGAGGGTGCAGAAGAGATTTACCAGGATGTTGCCTGGTATGGAGGGCATTAGCTATGAGGATCGGTTGAATAAACTCGGTTTGTTCTCATTGGAACGACGGGGGTTGAGGGGCGACCTGATAGAGGTAACAATTCAAGCGGCACATCCTCTCTTTATAATGCATGAGCTTATTCACTATGTTAAAATGGAAAACATTTTAACCAATAATACAAATCTGATGTAATTTGTTTATGCAAATTATGCTCATTAGTTAATAGGTTTCTTTCATTATAAATTATATTGAATCTGCAGGTGTATGAGCAATTAGGAGCAATATATTCATTGATTATGTTAAATTAAAATCAATCTCCCAGACAAAGACAAAGCAAGCTGTTGTTCCCATGACTCAAATTGTGACAGGCGCAGGGAAGCTTGACAACAACCTTACATTCGGGAATGAGAAATGGTGATCGATTATTTTCTCCCTGGTAAACATCAGCTTTTAAATCGAATGGGCCTTTCACGTATCACTGTCACAGAGCAGAATTTGTGCTGTTTAAAGTGGTGGTGGTGTGTCCCCGGTCTTTCCAGGTCCAGACAGCTGAAGACCTGGCTGCCAATGGTGCAGCGGTGAAAATCAGCAAGAGGCTAAAATTGGGGGAGTGCAGGGATCTTGGAGGGTGCTGTGACCGGAGGAGACTGGTCGGGCCGACTCCACTGAAGACCAAGATGTGAATCAGTTCTTGATTTGCTCTCCATGTTCCCCACCAGTTTTTCTTATAACGACCACCCCTCAGGGGAGGTTCACCCAGAGTTTGTTGATCAAGGCAAGACCAGTCAACTTGTCATTGTCCAGGTAGGTCTCACCCCCACAACCCAAAGATGTGCAGGGTAGGTGGATTGCCCCTTAATTGTAAATAAAGAATTGGGTACTCTAAATTTACTTTTTTAAAAATTTAACCAGACCCTCGTGAATTAAAGATCGAGTGAGCTTGTTAATTATTAAAGGCTAGAAGAACATGGTAAACCTCATGCATTCATGCAGATTAGAAGTGAGAATGAGTCAAACGTAAGTATATAAATAAAGTATACGGAACAGTCCTTGGCAAGTGAGGAGTAGATGATGGAGTGTTGCAGCCGCCATGATTTGAGGTTCCAATAGGGATGACTTCAGTGGGCAAATGGTCAGTTTTGAGGTCACAGTAGAGTTGACTTCAGCAGGCGAATAGTGGTTTTGTGATTCCAGTGCTCTGTAGTTTGGTGAAGAAACTTCCCAGTTCTCTTTTCAGCTGTGGTCTTTTGCTGACTTGGCTGGCTTCTACAGTCAGAGAGAGAGTGATTTGAGATATACCTGCAAAAATGATTATTAAGGAGCATGGTGTCTGTGCTTGCTGTTTTGTGTCAAAACTGGCAGGCACTTCTTCTCACAGAGCACAAACAATGCGGAGCAGCTTTCATCTGGCCTTAAACCCTTTGTATATTTAAAGTGGAAGGCAGAATCCACAATTCCGTCTGGGCATTACTTACAAGATCTCTTGAGATGAACATAGAACATAGAACATTACAGCGCAGTACAGGCCCTTCGGCCCTCGATGTTGCGCCGACCTGTGAAACCACTCAAGCCCATCTACAGTATTCCCTTATCGTCCATATGTCTATCCAATGACCATTTGAATACCCTTAGTGTTGGCGAGTCCACTACTGTTGCAGGCAGAGCATTCCACACCCTTACTACTCTCTGAGTAAAGAACCTACCTCTGACATCTGTCTTATATCTATCTCCCCTCAATTTAAAGCTATGCCCCCTCGTGCTAGACATCACCATCCGAGGAAAAAGGCTCTCACTGTCCACCCTATCCAATCCTCTGATCATCTTGTATGCCTCTATTAAGTCACTTCTTAACCTTCTTCTCTCTAACGAAAACAGCCTCAAGTCCCTCAGCCTTTCCTCATAAGATCTTCCCTCCATACCAGGCAACATTCTGGTAAATCTCCTCTGCACCCTTTCCAATGCTTCCACATCCTTCCTATAATGCGGCGACCAGAATTGCACGCAATACTCCAAATGCGGCCGCACCAGAGATTTGTACAGCTGCAACATGACCTCATGGCTCCGAAACTCAATCCCTCTACAAATAAAAGCTAACACACCGTGCGCCTTCTTAACAACCCTCTCAACCTGGGTGGCAACTTTCAGGGATCTATGTACATGGACACCGTAAAGTGTGAGGTGGCCACTACGTCTCTACTGGAGATGGTAATTAGTTTCTGGATGCTTTAGAGACAGGGTTGGGTTCCACTGTCTCTTGGTGTATCACACTAACTATACCCCCAGCAATTCAGCCAATGGCTGACTTTACGTTCTCCAATCCTTGGGTTTGTGTGTCCATTTTTTAAAACTCAGTTCTTATTTATAGTTCATTTTTTTCATATGTAATTCGGTGCTTTCCTTCATTACTATGACACTCTTCTATCTGCTTTATCAAATCCTTTCAACATGTTAAGCACCAATACCTGAGAATACAAACTAAGTTAATGCAACGTATCCTCCAAATTTAAGCCTGAGGCCTAACAGTCACTGTGGACTGAATCTACACTGACCCGTCCAAAGCTTTTGGATGAGACATTAACCTGTCTTCAAGTGGATGTAAAAGATCCGGTGGGCCTATTTCAAAGACGGGGAATGAGTTCTCTCTGGCATCCTTTTCAATATTTCTCCCTCAACCTAAATCACTGAAGCAGGTGTTACCACACCCTGGGTGTCAGAATAGATAAGAGGTGATGTCCCAGAATTTCACAGGCACCCATTGGCTGCGTGCCAAGTGCATCAAAATTACATCACGGGCTATGCCACAGAGCATCAAGGGGACATCTGGGCCAGTGCATTAGACCAGGGGTGTTTTCAGTTTGACTGAAGTCTGCAGTTTAAAGCAAAAACTACAATGTTGCAGGGGCAGGGATGAAAACGAGAAACCCGAAACAGACGAGGATTTGCCAGTTCCTTACACAGGTTAACTGGCCATTTAAGTCATGGCTCGTTATGGGATCTTGCAGTGTGCAGATTGCTCACCAGGTTTCCTACATTTCAGACCTGAAGCATCGTCACTTAATGGAGAATCTGTGTTAAACAAATCCAGTAAGTCAGTATTTTCAGGAATAGAATGGTAAAACTCCGAACCCAGAGAGGGAAGAGAAGTTAGACCCTGTTCTCCTTTATTCAGTACACCGTGTCCCTGAAACAGTACAGTTTTCCTCACTCCCATTCTGGTAATTCAGTGCTGCAATTGGCATCTTAAGAATTTCTAATCTGCTGTTTAATTTTCAGGAAGCTCGAAGCTAACTTCATGTCAACTGAGTTTAATTATACATTGATTCTCTACAGTGAGTTTCAAATAACCTTGACTGGGTTTTGCAGATGGGAAACCGATGTGTTAACATTGTTTAAAAGAAGTTCAGAAATGTCTTTGGAGTCAAGGTGAGACTTAATTAATGCTCTGCAAACTTAAATGTTATGTCAGGAATGAGTGCTGTTGTAATTGCATATATATGGCATCATTTTGTTGAATGTGTAATTAAGTGCCACACTCAGTTGTAGAGGTGTTCTTGAAATTTTAAGAATAGCAATTAGCTGGCAGTAGGTGTTATGCAATTTGATAAGGAGTGAGAGAGGAGCACCGCAGAGAGTGAGGTAGGCGGAAATTACAGGGAGTGAGGCTCTGGGCATTACAGGGAGTGAAACAGGTCTTCCTGGAGTATGTGAGAATTATAGGGAGTGAGACTCCAGACCTTACAGAGAGTAAACCAGGGCACTGCAGCAGGTGGGGTTCAAGAAGCGAAATAGGGACATTCTCAAAGTTTAGAAACGTGGAAAATAGGATCATTCGGCCCTTCGAGCCCGCTCCGCCATTCATTATGATCATGGCTGATCATCCAACCCTGTAACCGGTTCCCGCTTTCCCCCCTTTTAAACACTAACCCATGTTGTACCAGAGCATAACTGAGATATTAATGTCAGCCTAATCAACTTTAGTTCAGAAGCATATTTCAATCTGTCCCACGTCTGTGTGTAAACACAGCTTTCTATCTTATGTCACGAGACCCTGGGCCAGTGCGTGGTCAATTCCAGACCAACTTTTTTAAATTTTTAAATAAATTTAGAGTACCCAATTCATTTTTTCCAATTAAGGGGCAATTTAGCGTGGCCAATCCACCTGCCCTGCACATCTTTGGGTTGTGGGGGCGAAACCCACGCAAACACGGGGAGAATGTGCAAACTCCACACGGACAGTGACCCAGAGCCGGGATCGAACCTGGGACCTCGGCGCCGTGAGGCAGCAGTGCTAACCACTGCGTCGCCGTGCTGCCCTGGCGTAAAGCTGTTTAATTATATTTAAAGTAATGGAAATCAGATTCACATCCTTCTTGGGCATGAACCTGATCCCGTCACTGCCTGGGGGGTGGGGGGGCGGTTAGTTGGAGAAGATCTCAAACTGAGATCTTGCTGCCGTAAATCTTGCGAGATTTAGTGGCCATAAATGGATTTGCACGCAAACAGGCCTAAGAAATTGTCCCCCAGTTCTTAAATTCTGGGACCCCCACTGGACAGATGGAAGTGTGCTGAAAGTGGACTCCCAATCATCTATTATGGTTGACACTAACCCAATATCAAATTGGGAAGTCAAGGTTGTTAGTGTAATGAGGACGGCTGGGATGAAATGAAATGAAAATCGCTTATTGTCGCAAGTAGGCTTCAAATGAAGTTACTGTGAAAAGCCCCTAGTCGCCACATTCCGGCGCCTGTTCGGGGAGGCTGGAATTGAACTGTGCTGCTGGCCTGCCTTGGTCTGCTTTAAAAGCCAGCGATTTAGCCCTGTGCTAAACCAGCCCCTGCCCTTGAAGGGGTGTTTCACTGATTTCCATGGAATCTGCTGAAGGAAGTCAGAATGGAAGCTTGCTGCACTGACAATGAGGTCCCTCCTGGATCCGTTGGTGAATTGCATGGAATTCCTGACATATCTCAGGAACTCCCCACCCTGATACACATCTAAAGCAATCCTAGGACATGTGGGGTGCAGGTGGAATACTTGGTAGCATTGCTCCCTGACCCCTGGGTCTAGAATTCGAGGAGAATGTTATGGAAGGCACCTGGAGGAGAATAATAAGCAATGGTAAAACCTGGGAAACTGTGTTTCAGTTTTGAGGTCTGAAAACGGGAGCGGAAAGTTCTGCCCAATGTTTCAAATTCAAATTGATTTGCAATTACACCATAACTGCTGAACTTTGGTCACTGTGAGCACAAGGCCAGCCAGGTGGAAGAGGCTGGTTGTGGTGGATGGGGACAAGTGAAATGTAATGAAAATGAAATGTAAATTGCTTATCGTCACAAGTAGACTTCAAATGAAGTTACTGTGAAAAGCCCCTAGTTGCCACATTCCGGCGCCTGTTCGGAGAGGCTGGTACGGGAATTGAACCGTGCTGCTGGCCTGCCTTGGTCTACTTTTCAAAAGCCAGCTCTTTAGCCCTGTGCTAAACCAGCCCCTATTGAAGGAAAAAGTGGAAAGCTCTCAGGATTAACTAGTGGAGATGGAACAGAGGCAGACTTACAACTCATACCCCACCCTCTGGTGATGTGGCACCCCAATGATGTCAAGCCCCAGCCCTAATGACATCAGTGCCTTCCTGAGCCGCTCACCCTCACACAGTGCCATCTAGCCTGGCCTCTGCTCTCGCCCTGGCCAGCCCAGTTGTCCAGCCCTCCTCACTCTCAGCCCTGGCCTCTGGTTGAGTCTTCCCGCTGCTCCATGAAAACCCTGCTGGCCCTCGCACCTCCCGACTGCTCACCTCTCACTCAGGTGGCCGGGCCTCTAGCCGTGGTTGGTTTCCCGCTCTCCCTCCCTGGAGGAAAAGGGTCGCCCTGCTGCTCCCCTCAACAGCCATTGGCCAGTGCCTCCTCCATGGTCCTTGCGGAAGGTCTTGAGGGTGGCACCCCGATGTAAGGTGGGCGACCTCACTTTAGCCTCAGGCTGCTGGGCCTGAATGCAGGAAAGCTGGCTACTGCTTCACTAAAGGAAAGTTCAGAAACTTCACACCAGACAATCGGGCGATCCGTCCGAACTGCTCAAGTCTCCACCACATCTGTTTGTCTGGGACAGTGTTTTGTCTCTCTAAGGGGATTCCACCAATCATAGATACATGGAAGATAGGAGCAGGGGGAGGCCTTTTCGCCCTTCGAGCCTGCTCTGCCATTTATCACGATCATGCCTGATCATCCAACTCAATAGCCTAGTCCTGCTTTCACCCCATAACCTTTGATCCCATTCACTCCAAGTGCTATATCTAGCCGCCTCTTGAATATATTCAATGTTTTAGCATCAACCACTTCCTGTGGTAACGAATTCCAAAGACTCACCGCTCTTTGTGTGAAGAAGTGTCTCCTTATCTCTGTCCGAAATGGTTTACCCTGAATCCTCAGACTGTGACCCCTGGTTCTGGACATGCCCACCATCGGGTACATCTTCCCTGCATCTACCCTGTCTAGTCCTGTTAGAATATTATAAGTCTCAATGAGATCCCCCCCCCATTCGTCTGAACTCCAGCGAGAACAATCCCAACCTAGTCAATCTCTCCTCATGTGACAGTCCCGCCATCCCTGGAGTCAGTCTGGTAAACCTTCGCTGCTCTCCCTCGAGAGCAAGAACATCCTTCCTCAGAGAAGGAGACCAAAACTGCACACAATAGTCTAGGTGTGACCTCACCAAGGCCCTGCATCCCTGCTTTTGTTTTCGAAACTTCTCGCAATGAAGGCCATTAGCCTTCTTTACCGCCTGCTGCACCTGCATGCTTACCTTCAGCGAATGGTGCACAAGGCCACCCAGGTCCCGCTGCACACTCCCCTCCCCCAATTTACAACCATTCAGGTAGTAATCTGCCTTCCTGTTTTTGCTTCCAAAGTGAATAACCTCACACTTATCCAAATTATACTGCATCTGCCATTGATTTGCCCACTCGCCCAACCTGTCCAGATCATGCAGTAGGATTTCTGTATCCTCATCACAATTCACCCTCCCACCCAACTTGGTGTCATCTGCAAACTTTGAGATGTTACATTTGTTGTCTCATTCAAATCATTAATATATATTGTGAATATCTGGGGTCCCAGCACCGATCCCTGTCGTACCCCGCTGGTTACTGCCTGCCAATTTGAAAAGGACCCATTAATCCCTACCCTTTGTCTCCTCTTTGCCAACCAGTTTTCTATCCACTTCAATACACGTCCCCAATTCCATGCGCTTTAATCTTGCACAATAATCTCTTATGCGGGACTTTGTCAAACGCCTTCTGAAAGTCCAAATATACCACTGGCTCCCCCTTGTCAACTGTACTATAATAATAATCTTTATTGTCACAAGTAGGCTTACATTAACACTGCAATGAAGTTACTGTAAAAAGCCCTTAGTCGTCACATTCCTGCACCTGTTCAGGTACACAGAGGGAGAATGAAGATTGTTCAATTTACCTACCAAGCATGTCTTTTGGGACTTGTGGGAGGAAACCGGAGCACCCGGAGGAAACCCACGCAGACACGGGGAGAACGTGCAGACTCCGCACAGACAGTGACCCAAGCCGGGAATCGAACCTGGGACCCTGGAGATGTGAAGCAACAGTGCTAACCGGCGCGGTAGCACTGTCTGTTTCATTGTAAAACCCCGCCTCTGGGATGGAGTTGTAGAGGGACTTGAGGTTGATGCTGAGGAAGGCACAATTCGGGCCGTGAATTTAATAATAATAATAATCTTTATTAGTGTCACAAGTAGGCTTACATTAACACTGCAATGAAGTTACAGTGAAAACTCCCTAGTCGCCACACTCCGGTGCCTGTTCAGGTACACTTTAGGACCTCAGGGTAGAGGGGTCTTAGGGGGCATAGGTTTAAGGTGCAAGGGGCAAGGTTTAGAGGAGATGTACGAGGAAAGTTTTTTGCACAAAGGGTATTGGGTGCCTGGAACTCGCTGCCGGAGGGGGTGGTGGAAGCAGGGATGATAGTGATGTTTAAGGGGTGTCTTGACAAATGCATGAATAATAATAATATTAATAGCTTATTGTCACAAGTAGGCTTCAATGAAGTTACTGTGAAAAGCCCCTAGTCGCCACATTCCGGCGCCTGTTCAGGGAGGCCGGTACGGGAATTGAACCCGCGCTGCTGGCATTGTTCTGCATTACAAGCCAGTTGTTTAGCCCACTGTGCTAAACCAGCTCGTGAATAGGATGGGAATAGAAGGATATGGAACCCAGAAGAGTAGAAGATTTTAGTTTAGACGGGCAGCATGGTCGGCGCAGGCTTGGAGGGCCGAAGGGCCTGTTCCTGTGCTGTATGTTTCTTTGTTCTTTGTTCTTTCTTAAAAGGTTTACCCCTTATCTTCAGACAATGACCCCTAGTTCTGGACTCCCCCACCATCGGGAACATGGTCCAATTCACCTAACAAGCACATCTTTCGGGACTTGTGGGAGGAAACCGGAGCACCTGGAGGAATCCCACGCAGACACGGGGAGAACGTGCAGGCTCCGCACAGACAGTGACCCAAGCCGGGAATCAAACCCAGGTCCCTGCCGCTGTGAAGCAACAGTGCTAACCGCTGTGCTACTGTGCCGCCCATTAAAATTAATTTAAAGTAGTGGAGGGCATCAACGGGTCATGAATGTACATGAGAGACACTGACAAGGGAAGAAAATCACAGCTGAGATGAGAAACTCCATGTGAATGATTGGACTTAATTGGGTGATTATATTGGGTGGAATTGCTTGTGGCACTTGAGAAGTTCAGGTGAAAGGATATTGATGTGAAACATTAACTATGTTTCCCCCTCTGGCAATGCTGCCAGACCTGAGTGCATTTCCAAAGAACAAAGAACAAAGAACAAAGAAATGTACAGCACAGGAACAGGCCCTTCGGCCCTCCAAGCCCGTGCCGACCATACTGCCCGACTAAACTACAATCTTCTACACTTCCTGGGTCCGTATCCCTCTATTCCCATCCTATTCATGTATTTGTCAAGATGCCCCTTAAATGTCCCTATCGTCCCTGCCTCCACTACCTCCTCCGGTAGCGAGTTCCAGGCACCCACTACCCTCTGCGTAAAAAACTTGCCTCGTACATCTACTCTAAACTTTGCCCCTCTCACCTTAAACCTATGCCCCCTAGTAATTGACCCCTCTACCCTGGGGAAAAGCCTCTGACTATCCACTCTGTCTATGCCCCTCATAATTTTGTATACCTCTATCAGGTCGCCCCTCAACCTCCTTCGTTCCAGTGAGAACAAACCGAGTTTATTCAATCGCTCCTCATAGCTTATGCCCTCCATACCAGGCAACATTCTGGTAAATCTCTTCTGCACCCTCTCTAAAGCCTCCACATCCTTCTGGTAGTGTGGCGACCAGAATTGAACACTATACTCCAAGTGTGGCCTAACTAAGGTTCTATACAGCTGCAACATGACTTGCCAATTCTTATACTCAATGCCCCGGCCAATGAAGGCAAGCATGCCGTATGCCTTCTTGACTACCTTCTCCACCTGTGTAGCCCCTTTCAGTGATCTGTGGACCTGTACTCCTAGATCTCTTTGACTTTCAATACTCTTGAGGGTTCTACCATTCACTGTATATTCCCTACCTGCATTAGCCCTTCCAAAATGCATTACCTCACATTTGTCCAGGTTAAACTCCATCTGCCATCTCTCCGCCCAAGTCTCCAGACAATCTAAATCCTGCTGTATCCTCAGACAGTCCTCATCGCTATCCGCAATTCCACCAACCTTTGTGTCGTCTGCAAACTTACTAATCAGACCAGTTACATTTTCCTCCAAATCATTTATATATACCAGCATTTCCTCTTTCCAGCAACTGGAGTAGAAACATAAAGGCCCTCTACGAATTTTACATGTCTCAAGGATATTAACTAGCATTCTCCTGTGATGCCTCACTACACACAGAAACATAGGAAATAGAAGCAAGAGGAGGCTATTGGCCCCTCGAGCCTGCTCCGCCATTCATTATGATCATGGCTGATCATCAAGTTCAAAACCCTGATCGCGCCTTCCCCCCCTTATGTCTTGGTATCTGTAGCACCATCTTCAAATCACACAATGTTTTGACCTCAACTACTTTCTGTGGTAGCGAATTCCACAGATTCACCACTCTCTGGGTGAAGACATTTCTCCTCACCTCAGTCCTAAAAGGTTTACCCCTTATCCCCAAACTTTGACCCCTAGTTCTGGACTCCCCCACCATCAGGAACATTCTTTCTGAATCTAACCTGTCTAATCCTGTTAGAATTTTATAAGTTTCCATGAGATCCCCTCTCACTCTTCTAAACTCCAATGAATATAATCATAACCGACTTAGTCTCTCCTCATATGACAGTCCCGCCATCCCAGGAATCAGTCTGGTAAACCTTCGCTGTGCTCCCTCGAGAGCAAGAACATCCTTCCTCAGATAAGGGCACCAAAACTGCCCACAATACTCCAGGTGTGGCCTCACCAATGCCCTATACAATTGCAGTAAAACATCTCTATTCCTGTACTCAACTTCTCTCGCTGTAAAGGCCAACATACCATTTGCCTTCTTTACTGCCGCTGTACCTGCACGCTTACTTTCAGCGACTGATGCACGAGGACACCACAGTCTCGCTGAATATCCAACGTTCTCAGTTTACACCCATTCATATAATAATCTGTCCATCTATTTTTTGCTACCGAAGCGGATAACCTCACATTTATCCACATTATACTGCATCTTCCCACTCACTCAGCCTGTCCAAATCCTGTTGAAGCATCTGTGCATCCTCCTCACAAAAGCTGATTTTTTCATTAAAAGCGTCTAAGAATTCTGTTGCATAACACCTGAAAGTAGGCCCGTGTGCTCATCGTAACCAAAATCTAGAAACAGTTGTAGGTCAGGTGAACTCCATGATATACTTTGGTGTTCTCTGAACCCTGGCCCATAACAAATAATCCAAAGAATTTTGGAAAATGACTTCCATTGGATCTACAATTTCTAGGGCTGTTTAGCACAGGGCTAAATCGCTGGCTTTGAAAGCAGACCAAGGCAGGCCAGCAGCACGGTTCAATTCCCGTAACAGCCTCCCTGAACAGGCGCCAGAATGTGGCGACTAGGGGCTTTTCACAGTAACTTCATTGAAGCCTACTTGTGACAATAAGCGATTTTCATTTCATTTCATAGGGCCTCTTCTTTAAAGTACTCCGGGATGAAGATTATCCGGCCCTGGAGATTTGTCCGCCTTCAATCCCATTAATTTCCCCATAACTATTTCTTTACTAATACTAATTTCCTTCAGTTCCTCACTAAAACTTGTGTTTCTCAGAATTTCCAGTACATTATTCATGTTTTCCTTTGTGAAGACAGGAGCAAAGTACAAATTTAGTTCCTCAACCATTTCTTTGTTCCCTGTTAGGAGTTCCACCGTTTCTAAAGGGGCCTACATTCGTTTTTATCAATCTTTTTCTCAATACATACCTATCAAAACTTTTACAGTCGGTTTTTATGTTTCCCGAGGACGGCACAGCGGCACAGTGGTTAGCACTGCTGCCTCACGGCGCCGAGGACCCGGGCTCAATCCCAGCCCCGGGTCACTGTCCATGTGGAGTTTGCACTTTCTCCCCGTGTCTGCGTGGGCCTCACCCCCACAACCCAAAGATGTGCAGGGTAGGCGGATTGGCTACACTAAGTTGCCCCTTAATTGGGAAAAAAATGAATTGGGTACTTTACATTTATTTTTTTAAAGTTTTTACCTTTCCCTAATGATGCACGATCAATCACTACTGAAGCGAGATTGTAGTCCAATTGAAGGCTTTAATGAACAAGTAGTTACCCCAGCAGCTCCGGGACAGAATGACTGCTGTGGGTGAAACACAGACTCTTATGCTCCGCCTGCTGGGCGGAACCAGCAGGCAGGTTCTACCACTCAAACTACAGTATAAGGTACATCCCACCTAGGTACCGCGATACCCCTAATATAGCCTACCACACCCAGTGAAGGGCGGGATTCTCCCAATGGGCGGCTATGTGCCGACGCCGTGTAAAAACGGGAATGTTTTACTCCAGCATCGGCGCCCGTTCCAGGACCTCATTCTGCGGCCCACAGGGGCTAGCACGGCGCTGGAGCCGATGCCAACTAATGCATGTGCAGTGGCCCTCTTCCCCATGCTGGCCCTGACGCCAAATGACGCAGGGCTACAGGACCCAGCGGGGAGGAAAGGAGGCTGGGGTGCTGAGAAGCCGGCCCGCCAATTGGTGGGCCCCAATCGCGGGCCAGGCCACTACGGAGGCCCCCCCCCTGGGGTCGAACCCCCCTTCCCCCTCCCCCCCACAGGCCGCCCCCGGACCCTTCAGCGCCGAGGTTCTGCCGGCTCAGTGGATGTTAGAATAGCGCCGGCAGGACTTGGCTTTTTGATGACGGCCGCTCGGCCCATCCGGGCCGGAGAGTCGCCGCATACCCCGACCGGCACCGTGCCGACCACGCTGGCGCCAATGGTGCGGAGAATTGCGACCCGGCGGGGGTCAGAGAATTCCGCCCAAAGTTTTTATGTTTCACATCTTAATCTCCTTATGTGTCATCCTTCTTAGCCTTAATCACCCCCATTTACATACCTTTTATCTTCTGTCCTCGACATCTTTGTCTATCTCCACCTATCGCTGGCCCCCTAGCCAGTCCCACCAGTCCATGCTCCCTCCCACTACAGTATAAATCTGACCCCATTTCCAAACTCTCGTTGACAAAGAGTTATCCAGACTTGAAACGTGAGTCACCCAATCTACATGCAGATTAAAGTCACCCATAATCACACATGTTAATTCACAGGCATCTCTGATTTCCTGTCCAATGCTATTCCCAATATTACCACTGCAATTTGATGGTGTGTACACCACCCTTATCAATGTTTTTTGCCCCTTGATGTTTCTTAACTCCACCCAGGCAGATTCCACATCATCTGTCCTAATATCTTTCCTCAATATCATCTTTAATCCACAAAGCAACTCCACCACCTTTTCCTTTCTGTCTGTCATTCCTAAAAACTGAATAGCCTCAATGTTTAGTTTCCATCCTTGGTCACCGTGGAGCCATGTCTCCGTAATCCCAACTATATCAAAGCCCTTTACATCTATCTGCAAATAATTCATTATTTTCCTTGAGTTACGATATGCAGCACTTGACTTCCCCATGAAGGGGAGCCAATAATCTCCAATTCTTTTTCAAAAAAAATAAGTTTAGCATACCCAATTCATATTTCCAATTAAGGGGCAATTTAGCGCGGCCAATCCACCTACCAGGAACATTTTTAGGTAGTGGGGGTGAAACCCACGCCAACACGGGGAGAATGTGCAAACTCCACACGGACAGTGACCCAGAGCCGGGATCAAACCTGGGACCTCGGCGCCGTGAGGCCGCAGTGCTAACCCACTGCGTCAGCGTGCTGACCCTCTCCAAATCTGGTTTAGGGGTTGGTTTAGCTCACTGGGCTAAACTGCTGGCTTTTAAAGCAGACCAAGGCAGGCCAGCAGCACGGTTCAATTCCTGTACCAGCCTCCCCGAACAGGTGCCGGAATGTGGCGACTAGCGGCTTTTCACAGTAACTTCATTGAAGCCTACTCGTGACAATAAGCGATTTTCATTTTTCTATCCACGTTGAGTGAAATGAAATATCTCCTTTAATCTGGAAAGAGCAAATCAGCTGAAGTTCACCAACGAAAGAGTGAGGTGTTGGGGATGGAGTGGGTGGGGAGTTGCTGTAATACCAATTTGGATTCTGTGAGCTGCTTGTTCAGGGTTATAGAGTTGTCAAGTAAGGTTGGGTTCATTGGAAGTTACATCACCTTACACAACCCCACCAGGCTAATAAGCAACTATTCAAAAGAATTACATTTAAAAAAAATAACTTTAGAGTACGCAATTCATTTTTTCCAATTAAGGGGCAATTTAGTGTGGCCAATCCACCTACCCTGCACATCTTTGGGTTGTGGGGGCGAAACCCACGCAAACACGGGGAGAATGTGCAAACTCCACACGGACAGGGACCCAGAGCCGGGATCGAACCTGGGACCTCGGCACCGTAAGAATTACATTTTTAACTGCAACACCCCACCCCCTGGCCCCTCCTCCCACCCACCCTATGATCTTTCCGCTGTTTATTCCAGAAGACTTCAGGAGGGTTAGAAATTGTGTTGCAGCAAGGGTTGGTGATGACTTTTATTTAATTTTGAATATTAAATCTCCCCCTCCCGGTTTTTGAGTTTTGTGTTTTGTCTGTGGGCTTTTTCCGTGTCGGGTGTAGAGCTATAACCAGAGCTGTGATGTGGTGACCTGCTTTCATTGGACTCATGACATTTTCCAAGATCAGTGCGTTGGGCATACGCAGTAAAAGATTAAAAGAGATATTGCAGTCTGTGACCTTCTTCAAGTAGATTTCTTCCCTGCCGACTCCATCTGAAGACGTCTGTGTAAACTCTGCTTGAATGTTCATGCTTTTGCTGGGCTAAACAGCTGGCTTATAATGCAGAACAAAGCTACCACTAAAAAAACTATAAAGAAATGTAAGATAGATTATGAGAGTAAACTTGCTCAGATTATAAAAACAGATAGTAAAAGTTTCTACAAATATATAAAACAAAAAAGAGTAGCTAAGGTAAATATTGGTCCTTTAGAGGATGAGAAGGGAGATTTAATAATGGGAGATGAGGAAATGGCTGAGGAACTGAACAGGTGTTTTGGGTCGATCTTCACAGTGGAAGACACAAATAACATGCCAGTGACTGATAGAAATAAGGCTATGACAGGTGAGGACCTTGAGAGGATTGTTATCACTAAGGAGGTAGTGATCGGCAAGCTAATGGGGCTAAAGGTAGACAAGTCTCCTGGCCCTGATGGAATGCATCCCAGAGTGCTAAAAGAGATGGCTAGGGAAATTGCAAATGCACTAGTGATAATTTACCAAAATTCACTAGACTCTGGGGTGGTCCCGGCGGATTGGAAATTAGCAAATGCGACACCACTGTTTAAAAAAGGAGGTAGGCAGAAAGCGGGTAATTATAGGCAAGTGAGTTTAACTTTGGTAGTAGGGAAGATGCTGGAATCTATCATCAAGGAAGAAATAGCGAGGCATCTGGATGGAAATTGTCCCATTGGGCAGACGCAGCATGGGTTCATAAAGGGCAGGTCGTGCCTAACTAATTTAATGGAATTTATTGAGGACATTACCAGTGCGATAGATAAGGGGGAGCCAATGGATGTGGTATATCTGGATTTCCAGAAAGCCTTTGACAAGGTGCCACACAGAAGGTTGCTGCATAAGATAAAGATGCATGGCATTAAGGGTAAAGTAGTAGCATGGATAAAGGATTGGTTAATTAATAGAAAGCAAAGAGTGGGGATTAATGGGTGTTTCTCTGGTTGGCTAGTGGTCTCCCTCAGGGATCAGTTTTGGGCCCACAACTGTTCACAATTTACATAGATGATTTGGAGTTGGGGACCAAGGGCAATGTGTCCAAGTTTGCAGATGACACTAAGATGAGTGGTAAAGCAAAAAGTGCAGAGGATACTGGAAGTCTGCAGAGGGATTTGGATAGGTTAAGTGAATGGGCTAGGGTCTGGCAGATGGAATACAATGTTGACAAATGTGAGGTTATCCATTTTGGTAGGAATAACAGCAAAAGGGATTATTATTTAAATGCTAAAATATTAAAACATGCTGCTGTGCATAGAGACCTGGGTGTGCTAGTGCATGAGTCGCAAAAAGTTGGTTTACAGGTGCAACAGGTGATTAAGAAGGCAAATGGAATTTTGCCCTTCATTGCTAGAGGGATGGAGTTTAAGACTAGGGAGGTTATGCTGCAGTTGTATAAGATGTTAGTGAGGCCATACCTGGAGTATTGTGTTCAGTTTTGGTCTCCTTACTTGTGAAAGGACGTACTGGCGCTGGAGTGTGTGCAGAGGAGATTCATCCCAGAGCTGAAGGGGTTGGATTACGAGGAGAGGTTGAGTAGACTGGGACTGTACTCATTGGAATTTAGAAGGATGAGGGGGGATCTTATAGAAACATATAAAATTATGAAGGGAATAGATAGGATAGATGCGGGCAGGTTGTTTCCACTGGCAGGTGAAAGCAGAACTAGGAGGCATAGCCTCAAAATAAGGGGAAGTAGATTTAGGACTGCGCTTAGGAGGAACTTCTTCACCCAAAGGGTTGTGAATCTATGGAATTCCTTGCCCAGTAAAGCAGTTGAGGCTCTTTCATTAAATGTTTTTAAGATAAAGATAGATAGTTTTTGAAGAATGAAGGGATTAAGGGTTATGGTGTTCGGGCCGGAAAGTGGAGCTGAGTCCACAAAAGATCAGCCATGATCTCATTGAATGGCGGAGCAGGCTCGAGGGGCCAGATGGCCGACTCCTGCTCCTAGTTCAATTCCCGTACCGGCCTCCCCGAACAGGCGCCGGAATGTGGCGACTAGGGGCTTTTCACAGTAACTTCATTGAAGCCTACTTGTGACAATAAGCGATTATTATTATTATTATTATTATTATTATTACTATTCATTCCTCCTTCCTCTCCTGTACAGTTTAAGGATCCAAACTCTGGACCTGGGAGATTTTGTGGAGGATGCCGTGGTTTATCGTTGCTTTGGCAGAATCCGTGCTCAGTGGGTAGCCTGGGATCACGGGATCGCTACCTGATGAAAATGAGGGGCAGGAAAAGGCCAGCTCCTTAATCAAGCTTGCCCCAAACTCATGATGGCTGGAGCATCACTTCCCAGCTACTTAACTGTGTCTTGAATAACCCAAATCCTTCCACCATTGAAGCCCATCCTTCCCCACCACAGAATCCAATTGTAGGGTGGGGTGGTGGGGAGGGTATGCCTAGGTTTGGGTGCTCTCTCAGAGGGCCGGTGCAAACTCGATGGGCCGAATGGCCCCCTCCTGCACTGTAGAGATTCTATGATAAATTTCCATTCATACCATTTTGAACCTACATCTCTAGTCCAGTTTACATTCTCGAATCATAGAATAGTTACAGCACTGGAGATGCCATTCAGCCCATCACCTTTGTGTTGGTTCAATGCAAGAACAATTATGCCGGCCCCACTCCGTGGCCCTTTCCCTATAGCCCTGCATTTTTACCCCGAGGCTTACTTACCTAGCTCTTTTTTGATGCCACAACTGGGGCGAAATTCTCCGTTATCGGCGGAAAGTCCGCCGATCGGCTCCAAAAACGGCGCAAATCCCACTTGCGTCACGTCATAAAAATGGGACGATAGTCTCCGGCCCGAAATGGGCTAGCAGCGACGTAACGGGATCCGCGCTTGCGCAGTGGTTCACGCCGTGCAGCGTCATACGCGCTGCACGGCGTGACGGCTCATAAGGCCGCGCAGCTCCCCCCCACCCGACCGCAACACCCGACCGCAACACCCGACTGGATGGCTGGCCGTCGCTCAGCCCCGAGGTTCGAGTCACGCGATGTGGAGGCGCTCCTGGATGCGGTGGAGCAGAGGAGGGACGCCCTGTATCCCGGGCACGGCCGCAGAGTTGCCTCACGCCACAGCCGGCGTCTGTGGAGGGAAGTGGCAGAGGCCGTCACCGCTGTGGCCCTAACACCACGGACAGGCACCCAGTGCCACAAGAAGGTGAACGACCTCGTCAGAGCAGGCAGGGTGAGCCTCCCCCATATCCCCCCTCCCCATATCCCCCCTCCCCATATCCCCCCTCCCCCATATCCCCCCTCCCCCATATCCCCCCTCCCCCATATCCCCCCTCCCCCATATCCCCCCTCCCCCATATCCCCCCTCCCCCATATCCCCCCCTCCCCCATATCCCCCCTCCCCCATATCCCCCCTCCCCCATATCCCCCCTCCCCCATATCCCCCCTCCCCCATATCCCCCCTCCCCCATATCCCCCCTCCCCCATATCCCCCCTCCCCCATACCTCCTCTCCCCCATATCCCCCCTCCCCCATATCCCCCCTCCCCCATATCCCCCCTCCCCCATATCCCCCTCCCCCATATCCCCCCTCCCCCATATCCCCCTCCCCCATATCCCCCCTCCCCCATATCCCCCCTCCCCATATCCCCCCTCCCCCATATCCCCCTTCCCCCATATCCCCCCTCCCCCATATCCCCCCTCCCCCATATCCCCCCTCCCCCATATCCCCCTCCCCCATATCCCCCATATCCCCCCTCCCCCATATCCCCCCTCCCCCATATCCCCAAGTGAATCCAGCCCTAACCTTAACCTCTGCAATGCACGCGCAACCGATGGCGTGCATTCATATACCTGCCTAACACTGTTGCCTTTTACCCCTGCCACCACCCCCCCCCCCCACCACAGGAGAAGCGCGCACACAACAATAGGGAGCATGTGAGGACTGGAGGAGGGCCCGCTGATGAGAGGCCACTGACCGTACACGAGGAAAGGGCCCTGGAACTGGCTGGCGGACCTGAGGACCGGGAGGTTGCTGATGCAGAGGTCGGGGGCCCACCAGCAAGTGAGCCACCGACAGCCCGTCCCCATATCCCCCCTCCCCTATATCCCCCTCCCCCGTATCACCTGATCACTGCCTGATGTCTAACCATGCATGCTTCATTGTGTATCGCAGGACCAAACGTCCAGGCACCCATCCCCGCAGAAGCACACCGCCCGCAGGATGCCCCTCGGAGACCACGGGAGACGGAGAGACCCAGACCCTCCAGCATGCGACGCCCGCAGGATGCCCCTCACACACCACGGGAGACGGAGAGACCCAGACCCTCCAGCATGCGACGCCCGCAGGATGCCCCTCGGAGACCACGGGAGACGGAGAGACCCGGACCCTCCAGCATGCGATGCCCTCAGGATGCCCCTCGCACACCACGGGAGACGGAGAGACCCGGACCCTCCAGCATGCGACGCCCGCAGGATGCCCCTCGCACACCACGGGAGACGGAGAGACCCGGACCCTCCAGCATGCGACGCCCGCAGGATGCCCCTCGCACACCACGGGAGACGGAGAGACCTGGAGCAACAGGGAGACGACACCCCCGTCACGTGCAGGAGCGACCACCCAGCGATGAGGGGGGCAGCCACAGGCCCCCGTCACATCCGAGCCAGGACACCACTACCCAGGACACCACTACCCAGGACACCACTACCCAGGACACCACTACCCAGGACATCACTACCCAGGACACCCCTACCCGGGACAGCACTACCCAGGACACCCCTACCCGGGACAGCACTACCCAGGACACCCCTACCCGGGAAGACGAAATACCGGACAGTGACTCAGAGTGGATGGGTGGAGACGAACCCCCACCCCAAAGTGCCATGGAGTCAGAGTGGGACGAAGAGCACGACACAACGCCACTGCTGTCACCAACACCCTCCACCATCGCAGAAACACTCACCACGGTTGGGCACTTTAGTGATGAGGCGTCTGGTACACTCACTGGTGCGCACAACACAGCCGTCCCGGTACAGCAGGTGGAGGTAGGAGCAGCAGAGGGACCCGGCGGTCGGAGGGCAGCCCAGGCCAAGCGAACATCTGCCGCCCAGATGGATCCCGGGTTCCTGCAGTTACCACACCCACACATAGATCCGATGCAACCACCGACCCGGAGACGAGCGAAGAGGGTGACGGGCGGCTTGCGGCGGCTGCGGTCGCAGGTGGAGGAGTCCACCCGCGTCCAGGAGCTGGGAGTGGTCCCGGTCATGCGTGCCACCCAGGCTGACACCGCACGGGTGGCGTCCGCGGTGGAGGCAATGGTTGCGACGGTGTCAGACATGGGGAACGGTTTGCGAGGCCTGGGGCTTTCCGTGCAGGCGGCGTCTGTGGCCCAGGAAATGGCTGCCCTCTCACAGGAGGCTATGAGCCAGTGCCAGCGCCAGATGGCAGAGGCGTTCAACGCCATAGCCCAGTCTCTGCAGGCCATGGCCCAGTCTCTGCAGGCCATGGCCCAGTCTCAGCAGGCCATCGCTGAGGGCATCGGCGCCAGTGGCCATGTGCGAGCCGGCGTCGCACTGTCACAGACAGGGTTGGCCAACACCCTGGGCTCCATGGCTGCAAACCTGCAGACCCCTGTCGATACCAGCACGGGCCTCCAGGACTGGCAGCGCCAGATGTCGGGGGGGGCGTCGGATGGCCAGTCCGTTCGCATCCCCCACCCATGTAGAGGCCTGGGGGCCATCGGGCACCCCGAGGGAGGAGGAGGTGGTGTGGTCCGTCCCGGCTCCCTCTGTAGGGGAGGTCCCGGTACACCGCGACACGTCGGACTCCCCCCTTCCGTCCCAGGTGCATCGGGTGGGCAACGGGCAGGACAGGCTGGCAGCTCGCCATCCCAGTCGCCCGGGCCGCAGCCTGGCCCATCTAGGCCAGGACGCCCCAGGAAACGGCCGCCAAAGGGATCCAGTGTCAGAGGGCAGGAATCACAGGAGTCCACCTCCAGTTCTGCTGTACCGTCTGGGGAACCACGTAGACGTAGTCAAAGGGCCCGTAAGGCCAAACAATTAGACACTGAGTAAGTTGGCACGGGTGCAGGGCACAGATGAGTTTTAGGGGCTAGGGCACGTGCATGAACTCCTTTGGTTATTAAAGTCAATGTTACACCTACCGAAGCTGCCTTTGTGCTCTGTCCAAAGTGTGCGGGCGTGTCATGTACGTTGAGCGCAAGTGTGTGTGTGAGGGGTGGTCTTATCTCAGCCCCAGGTGAGTCTGCCCCCTTCCCCCTGGGCCGCCATCAACATCCCCCGGGCAGAGGACGGGACCGTGCGCTGCAGTGTCACAGCCGCATGCAGGGATGGTCCGGGTGGATGGTGGTACTGTGGCCATGGGTCAGACATAGTCCAACGATGTAGAGCCAGGAGCTCATCGCAGGGCGGGTTGTCATCATCCTCCATGGCCTGCGATAGACACGCGTCCACCCGCAACTGTGTGAGCCCGGCCCGTTGTGCCGCAGGTGGATCGGCAATGGGGGGGGGGGGGGGGGGTGGTGTGCATGCGGGTGGGGTGGGTGGGGTTGGGGAGGGGGGTGAGGGTGCTGGGTGGGTGGATGGGGTGGGGGGTGTGGGTGGTCGGCTGTTGCCATGGTGTGCGGTCTGTGACCATACTACCCGATTCCCACGCCCATCTAGTCAGTGAAGCGGGCGGCTATCAGTCTGTCCCGTGCCCGCTGTGCCAGCCGGTAACGGTGGACAGCCACCCGCCTGTGTCTACTCCGTCTGCCCTGACCATTGCCCCCATCCCCCTCATCTGGGGAGGACTGGGCCTCTTCCTGCTGCTCCTCCACTCCGCCCTCCTCTGCCTGCGGCACATCGCCCCTCTGCTGGGCTATGTTGTGCAGGACGCAGCACACCACAATGATGCGGCCGACCCTATCTGACCGATACTGGAGGGCGCCCCCAGAGAGGTCCAGGCACCTGAAACGCATCTTCAGCACGCCAAAGCACCTCTCGATCACTCCCCTTGTCGCTACATGGGCATCATTGTAGTGGTTCTCCGCCTCATTGCGCGGCCTCCGTATAGGCGTCATCAGCCACGATCGCAATGGGTAGCCCCTGTCGCCCAGCAACCAGCCCCTCAGCCGGGGATGGCGTCCCTCGTACATGCCGGGGATGGATGACCGCGACAACACGAATGAGTCGTGTACACTGCCTGGGTGACGGGCGCAGACGTGCAGGATCATCATGCGGTGGTCGCAGACCACCTGTACGTTCATCGAATAGGTCCCCTTCCTATTAGTGAACACGGCCCTGTTATCTGCAGGTGGCCGCACGGCGACATGCATCCCATCGATCGCGCCCTGGACCATGGGGAACCCGGCCACGGCAGAGAAGCCCACGGCCCGGGCATCTTGGCTGGCCCCGTCCACGGGGAAGCGGATGTAGCGGTGCGCCATGGCATAAAGGGCATCTGTCACTGCCCGGATGCACCGGTGCACCGATGTCTGCGATATGCCGGACAGGTCCCCACTCGGTGCCTGGAATGACCCCGTTGCATAAAAGTTCAGGGCCACCGTAACCTTGACGGACACGGGGAGAGGGTGTCCCCCGCCAGTGCCACGCGGTGACAGGTGTGCCAGCAGGTGGCAGATGTGTGCCACGGTTTCCCGGCTCATCCGGAGTCTCCTCCTGCATTCCCGGTCCGTGAGGTCCTGGTATGACTGCCGGGGCCGGTACACACGGGGCGCCCTCGGGTGCCTCTGTTGCCGTGGGGCCGCGACGTCCTCCTCCCCCTCCTCGTCCTGTCGGTCAGGTGTCCCTCCAGCCTGGGCGGCTGCCGCCTGCCCCTCTGTGGCAGCCTGCGCCGCCTCTCTGGCACGCTCCTCCTCCTCCTCCTCCTCCTCATCCAGGGCAACATAGACATGAGCGGCTGCCACCACGGCGGCCAACATCGCTGGATGATCTGAAAACATGACGGCCTGGTGGGGGGGAGGGGAACGACGACATGTCATCATTGCCCATATCCCCTCCTCCCCCCAGCCAGGTGGCATGGACCGCATGGGTACAACTGTTGGAGGCTGGCACCTGGCCAGGTGGACCAACTCATTTGCCCTCCCATCACCCTCCTCGGCACGGACCCCCTCCCCAACCTCCACCCCAGCACGGACCCCCCCCAACCCCCAACCTCCACCCCAGCACGGACCCCCTCCCCAACCTCCACCCCAGCACGGACCCCCCCCAACCCCCAACCTCCACCCCAGCACGGACCCCCTCCCCAACGTCCACCCCAGCACGGACCACCCCCAACCTCCACCCCAGCACGGACCCCCCCCAACCCCCAACCTCCACCCCGGCACGGACCCCCTCCCCAACCTCCACCCCAGCACGGACCCCCCCCAACCCCCAACCTCCACCCCGGCACGGACCCCCCCCAACCCCCAACCTCCACCCCGGCACGGACCCCCCCCAACCTCCACCCCAGCACGGACCCCCTCCCGGCACTCCCCCGGAGCCCAGCCTACTCTAACCACGCCCCCCTCCCCCCCCCCCCGCCGCACACACACACACACAAGCCGAGACACACCTCTCCTCACGCAATCAGTCTGCGGCCACGCCATTTCCTGCCCAGAGCCAACCCCCCAGGCCGTCACTCACCTCCTCGCTGGTCGGCGTGAGCCTGGAGCACCGGGTCACGCCGATGAAAAGGAGGTTTGATTCACGTCGACGTGAACGGTCATCACGTCGACGGGACTTCGGCCCATCCGGGAGGGAGAATATCGGCAGGCCGAAAATCGGCTGCCTTGCGCAGACCCGTGACATTCTCCGCGGCAGCGCAGCCATTAACGCCCCGCCGACTTTACTCCCTTCGGTGACTTCGGCGGGAGCGGGGGCAGGATTCACGGCGGCCAACGGCCATTCTCCGACCCTCTGGGGGGTCGGAGAATGACGCCCCTGAATCTTCATCCATTAAAACTTCCCGCAGTGCACTCCGGATCATCACCACTTGCTGTATAAAAGCACCTTTCCTCATATTGCCTTTGATTCTTTTGCCATTCTCCTGAAGTCCTCGACTCTTCCTCCAACAAGAACAGCTTCTCCCTATCTGGGCGCAGGTGGCAGAGACGGTCAGCGCTGTGGGCAACGTCGTCCAGACTGGAATGCAGTGCACAAACTCCACAACCTCCTCTTCCATGCCCCTGGCACTAACTGCCTCCCCCCCACACACACACCCTCCACCCGGCCCCTCCACCCCGGGGGATGTTCGAACCCCCACCCTGACCCACATGCCAGCACCCATGCCAGCCGCCATGGCCGGATGCCTTGGCCACTAAGGCCACCATCTACCCAACCCCTGGGCTGCATGAGTCGGACCGTCTAACGCTGTCGAAGTTTGTGTATTTGCCCCCCACCCCCCTCCACAACCGCCGGGAGAGGGAGAAGACCAGAGGGGGGCCACCAGACCTGTGGCCCCTCACCTTGCCCGAGCAGAGGGCACTGGACGTGGTCGGCGGCCCGAAGGAATGGGAGGTCCCCGAGGCGGAGTTTTGAGGCGGGCGAGCACGAGAAGCCTTGTTCAGTTGCGGACCCCCATGACACATGTGTGGACGCCCTCCCCACACACACCCTCACCCCACACCCCCTCACCCCTCACACCCAACACCCCTCCTCAACCCTGCCCGCCCCCCCAGCCCGCTGTCTAATCATACATGTCGTGAGACCTGCCAGAAGTTAATAAACGTCTAACAAATGCTGCATTAAGCGATTGAAGTGAACTTTGTTGGTGTTATCGGTCTTGACCTTCAGAAGACATCTGACAAGCTCTTGTACAAAAGACACACAACAAAGGTGAAGGTTTATGAATCATTGATGAAATGGCAAATTGGATCGATAATTGCTTTGACAATACGCAGCAGAGAACGGTCGTTACACGGTTTGTTTAAGCTGAGCTACAATGACTGATAGGATCTCCCAGGAATCAGTTGCATGACCTTTTTGCTGTCTATAATATTTATTAATGAGTTAGGATGTCAGCGGAGGATGTGTAAATATGTGTGGGAATTACGATATAGCAAGGAGTGGGATTTAATTCAAAGGGCTTCACATAATTGAATGGTGTTTGGTATTCAGCGTGGATTAATGAAAGTGCACAAACCAAACAGCAAATATCAGTCCCAATGAGGTGTGTAACAATAAAGGCACCAGAGAACGTACAGTGCAGAAGGAGGCCATTCGGCCCATCGAGTCTGCACTGACCCACATTAAACCGTCACTTCCACTCTATCCCCGTAACCCAATAACCCCTCCTAACCTTTTTGGACACTAAAGGGCAACTTAGCATGGCCAATCCACCTAACCTGCACGTCTTTGGACTGTGGGAGGAAACCAGAGCACCCGGAGGAAACCCATGCAGACACGGGGAGAACGTGCAGACTCCACACAGACAGTGACTTAGCCGGGAATCGAACCTGGGAACCTGGCGCTGTGAAGCCACAGTGCTTATGCACTTGTGCTACCCTGCGGCCCTGAGGAAAAGGCAGGAAGAGTTGGAGCATTGTGAAACATTCCTTGTCATTGCTCCAGATCATTGAGTTATGAAGAGAAATTAAAGAGTCTGATCACCTCCCATTGATATTCAGACACATTGGAATTTTCCTGCAATAGTACTGTAGATTTGTGCTCCAGAACTTGCCGTGCCCCTAGCCAAGCTGTTCCAGTACAGCTACAACACTGGCATCTACCCGGCAATGTGGAAAATTGCCCAGGTGTGTCCTGTACACAAGAAACAGGACAAATCCAACCCAGCCAATTACCACCCTATCAGTCTACTCTCCATCAGCAAGGTGATGGAAGGGTCATCAACAGTGCTATCAATAGTGGCCATTACTGAAACATGGTTAAAAGATGGTCACGACTGGGAGTTAAATATCCAAGGGTATCAGACTATACGAAAGGATAGACTGGACGGTAAGGGCGGTGGTGTAGCTTTGTTGTTTAAGGATGGCATCCGGGCAATAGTAAGGGATGATATTGGTGCTATGGAGGACAAGGTTGAATCAATTTGGGTGGAAATCAGGAATAGTAAGGCGAAAAGGTCACTGATAGGAGTAGTCTATAGGCCACCAAATAGTAACAGGATGGTAGGGCAGGCAATAAGCAAAGAAATAACGGATGCATGTAGAAATGGTACAGCGGTTATCATGGGAGATTTTAATCTGCATATCGATTGGTTTAACCAGGTTGGTAAAGGCAGCCTTGAGGAGGAGTTTATAGAATGTGCCCAGGATAATTTCCTGGAACAGTATGTAATGGAACCTACAAGGGAACAAGCGGTCCTAGATCTGGTCCTGTGTAATGAGGCAGGATTGATTAATGATCTCATAGTTCGGGATCCTCTTGGAAGGAGCGACCACAATATGGTGGAATTTAAAATACAGTTGGAGGATGACAAGGTAAAATCAAACACTAGTGTTTTGTGCTTAAACAAAGGCGATTACAATGGGATGAGAGAAGAACTAGCTAAGGTAGACTGGGAGCAAAGACTTCATGGTGAAGCAGTTGAGGAACAGTGGAGAACCTTCCGAGCGATCTTGCACAGTGTTCAGAAAAGGTTCATACCGACAAAAAAGAAAGACGGTAGA
Organism: Scyliorhinus torazame; assembly: GCF_047496885.1. NCBI lineage: Eukaryota > Metazoa > Chordata > Chondrichthyes > Carcharhiniformes > Scyliorhinidae > Scyliorhinus > Scyliorhinus torazame. The sequence goes on from NC_092718.1 coordinate 11,204,730, forward strand.
AAGGGGAAAAATCGACCGTTGATATCTAAGGAGGTGAGGGAGAGTATCAAATTGAAGGAAAAACATACAAAGTGGCAAAATTAGTGGGAGACTAGAGGACTGGGAAGTCTTTAGGGGACAACAGAAAGCTACTAAAAAAGCCATAAAGAAGAGTAAGGTAGACTATGAAAGTAAACTGGCTCAGAACATAAAAGCAGATAGTAAAAGCTTCTACAAATATATGAGACAAAAAAAGAGTGGCTAAGGTAAATATTGGTCCTTTGGAAGATGAGAAGGGAGATTTAATAATAGGAGACGGGGAAATGGCTGAGGAGCTGAACAGGTTTTTTGGGTCAGTCTTCACAGTGGAGGACACAAATAACATGCCAGTGACTGATGGAAATAAGGATATGATAGGTGAGGACCTTGAGATGATTGTAATCACTAAGGAGGCAGTATTGGGCAAGCTAATGGGGCTAAAGGTAGACACGTCTCCTGGCCCTGATGGGATGCATCCCAGAGTGTTAAAAGAGATGGCTAGGGAAATTGTAAACGCACTAGAGATAATTTATCAAAATTCATTAGACTCTGGGGTGGTCCCAGAGGATTGGAAAGTAGCAAACGTGACACCACTGTTTAAAAAAGGAGGTCGGCAGAAAGCGAGTAATTATAGGCCGGTAAGCTTAACTTCGGTTGTAGGGAAAATGCTGGAATCTATCATTAATGAGGAAATAGCGGGGCACCTGGAGGGAAATTGTCCCATTGGGCAGACGCAGCATGGGTTCACAAAGGGTAGGTCGTGTCTGACTAATTTGGTAGAATTTTTTGAGGACGTTACCAGTGCAGTAGATAACGGGGAGCCAATGGATGTGGTATATCTGGATTTCCAGAAAGCTTTTGAAAAGGTGCCACACAAAAGGTTGCTGCATAAACTAAAGATGCATGGCATTGAGGGTAAACTGGTAGCATGGGTAGAGAATTGGTTAACTAACAGAAAGCAGAGAGTGGGGATAAATGGGTGTTTCTCTGGTTGGCAACCTGTAACTAGTGGGGTCCCTCAAGGATCAGTGTTGGGCCCGCAGTTGTTAACAATTTACATCGACGATTTGGAGTTGGGGACCAAGTGCAATGTGTCAAAGTTTGCAGACGACACTAAGATGAGTGGTAAAGCAAAAAGGGCAGAGGATACCGGAAGTCTGCAGAAGGATTTGGATAGGTTAGGTGAATGGGCTAGGGTCTGGCAGATGGAATTCAATGTTGCCAAGTGTGAGGCTATCCATTTTGGGAGGAATAACAGCAGAATGGATTATTATTTAAACGGTAAGATGTTAAAACATGCTGCTGTGCAGAGGGACCTGGGTGTGCTGGTGCACGAGTCGCAAAAAGTTGGTGTGCAGGTGCAACAGGTGATTAAGAAGGCTAATCGAGTTTTGTCTTTCATTGCTAGAGGGATGGAGTTCAAGACTAGTGAGGTTATGCTGCAATTGTATGGGGTGTTGGTGAGGCCGCATCTGGAGTATTGTGTTCAGTTTTGGTCTCCTTACCTGAGAAAGGACATATTGGCACTGGAGGGAGTGCAGAGGAGATTCACTAGGTTGATCCCAGAGTTGAGGGGATTAGATTATGACGAGAGGTTGAGTAGACTGGGACTGTACTCATTGGAGTTTAGAAGGATGCGGGGGGATCTTATTGAGACATATAAAATCATGAAGGGAATAGATAGGATAGATGCGGGCAGGTTGTTTCCACTGGTCGGGGAAAGCAGAACTAGGGGGCATAGCCTCAAAATAAGGGGAGGTAGATTTAGGACGGAGTGTAGGAGGAACTTCTTCACCCAAAGGGTTGTGAATCTCTGGAATTCCTTGCCCAGTGAAGCAGTTGAGGCTCCTTCTTTAAACGTTTTTAAGAAAAAGATAGATGCCTTTCTAAAGAATAAAGGGATTTGGGGATATGGTGTTCGGGCCGGAAAGTGGAGCTGAGACCACAAAGATCAGCCATGATCTCATTAAATGGCGGAGCAGGCTCGAGGGGCCAGATGGCCTACTCCTGTTCCTAGTTCTTATGTTCTTATCAAGTGGTTTTTACTCAGCAATAACCTGCTGACGGACGCTCAGTTTGAGTTCCGCCAGGGTCACTCAGCTCCTGACCTCATTACAGCCTTAGTTCAAACATGGACAAAAGTGCCTGTCGCCATTTAAAATGGCTAACTCCCGATTTAAAATGGCGAACGGCAAAGGCTGATGGGAACGTCAGCCAACAAGACAAAAACCAGCAGCTGCAGGTTGACTGTGTATTTACCTCTGGAAAGGCCAGACAAAATCGATACCAGCAACCATCAGAATAACAAAACACCTGCCACCTGCATACTAATGAGCAATCCCCGGGAACAATGAGCAGCATTTAGACACACAAAGCAAAACCAGACTCTTCGGCGCCAGCAGGAGCCAACACAAAGGGAGGTGAACGAGCACCTCAAGACCGCCCATTGATCGGGGAACCGCTCAAGCATTGGAGAAAATCGAACCAAGTGATTGGGACAAAGTCCAATCACTTGGAACCAGGTACAGGGTCCGCCCCGAAAGGCAGGAAGCCCCTGGGGACTATAAGAATTGAGCCCCAAGTTCAAGGCGGTCTCTCTTCCAGCTCTCTTCCAGCTCTCGTCACTCTTCAGCAGCCGATCGAGCCTGTAAGTTTTACTTCAACGCTCGCTACGAGATAGGCGCTCCTAGCTACCAATCTGTACCAACTTCGAATCCCGCAGGCTCACAACCCGACCGTAAGGCCATTTGTTTCCCTGACCTGGTGGGCCAGGTCCAAGTTAAGTATAGGCCTGTTAGTTGTAGAAGTAGCTTAGACGTAGAATTTGTGCATGAGTAGTGATTACTGTGTATAATAAATGTGCTTTGATTTAAATCTTACTAAGCGGTGTATTGGATTATTGATCATTACTCGGACTTGAACCACGTGGCGGTATCATAAGGATACCTGGCGACTCAAGAGCAAAGGTGATAGAACAGAGCAATTAAACTAAGGCAAAGTTAGCAACATGCCGAATGCCAGAGACAAAGCAACCTACCTTATTGGCACCCGATCCACCACCATGAATTTTCACTCCTTCCAGCACTGTTGCACAGTGACAGCAGTATTACAGTGGCAGCAGTCTTACAGTGGCAGCTGTGTTACAGTGGCAGCAATATTACAGTGGCAGCAGTATTACAGTGGCAGCAGTATTACAGTGGCAGCAGTATTACAGTGGCTGCAGTATTACAGTGGCTGCAGTGTTACAGAGGCAGCAGTATTACAGTGGCAGCAGTGTTACAGTGGCAGCAGTATTACAGTGGCAGCAGTATTACAGTGGCAGCAGTATTTCAGTGGCTGCAGTATTACAGTGGCTGCAGTATTACAGTGGTAGCAATATTACAGTGGCAGCAGTGTTACAGTGGTAGCAGTGTTACTGGAGCTGCAGTGTTACAGTGGCTGCAGTATCACAGTGGCAGCAGTATTACAGTGGCCGCAGTATTACAGTGGCTGCAGTATTACAGTGGCAGCAGTATTACAGTGGCTGCAGTATTACAGTGACAGCAGTGATACAGTGGCTGCAGTATTACAGTGGCTGCAGTATTACAGTGACAGCAGTGATACAGTGGCTGCAGTATTACAGTGGCAGCAGTATTACAGTGGAAGCAGTGTTACTGTACCTGCAGTGTTATAGTGGCTGCAGTATTACACTGGGAGCAGTATTACATTGGCAGCAGTATTACAGTGGAAGAAGTGTTACTGTACCTGCAGTGTTACAGTGGCTGCAGTATTACACTGGGAGCAGTATTACATTGGCAGCAGTATTACAGTGGCAGCAGTATTACAGTGGCAGCAGCATTACAGTGGTTGCAATATTACAACGGCAGCAGTGTTACAGTGGCTGCACTATTACAGTGGCAGCAGTATTACAGTGGCAGCAGCATTACAGTGGTTGCAATATTACAACGGCAGCAGTGTTACAGTGGCTGCACTATTACAGTGGCAGCAGAGTTACAGTGGTAGCAATATTACAGTGGCAGCAGTATTACAGTAGCAGCAGTATTACACTAGTGGCAGCATTACAGTGGTTGCAATATTACAGCGGCAGCAGTGTTACAGTGGCTGCACTATTACAGAGGCAGCAGAGTTACAGTGGTAGCAGTGTTACAGTGGCAGCAGTGTTACAGTGGCTCGAGTGTTACAGTGGCTCGAGTGTTACAGTGGCAGCAGTGTTACAAAGGCAGCAGTGTTACAGTGGCTGCAGTGTTACAAAGGCAGCAGTGTTACAGTGGCAGCAGTGCTTCAGTGGCAGCAGTGTTACAGTGGCTCGAGTGTTATAGTGGCTCGAGTGTTACAGTGGCAGCAGTGTTACAAAGGCAGCAGTGTTACAGTGGCTGCAGTGTTACAAAGGCAGCAGTGTTACAGTGGCAGCAGTGCTTCAGTGGCAGCAGTGTTACAGTGGCTCGAATGTTATAGTGGCTCGAGTGTTACAGTGGCAGCAGTGTTACAAAGGCAGCAGTGTTACAGTGGCTGCAGTGTTACAAAGGCAGCAGTGTTACAGTGGCAGCAGTGTTACAGTGGCAGCAGTGTTACAGTGACTTGAGTGTTACAGTGGCAGCAGTGTCACAAAAGCAGCGGTGTTACAGTGACAGCAGTGTTACAGTGGTTCCAATATTACAGTGGCAGCAGTGTTACAGAGGCAGCAGTATTACACTGGGAGCAGTACTACAGTGGCAGCAGTATTACAGTGGCAGCAGTGTTACAGTGGTTACAATATTACAGAGGCAGCAGTGTTACAGTGGCAGCAGTGTTACAGTGGCAGCAGTGTTACAAAGGCAGCGGTGTTACAAGGGCAGCGGTGTTACAGTGGCAGCAGTGTTACAGTGGCAGCAGTGTTACAAAGGCAGCAGTGTTACAGTGGCTGCAGTGTTACAGTGGCTGCAGTGTTACAGTGGCAGCAGTGTTACAGTGGCAGCTGTGTTACAAAGGCTGCAGTGTTACAGTGGCAGCAGTGTTGCAAAGGCAGCAGTATTACAAAGGCAGCAATGTTACAGTGGCAGCAGTGTTACAAAGGCAGCAGTGTTACAGTGGCAGCAGTGTTACAAAGGCAGCAGCGTTACAGTGGCTGCAGTGTTACAGTGGCAGCAGTGTTACAAAGGCAGCAGTGTTACAGTGGCAGCAGTGTCAGAAAGGCAGCGGTGTTACAGTGGCAGCAGTGTTACAGTGGCTGCAGTGTTACAGTGGCAGCAGTGTTACAGTGGAAGCAGTGTTAGAAAGGCAGCGGTGTTACAGTGGAAGCAGTGTTACAAAGACAGCAGTGTTACAGTGGAAGCAGTGTTACAGTGGCAGCAGTGTTACAGTGGCTGCAGTGTTACAGTGACTCGAGTGTTACAGTGGCAGCAGTGTTACAGTGGCTGCAGTGTTACAGTGGCTGCAGTGTTACAAAGGCAGCAGTGTTACAGTGGCTCGGGTGTTACAGTGGCAGCAGTGTTACAAAGGCAGCAGTGTTACAGTGGCAGCAGTGTCACAAAGGCAGCGGTGTTACAGTGGCTGCAGTGTTACAGTGGCTGCAGTGTTACAAAGGCAGCAGTGTTACAGTGGCTCGGGTGTTACAGTGGCAGCAGTGTTACAAAGGCAGCAGTGTTACAGTGGCAGCAGTGTCACAAAGGCAGCGGTGTTACAGTGGCTGCAGTGTTACAGTGGCAGCAGTGTTACAGTGGCAGCAGTGTTAGAAAGGCAGCGGTGTTACAGTGGAAGCAGTGTTACAAAGGCAGCGGTGTTACAGTGGAAGCAGTGTTACAGTGGCAGCAGTGTTACAGTGGCAGCAGTGTTACAGTGGCTGCAGTGTTACAGTGACTCGAGTGTTACAGTGGCAGCAGTGTTACAGTGGCTGCAGTGTTACAGTGGCTGCAGTGTTACAAAGGCAGCAGTGTTACAGTGGCTCGGGTGTTACAGTGGCAGCAGTGTTACAGTGGCTGCAGTGTTACAGTGGCAGCAGTGTTACAGTGGCAGCAGTGTTAGAAAGGCAGCGGTGTTACAGTGGAAGCAGTGTTACAAAGGCAGCAGTGTCACAGTGGCAGCAGTGTTACAGTGGCTGCAGTGTTACAGTGACTCGAGTGTTACAGTGGCAGCAGTGTTAGAAAGGCAGCAGTGTTACAGTGGCTGCAGTGTTACAGTGGCTGCAGTGTTACAAAGGCAGCAGTGTTACAGTGGCCCGAGTGTTACAGTGGCAGCAGTGTTACAGCGGCTGCAGTGTTACAGTGGCAGCAGTGTTACAGTGGCAGCAGTGTTAGAAAGGCAGCGGTGTTGCAGTGGCAGCAGTGTTACAGTGGCAGCAGTGTTACAGTGGCTCGAGTGTTACAGTGGCAGCAGTGTTACAAAGGCAGCAGTGTTACAGTGACTCGAGTGTTACAGTGGCAGCAGTGTTACAAAGGCAGCAGTGTTACAGTGGCAGCAGTGTTACACTGGCAGCAGTGTTAAAGTGGCAGCAGTGTTACAGTGGCTGCAGTGTTACAAAGGCAGCAGTGTTACAGTGGCAGTAGTGTTACAGTGGCAGCAGTGTTACAAAGGCAGCAGTGTTACAGTGGCTGCAGCGTTACAAAGGCAGCAGTGTTACAGTGGCAGCAGTGTCACAAAGGCAGCGGTGTTACAGTGGCAGCAGTGTTACAGTGGCTGCAGTGTTACAGTGGCAGCAGTGTTACAAAGGCAGCAGTGTTACAGTGACTCGAATGTTACAGTGGCAGCAGTGTTACAAAGGCAGCAGTGTTACAAAGGCAGCAGTGTTACAGTGGCAGCAGTGTTACACTGGCAGCAGTGTTACAGTGGCTGCAGTGTTACAAAGGCAGCAGTGTTACAGTGGCAGCAGTGTTACAAAGGCAGCAGTGTTACAGTGGCAGTAGTGTTACAGTGGCAGCAGTGTTACAGTGGCTGCAGTGTTACAAGGGCAGCAGTGTTACAGTGGCTGCAGTGTTACAAAGGGAGCAGTGTTACAGTGGCAGCAGTGTCACAAAGGCAGCAGTGTTACAGTGACTCGAGTGTTACAGTGGCAGCAGTGTTACAAAGGCAGCAGTGTTACAGTGGCAGCAGTGTTACACTGGCAGCAGTGTTAAAGTGGCAGCAGTGTTACAGTGGCTGCAGTGTTACAAAGGCAGCAGTGTTACAGTGGCAGCAGTGTTACAAAGGCAGCAGTGTTACAGTGGCAGTAGTGTTACAGTGGCAGCAGTGTTACAAAGGCAGCAGTGTTACAGTGGCTGCAGCGTTACAAAGGCAGCAGTGTTACAGTGGCAGCAGTGTCACAAAGGCAGCGGTGTTACAGTGGCAGCAGTGTTACAGTGGCTGCAGTGTTACAGTGGCAGCAGTGTTACAAAGGCAGCAGTGTTACAGTGACTCGAATGTTACAGTGGCAGCAGTGTTACAAAGGCAGCAGTGTTACAAAGGCAGCAGTGTTACAGTGGCAGCAGTGTTACACTGGCAGCAGTGTTACAGTGGCTGCAGTGTTACAAAGGCAGCAGTGTTACAGTGGCAGCAGTGTTACAGTGGCAGTAGTGTTACAGTGGCAGCAGTGTTACAGTGGCTGCAGTGTTACAAAGGCAGCAGTGTTACAGTGGCTGCAGTGTTACAAAGGGAGCAGTGTTACAGTGGCAGCAGTGTCACAAAGGCAGCGGTGTTACAGTGGCAGCAGTGTAACAGTGGCTGCAGTGTTACAAAGGCAGCGGTGTTACAGTGGCAGCAGTGTTACAGTGGTAGCAGTGTTACAAAGGCAGCAGTGTTACAGTGGCAGTAGTGTTACAGTGGCAGCAGTGTTACAGTGGCTGCAGTGTTACAAAGGCAGCAGTTTTACAGTGGCAGCAGTGTTACAGTGACAGCAGTGTCACAAAGGCATCGGTGTTACAAGGGCAGCAGTGTTACAGTGGCAGCAGTGTTACAAAGGCAGCAGTGTTACAGTGGCAGCAGTGTTACAGTGGCTCGAGTGTTACAGTGGCTGCAGTGTTACAAAGGCAGCAGTGTTACAGTGGCTCGGGTGTTACAGTGGCAGCAGTGTTACAGTGGCAGTCGTGTTACAGTGGCAGCAGTGTTACAGTGGCTTGAGTGTTATAGTGGCTGCAGTGTTACAAAAGCTGCTGTGTTACAAAGGCAGCAGTGTTACAGTGGCTCGGGTGTTACAGTGGCTGCAGTGTTACAGTGGCAGCAGTGTTAGAGTGACAGTAGTGTTACAGTGGCAGCAGTGTTACAAAGGCAGCAGTGTTACAGTGGCTGCAGTGTTACAAAGGCTGCAGTGTTACAAAGGCAGCAGTGTTACAGTGGCTCGGGTGTTACAGTGGCTGCAGTGTTACAGTGGCTGCAGTGTTACAGTGACTCGAGTGTTACAGTGGCAGCAGTGTTACAAAGGCAGCAGTGTTACAGTGGCTGCAGTGTTACAAAGGCAGCAGTGTTACAAAGGCTCGAGTGTTACAGTGGCTCGAGTGTTACAGTGGCAGCAGTGTTACAGTGGCAGCAGTGTTACAAAGGCAGCGGTGTTACAGTGGCTCGAGTGTTATAGTGGCTCGAGTGTTACAGTGGCAGCAGTGTTACAGTGGCAGCTGTGTTACAAAGGCAGCGGTGTTACAGTGGCTCGAGTGTTATAGTGGCTCGAGTGTTACAGTGGCTGCAGTGTTACAAAGGCAGCGGTGTTACAGTGACTCGAGTATTACAGTGGCTGCAGTGTTACAAAGGCAGCAGTGTTACAAAGGCAGCGGTGTTACAGTGGCAGCAGTGTTACAGTGGCAGGAGTGTTACAGTGACTCGAGTGTTACAGTGGCAGCAATGTCACAAAGGCAGCGGTGTTACAGTGGCAGCAGTGTTACAGTGACTCGAGTGTTACAGTGACTCGAGTGTTACAGTGGCTGCAGTGTCACAAAGGCAGCGGTGTTACAGTGGCAGCAGTGTTACAGTGGCTTGAGTGTTACAGTGACTCGAGTGTTACAGTGGCTGCAGTGTTACAGTGGCAGCAGTGTTTCAAAGGCAGCAGTGTTACAGTGGCTGCAGTGTTACAGTGGCTCCAGTGTTTCCGGATTCATTGCAGAAACTCACTAAGGCTTTTGACAGCACCCTCCAAATCTGCTGCCTCTATAGAAGGACAGATGCATGGGAACACCACCTGCCAGAACTTCTCCTCCAAGCCACACAGCATGCTGACTGAGAAATATATCACCGTTCACTCTCACTGGGCCCAAATCCTACAACATCCTCCTAACTATAGATGCACCTGCACCACATGGACAGCTAAAGAGGAACAGTGTTAATATCAGATACTTAGAACACAGTGCTCATCAATAGGAGCATTGATTATGAAAGGTTAGGGAAAATAACCTTTGAAAGAGCAAAGGGACTTATATGTCTAAATGCACAAATCATTGAAAGTTAGTGTCTGGGCACCGGAATTCAATGGCGAGGGAGTTCTGCTTCAGTTGTACAGAGCTTTAGTGTGATCTTATCTAGGGCACTGTATTCAATTCTGGCCACTGCACCTTTGGATGGAGTACAATGCAGATTGACGAGAATGAAAACGTGACTTAAAGGGTTAAACCACAAGCCCAAGTTACATAAACCTGCTGTGTACTCCTTTGAGTTTAGAAGGATGAAAGGTGATATAATTCAGGTTTTTAAAATGATTCATGAAGTCAACAAGTTTGGGCGGCACGGTGGGTTCAATTCTGGCCTTGGATGGCTGTCTGTGTGGAGATTGCACTTTCTCCCCACGCCTGCGCGGGTCTCCTCCCACAGTCACAAGATATACAGGTTAGGTGGATTGGCCATGGTAAACTGCCCAAAAGGTGTCCAGAAAGGTTAGATGGGGTTATGGTGTAGGGTGGAGGTGTGGGATTAAGTGGTGTGCTCTTTCAAAGGGCCAGTGCAGACCCGATGGGCCGAATGGCCTCCTTCTGCACTCTAAATTCTATGAGTCTATGATTCTATGGCATGACCGGATTAACTATTTCGTTTGGTGGGGGAATAGGACTGGGGGGACAGGGAGATGATCTTAACATTCAAGCAAGGCCATTGAGGAGTAAATTAGGAAGGTTTTGCCACACAAAGGTTAGTGGGAATCTAGGACTCACCAAATGGTTGTGGATTCTGACATTCCCAGATTGTGTTAGGTTAAGGAACGCGAACGGCGCGAGCCAATAGACTCAAGTTAAAGTCCGTGGAGCAGTGCGTTTAGTGGCGTGTTTCACAGCGCCGAGAAAGACCTAGCTAATGAACGCCACTTTGTCGTTTTTTTTTGCCTCGGTGAGGAACTCTCTGTCAAGGCCACTCTTAACGTTATTTGCTGCATTTTTCAACTCCCCTCCGTGACCCCACAGCGGCCTCAGGACCGCCCCCCCTCCCCCCCCCAATTCACCCAGCCTACTTCCTCCGGGATCCTCAAAACTCCCTTCCCCCCACCTTTAATGGGTAAGGTCCCCACTCTGGGCCCAACCCGTGGCAAAGGCAACCTGGCACCTAGACACTGCCAACCTAGCAATGCCCCCTGGTACCCAGGCAGTGGCAAGGTGCCAGAGGGAGTGCCAGGGCACCACCCTGTCCAGTGCCTGACCACCCGGCGGCCTCAGCTCCCCAGCGAGACCCCCTGAGGTGTCATCATGACTGGTTCACGGCTTTGTGAACCAGAACCAAACGGCGCCTGGTTGAGGCCTCGCTAGTGAGCACGGTGAATCCCAGGCCCCAGGTAATAATAATAAAATTAATCTTTATTATTGTCACAAGTAGGCCCATTAACACTGCAATGAAGTTACTGTGAAAAGCCCTTAGTCGCCACCTCCGGCGCCTGTTCGGGTACACTGAGGGAGAATTCAGAATGTCCAATTCACCAAACAAGCACGTCTTTCGGGACTTGTGGAAGGAACCCGGAGGAAACGCACGCAGACACGGGGAGAGCGTGCAGACTCCGCACAGACAGTGACCCAAGCCGGGAATCGAACCTGGGACCCTGGTGCTGTGAAGTAGCAGTGCTAACCACTATGCTAACGTGCGTGAGCACATATTTAAATGAACCGAATGGCTCATTTAAATATGGGTACCTAGATCTCGCCCAGCAACAGCCAGAGCCAGATAGCAGGGCGCTGTGAGATTCTGCCCAGCAACAGCCAGAGCCAGCTAGCAGGGCGCTGTGAGATTCTGCCCAGCAACAGCCAGAGCCAGATAGCAGGGCGCTGTGAGATTCTGCCCAGCAACAGCCAGAGCCAGATAGCAGGGCGCTGTGAGATTCTGCCCAGCAACAGCCAGAGCCAGATAGCAGGGCGCTGTGAGATTCTGCCCAGCAACAGCCAGAGCCAGATAGCAGGGCGCTGTGAGATTCTGTTGAATCTCGCGTAATTTTCGAGCATCTCGAATCTCGGCACAAGTCTCTCGTGAGATACAACAGCCTCGTCCCGACTCCAGGTTGGGCGCGATGATCGCACCCGAAGCAAATGCAAACCAATGGTATTGAGGCACAGGTCATCCATGACCTCATAGATTGGTGGAACAAGTTTGGGTGCTGAATGGCCTCCTATGGTTCTTTGTGTTTGTGGCGGCCGGAGGATCAGCGGCAATCGCACCCGCGAGGTCGCCACCGCGCCGGTGGGGGGGCCGTTGAAAGCGCTCCCCACCCCCGGCGATTCTCCGTGCCTCCACAGGCCAAGTGCCCGTCGGGTTCGGCCGAGTCGGCAGCGTGGGTTACTATGGTCCTATCCGCGGGACCTCGGAGTTCTGGCTGCGGGGGCCGTCCTGGTGGGGTAGGGGGGATCTGACTCCGGGGGGGGGGGCCTCCACTGTAGCCTGGCCTGCGATTGGGGCCTACCGATCTGCGGGCAGGCTATTTGCGGGGAGGGCCTATGTTCCTCCGCGCTGGGCCCCTGTGGGGCTCCGCCATGTTGCCCGGGGGCCGGCGCGGAGACGGCAACCCACGCGCATGCACGGACCCGCGCCGGCCGAGGCGTACCGACTTCCGAGCGCCGGGGCAGCGGACACCACTCCGGCGCCGTACTAGCCCCCTAGGAAGGGGTGAATGCCTGTGCCTGGAGGCCCGTTGACGCTGGTGACGCTCGCACCGCTTTTGTCGCCAGCGTCAGAACTTGGCCGCGGGAGCGGAGAATCCCGGCCAAAAACATTTTGGAACATGACTCAAACCCCAGCAAAGATTCCGTCCCAGTTATTTTGTCTCGACTCATTTCCATTAAATCCTTATTCCAAACCTCCTGATGATGGGTACGCTCACACGTGGGAGGTTTCTTGATTCTGACGATGTGAAATTGATCTGAAATTGTCAAGTGGAAAAATGAACAAAGTGCACTGAACATTTATCCTTGTACAGTTAATAACGTAATTTGTCAGAGCAGTCAAACAGTCTTCAGTTATTTATGGTCGAGTCTCCTTTGAATCTTTAGAAATGCAAAGTTTGATATTACCACATGCAACAGTAATCAATTTCCAACATCATTGGACTGATTGCATATGTCTGACGCGAGTCAGTAAGTGTTCACTGTGACCTGATTGCAGGATTATATCTCAAAATGTAGCTGTTTCTAGACCAGAAATGAGATTTTGATTACCTGTGAAGGTTCTCGTTTACTGTGCATTATTCCATCTGACCATGGAGACTAACAGAGACTGAGCTCAGAATCAGGCCGTATTTTAACATCATCGCTGCTTTATTTGCCGCATTTATACGACGCCTTTAGCAATCTCAGAACACCTCAAAGGGTTTCTCAACCAATGAATACTTTTGAAGGGCAATCACTTTTGTAATGGGCGGCACGGTAGCATAGTGGTTAGCACTGTTGCTTAACAGCGCTAGGTGCCGGGTTCGATTCCCGGCTTGGGCCACTGTCTGTGCGGTGTCTGCACGTTCTTCCCGTGTCTGCGTGGGTTTCCTCCGGGTGCTCCGGTTTCTTCCCACAGGTCCCGAAAGACGTGCTGTTAGGTGAATTGGACATTCTGAATTCTCCCTCAGTGTACCCGAACAGGCGCCGGAATGTGGCGACGAGGGGCTTTTCACAGTAACTTCATTGCAGTGTCAATGTAAGCCTACTTGTGACACTAATAAAGATTATCATTATTATTATTATTATTAATGCAGGAAACCTAACAGTCAATTTTCACACAGCAAGTTCTCAAACATTGCAAATTACCGAAAACACTGTTTCAAATGATGTTGGCGAAGGACTGAGTACTGGCCAGGATATCACTTGTTTTTTAAAAAATAGTGACACAGAATCTTTTACATTCACCTAGAAAGTAAAAATGGTGCCTCGGTGTAACTTTCACCCGAATGGCTAGCGCCCCCAATAGCACGGCACTCCCACTAAAGTGTCAATTAGGTTATGGACTCCAGTCCCTGGAGTGGGTCTGGAACCCACAACTTTACTCACTCAGAGGTAAGAAAACATTCAGCCACAGCATACTCTTGCTAGCCTGCTTTATTATCCAATGGTTGGCTCTACTCTAGTCCCTTAAGACGTGCTTGTTAGGTGAATTGGACATTCTGAATTCGCCCTCAGTGTACCTGAACAGGCGCTGGACTGTGGCGACTAGTGGTTTTTCACAGCAACTTCACTGCAGCCTACTTGTGACACTAATAAAAGATTACGATTGATGATTGGTGACTTCTACCTCTGAGAACTTGGCAGAGATTACACATTTGGGTACTCAGAAACAAATGATCAATACAAGCTACATTAAAAGATTTAATTGTTACACTTCAGAGCCAATTAGGCAAAATAATACCATTCATGAAAATAAATGTCAATACTTGGGCACCTTTCCTCTTCTCTATTCTCTTCAATGCATGAAAACGAGAGGAACAACTTTTCCCTGTTTCTGTCTTTACAGTTTGGCTGTGCAGAATTCCATCATCGTTCTCTGTGGTAAACTAAAGATAGGTATCAGTTGTGGGCGGTGATGAACAGGGTCTTTATTCAGCTGAGCGTTTAATTGATTCGAGGTATGTCGAACTGCTGCTCATCCCTTTTAAAGTTGAGAGCACTGATGCATGCCGGGTTTGTGAAGTGTGCCAAAGGAAATACAATGCGATTTCTCTTCACGTATTCACCTGACATTAATTTATTTTATATCAGCGTGTGCCTCATTTATAAGCAATTCAATCAGGGCGCATGGGGCTTGATTGACCAAAATAAAAGCACACACCTTACCGTTCTCGTCCTCGCTGTTATCACAAATAACAGCAAAGTCTATGTTCAAATGCTCATCAAGCTCGTGCTTTTTTAGTTGTGACATTGACCCCATTTATTTTAATCGGACAATGACAGCATAAAAGCAGCCTATTCCTAGCGGACTCTGCATTTCTATAGCGCCTTTCACTTCCTCAAGGCATGGCAAAGCATGTTACAGCCAACAAAGTACTTTTGGGCTTCGCTGACTAGGCCAGCATTTGTTGCCCATCCTTAATTGCCCTCGAGAAGGTGGTGGTGAGCTGCCTTCTTGATCCACTGCAGCCCATGTGGTGTAGGTACACCCACTGTGCTGTTAGGGAGGGAGTTCCAGGATTTTGACCCAGCGACAGTGAAGGAACGGTCGTATATTTCCAAGTCAGGGTGGTGAGTGACTTGGAGGGGAATCTCCAGGTGGTGGGGAATTTGAGGGTGGCCGGGAGAACTAATGCCAGGAGAGAGGTGGTAACTTATCCTTGCAGCTCGGTGGAGGTCGCTTGTCAATCCTACATTGGACAGCTGTCCTCCTGGTCCTGCTGCCCGCTGCCACTGCCGTTCGTCCTCCGACCCCCTTGGGGAAACAGGATGTCCTGTCTCGCATCCACAGTGTTGAGAAGCCTGGCCAGGCCGGCACCCCCAAAGTGAGGAGCAGGTCTGTGCGCTGCCTTGAGTGTGCGTTGACTGAGAGTGAGTGGTGAGGGAGCGGTTAAAAGCAACACTTCCTTGTTCGCGGCGAGATGGCAAGGCGCGAGCGAGTTTGGCGCTCCAGATCGCAAGGGAACCAGCATTGGGGAGAAGCTCTTGGGGTCTCCTTTCCGACACTAAATGCTGTTAAATACGGGCCGCGATCTCGCCAACGCAGCCGTCGAGAAACATCCCGGCAATCATGCCCAAAATGACTCTTTGAACTTTTTCCTTTATATCGGTCCATAATTTGCATACCTTAACCTAAGTTCCTTTAATAACATTACTGCAACATAGACATAATACAACATGTAAAAAAATTCCTACATTCATTCCACTGCTCTGAATTGTTTCTATTGCAATTATATCCTTTATTAAATAAGGAAACAAGGAAATAAGGATTATTAGATAAGGATCAAGGGCAGCACGATAGCATTGTGGATAGCACAATTGCTTCACAGCTCCAGGGTCCCAGGTTCGATTCTGGCTTGGGTCACTGTCTGTGCGGAGTCTGCACATCCTCCCCGTGTGTGCGTGGGTTTCCTCCGGGTGCTCCGGTTTCCTCCCACAGTCCAAGGATGTGCAGGTTAGGTGGATTGGCCATGCTAAATTGCCCTTAGTGTTGGGTGGGGTAACTGGGTTATGGGGATAGGGTGGAGGTGTTGACCTTGGGTAGGGTGCTCTTTCCAAGAGCCGGTGCAGACTCGATGGGCCGAATGGCCTACTTCTGCACTGCAAATTCTATGAAATGCTATGAAACAGTACTGCATGCAATACTGCTGTTGTGGTCTCACTAAGGTCCTGTGCAACTGGAGCAACACTTTCAGACTACTCAATTCAACTTGCAATAAACTGCAACATTCCATTTGCTTCCCCAATCACTTGCTGTACCTGCGAACTAACTTTTTGTGATTCATGTGCCAGGACGTCCAGATCCCTCTGTGCCAGAGTTCGGCAATCTCTCTCCAATCAGAGAATGTGCTGATTTCCTATTCTTCCTACCAAAGTGAAGTTCACATTTTCCGACAGAATATTCCACGTGCCACATTTTGTTCCCATTAACCTAACCTATCCATACCTCGCTGTGGATTTTTTTGGGTTGAATTTTACGTGCCCTGTCTTGGGCCTTGGGGGAGGATGGAGCCTTCTCAGGTTACAAACTGAACGTGAGTAAGAGTGAAATCTTCCCGGTCAACTCACTGTGAGGAGAGGCAGAGCCGGGAGCTTTGCCGTTCAAACTCGTCCAAACTAAGTTTAGGTACCTGGCTATCCAGGTGGCCCACAACTGGACTCGGCTCCACATGTTGAACTTAGCTGGTTTGGTGGAAAGGGTGAAGGGGGACCTGTGAAGGTGGGACCCACGGCCGCTCTCCCTGGCGGACAGAGTGACGACGACAAAAATGATCGTTCTGCCGGGGTTCCTGTTCGTGTTTCGGTCGCTCCCAATTTTCCCCTCCAAATTGTTCATCTCCAAGGTAGACTAGCTGATCTCAGCCTCCGTTTGGGTGGGGAAGAACGTGGGATACGTAGAACCGTCCTGCAGAATGGACGGCGATCGGGAGATCCGGCACAGCCAAGCCTCCTCTGCTACTATGGCAGACGCGGAAGGGGTGGGGGGTTGGCTTGTGGAGCTGGGGGCGGAGTGGGTACAGCTGGAGGAAACATCACGGGCTGGGTTCTCCATTATTGGGTCTATGTCCCCACGTCGGCGTCAGAACGGTGGAGTTTTATGCCAGAAAATCTTGGATCAAAGGGACACGAATTCCCAGCCCTGCAGAGGGGTAAAAGCAAATTACTGTGGATGCTGGAATCTGAAACGAAAGAGAAAATGCTGGAAAATCTCAGCAGGTCTGGCAGCATCTGTAGGGAGAGAAAAGAGCGAACGTTTCGAGTCCGATGACTCTTTGTCAAAGCTAACAGACAGAGAAAGTGGGAAATATTTATACTGTCGAGTGAGAATGAAAGATGAGTCATAGCCACAGAAACCCAGGGAAACCAGGTGCTAATGGCCCAGAAACCAAGGGGAAAGAGTGTTAATGGCAGTCCCCAGAGAGGACAAAAGGTGTGAAAGGCCAAACAGCAGGGAAACTGACATCAGAGGATGAACTGTAGATGTGGGGAGAGGGGAAGGGTGGATAAAGTGGACAAGGCGAAGGAAAGGTGGATAAGATTGGGGGGGGGAAATTAAATGTATATTAAGAAAGAAAGAAATGGTAAAAGACAGTTAAAATGAAATGAAAACAAATGGGTCGAGGTGGGGTAGAGCCGATCATCTGAAGTTGTTGAATTCGATGTTCAGTCCGGAAGGCTGCAGCGTGCCTAACCGGAAGATGAGATGTTGTTCCTCCAGTTTGCGTTGAGCTTCACTGGAACACTGCAGCAGGCCAAGGACAGGCATGTGGGCCTGGGAGCAGGGTCTTGTGTTAAAATGGCAAGCAACTGGAAGGTCAGGGTCCTGAATGTGCACAGACCGAAGGTGCTCAGCAAAGCGATCACCCAGTCTGCGTTTGGTCTCTCCCATATAGAGGAGACCACATTGGGAGCAGCAAATGCAATAGACCAAATTGGCAAGTGAAATGCTGCTAAACGTAGAATGAGTGTTTTGGGCCTGGGTATTAAGCATGGAAGAGGTAAAGGGGCAGGTGTTACACTTTCTGCGATTGCATGGGAAGGTGCCATGGGTGACTGGAGAGGTACTGGGTTTGGTGGAGGAGTGGACTAGATTGTCTCGGAGGGAACGGTCTCTGCAGAATGCTGACAGAGGGAGTGAAGGGAATGTGTTTGGTGGTGGCATCACGCTGGAGTTGGTGAAAATGGCGGAGGATTATGCTTTTTGCAAACGGAGGCTGGTGTGGTGAAATGTGAGAACGAGGGGGATTCTATCCTTGTTCTGGGAGGGAGGGGAGGGGGCGAGGGTAGTGGCGCAGGGGATGGACCACACACTGTTGAGGGCCCTGTCCA
The DNA here is from genome assembly GCF_047496885.1 of Scyliorhinus torazame. Taxonomy (NCBI): domain Eukaryota; kingdom Metazoa; phylum Chordata; class Chondrichthyes; order Carcharhiniformes; family Scyliorhinidae; genus Scyliorhinus; species Scyliorhinus torazame. The sequence continues at coordinate 11,222,561 of NC_092718.1, forward strand.
CAACTGTATGTGGGAAATCACGATTGAGGAAGAAGGAACACATTTTCGAAGCACCATTTTGGAAAGTGGCATCATCGGAACAAATGTGACGGAGGCGAAGGAGCTGAGCGAAAGGGATGGAGTCCTTACAGGGTGTTGGGTGCGAAGAGCTGTAGTCCAGATAGCTGTGCGAGTCAGTGGGCTTGTAGTGGATATTAGTGGATAGTCTATTGCCAGAAATGGAGACAGAAAGATCAAGGAAGGGAAGGGAAGTGTCTGAGATGGACCAGGTGAAAGTGATGGAGGGGTGGAAACTGGAAGTGAAGTTGATGAAATTTTCCAGATCCGGACAAGAGCATGACGCGGCACCAAAATAGTCATCAATGTATCGGTAAAGGAGTTGTGGGAGGGGGCCCGGGTAGGCCTGGAATAAGGAATGTTCCACATACCCCATAAAAAGGCGAGCGTAGCTGGGACCCATGCGGGTACCCATTGCTACACCTTTGATTTGGAGAAAGTGAGATGAGTTAAAGGAGAAGTTGTTGAGAGATAGAATGGGTTTAGCCAGGCGGAGGAGGGTGGTGGTGGATGGGAATTGTCCGGGCCTCTTTTCGAGAAAGAAGCGAAGAGCTCTCAGGCCATCCTGGTGTGGGATGGAGGTGTAGAGGGATTGCACAGCCCTGGTGAATAGAATGCGGTTCGGGCCCACGGACTGGACGCTGTCAATATGACGCAGCGCATCAGAGGAATCCCGGATGTAGGTGGGGAGGGAATGGACCAGAGGAGTAAGGATGGAGTCAAGATAAGAGGAAGTAAGTTTGGTGGGACAGGAGCATGCTGACACAGTGGGCTTGCCGGGACAGTCCTTTTTGTGGATTTTGGGAAGTAGGTAAAAGCGGGATGTCCGGTGTTGGGAGGCTATGAGGTTGGAAGCCGTAGGGGGAAGGCATCCGGAGGAAATGAGGTCACTAACGGTGTTGGAGGTAATGGCTTGATGTTCAGTGGTCTGGTCATGGCCCGGGGGGGTGTAGGAGGAAGTATCTGAGAGTTGGCGCTCAGCCTCTGCGAGGTAGAGGTCAGTGCGCCAGACGACAACAGCACCCCCTTTGTCGGCAGGTTTGATGACAAAGTCGGGGTTAGACCTGACGGAGTGAAGAGCAGAAAGTTCGGAAGGAGAGAGGTTGGAATGGGTGAGGGGGGCAGAAAAATTAAGATGGCCAATGTCCCGTCGACAGTTCTCAATGAAAAGATCGAGGGCAGGTAATTGTCCTGGTGGGGGGAGGGGTCCACTTGGCGGCAGAATGTTGGAGGCACACGAAAGGATCAGTGGAACGGGGGGGAGGATTTTGCCCAAAGAAGTGGGCACGGAGACTAAGGCGACGAACGAAGAGTTCAACATCATGTCGAGCCCGGAATTCATTGAGGTGGGGACGTAAGGGTACAAAGCTGAGTCCTTTGCTGAGAACAGCATGCTCAGCCTCAGAGAGGGGAAGGTCAGAGGGTATGGTGAACACGGGGCAAGGGCTGGGGTTGGGAGAAATGGGGTACGAGGGATTGGGACTGGTGGATGGCCTGGGATGGGCAGTGGTGTTGATACTGGGAGAAATGCGGTTATTGGGACTGGTGGAGGGCCTAGGATGGGCTGTGGTGTTGATGAATTGTTGAAACTTGCATTCCTTACCATCTGTAAGAAACAGGAAAAGATTCTTGTTAAGACGTCGAATGATGCGAAGGATGAAATGAAACTGGGGACAGGGACAGCTTTGAGAGAGAGTAAGATGATGCTGCTGGAGAGAGATGTCGAGTGTCTCCATGTGGCGGCGCATGGCACTGAGTGTGGCTTTCAGGATGCGGCGAGAGCAGTAGTTGGAAGGATGTTGTATATCCTGGAGGTACCTGTAATCCTGGAGGTTACATGCAGGGTGGAATTTAAGTTGAAATCCCCGTGGGGTAAGTTGGAGACGAAGACAGTCACTGAGGAAGAAAATATGGCTGTGGAATCGATTCTTGGTGAATACCTTGTCTGTTGTGTTGGGTGCTCTGGATCCGTGGAACACATATAGGCCACCAACACTTAAAATAGTGCAACACTATTTTATTAAGTTAGAAACTGTTGAACATACTTTCACTGTGGGTTAACACAATGTTAGATTAAACTAAAGACCTATGCCTGTCCTAACCAGTCTATGCACTCAGCACATGGTGAGGATCTGTGCTGTAAGCTCTGTCCTTGTCGGAGGCTGTATCCCGAATGAGCGGGAACTCTGATGCCCCCTGTCTTTATAGTGAGTGTGCTCTAACTGGTGATTGGCTGCGGTGTTGTGTGTATTGATTGGTCTTGCTGTGTGTCCATCAGTGTGTGTGTATCTGCACCATGATATACTGGTGTATATTATGACACTTAGTGTCCAAAAAGGTTAGGTGGGGTTACTGGGTTTTGGGATAGGGTGGAGGCGTGGACTTGGGTAAGGTGCCCCTTCCAAGGGCCGGTAACAGGTGGCTCGATTTGCCGAATGGCCTCCTTGTGCACTGTAAATTCTATGATCCTATGTTTCTACATTGAAATGCTTCTTCAATTAAAGAGTAAGGAATTCTCCTGGATCAGTAACTTAAAGTTTATCGAGGCCTGAAGGATTGCAAAATAGCTTAATTTCATCAGCATATGTTTGTGTTAAACTGACAGGCCAGTCTTTATCTGTGGAACAGACAAGCAGAGTGCATGACCCAATTACGAGAAGCTGTGTGGGACAATAACATTCCACAATGCGTCACAAGCTTGGTTCACAGCTAAAGGAATGAACAATCCCACAGGAGTAACTTCAGTACTAAACTACCACACAGGATTCAAGATTGTCATCAGTTTGAAATCAGTGACTCCCAAACCTTTTCATCTGTGGACCACTTTGATGGGGCAAAAGACCCCATGACCGGTTCAACCCCACTATCATAGAATGTAGAATTTACAGTGCAGAAGGAGGCTATTCAGCCCATCGAGTCTGTACCGGCTCTTGGAAAGAGCACCCTACCCAAGGTCAACACCTCCACCCTATCCCCATAACCCAGTAACCCCACCCAACACTAAGGGCAATTTTGGACACTAAGGACAATTTAGCATGGCCAATCCACCTAACCTCCACATCTTTGGACTGTGGGAGGAAACCGGAGCACCCGGAGGAAACCCACGCACACACGGGGAGGATGTGCAGACTCCACACAGACAGTGACCCAAGCCGGAATCGAACCTGGGACCCTGGAGCTGTGAAGCAATTGTGCTGACCACTATGCTACCGTGCTGCATAGTTCAGCCTTCATCATATTGAATGGTGGAGCTGGTTTGAAGGACCAAATGGCCAACTCCTGCTCCTATTCCCTTGTTTATTTGTTCCTGCCTCCTTGCTCTTTTGCCCACATGTCCATCCTTGGCCTGCTGCAACATTCCAGTGGAGGCCCCCACAAACTGGAGGAACAGCATCTCGCCTTCTGATGAGGTACACTTCAGTCTTCTAGACTTAACATTGAGTTCAACAACTTCAGACCATCAATTCTATCTTCCATCCGTTTTTTTGACAAGGTGCCTCATAGCAGACTGGTACATAAGGTGAAGTCACACGAGATCAGACCCGAGGTGGCAAGATGGATACAGAACTGGCTCGATCACAGAAGGCAGAGGGTAGCAGTGGAAGGGTGTTTTTCTGAATGAAAGGTTGTGACTAGTGGTGTTCCACAGGGATCTGTGCTGGGGCCTCTGTTGTTTGTAGTATACATAGACGATTTGGAGGAAAATGTAGCTGGTCTGATTAGTAAGTTTGCAGATGACACCAAGGTTGGTGGAGTGGCAGATAGTGTTGAGGATTGTCAGAGGATACAGCAGGACAGAGATAGGTTGGAGACTTGGGCAGAGAAATGGCAGATGGAGTTTAATCCAGACAAATGTGAGGTAATGCATTTTGGTAGGTCTAACATAGAGGGGGAATATATCGTAAATGGCAAAACTCTTAGAAATATAGAAAGTCAGAGAGATCTGGGCGTGCAGGTCCACAGATCTGTGAAAGTGGCAACACAAGTGGAGGTACTCTTTCCCAGGGTGGAGGGGTCAGTCACCAGGGGGTTTAGGTTTAAGGTTCATGGGGCAAAGTTTAGAGGAGATGTGCGAGGCAGGTATTTTTCCGCAGAGGGTGGTGAGTGCCTGGAATGGGTTGCCAGGGGAGGTTGTGGAAACAGATACATTAACAATGTTGAAAAGGCATCTTGACAAATATATAGATAGGATAGAAATGGAGGGATACGGCGCAATGAAATGTTGAGGGTTTTGGCAAAGGTTGGTATCATGATCGGCACAGGTTTGGAGGGCCGAAGGGCCTGTTCCTGTGCTCTTTTGTCATTGTTCTTTAGAAATTTAGAGTATCCAATTATTTGTTCTTAATTAAGGGGCAATTTAGCATGGCCAATCCACCTATGCTGCACATCTTTGGGCTGTGGGGGTGAGCTATCCTCCATCTTGACCCCCCTTTTTTTAATCCAACCTTTTTTGTCCCAGTGCCCCCACCTCTCAAAGGGCCATCTGTCATATGTTCTTAAGTTTTGCTCTCACAGAGTGCTGACCCTCGTTCTGCTATTAACACATTCTGCCGTCTTACATTTATGCCACAATTAGCACCTTCTTTAGTCTTTAACGCTGTGTAAGGGTGCGTCCTCTCATTCCCTTATTTCCCCTTTCTTTATTGTTGCTGATTTAATTTTTGATCCATGGACACTTATTGGACATGTATCTTTAAGTCAAGCAGCAGAGAGAGAGAATGAGGAATTCCAGAAGTTGCAACATAGTAAATGGTGCTGCTAGTTTTCGAACAGCAAAGCTCAGACTTTGTGGCACCCTAGAGATGGGGTAGGTCTTGATCGATTGTTTGGCTGGTAGCCAATGAATTGCCTAAAAGGCTGTATCCTGCCTGGTAACAGCTGGAGATTGGATCCTGCCTGAGTGGGATGATTTCCAGGGACCTAAGGAAAGGAGAGTTTGAATCCTGGAGGCTAAAAGGGAAAGTCCTGTTCTCTTTCCCTGGTGTTCTCTCCAGAAAAGCTGCTGTATTTCTGAAACTGCAGAGACCTGAGTGAATCTACAGTGAAAAGGAAAACCTCAAACTAAAAGCAAAGTTTGAAGAGAAGAAAGGTGCTCGAAACAACCATCTGAAACAAAGACTCATCTTTTTATTTTCATCCTTATTATTTTCACCCCTATCTTTCACTCTGTGTTTGTCGTGTGTGTGTGTGTGTAGAGGTTGGTGGCAAGTGAAAGTGAGGGATTAGGAATTAAATGATAGTTAGCCAATTGCATTTGCTGCATATTTCATTATAATTCTTGTAACAAATAAACAGTAATTGTGTTTAAATTTACAAACCTGGTGACTGTAATTATTGGGCAGCCAAGGGCCAAAGACTTTGAGTATTTTTCTAAGAATTATTTGTTAATTCAATTGTATTGCGACTCCGGGTAAAGGAGGGTTGGAATTGCCCATGCAGGTCGTAACAGTTATCATTAACTCCCTTTGCCTTGTGCCCATGACATATTTGTCAAAGATCTCCCAGCTCCCACCTATCATCGCCCTCACTTAAACTCTATAAAACCCAACACACTTCTCCATCTCTTTAACTCTAAAGAATAGTCATATGAACTGGACGCATTGGGCGCGATCTTCCAGCAGCTCGCAGCGGCATAACGTGGCCGGGGAAAGCCGGGAGCCGTCGCTCACAGGATCTACCCAGCTCGCAACGTCTCGCCAGATTCAACGCAATCTTGCGAAACGTTGCAAGGATAATCCCTCCCACAATGGGCGGGATCACGTTTTGGCAAATCTGCATGTTAGAGCGAGGCAGTAAACCTAACTCTAATGTGCAGATTCCCGAGGTACCTGAGGCTTTGGGATTCAACCCCTTTGCCTCGGAGTCCTCAGGCGAGTTGGTGCTGGTCCCCACACACAGGAATCAGACGGTTAAGGCACTCGTGGGGGTCTCCAAGGGAATTGGACGCCCCCAGCTGCGTGCCCTTTGGACAGGGTGGTGCCCTAGCACTTCTGGTGCCACCTGGGTACCCTGGCAGTACCAGCTTGGCACTGGCAGTGCCACCTGTGTGCCATCCTGGCACTGCTAAGATGCCCATGTGGCATTGGCAGGGGCACTAACAGGATGCTAGGTTGGCACTGCCAAGGCGCCAAGCTGGCATTTTCTGCACATGCGTGATCGGGCTGGGGTTGCCCACTGTGGGTGGGGGACCTTCCCATGTTGCGTTTGGGCAGGGAGAGGTTGAGGTTTCTTTGAGTGGGCCTCGGAAATCGGCACTTGAGTTAAAAATGGGTCCTGATCTCTCACTACAACGGGCAGCTCCGGCGAGCGGAGCTCCCTCTTGTACAAAATGGGGCTATGTGCAACCTTGGCCATGTGTTTCCCGTTCAGGCCCCCTTATTCAACACGAATAACGTTGAATAGCCACGTGCCTCTCGGCAGTGCGAGTGCCAGGAAACACGCAGTTAAACACGCTCGCTCGGGGACTTTGTTCCCTTTTGGGAAGATTGTGCCATTCGCTCTATTTCTCACTCCACAGAAGCTGCCAGACCTGCTGAGATTTTACAGCACTTTCTGTTTATACTTTAGATTTTCAGCGTCCAGAGTATTTTGCTTTTACTAAAACCTGTCAAGCACTGGCTAACTGGCTGTGAGTATGAGGCAGCTCTTCATCCTCCTGGCTGAGGTTAGATTGAGCAAAGAGAGATTAGGAGAGTGGAAGTGCCTTAATCCAGGTTTCTGAGTGTGTGGTGGGTGACCTGGTATGCCCAATTCAGGAGGTTGTGGCATTTTCACTCATGTTCACAATCAACAATTGTGTAAACACAAATAAACAGCAGCTCGGGTCTATAAAGGGACTATAATCATGGCGATTAGCTTCTTTTTTGACTGAATAGGTCAGGTGCTGTTTTTAGTATCATTGTTTTCAGGATGTTTGTAATAATAATAATAATCTTTATTGTCACAAGAGGGTAGCCAGGGAAAGGGCTGGCCCACTGAAGGATAGGCAAGGGAATCTATGTGTGGAGCCAGAGGAAATGGGCGAGGTACTAACTGAATACTTTGCATCAGTATTCACCAAAGAGAAGGAATTGGTGGATGTTGAGTCTGGAGAAGGGTGTGCAGATAGCCTGGGTCACATTGCGATCCCAAAAGACGAGGTGTCGGGCGTCTTGAAAAGTATTACGGTAGATAAGTCCCCAGGGCCTGATGGGACCTACCCCAGAATACCGAAGGAGGCTAGAGAGCAAATTGCTGAGGCCGTGACAGAAATCTTTCGATCCTCACTGTCTTCAGGGGATGTCCCGGAGGACTGGAGAATAGCCAATGTTGTTCCTTTGTTTAAGAAGGGTAGCAAGGATAATCCAGGGAACTACAGGCCGGTGAGCCTTACGTCAGTGGTAGGGAAATTACTGGAGAGAATTCTTCGAGACAGGATCTACTCCCATTTGGAAGCAAATGGACGTATTAGTGAGAGGCAGCTTGGTTTTGTGAAGGGGAGGTCGTGTCTCACTAACTTGATAGAGTTTTTCGAAGAGGTCACAAAGATGATTGATGCACGTAGGGCAGTGGATGTTGTCTGTATGTACTTCAGTAAGGCCTTTGACAAGGTCCCTCATGGTAGATTAGTACAAAAGGTGAAGTCACACGGGATCAGGGGTGAGCTGGCAAGATGGATACAGAACTGGCTAGGTCATAGAAGGCAGAGAGTAGCAATGGAAGGGTGCTTTTCTAATTGGAGGGCTGTGACTAGTGGTGTTCTGCAGGGATCAATGCTGGGACCTTTGCTGTTCGTAGTATATATAAATGATTTGGAGGAAAATGTAACTGGTCTGATTAGTAAATTTGCGGACGACACAAAGGTTGGTGGAATTGCGGATAGCGATGAGGACTGTCAGAGGATACAGCAGGATTTAAATTGTTTGGAGACTTGGGCGGAGAGATGGCAGATGGAGTTTAATCCGGACAAATGTGAGGTAATTTAAGGAGCATCTTGACAAGGGGCTGTTTAGCACACTGGCCTAAATCGCTGGCTTTGAAAGCAGACCAAGGCAGGCCAGCAGCACGGTTCAATTTCCGTAACAGCCTCCCCGAACAGGTGCCGGAATGTGGCAACTAGGGGCTTTTCACAGTAACTTCATTGAAGCCCATTTGTGACAATAAGCGATTTTCATTTCATTTAATGCATTTTGGAACGTCTAATGCAGGTACGGAATATACAGTGAAAGGTAGAACCTTCAAGAGGAGTGAAAGTCAGAGAGATCTAGGAGTACAGGTCCACAGGTCACTGAAAGGGGCAACACAGGTGGAGAAGGTAGTCAAGAAGGCATACGGCATGCTTGCCTTCATTGGCCGGGGCATTGAGTATAAGAATTGGCAAATCATGTTGTAGCTGTATAGAACCTTAGCTAGGCCACACTTGGACTATAGTTGTGGTGTTGGGTGCTCTGGTGCACAGATGAGCCAACACAGTTGTATGTGGTACAACTCTATTTTATTATAACTCTTATAATACAGTTCGTTCTGGATACTCTGCACGTGCTGTCTCCCTGAGTGTGTTTGGCAATAGATGTGTCCTGGTTCTCCTCTGCAGCTCTTACTGACCACCAGGGGTCGTGTCTGTGCTTTTATATCTTTCTGTCATTGGTTGTGGTGTTGTGTGTTCTGATTTGTCTGTTGGTGTGTCTATCATGATGTGTGTGTTTGAATATCATGACATCCCCCCTTTTTACAAAGACAAGTGCCTACGTGGTTATAAATATAATTGTGTCGTGAGTGCATCTAAGAGTGTGTGTGTGTGTTGTGTACAGCGTGTGTATACGACGTAACTATTTACATGGGGCGATGTCGGGTGCGTCACACTAACAAGGTTGTACCATAACAAAACTTGGATGCGAGAGAAAAATAAAACTTGAACATTGGTCCGGTCAGACGATATCTGGAACAATAAACAACAACAGGTTATAATACAGAAGTGTTTGACTTTTTGAACGTATTAACAGCGTTATAAGTCCAGTCTAATGGGTGACCGCCTCAAGAATGGGCTGGTCCTCAAGCCGGTTCAGCTGTGGAGATTTGGGGTCACACTGGTTCACCTTGGACTGTTGGAGGTGATGCTGTTGCCGAAGTCTCTACTTTACCATTTGTTGTACTTCGTGCAGTGCTTGGTTTTTTCATTCGTGCAAATATAACATTCAACATCTTTGTTAGTGGTGCCCTGGCTGTGGTTTGGTTCTGGTGGCGATGGAAGGGGCATGATCCGTGGCATCTCCACGAAGTCATCCTTGGGAACCAGTGGAGGATCCGGCGTGTGCGTACGGTTCAGTTGCGAGCGTGGAAGGCGGCACAAAGCCCGCTGATTTTGCCTACGCACCAATCCATCCGCCCTGCATGCCAGGAACAAGGTGGAGTCTGTTTTCTTTTTATGTTTGTGGTGGACGGCATCTTGTAGCCGATGGGTCGTTGCCATCGAAGTAGCACCATCACTAATATCATGCAAGGCGATGACTGTGCCAGATGTGGAAGTTGGCCAAGACCGTGTACGCTGGTTCCGGCCACCTGCTGTGCCGGAAGGGCGACTCCGCAGAGAAACGTCGAAGCATGTCGCCTTGGAGAGAGAATTGTTGCTCGCATCAACGTCTGGCGATGGCGCGAGTTGGTGTGTCCATCTTGGACCGCCGGTGCTGGTTGCCACTGCCGACCCAGTGGGACTGCCACGCGATCCATTCCCTGTCGCCGTGGCATCTGCCGTCACCCTGAGCGTGCCATCACCGAGGCCGCGACACCGCCCGTCCGGAGCAAGGTCTGGCATGCGCAAATCAGAGTCGGCGCTTGGCTGCTCCCCATCTGGAGTCCGGTCTGCCTTCCGTCGATGCCCCCCGTCCGGAGTCCCAACAGGTTCACTGGAGGCAGCCGAGATTCCCTGAAGCTGCACTTCTGGAGTCGGAACATGCAGGAATGCACCAACCAGTGGAGAGGCTCGAGCCATCGAGGGTGGAAGCGGTGCGCCGCCACCGCAGTCGTCAGTGGTCCCACTGTGATCGTTGAGTGCCTCGGTACGCACTAGGCGAGGTCTGTCACCTTGCACCTTTTGCATGGGAAGTGGGATGCTGTCGTCACTCGTCTCACATCCCGTGGATAGATCGTCATTAGCAGCTTGCTGTTCACTAGGGTTGGGTAAATTGTCAGAGTTTTCATCTGGTGGTGCACACCATGTCGGTGGACTGTCATTGTCTTGCCATTGTCCTTCATTTGGGCTTTTCTTCTTTGGAACTTTAAATCTTCCCCCAGACATTGCAGAACCTTGTTTATTACCCCCAAATTCTCCCATATGTATGGTCTCGAATATAGGATCCACTGTTTCTATCGACATTGTACCATTTTCCAAAGAACATTCCGTTTCACTTTTCTTCTCAGGTACCTCATATGTAACTTTGTTTAATGTACATGCCTTCATGGTCTCTGGGTCTGATTTTGCTGGGACTGGCATGGTCACAGTCTCTCTTTTACTGTTCTCAATTGCCCACATCATACTCCCCATACATAACTGCTTAATCACTGGGGTTAGTGTGGTACAATGGACAATCGGGTCGACCTTATCTGCATCTTCACCATTAGTGGAAAGCACACTTGGTTCACTTGAAACTGCTGTGGGTTTTAAATTCGTTATCTGGCTACTCGATGTCGGTGTCCTCAGGATTCTTGCTCCAATGTTCTGCTCAATAATCAGTGGAGTGTGTATAGGTTCAATGCAATTAATGTTCCCCTCCAGGTTTGAAGAGTCATTACTGACTAACTGCTGGTCTCCGAAGTTGGGATTTTGCGGCATTGTGTTGAAGGGAGACATTTGTCCCTGCTGTAGATATGATTCAGGTTGTGTTATTTCCATTACCTGAGGATCAATGTCTTGTCCATTTTTTCGATCCGTACTAAAACACTGGCAATTCTCAGTCTGCTCCTTGCAAGTTAAACATTCAATTAATTTCGTTAGCAAATCCTCAGCATCCTTCTGTGGCCGTGCAGCATTATTAATCTCTGTTCGGCTACAATGATCCTGAAGGTCAGCGCATAAGCCTTTTTTCTTCGGGCTTGGACGAGGCGATTCCTTTGGCTTGTCTTCAGTTGGGCTTGAACAGTCTTCAGCGCTGTGCCCTTTATTGTAGCATGAGAGACCGTCATGGTCATGCTGCTGTGTAGTGGAGCATGGTAGGCTGTTATAGCCTTCTTGCTGTTCACGGGAGAATGGCAGACTTGCATCGTCTGCCGCTGGTTGGTCAGGAGAGGTTGCTAGACCCTCATGGTCTTGTTCCTGCAAGGACTGCGCTCTGGAGTCTTGCGTTCCTTCCATCGTGGAGTCCGTCCACGAGCTCTCTGTGGAGGCTTGTGACACTGGAGTCACTTCTTGTTCGTGCAAGGACTGCGCTCTGGAGTCTTCCGTTGCTTCTATCGTGGAGGCTGTCCACGAGCTCTCTGTGGAGGCTTGTGACACTGGAGTCACTTCTTGTTCGTGCAAGGACTGCGCTCTGTAGTCTTGCATTTCTGCAATTGTGGAGTCTGTCCACGAGCTTGCTGTGGAAGCTTGGGACACTGGAGTCACTTCTGGTTCATGCGAGGACTGCACTCTGGAGTCTTGCATGTCTTCTTTCATAGAGTCGGGAACGTTGAGCGGGACGTGGACCACGCTCTGTGTGGCAGCAGGGCACTCTCCGTGTGCTTGCACCGCTCCCTGTCTGTTAATGTCAGGCTGCAGCATCATCCGGTACTGATAAGTTGGAACGTCATATCTGCTGGATTGAAGATCCTCAAATCCGAAAAATGAATCCGCATCTGCGTCGGATTCAATGTGGGGGCCGCCAATGTGCAACACGAAAGGTTCGTCCGAGTCATAGTCATATAGGACCACGGAGCTATCATTGGGCTCGCGAGGTCCGGAAACACTGTAAAAATCGTCATCGAAGTATTCAAGGTCGGAATCATCGGCTTGTGCGTAGGTAACTGCTTGTCGGAGGGTTCTTCGGAGGTTAAATTCATCTCCTGGGTCAATTTGCGGCACTGTGCTGTCATTCCAGGTGAAGGAAGGTTGTTTTACAGCTTTAACAGATTTTTGTTTTTTTGATTTGGGACGTTTCCCTTTTAAATTGGATTTGGGACATTTCCCTTTTAAATTGGTGCAGTCTGGGGCCTCTGACATCCTGACGCTCGGTATGTAGCACGTAGGAAGCGACTGCGCATGCTCAGATCGCTGTTCCTTTACCGATGGCCGTTTTCTTGACTGCGCATGCGCAGCATCTCGCGCATGCGCAAACGAAACTTCCGGTTCTGCGCACTTCTCGCGCAACTGTGCTAGCGTTATACCTTTAGCAAGATGGCCGCCGACCTCGACCCAGCCTTTTCTCAGGCCCGGGATTTCGGGCTCCGGGATCCCAGCCACGAGGTGAGTACTGCAGCTTTTCTTACCTTTAAGTCCCCATTGGATTGCGTATTCTTCACAGTACTTGGCGAATTTGCCCATGACTGCCTGGTAATTGTGCCTTTGCTGCCTCCTGAAGAACCTGAACCTTCTGAACATTGCTCTTGCCCTTGCACCGGCGACGGTGAGGAGAAATTCAATTTTTTCCTTATCATCCAGGTCCTTGAGTTCAGCTGCCGCCAGGAACAACTCGAACATTTGCCGGAATCGCCGCCAGTTTTCGTGGAAGTCGCCGTCGCACTGGAGCGCCTGCGGAACCGGGAGCTCGTACATCATGCCTGGGCACTGCTGGTTGTCTGTGTACACTGAGGTATGCCGGCAGGTATCGATCCACTCCTGTACCATGTGGTGTTGGGTGCTCTGGTGCACAGATGAGCCAACACAGTTGTATGTGGTACAACTCTATTTTATTATAACTCTTATAATACAGTTCGTTCTGGATACTCTGCACGTGCTGTCTCCCTGAGTGTGTTTGGCAATAGATGTGTCCTGGTTCTCCTCTGCAGCTCTTACTGACCACCAGGGGTCATGTCTGTGCTTTTATATCTTTCTGTCATTGGTTGTGGTGTTGTGTGTTCTGATTTGTCTGTTGGTGTGTCTATCATGATGTGTGTGTTTGAATATCATGACAATAGTGTTCAATTCTGGTCGCCACACTACCAGAAGGATGTGGAGGCTTAGAGAGGGTGCAGAAGAGATTTACCAGAATGTTGCCTGGTATGGAGGGCATTAGCTATGAGGAGCGGTTGCATAAACTCGGTTTGTTCTCACTGGAACGACGGAGGTTGGCGACCTGATAGAGGTCTATAAAATTATGAGGGGCATAGATAGAGTGGATAGTCAGAGGCTTTTCCCCAGGGTAGAGGGGTCAATTACTAGGGGGCATAGGTTTAAGGTGAGAGGGGCAAGGTTTAGAGTAGATGTACGAGGCAAGTTTTTTACACAGAGGGTAGTGGGTGCCTGGAACTCGCTGCCGGAGGAGGTGGTGGAAGCAGGGACGATAGTGACATTTAAGGAGCATCTTGACAAATACATGAATGGGATGGGAATAGAGGGATACGGACCCAGGAAGTGTAGAAGATTGTAATTTAGTCGGGCCGCATGGTCGGCACGGGCTTGGAGGGCCGAAGGGCCTGTTCCTGTGCTGTACTTTTCTTTGTTCTTTGTTCTTGGGCTTATATTAACACTGCAATGAAGTTACTGTGAAAATCCCCTAGTCGCCCATTCCGGCACCTGTTCGGTTACACTGAGGGAGAATTCAGAAAATCCAATTCACCTAACAAGCACGTCTTTCGGGACTTGTGGGAGGAAACCGGGGTATCCGGAGGAAACCCACGCAGACACGGGGAGAACGTGCAGTCTCCTCATAGACAGTGACCCAAGCTGGAATTGAACCCGTGACCCTGGTAAGATCATAAGACCATAAGACATAGGAACAGAATTAGGCCACTCGGCCCATCGAGTCTGCTCCGCCATTCAATCATGGCTGATATTTTTCTCATCCCCATTCTCCTGCCTTCTCCCCATAACCCCTGATCTCCTTATTAATCAAGAACCTATCTATCTCTGTCTTAAAGACACTCAGTGATTTGGCCTCTACAGCCTTCTGTGGCAAAGAGTTCCACAGATTCACCACCCTCTGGCTGAAGAAATTCCTCTCATCTCTGTTTTAAAGGATCGTCCCTTTAGTCTGAGATTGTATCCTCTGGTTCTAGTTTTTCCTACTAGTGGAAACATCCTCTCCACATCCACTCTATCCAGGCATCGCAGTATCCTGTAAGTTTCATATAAGATCCCTTCCCAGCCTTCTAAACTCCGAGTACAGACCCTGAGTCCTTTAAAAAAAAAAAATTTATTCAAATTTTCAACGATTTTCAACAAAACACTCCAACCAGAAAAAAAAGAATAAAGCACAAAACAAACAAAAATTATACATGAGATTTCCAACAAAATACAATAACCCCCATTTAACAAATAAATACGTCAGTAAGGAAAACGCCCCACTCTAACCTAAACAAAACAGAAAAACCAACCCCCCCCCTCCCCCCCCTGGGTTGCCACTGCTCTTGACCTCCACCTAACGTTTCGGGAGATAGTCTAGGAACGGTTGCCACCGCCTGGAGAACCCCTGCACAGACCCTCGCAAGGCAAACTTTATCCTTTCCAGCTTGATGAACCCTGCCATATCGTCAATCCAGTCTTCCACGCTTGGGGGCTTCGCATCCCTCCACACTAGTAGGATCCTTCGCCGGGCTACCAGGGACGCAAAGGCCAGAACACCGGCCTCTTTCGGCTCCTGCACTCCCGGCTCGTCCGATACCCCAAATAATGCGAATCCCCAGCTCGGCTTGACCCGGGCGTTCACCATTTTGGACATAGTCCTCGCAAAACCCTTCCAGAACCCCTCCAGTGCCGGGCACGGCCAGAACATGTGGGCGTGATTTGCCGGGCTCCCCAAGCACCTCACACACCTGTCCTCCACCCCAAAAAACCTACTCATCCTCGCCCCTGTCATATATGCCCTGTGGACAACTTTGAACTGTATTAGGCTGAGCCTGGCGCAAGAGGAGGAAGAATTAACCCTACTCAGGGCATCAGCCCACAGATCTTCATCCAGCTCCTCCCCCAGCTCCTCCTCCCACTTATCATTTAACTCCTCCACCGAGGCCTCCTCCTCCTCCTGCAGTTCCTGATAGATCGCCGAGACCTTGCCTTCTCCAACCCATACACCCAAAATCACCCTGTCCTGAATCCTTCGTGCTGGGAGCAGCGGAAATTCCCTCACCTGCCGTCTCACAAACGCCCTCATTTGCATGTACCTAAAAGCATTCCCGGGAGGTAACCCAAATTTCTCCTCTAGTGCCCCTAGGCTCGCCAAAGTCCCATCGATGAATAGGTCCCCCACTCTCTTAATCCCAGCCCGATGCCAGCTCAGAAACCCCCCCATCCATCCTACCCAGAACGAACCTGTGGTTCTCTTGTATCGGGGACCAGACCGAGGCCCCCACCTCGCCCCTATGTTGCCTCCATTGCCCCCAGATCTTCAGCATCGCCACCACCACCGGACTCGTGGCATACCTTGTCGGCGGAAGTGGCAACGGTGCCATCACCAGCGCCCCCAGACTCGTACCCACACAAGACGCCACCTCTAGCCTCTTCCAAGCCGCCCTCTTTCCCTCCATTACCCACTTACGGATCATCGCCTCATTAGCTGCCCAATAATAGCCACATAGATTCGGCAGCGCCAGCACCCCACTGTCCCTGCTACGCTCCAAAAATACCCTCTTCACCCTCGGGGTCTTATTCGCCCATACGAATCCCATAATACTCCTGCTTACCAGTTTAAAAAAAGCCTTGCGGATTCGGATGGGCAGGCACCGGAACACAAGCAGAAACCTCGGGAGGACCATCATCTTGACCGCCTGCATCCTACCCGCCAGGGAGAGTGGCAGCATATCCCATCTCTTGAACTCATCCTCAATCTGCTCCACTAACCGTGTCAAATTGAGCTTGTGCAGGGCCCCCCAGCTCCTAGCTACCTGGATCCCCAGGTATCGGAAGCTCCTCTCCGCTCTCTTCAGCGGTAGCTCGTCTATCCCCCTTCCCTGGTCCCCCGCATGCACCACAAAAAGCTCACTCTTCCCCACGTTGAGCTTATAGCCCGAGAAGTCCCCAAACTCCCTAAGGATCCGCATAACCTCCGCCATCCCCTCCACTGGGTCTGCAACATATAACAACAGGTCACAAGCATATAACGACACCCAGTGTTCCTCCCCCCCCCCCCACCCCCGGACCAATCCCCTCCAGTTCCTAGACTCCCTCAGTGCCATGGCCAGCGGCTCAATTGCCAATGCAAACAACAAGGGGGCGATACAACCTAAAGTACTCCGACCTCCGCCGGTTCGTAGCCACACTCGCCACTGGGGCCCTATGTAACAGCCTGAGCCATCTTATGAACCCTTCCCCGAACCCAAACCTCCCAAGCACTTTCCAGAGATACTCCCACTCCACCCGATCAAAGACCTTCTCCGCATCCATAGCCGCCACTACCTCCACTTCCCCCTCCACCGAGGGCATCATGATCACATTTAAGAGCCTCCGCACATTGGTGTTTAACTGCCTGCCCCTCACAAACCCCGTCTGGTCCTCATGGATCACTCCCGGGACACAGTCCTCAATCCTCGTAGCCAGCACCTTCGCCAACAACTTAGCGTCTACATTGAGGAGCGAAATCGGCCTATACGATCCACATTGCAATAGATCCTTATCCCGCTTCAAAATCAACGAGATCAGCGCCCGGGACATTGTCGGGGGCAAGGTCCCCTCCTCCCTCGCCTCATTGAAAGTTCTCACCAGCAGCGGGCCCCACGTACTTTCTGTAAAATTCAACCGGGAACCCGTCCGGTCCCGGGTCCTTCCCCGCCTGCATGCTCCCTAATCCTTTAACCAGCTCCTCCAGCCCAATCGGCGCCCCCAAACCAACCACCTGCTCCTCCTCCACCCTCGGGAACCTCAGTTGGTCCAAGAATCGCCGCATCCCCTCCCCCCCCTCCGGGGGCTCAGACCTGTACAGATCCCCATAGATGTCCCTAAATACCTCATTTATTCTCACCGCACTCCGCACCGTATTCCCCCCTCTATCCCTAATTCCACCAATCTCCCTTGCTGCCTCCCTCTTACGAAGCTGTTGTGCCAGCATCCGGCTCGCCTTCTCCCCATACTCATATACCGCCCCCTGCATTTTCCTCCACTGCGCCTCTGCTTTTCCCGTGGTCAGTAGATCAAATTCCATTTGGAGGCTTCGTCGCTCCCTAAGCAGCCCCTCCTCGGGGGCCTCTGCATAGCTCCTGTCCACCCTTAATATCTCCCCCACCAATCTCTCCCTCTCCCTCCTCTCTCTCTTCTCCCTATGGGCCCTAATGGAAATTAGCTCTCCCCTAACCACCCGTTCAGAGCCTCCCAGACTACCCCCACCTGCACCTCCCCATTGTCATTGGCCTCCATGTATCTTTGAATACACCCCCGGATCCGCCCGCACACCTCCTCATCCGCCAACAGTCCCACATCAAGGCGCCACAGCGGGCGCTGGTCCCTCTCCTCCCCCAACTCCAGCTCCACCCAATGCGGGGCGTGATCCGCGATGGCTATAGCCGAATATTCCGTTCCCTCCACTTTCGGGATTAATGCCCTACTCATTATAAAGAAATCTATCTGGGAATAGGCTTTAAGGACGTGGGAAAAAAAAGAAAATTCTCTGGCCACCGGCCTGGCAAACCTCCATGGATCCACTCCCCCCATCTGGTCCATATATCCCCTGAGCACCTTGGCCGCAGCCGGCCTCTTACCCGTCCTGGACCTGGAACGGCCCAGTGCTGGGTCCAGCACCGTGTTGAAGTCCCCCCATTATCAAGCTTCCTGCCTCCAGATCCGGGATCTGACCCAACATACGTTTCATAAATCTGGCATCATCCCAATTCGGGGCATATACGTTCACCAATACCACCCGCGTCCCCTGCAACCTACCACTCACCATCCCGTATCGACCTCCATTATCCGCCACAATATTCATCGCCTCAAATGACACCCGCTTCCCCACCAGTATCGCAGCCCCTCTATTCTTCGCATCCAGTCCCCAATGAAAGACCTGCCCTACCCATCCCTTTCTCAGCCTGACCTGATCTGCCACCTACAAGTGTGTCTCCTGGAGCATGACCACGTCTGCCTTCAGTCCCTTTAAGTGCGCGAACACCCGGGCCCTCTTGACCGGCCCATTCAGGCCCCTCCCATTCCATGTTATCAGCCGGATCAGGGGGCTACTCGCCCCCCCCCCCACCCTGCCAACTAGCCATCCCCTTTTTTAGGCCAGCCACGTGCCCGCGCCTCCCGCACCCTCCAGTCCCCCAGGCAGCAGACCCCCGCCCCGACACCCTCTTCTACCTCCAGCTCCCCTTTGGCCAATACAGCAGCAACCCAGTCCCCCCCCCCCCCCCCACCCCACCCCCCGTCACCCCACCACCACCCCCAGCCAGATCACCGTCCAGCCATTTTACTCCCCCCATTACACTCCCGTAAGTCAGCTGACTCCCGCTGACCCCGGCCGCTCCCGCCATTCCAACGACCCCCCAGTGTGGGAATCCCCCCACCTCCCCCTGTCGATCAATGTGCGCTCTCCTCCAGCACCACCCTTCCCCCCAGGCCCCGCCCCTCCCTTCCTTAACGCGGGAAAAAGCCCGCGCTTTCCATCCGAGCCGCCCCCGCCCCCTATGGCGCAGCTCCTTTTCTGCGACCTCGCCCCGGGTTTCCAACCCCCCCTTCCTCAGCGGGGACCTACCCCTACAGTACCGGCGCCCACTCCCTCACACAGCCCCCACATCATATCCACTCACCCCTTCCCATTTCCCCTCTTCCCAACCTGAAACCAGAAGATGAACACCCCCAAAATACAGTAAACACCCCCCCACAACAAACCCTCAGTTCGAGTCCAGCTTTTCAGTCTGAATAAGGGTCCACGCCTCATCTGGCGTCTCAAAATAGTGGTGACGGTCCTGAAACGTGACCCACAATCGCGCTGGCTGCAGCATTCCAAACTTCACACCCTTCCGATGGAGAACCGCCTTCGCCCGATTGAAACCAGCCCTCTTGGCCAACTCCCGCACTCCTGTCCTGGTAGACACAGATCTCTGTATTCTCCCACCTGCTGCTCCGTTCTTTCGTCGCCCATCTCAGAACGCACTCTCTGTCCATAAAGCGGTGAAACCTCACCACTACAGCCCTTGGCGGCTCGTTGGCTTTAGGCCTCCTTGCCAGGACTCGATGAGCCCCATCCAGCTCCAGGGGCCTCGGGAAAGCTCCCGCGCCCATCAGCGTGTTGAGCATCGTGCTTACATATGCCCCGGCATCGGACCCCTCCACTCCTTCAGGGAGACCCAGAATCCGAAGATTCTTCTTCCTCGACCTGTTCTCCAGGTCCTCAAACTTCTCCTGCCACTTCTTGTGTAGCGCCTCGTGTGCCTCCACCTTCACCGCCAGGCCCAAAACCTCATCCTCGTTCTCTGAGGCCTTCTGCCGCACCTCACGAATCGCCGCCCCCTGGGCCTCCTGGGTCTACACCAGCCTTTCGATCGACGCCTTCATTGGCGCCAGCATTCCTGCTCTCAGCTCCCCAAAGCAGTTTTTAAGGAACTCTTGCTGCTCCCGCGACCACTGCGCCCACGCTGCTTGATCTCCACCTGCTGCCATCTTGCTTTTCCTCCCCTGCTCTCTTCGCTGCTCCAAAACCACTTTTTTGATCGCTCCACTCCTGGTCCACTCCATACAATGCTTCACAGCTCCAGGGTCCCAGGTTCGATTCCGGCTTGGGTCACTGTCTGTGCGGAGTCTGCACATCCTCCCCGTGTATGCGTGGGTTTCCTCCGGGTGCTCCGGTTTCCTCCCACAGTCCAAAGATGTGCAGGTTAGGTGGATTGGCCATGATAAATTGCCCTTAGTGTCCAAAATTGCCCTTAGTGTTGGGTGGGGTTGCTGGGTTATGGGGATAGGGTGGAGGTGTTGACCTTGGGTAGGGTGCTCTTTCCAAGAGCCGGTGCAGACTCGATGGGCCGAACGGTCTCCTTCTGCACTGTAAATTCTATGATATGATTGTATAGCCTCAGAAGTACATCCCTGGTCTTGTATTCTAGCCCTCTCGACATGAATGCTAACATTGCATTTGCCTTCTGTGGTGAATGTATAGTGCTAATAATTCACCAGTGCATTTGTATCATGTTCTGCTGTTGTGTTATGTTGTTAACCCTGTGGGCTCCACTTATGGGCCATTGTGTGGCTTCACCCACAGGGGGATATGTTGGGGCATGTACGGGCTCCGTCCATGGCTCCTCCCCTTAAGTATAAAGAGCAGCTGACCTGCAGGCAGTTCCCAGTATTGTACCAGTCGCAGGCAGGCACAGTTCTAAGCTGATTAAAACCACGGTTTACTTCTCCTCGTGTCTTTGAGTGAATTGATGGTCGCATCACCTTCCTCACTGCCGACCGAACCTGCACGTTAACCTTAAGAGAATCGTGAACAACGACTCCCAAAGTCCCTTTGTGCTTCTGATTTCCTAAGCATTTCCCCATTTAGAAAATAGTCTATGCCTCCATTTCTCCTTCCAAAGTGCATAACCTCACACTTTTCAACATTGTATTCCTCCTGCCACTTCTTTGCCCACTCTCCTAGCCTGTGCACCTCAGACAGTGACCCAAGGCCAGGATCGAACCGGAACCTCGGCGGCATGAGGCAGCAGCGCTAACCACTGCGCCACCGTGCTGCCCCCAGCTTATTCATGTTTCAAGCATGGGGAGGAAACTACCCCAGCGAAACTTCTGGAGGAGCGCCCTCCTCTGATATAGCTCTCACAGCTCGAACACAGATCGACTAGCACGAGGGGACATAGCTTTAAACTGAGGGGTAATAGATATAGGACAGAGGCCAGAGGTAGGTTCTTTACGCAAAGAGTAGTGAGGCCGTGGAATGCCCTACCTGCAACAGTAGTGAACTCGCCAACATTGAGGGCATTTAAAAGTTTATTGGATAAGCATATGGATGATAATGGCATAGTGTAGGTTAGATGGCTTTTTGTTTCGGTGCAACATCGTGGGCCGAAGGGCCTGTACTGCGCTGTATCGTTCTATGTTCTATGACTATAACACAGATTGAACAGAGGGAGATTATTCTAAACCCCTCTCCCAGGCCATTGACACAATCTGCTTATTCAGTAAGTCAGTGCACAGGGCGTTGTTTTAAAATTCAGATCTTGCCTCGATAGGTTTATTATGAAACCTTCACCCCGAAGCTTGTTTGTAATCTATCTAGAAAACTGTCCTAAAAACTAAATAACTTTGCTGGCGATTTCTGCTGATCTCAAGTCCTTGATTAACATGGGATTTTACTCTAACACAGGGCTATCAGACCCATTCCCACTTTTACTAAATTTATCAATTCACTCTGACAGCAACAATGTCACCATACCAATGCCAACTCACATGCCTGGCGTTAAACTGGAGCCCAGATGCCCAGCGACATTCCCACAGGTTTTCGCACAGACAGGAAGGTTTGTACGCATGTGCATGTGGGTTGGCAGTCGCCCTGTGTGAGATCTGAAGTGCCACAATTGTGAACGAGTTATGTTTCGAGTTGAGGAAATACATGTTTGGTTTGCAGGTCTAACCATAGCTCATGTTAAGGGCGGCACGGTGGTACAGTGGTTCGCTCCGCTGCCTCACAGCTCCAGGGACCCAAGTTCAATTCCGACCTTGGGTGATTGTCTGTGTAGAGTTTGCACTTTCTCTGGCTTCCTCCCACAATCTGAAGATGTGCAGGTTAGGTGGGATTACGGGGATAGGGCGGGGGAGTGGGCTCTTTCAGGGGTCAGTGCAGACTCAATGGACCGAATGGCCATCTTCTGCACTGTAGGAATTCCCAACCCTGCTTATACTGTGGGAGATAACATCTATTTAAATAACATTGTGTAGTCTAGCCGTCAGGTTATCAAGAAAATCGGAATCTGGCATAACACTTAATCATCATAGAATTTGTAGTGCAGAAGGAGGCCATTCGACCCTTCGAGTCTGCACCGGCCCCCTGAAAGGGTACCCCATCCTAAGCCCACACCTCCACCCTATCCCCGCAACCCAACTTGCAATGTTTTTACTATTTTGCAATATTTTAAACTTTTACAGTGGTCCCTTTGATCAAAAGACGCACACGTTTCTTGTACTTTGAAGCATTTTGACAATTTTCTTCGTTAATATTTTGGTGTTTATCAATGCCAAGGATTGGAATGCTGCTGTAGGGTTTGAAATGTCAGCATCGTAGTAAAGCTCCCTCTAATCTACCTCAACAATGAGGAAAGCTGTGCATTGGACATCGTAAACTTGAACTAATCAAAAAATTATCCAGATTTACAGCAAATCCCACTCCCCCATCACCCCTGTGCTTGCTGATGTACGTTGGCTCCCGGCCCACATTGATTTTTAAATTGTGATTAAATCCCTCGCCCCCTCCTGATCCCCCTCCGGTCCGACAACCTCGAGTATCAGAGTCCCTCCAACCCTGTCCTCTCGAATGTCCTTCAGTTCTTCACTCCATGGCCGTGCCGTCAGTTACCTTGGCTGAAAACCAGGAGACTCCGTCCTCACAACTCACCGCTCTCTCCTCATAGAGTCATAGAATTTACAGTGCAGAAGGAGGCCTTTCGGCCCATCAAGTGTGCACCGACCCTTGGTAAGAGCACCCTACTTAAGGCCACACCTCCACCCTATCCCCTTAATCCCACCTATCCTTTTTGGACACGAAGGGCAATTTAGAAAGGCCAATCCACCTAACCTGCACATCTTTGGACTGTGGGAGGAAACCGGAGCACCCGGAGGAAACCCACACAGACACGGGGAGAACGTGCTGACTCTGCACAGACAGTGACCCAGCGGGGAATCGAACCTGGGACCCTGGAGCTGTGAAGCCACAGTGCTAACCACTGTGCTACCGTGCCGCCCTCCTTTAAGACTTAGCTTAAAATTTAGCTCTATGACCCAGTTAGCTCCAACCTGGAATCTCTGCCATCTGCTTGGAGTGAGAAGGGGAAGTATCCCAATAATTCCTGTTAGAATTCCGGGTGCATGGATGAGAAGAGAATATGACAAAACCAGGATATTCCCTCTCGTCAAACAATGTATCAGCGTTCAATGTTCAGGCTCACATATGAACACCAGTGTGGTGATATGCATCACTGTAAATACACAAGGGGCTAATGTAAACACACTAAGACTAAGTAAACACTAGAGGGAGCACCAGAGACATCATGACATGCAGACTTACAGCTAATGAACACATAGAATAGGACACGACCAATGGGCAGTCAAGACACCCAGAGGTGACACTACCACAAGGGGGCAACCCATATACAAGGACAGGGCACACATGCTCTCTCTCTTTCCACAGGCGACACTTAGAGAGTTGGACAGGGGCAGATCAGAAGCATCACACCCACCACGTGGCTTAGAGCAGACTGGTTAGTTAGACTGAGTTACTATAGCAAGGTTAGCAGGAGAGTCGAACTCAAGTAGGAGAATTGTTACCTGTTCAATAAATGTGTTAAACCTATCTCCAAGTCTGAACCTTCCTTTGTCAGAGTATACATCAAGGAAGCAGCTTGTGCTACATGAAGAAGCAGAACACAACAACCGGCAGTCCTGGGAATGTAAGACAGGTATAGAAGCATGATAATTAGTTTCCTAAACTGGTAAACAAAAGGCCTCAGTGAAAGACCCAGGACGGGATTTACCGACCAACCCGCTGTGTGCTTTTCGGTGGCGATGGTCGCGCCCGCGAGATTTAATAGTCCCGCCATTGTCAACGGTGTTTCCTGTTGATTCCACCCCTTGTCGCCAGGAAACCCGTGCGCCGGCGTGGACAGCTGGTAAATCCCGTCCCCGGTAAGATGAGTTCAAATCCCACCACAGTAACACAGAAATCTAAATTCAGTTCCTTAAATGATGGGAAAGAGAAAGCTCGTGTCAGTACACGTTGAAGTTTCTTTTAATTGTCAATCCAGAAGCTGTACACATCCAAAAAGCACGCTCTGTGTGAACTTCCTCATAGCTCGGGATGTCTGACCTGAGCTGACATGGCCGGGACAGAGGCGGATTGACTGTTTATGGGGCCCTGTGCTCAGCTTAGGTTTCAGCCCCACCCACCTCCCAGTATCGGAAGGTCGAAGTCCATCCCTCGCACACACTCTCTTCCCCCACCCATTACACACTCACTCTTGTACTGATCTCTGTATGTGCATGTACATAAGGGGTTAATGTGTAAGCAGTAGCAATTCTGGTCGCCACACTACCAGAAGGATGTGGAGGCTTTAGAGAGGGTGCAGAAGAGATTTACCAGGATGGAGGGCATTAGGTATGAGGAGAGGTTGAATAAACTTGGTTTGTTCTCACTGAAACGAAGGGGTTTGTGGAGCGACCTGGTAGAGGTCTACAAAATTATGAGGAGCATAGACAGGGTGGATAGTCAGAGACTTTTTCCCAGGGTAGAGGGGTCAATTACAAATAAATTAGTGGATGTTGAGTCTGGAGAAGGGTGTGTAGATAGCCTGGGTCACATCGAGATCCAAAAAGACGAGGTGTTGGGCGTGTTGAAAAATATTAAGGTAGATATGTCCCCAGGGCCTGATGGGGTCTACCCCAGAATACTGAAGGAGGCGAGAGAGGAAATTGCTGAGGCCTTGACCAAAATCTTTGGATCCTCGTTGTCTTCAGGTGATGTCCCAGAGGACTGGAGAATAGCCAATGTTGTTCCTTTGTTTAGGAAGGGTAGCAAGGATAATCCAGGGAACTACAGGCCGGTGAGCCTTACATCAGTGGTAGAGAAATTACTGGAGAGAATTCTTCGAGACAGGATCTACTCCCATTTGGAAGCAAATGGACGTATTAGTGAGAGGCAGCATGGTTTTGTGAAGGGGAGGTCGTGTCTCACTAACTTGATAGAGTTTTTCGAAAAGGTCACAAAGATGATAGATGCAGGTAGGGCAGTGGATGTTGTCTATATGGACTTCAGTAAGGCCTTTGACAAGGTCTCCCATGGTAGACTGGTACAAAAGGTGAAGTCACACGGGATCAGGGGTGAGCTGGCAAGATGGATACAGAACTGGCAAGGTCATGGAAGGCAGAGAGTAGCAATGGAAGGATGCTTTTCTAATTGGAGGGCTGCGACCAGTGGTGTTCCATAGGGATCAGTGCTGGGACCTTTGCTCTTTGTAGTATATATAAATGATTTGGAGGAAAATGTAACTGGTCTGATTAGTAAGTTTGCAGACGACACAAAGGTTGGTGGAATTGCGGATAGCGATTAGGACTGTCAGAGGATACAGCAGGATTTAGATTGTTTGGAGACTTGGGCGGAGAGATGGCAGATGGAGTTTAATCTGGCCAAATGCGAGGTAATGCATTTTGGAAGGTCTAATGCAGGTAGGGAATATACAGTGAATGGTAGAACCCTCAAGAGTATTGACAGTCAGAGAGATCTAGGAGTACAGGTCCACAGGTCACTGAAAGGAGAACACAGGTGGAGAAGGTAGTCAAGAAGGCATACGGCATGCTTGCCTTCATTGGCCGGGGCATTGAGTATAAGAATTGGCAAGTCATGTTGCAGCTGTATAGAACCTTAGTTAGGCCACACTTGGACTATAGTGTTCAATTCTGGTCGCCACACTACCAGAAGGATGTGGAGACTTTAGAGAGGGTGCAGAAGAAATTTACCAGAATGTTGCCTGGTATGGAGGGCATTGGCTATGAGGAGTGGTTTGTTCTCACTGGTATGACGGAGGTTGAGGGGCGACCTGATAGAGGTCTACAAAATTATGAGGGGCATAGACAGAGTGGATAGTCAGAGACCTTTTCCCAGGGTAGAGGGGTCAATTACTAGGGGGCATAGGTTTAAGGTGCGAGGGGCAAGGTTTAGAGTAGATATATGAGGCCTGTTCCTGTGCTGTACTTTTCTTTGTTCTTTGTTCAAACCCTCACACCCAGGGCTGGATTCTCTGTTTTTGGGACTATACCCCACGCCTTCGTGAAAACTGTGCGTCTTTTCCTGTGCCAGGAAAACGGGCGTCAAAAGGCTACGGATTCACCACCTTGCTGGGGGCTAGCAGGCAGCTGTTGTGGAGTTTGCAGCTCATACTGCCGATACAGCCCCCCCCCGCATGTCCGGGTCAGAGGCGGCCTCCAGTGGCTACCGTGCTCCATGTCGGACTCAGCCCGCGGACCTGGACTGCTCAAATTGTGTCCCCGATCGGCCGCTCGCCCGACCCGGACTGCCCGCACACATAGTCCCCAGTCCTGAATGAAGCTCCCGCTCTCCTCCGATTGGCCCACCCCCGACTGTGGCGGGCCCGGACTGAGCCGATACGCGAGGTTGCCGAACGGCAGGACCATGTCAGAACCACGCCTTCGGGAACTCGGCCGGTCAGGGACGGAGAATCGCGTTGCGGGCCTCAGGCAATGGCCCGAGGCAGTGGCTACTTGGCATGGCGTACTCCATGAGAACGCCGATTTTCGGGGGGGGTGCGGAGAATTGCGAAACCGGCGCCGGTCCTGATTTTGTGCGCGAAGAAGGATTCTCCGCCCCATCGCCGAATACAATTTTGGGCTCGGGGTGCGGAGAATCCAGCCCCCAGTCTCTCTACCCCTACCCCCCTCATGGGCACTCTCTCATCTCCCACTCCCCCACACTTGCTCCCATCACCACGAGCAACACCAGCGGTGCAGCGAGAAATTCTGAGGTGCTCGCAGAAAATGTGTTGGCCATATAATTTCTCAATTTTCTATCATGTTGTTTTCCTATGTGAGTCTCCAAATGTGAGTTATACTTTATTTTTAAATGAAAATTATTAGTGCCGTTTGACATTTTATTTTGAAGCGTAAATCATTGAATCATTAGTCTTTACTATAGCTAGAAATTCATAAGGCAACAGTTTAATTGCATTATTCAAACCGATTAAAACCATAAATTACCGAACTTTATTTCCAAAATATGGAACAAAATTGGGTAAATAGAGTTAAGATAGAGATCAGCCATTATGGCAGAACAAGCTGAAGGCACTGATTGGCTTACCTTTGTTCCTGTGTTCCTGTCCAGATAGTAATGAACGGGCCTTGGCACATGTGTGTAAGCATTCATGTGTCAAGCCCTTTCTCCAGTCAATTCAAACTAGTCCAAATCTCAAACAACTATTAGTCAGCTAACCTATTGGCTCGCATAGTACCTCTCTGACTTTCTACCACATTCAAGATTAAATGTCACCAGCTCCAGCAACCTGATCAACCTTCAGTGCCTCAAACCAATCTAAGGCCATTTATGCATTTACATTTGAGGAGTCAATATCTAAAGCCTTTGTACCTACCGCTGTATCATCTTTAGTAGTGAAAATGAATATAAAACATAGATATCCATTTCAGCAATATTCTAACCACCATGCTAAATCTTTCAAAGAACCTATGTGGCTTTTCTGACCACTAACAGAACTTACAAAGCTTCACCACATAATGCCACCCGATCAGTTGGGGGATTTTTTCAATACATTTTTGGCATTCGATTGAGGCTTCAGTTAATGATAATAATCGCTTATTGTCACAAGTAGGCTTCAGTGACGTTACTGTGAAAAGCCCCGAGTCGCCACATTTGAATTGTTAAGTCTTTTGGATGGTAAAAAGGACAGCATACAGGTTATTTAGTGTTGTATTCTTTGGGGGTGTATTTGATTTACTGGTTGCTAAGATATTCACTGTTTGTTTTAAAAAGGTTAACTTGAGTTCATAGAATAAACATTGTTTTGTTTTAAAAAACACTGGTCCATTTTCTGCTGCCCCACACCTGTAGAGTGGGCCGTGTGCTCCCCATACCACAATCTATTAAACGTTGCAGGTCAGGTGAACTCCATGATACACTTTGGGATTCTCTAAACCCTGGCCCATAACCTTAGTGAAATCTATAATTTAAGGCTACTTTCTGACCATTTATGTAAATATTTTTATGTTTCTTCTCTGTAGCCTATTTCCATCAACCAGCACACCACAATCTCAATTTTCGAAACCTATCTTTATACCTGAACAGTGAACCCATTATTAAAGCAGGTAACAGCAAGTTGCCTGCAGCAGTAACTTTCTCATACGAATGAAACATGATGATGCAATGGTTATTGAAATGAATTGAGGGGTTGTTAGGGTGTGGAATGTTCCCACCGTAGCAGAGGCAGGAATAGACTCCATCATACATTTCATAACTGAAACAAAAAAAATAGAAAAGTATGGGAAATATGATGACGTGGATAGTTCTTTCTGAGCGATGCGCAGTGCCAATGATGGGCCCAATAACTTCCACCTGTGAAACTCTATGGATCCCGGATGGTAATCGGGTATTGTCCTCAGGAATGTTGCTCCTGATTAAATCCATTACTTCCTAACATGTTGGGTAAGGAAAAAATTCTTGCTGCACTCTTCCCTGCCATACTATCTCTTGAATAAAGTAACACACCCTAATTTCTAATCAATTATCATTGTTTCACAAAACACTGAGCTAATTTTAGGGATTATGGTTATGCTTCAATTTGGATAAATGAAATGATTGAAAACACTTCTGGGGTCTATAATCTTAGAGGATTTGGCTTTACTTGACCAAAGTCTTGAACCTTATTAAATATTTATTAGGTTGCAATTTCTAAAGAGGTCGCATCCCTGGTTCTGAGATTCTAGAATAGAGGCCATTGCCTTGATTCACTCCTGCTTGTGGTAACACAAAGGAATAAAGAGCATTAATTGGAAAGCAGAATACATTGGGCTGGGTTCTCCGTTCCTGAGACTAAGTGTTGACGCCGGGGCAGGATTCGGGGACTTTCACAACAGCAAAACTGGCTGGGAACCTGGACTGATTCAGCGACTGTGGAAGGGGCTGGCGGTGTACTGCGTGGAACACCGTCGATCCCAATGAGAAACTGTGCAGGATTCGCCGGGACGCTGAGAAGCTATAGCTGCACACACACATTACACTCCCCACACACACTCATCCCAGCCGCACACACACATTACACTCCCCACACACACTCATCCCAGCCGCACACACACATTACACACTCCCCACACACACTCATCCCAGCCGTACACACACATTACACTCCCCACACACACTCATCCCAGCCGCACACACACATTACACTCCCCACACACACTCATCCCAGCCGCACACACACATTACACACTCCCCACACACACTCATCCCAGCCGTACACACACATTACACTCCCCACACACACTCATCCCAGCCGCACACACACATTACACTCCCCACACACACTCATCCCAGCCGCACACACACATTACACTCCCCACACACACTCATCCCAGCCGCACACACACATTACACACTCCCCACACACACTCATCCCAGCCGCACACACATTACACACTCCCCACACACACTCATCCCAGCCGTACACACACATTACACTCCCCACACACACTCATCCCAGCCGCACACACACATTACACTCCCCACACACACTCATCCCAGCCGCACACACACATTACACTCCCCACACACACTCATCCCAGCCGCACACACACATTACACTCCCCACACACACTCATCCCAGCCGCACACACACATTACACTCCCCACACACACTCATCCCAGCCGCACACACACATTACACTCCCCACACACACTCATCCCAGCCGCACACACACATTACACTCCCCACACACACTCATCCCAGCCGCACACACACATTACACTCCCCACACACACATCCCAGCCGCACACACACATTACACTCCCCACACACACTCATCCCAGCCGCACACACACATGACACTCCCCACACACACTCATCCCAGCCAACATGATGGCACTGGTTGTGCTGGAGCGCGCCCATGCAGCCCAGAGGGCACCTAGTGGGCGGGTGGCCTGGGGGGACATCTATACGACCCGTGGCCCTAAGTTCACAGGGGACTGTCAGCGATGTGCGCAGAGGCATGACTGCCTTTCCGGCTGCTCGTCCACCCCAACCCCACAGCCCACTTCCTGGGCAGTCCCCCCCCTCCCCCCCACCCCACTACTCCCCCCACTACTCCCCCCGACCCTGGCAGAAGGCCCCCGGTGAGAGGCACAACTGTCGGCAAACTATGGGGATGTTGGACACTTTCCGTACTCCCTCTCTCTCCCTCAGCAGCCGCGACGCCATCGGCTCATTGCTGAAGGAACCTGGATACAAATGGGTCTCCCACACATGCCCACACACTCTCTCACTCCCACGCATTCAGTGTTTTCATACTGGGGGATGGGGGGAGGTTGGGGAGTGAGGGACGGGGACGGGAGTACGAGGGAGGGGGTTGGGGGTGAGGTATTGGGAGATGAGAGAGAATGGTGAGAGAGGGGATGGGGAGGGGTTGGGGAGTGAGGGAGAGATACGGGAGGGTGAGACAGGGGGTGAAGGAAGGGGGATGGGGAATGAGGGAGGGGGATGGGAGGGTGAGGGAGGGGGTTGAGGGATGTGAAGGAGATGGGATTAGGGTGAGGGAGGTGAATGGGGATGGATGGTGGTGAGGGAGGGGGATGGGAGGTGAGGGAGTGGTTGAGAGAGGGAGCTGAGAGAGGGGATGGGAGGTAAGAGAGATGGGATTGGGGTGAAGGAGGAGGATGGGTGAGGGAGGAGGGTGGGGATGAGGGATGCAGGTGAGAGAGGGGATGGGGATGTGAAGGAGGAGGGATGAGGGGGTATGGTGGTGTTGTTGCTGATTTTCTCCTTGGTTCAATTGCTCTGTTTTATTACCTTTGCTCTCGAGTCGCCAGGTATCTTTATGATACCGCCACGAGGTTCAAGTCCGAATGATGATCAATAACCCAATACACCGCTTAATAAGATTCAAATCAAAGCACATTTATTATACACAGTAATCGCTACTCATGCACAAATTCTACGTCTAAGCTACTTCTATAACTAACAGGCCTATACTTAACTTCGGACTGGCCCACCAGGTCAGGGGAACAAATGGCCTTTCGTTCGGGTTCTGAGTCTGCGGGATTCGAAGTTGGTATGGATTGGTAGCTAGGAGCGCCTATCTCGTAGCGAGCGTTGAATTAAGACTTACTTCTGTTGGGAGTCACTGCACCGGTTACGGTCAATGTTGGTTCGTGTTGTTGGGTGACCCGGGCAGGACGCAGAGGTGAAGAGAGAGCAATTTGAACTTGGGGCTCAACTTTTATAGTCCCCAGGGGCTTCCCGCCTTTCGGGGCGAACCCTGTACCTGGTCCCAAGTGATTGGACTTTGTCCCAATCGCTTGGTTCGATTTTCTCCAATGCTGGAGCGGTTCCCTGATCGATGGGCGGTCTTGAGGTGCTCGTTCACCTCCTTTGTGTTGGCTCCTGCTGGCGCCGAGGAGTCTGGCTTTGCTTTGTGTGTCCAAAATGTTACTTATTGTTCCCAGGGATTGCTCATCAGTATGCAGATGGCTGCTACATTGTTATGCTGACGGTCGCTGGTATCAATGTTGTTGTCTGGCCTTTGCAGAGTTAAATACACAGCAAACCTGCAGCTGCTGGTTTCTGCCTATGTTGGCTGACTTTCCCATTAGCCTTTGCCGTTCGCCATTTTAAATCGGGAGCTGGCCAATTTAGGTGGCTACAGTGTGAAGGAGTCGGGGTCGGGCTAAGGGACGGGGTAAGGGAAGGGGGATGGAGTTATTGGGGCTGAAAGGGAGGGACGGGGGTAAGGAGGAGGGATGGGATGGAGGGAGTTAAATGGCTGTGATCCTAGTTCCTATTTACACCTTCACCGACTGCACCCAACCTTTACTATTCAGCAGCACATCTTACCTTTCTTGTCATTTTATTTACTTTAGACTGGAGCTAGCCTGGGCTTAGGCCATTGTCACATAAGTAGGCCCATGCCCACATTTCTGAAAACTGAACTGAAATACAATCAGTCCTGAGGGTTTCTGATAAATGATATTCGATCTGTAAATAATGGTAAACACCAAACTTCTGGAATGTCATAAAACACTAACCTATGGGGAGGTGGTGTTGTTGCTGATTTTCTCCTTGGTTCAATTGCTCTGTTTTATTACCTTTGCTCTCGAGTCGCCAGGTATTTTTATGATACCGCCACGAGGTTCACAATGATTGCACATTGTTCAGCATCATTTGTGACTCCCCGGGTATTGAAATAGTCCATTTGCAAATGCAGAAAGATCTGAACAATATCCAGGCTTGAGTTGACAAGTATCAAGTAACATTCGCATCTCCAATACGAGAGAATCAAACCTACAGTTCAGCACTGCACTGACTCACTGCGCTGAGGACCTGGGTTCGATCCCGGCCCCAGGTCACTGTCTGTGTGGAGTTTGCACATTCTCCCATGTCTCGCCCCCACAAAATGTGCAGATGGATTGGCCTTGCTAAATTGCCCCTTGATTGGAAAAATAAAAATAAAAAGAGAATCAACCTTTTCAATATTCAATGGCATCACTGAATCCCTCACAATCAATATCCAGGGGGTTACCATTGATCAGAAACTGAACTGGACTAGCCATATAAATACTGTGGCTACCAGTATTTGGCTGCCGGTCAAATCCTGCAGTGAGTATCTCACTACCCAAACTCACAAGAGTGTGATGGAATACTCTTGCCTGGATGAGTGCAGCTCCAACAACACTCAAGTAGCTCAACACCATCCAGGACAAAGCAGCCCCGCTTGATTGCTCCTCCTTCCACAATCATTCAAACTCTCCACCACTACGCACAGTGGCAGCCGTGTGTACCATCTGCAAGATGCACTGCAGAAACTCACCAAGGCTCCTTAGGCAGCACCTTCCAAACCCACGACCACTACCATCTAGAAGGGCAAGAGCAGCAGATACCTGGGAGCCCCACTGCCTGGAGGTTCCCCTCCAAGTCACTCACCATCCTGACTTGGAAATATATCGCTGATCCTACACTGGCACTGGGGCAACATCCCTAACAGCACACTGGGTGTACCTACGCCACATGGACTGCAGCAGTTTATGAAGGCTGCTCACCAACACCTTCTGAAGGACAACTAGGGATGGCAATAAATACTGGCCTAACCAGCGACGTCCACATCCTGTAAAATTGAATGAAAAAATGAACTCCTGGTCTGACCTACATGTGACACTAGACACTCAGCAATGTGGTTGACTTTGAAATATCGTAGCCAGCCACTCAGATGTATTCAAGAACAAGGATCGTCACCAGCTTCTCAGGGGTAATTCGAGATTGGGAATAAATGCTGGTTTTGTCAATGATGCCCACAGAGTGATTGAACAATATAAAGGTACAGAACCTCAGAATTTGTTCGAGAAATGTTGGAGCGGGAAAAAAACCTCTAATTCCTATGCTGTTCATTCAGGTTTCGTGTTGCACGTTAATTTGATGAATCATAGAATCATAGAATTTACAGTGCAGAAGGAGGCCATTCGGCCCATCGAGTCTGCACCGGCTCTTGGAAAGAGCACCCTACCCAAGGTCAACACCTCCACCCTATCCCCATAACAGTAACCCCACCCAACACTAAGGGCAATTTTGGACACTAAGGGGCAATTTATCATGGCCAATCCACCTAACCTGCACATCTTTGGACTGTGGGAGGAAACCGGAGCACCCGGAGGAAACCCACGCACACACGGGAGGATGTGCAGACTCCGCACAGACAGTGACCCAAGCTGGAATTGAACCTGGGTCCCTGGAGCTGTGAAGCAATTGTGCTAACCACTGTGCCACCGTGCTGCCCTGCAGACTCCGCACAGACAGTGACCCAAGCTGGAATTTATGAAGGTATTTCTTCCAATTCCTTTTTCACAAATTATACTCATTAAGATTAATTCTTTTTTCATGCTCATTGTTAACTTTGTGTTGACTATCAGTCCCCATTCATGTTTTCCATTGCTTATTAGTCCATTGGAGTAACTGCTTCATCCCACACATTCTATTCATTCTTCCTGTATAGTTACATTCTCTGCATAACATCTGATATTTATCCAGTGCTTTGAGTGTAGTAAAGCATCCCCATGTGTTAAAAAATTCCAGCTGATGTCAATACTGGACAAGTTAGATCCCAGTGTGAAACCTGGCTTGATAGATCATGGGCTAGATTCTCCGTTTCAGTGGCTAAGTGCCGGCTGAAACAGAGAATTCTCGGGCATTTTACAACGCCAAAATCGGCGGCGAACCCTCACCGATTCTGGGACCAGTGAGGGGCTATCAATGGCGCTGGGTAAAAATCTAGGCTCCCACGCCAAAACTGGCCGGAGAATGGCCTGGTTCTTGGCTGCATATACGACCTGCCTAAGTACGGTCCCACAGGCCACCCCCTGGACAACCCCTGGCCACCCCCCACCAGTCCCCCCAGCCTTTGTGGAAGCCCCCCAGGCTAGCGGCGCTGGACACAATCTGCGGCCGCCACGCCGGTTTCCCGACCGCTCAGACTATACGTCAACCGCGCGGTTGGGAACTCGGCTAATCGGGGTTGGAGCATCTGGAGAGGACCTTCCGATGACGTGGCAACGTCATTCCAACATCATGCGGCGTGCGATGTGATGACGCCATTTCAGAGGGGGCGGAGACTCGAAAACAGGCCTCAAACCGGCGCCGCCCCCGATTTGGGCGTCGGAAGGATTTCTCTGCCGATCGCCGATTATGATATCGGCATCGGGCAACAGAGAATCCCGCCCCATAACTTTGTCTTTTTATAAAGTGTACTTTCAACTCAAAGAATAAAATATTTATTGAACAAGAAACAAACAAACTACTTTACACCAGACAAAACAGTTATAAAGATTTCAAACCAAGCACCATAAAATGATTCAAACTCACATTATTCCTTTTATCCCAATAATTCCCTTACAGACACAAAATCCCAGTGAATGTTTACCACTATCTCAACTGCAAGGCTTCTTGGTTGGACTGGCTCAGTTACGAATGGTTTTCTTCCAGAAGATTTCTGAGCAGTCACTAAGTGCTTTTTCCACAGCTCTTCCCGAGACACTCTAAAACCGCAATCCAAACTCACTGTTACTTCAATTTCAAAGCCAATATAAAAGTTCCCAAACTCAGTTTCCCAGCAGTCTTGCAGGATTCCTTGCTAGAAAGCTTAGAACTTCTGCTTTCACACTCTGGTAGACACACATTGGCTGCTCCTTTGTCTTTCCCTGTGTCTCTGTCTGTCCCTGGACCACTGTCGTCATCGGGTAAACAGCACAGTTTCTTCTACTTTATGTTTATTTTCTAAATTCACCCCTTTGTAACCCATCTCTTCATTTTAAGGGTTGTGAAACCTCATTAAAATGCATGTACTCAAACTGGGCCTCCAGACTGCCTGGCACACAGCCCACAAAAAACCCCTAAAGGAAACTAGAACCAAGTTTCATATTAGCACACAAATACAAATATAAATTATACTTAAAGTTATACATAATTTCTAACACAAAGTGCATCATGGGCATGCTATTGAACAAATGTTTACACCAATCCCTTTAAAGTGGTGTTACTGTACCATTGTCTGGTTGGGCTGGTGGCCATGGCACACTGCCCGAGGATAGCGCTAAGGATCTTAGCTCTAAGATGAAGTATAGAATCATACAGTACAGAAGAGTCCCTACGACCCTCAAGTCTGCACCAACAAAACATTACTTTAATCAACTCTAATCCCACTTCCCAACATTTGGCCCTTGGGCATGAATGTCATGAAATTTCAAGTGGTCATCCAAATACTTTTTAAAGATTGTGAGGGTTTCTGTCTCCTCCGAAGAAGGGGATATCAAAGGGGATGAGGCAGAGGGCATCCTTGAGGGCGAGGATGTCAGCCACGAGGCCATCGTGATGTCCAGGTGAGGCAGATGCGCTCGGGACATGCTCATGGCCCTACAGTTTTGAAGAATGAAGACGGCATACAGTGAGGACAACCCGTTACTTTCACATGGTACTGTGAGCATTGCACTCGAGTCTGACTGATGGCAGCCCAGATATCCTCTGTGATAAGGCTCCCATCATGGAGAGGCAGCGGATACCCATCATCCCTAACATTCCAGAAGTGTGATGATGACATCCAGCGAGGGCAGCCCTTCGTTCGTCACAGAGCTGATATGAATATTTGACTTCTGTCTGGCTGATAGCAGCTTGCTTGCTCTCAGTGACCAGGGTCATGCCGGTGGTGATGCAGCGGGGGACGGTTAACCTCTCCTGATCCGACGGCATCCTTTGTGAGCCAAGGAGCAGAGTCACAGGGGGCTGCTGGGGTGTGGGGGGTCCAGGTGGTGGTGAGGGGGCAGGGCGGGGGAGAGGGCGTGAGAAGGCAGTAGCTGCTGGCATGTGGGAGCGTGGGGGAGGGAGGGACAGAAACTGCTGGGAAGGGGGTGGGTGCAGAGAGGGGACAGCAGTATCTCTAAGGTGCAGCAAGGACACAGGGAGAATGACTGGAATCTGTGATGCCAGCCCAGTACATTCTGGGAAACATCCTCATTCCCACTGAGACACAGGCAGGGCTGATGTGTTCAGTCACTGTGCTGGGGAAAGTTGTACACAGCACAGGGAGGAAGCCCTGAACTGAGAACCCTGCCTCTATCTTGTGCAGGGATCAGACTTTCACTTCTGAATTCCAGGAACACAGTTCATCATAACAAGAAGCCAGAGAAAGGGTGGAATGAGTGGGAGTTTATTTACAGAAGTGAACATTCTGTAAAAGTGATTAACATCGGTGCCCACGCTGCGCAACTAGAAACTTCTGAACTTTCCTCTCTCGCTGCATCAGCAACACTCATAGCAGAGTTAGAGCATCATGGTGACTGCAACGGCCTGTTGTCTGTGATGACCTAGTGTTGGGTCATCTCTGGGGGGGAGGAGGGGTGTGGTGAGCCACATATGGCTACGTAAAGCTGTTGTATATATGTTCTACTGTTCTATTAGTATTGTTATCTCCACTGTTGTATATACTTATTGTTATTGCTGTTCTGTTATTGGTTGTTGTGCTGTTGGAATGTTATTATTGGTGCTGCTGTTGGCACCGCCCAGCTGTGGGGGTATAAAGCCTGTTGACCTGGGTCAGCCCTGCAGTGCGGGAGGAGCTACAGGTCGGCACATATTTAGCTTATTAAAGCATCGGTTCACTGCTTCTCAGCGCCTCGTCTGAATTGATGTCTATCAGGGGGAGGTCTGCTTTTAGGGTCCTGCCGTGTGTCAGTACCACCCTCCTCTGCCTGTGGAGTCACTTGGGTGACAAAAACAGTTCCAAAAACAAAGAAATAGTCGGGAACCAACTCCAGGAACTGCAGCAAACGGCAAAACTACCGGTTTTTACTGGTTAGACCAGAAGAGAAAAATAATAAACAAGCAAATAAAGCATCAGCGCTGAAAGACAGGCCGGGGGAGTGGCCCAATTAAGAGCTCTATATATTAATGTACAGAGTGTAAGGAATAAACTGGATGAGCTGCAGGCGGAAATGCAGATTGAAGATCATGATGTAATAGCTATTCCGGAGATACGGCTGCAGGATGGTAGGGACGGGGAACCTGGTTATAAAGTTTACAGGAGGGACGGGGAACCTGGTTATGAAGTTTACAGGAGGGTCGGGGAACCTGGTTATAAAGTTTACAGGAGGGACGAGGAACCTGGTTATGAAGTTTACAGGAGGGTCGGGGAACCTGGTTATGAAGTTTACAGGAGGGACGGGGAACCTGGTTATAAAGTTTACAGGAGGGACGGGGAACCTGGTTATGAAGTTTACAGGAGGGACGGGGATCCTGGTTATAAAGTTTACAGGAGGGTCGGGGAACCTGGTTATGAAGTTTACAGGAGGGACGGGGAGCCTGGTTATAAAGTTTACAGGAGGGACGGGGAACCTGGTTATAAAGTTTACAGGAGGGACGGGGAACCTGGTTATAAAGTTTACAGGAGGGACGGGGAACCTGGTTATAAAGTTTACAGGAGGGACGGGGAACCTGGTTATAAAGTTTACAGGAGGGACGGGGAACCTGGTTATAAAGTTTACAGGAGGGACGGGGAACCTGGTTATAAAGTTTACAGGAGGGACGGGGAACCTGGTTATAAAGTTTACAGGAGGGACGGGGAACCTGGTTATAAAGTTTACAGGAGGGACGGGGAACCTGGTTATGAAGTTTACAGGAGGGACGGGGAACCTGGTTATGAAGTTTACAGGAGGGACGGGGAACCTGGTTATAAAGTTTACAGGAGGGACGGGGAACCTGGTTATGAAGTTTACAGGAGGGACGGGGAACCTGGTTATGAAGTTTACAGGAGGGTCGGGGAACCTGGTTATAAAGTTTACAGGAGGGACGGGGAACCTGGTTATGAAGTTTACAGGAGGGACGGGGAACCTGGTTATAAAGTTTACAGGAGGGTCGGGGAACCTGGTTATGAAGTTTACAGGAGGGTCGGGGAACCTGGTTATAAAGTTTACAGGAGGGTCGGGGAACCTGGTTATAAAGTTTACAGGAGGGACGGGGAACCTGGTTATAAAGTTTACAGGACGGACGGGGAACCTGGTTATGAAGTTTACAGGAGGGACGGGGAACCTGGTTATAAAGTTTACAGGAGGGTCGGGGAACCTGGTTATGAAGTTTACAGGACGGACGGGGAACCTGGTTATAAAGTTTACAGGAGGGACGGGGAACCTGGTTATGAAGTTTACAGGACGGACGGGGAACCTGGTTATAAAGTTTACAGGAGGGACGGGGAACCTGGTTATGAAGTTTACAGGAGGGACGGGGAACCTGGTTATGAAGTTTACAGGAGGGACGGGGAACCTGGTTATAAAGTTTACAGGAGGGACGGGGAACCTGGTTATGAAGTTTACAGGAGGGTCGGGGAACCTGGTTATGAAGTTTACAGGAGGGACGGGGAACCTGGTTATGAAGTTTACAGGAGGGACGGGGAACCTGATTATGAAGTTTACAGGAGGGACGGGGAACCTGGTTATAAAGTTTACAGGAGGGACGGGGAACCTGGTTATGAAGTTTACAGGAGGGACGGGGAACCTGGTTATAAAGTTTACAGGAGGGACGGGGAACCTGGTTATGAAGTTTACAGGAGGGACGGGGAACCTGGTTATGAAGTTTACAGGAGGGTCGGGGAACCTGGTTATGAAGTTTACAGGAGGGACGGGGAGCCTGGTTATAAAGTTTACAGGAGGGTCGGGGAACCTGGTTATAAAGTTTACAGGAGGGATGGGGAACCTGGTTATGAAGTTTACAGGAGGGACGGGGAACCTGGTTATGAAGTTTACAGGAGGGACGGGGAACCTGGTTATGAAGTTTACAGGAGGGACGGGGAACCTGGTTATAAAGTTTACAGGAGGGTCGGGGAACCTGGTTATGAAGTTTACAGGAGGGACGGGGAACCTGGTTATAAAGTTTACAGGAGGGTCGGGGAACCTGGTTATGAAGTTTACAGGAGGGTCGGGGAACCTGGTTATAAAGTTTACAGGAGGGTCGGGGAACCTGGTTATAAAGTTTACAGGAGGGACGGGGAACCTGGTTATAAAGTTTACAGGAGGGACGGGGAACCTGGTTATGAAGTTTACAGGAGGGACGGGGAACCTGGTTATAAAGTTTACAGGAGGGTCGGGGAACCTGGTTATGAAGTTTACAGGACGGACGGGGAACCTGGTTATAAAGTTTACAGGAGGGACGGGGAACCTGGTTATGAAGTTTACAGGACGGACGGGGAACCTGGTTATAAAGTTTACAGGAGGGACGGGGAATCTGGTTATGAAGTTTACAGGAGGGACGGGGAACCTGGTTATGAAGTTTACAGGAGGGACGGGGAACCTGGTTATAAAGTTTACAGGAGGGACGGGGAACCTGGTTATGAAGTTTACAGGAGGGTCGGGGAACCTGGTTATGAAGTTTACAGGAGGGACGGGGAACCTGGTTATGAAGTTTACAGGAGGGACGGGGAACCTGATTATGAAGTTTACAGGAGGGACGGGGAACCTGGTTATAAAGTTTACAGGAGGGACGGGGAACCTGGTTATGAAGTTTACAGGAGGGACGGGGAACCTGGTTATAAAGTTTACAGGAGGGACGGGGAACCTGGTTATGAAGTTTACAGGAGGGACGGGGAACCTGGTTATGAAGTTTACAGGAGGGACGGGGAACCTGGTTATAAAGTTTACAGGAGGGACGGGGAACCTGGTTATGAAGTTTACAGGAGGGACGGGGAACCTGGTTATAAAGTTTACAGGAGGGACGGGGAACCTGGTTATAAAGTTTACAGGAGGGACGGGGAACCTGGTTATAAAGTTTACAGGAGGGTCGGGGAACCTGGTTATGAAGTTTACAGGAGGGACGGGGAGCCTGGTTATAAAGTTTACAGGAGGGTCGGGGAACCTGGTTATAAAGTTTACAGGAGGGACGGGGAACCTGGTTATGAAGTTTACAGGAGGGACGGGGAACCTGGTTATGAAGTTTACAGGAGGGACGGGGAACCTGGTTATGAAGTTTACATGAGGGACGGGGAACCTGGTTATAAAGTTTACAGGAGGGTCGGGGAACCTGGTTATGAAGTTTACAGGAGGGACGGGGAACCTGGTTATGAAGTTTACAGGAGGGACGGGGAACCTGGTTATGAAGTTTACAGGAGCGACGGGGAACCTGGTTATGAAGTTTACAGGAGGGACGGGGAAGATGGCAGAGGGGGTGGAGTAGCCTTACTGATTAGAAATACCATTGCCTCAATGGTGAGGGAGGATATAACGAGGGAAAGCATCCAGTGGAGACCATGTGGGTGGAACTGAACAACATAAAAGGATCTAAAACTGCAATGGGTGTTGTGTATCGACTCCCTGGCAGCAGTTCTGAGGTGTTAGATTGTGTAAATACAGAAATTAGGCAAGTGTGTAGCAAAGGCAGAGCAGTATTAATGGGGGATTTTAACTTCGACAAAGGGTACGATCTAATGGAAAGGTTTCCAAGTATCTGCGGCGGATTTTTCAGGGGGTTTCTCCCCGGCTCTGACAGCGGGTCGCCCACCGCTATCTAACCACACTCCTCACTTTCTTGGACCCTGGGGAGTTTCTTGCCGGGCTAGCCCACACTTAGAATTATTTTCATCACTGTGGAGCTGAACTCACTGGCTAGACCGGCTCCTCGTAGATCAGGCCACCATTTTGAAAGGGTGCCCCAATCTCTAAGTGCGCTTGTGGGCACCCACTACCCATAGGCAATGTCACCCCCACCACACACATGGGCATTACCCCACACACCTGCAAGTGATGACATCCCGCTATGCGGGCCCCCCTTTACAGGCCTTCCCACGCCCCTCCCAGGACCTCATCCTTCACCCCCCCAACTTTTCAGAGGCTCCTTCATACCCCCCTGTACTCCGCGGCAGTGGCAGTGCCCATATTCTAGGGGGAGAGTGAGGGGCCTACCCTGCACTGAGCCTGACAACCCAGGGGTCTCCAATGACCCTGGAGACCCCCAGGTAACGTTCTGGCTTGCTCCATGCTTGTTTGGACCAGTACTGCACAGTGCCCGGCTGGGGACTCCTTGGGAAGGCCGGTATGTGCCGGGAGCCCGGTAGATCCTGGGTAATCATGTCTAAGTGTGCTTGATCCAGGCTGGTTTAGCTCAGTGGGCTAGACAGCTGGTTTGTGATGCAGAGCAAGGCCAGCAGCGCGGGTTCAATTCCCGTACCAGCTTACCCGAACAGGCGCCGGAATATGGCGACTAGGGGCTTTTCACAGTAACTTCATACTTGTGACAATCAAAGGTTCTTATTATTATTGACCCTGCCCATTGTGGACGGGATTCTGATCGCGACGCCTCACGGGGGCTAGTTAGAACCCCCGAGGCATGCTGGTTGTTGGGAAACGTGTGGGAGGCCTCCCCTGGCATCATCGTGCTCCCGTTGATAGATCGCACCCATAGATTGGGAGAGGCAGACAAGCACCCGTCAGGAAGATAGTGAATTTCTGGAATGTGTCCAGGATAATTTTCTGGCACAATATGTTCCAGAGGTAACAAATCAACAGGCAATGTTAGATTTAGTTATGAGTATGAAGCCAAATTTAATGAACAGCCTAACCGTGTGCGAACCGTTAACAAATAGTGATCACAACATGTTTGAATTCAGTGTAGCGTTTGAAAGTGAAAAGCATGATTCAGATTCTAGAATTTTAGACTTGGGTAAAGCTGACTTTAACGGGATGCGACAGAGATTATCCACGGTAAACTGGGAAGATCTGTTAATGGGTCAAATGACTGAAGATCAGTGGAGAATATTTAAAGAAACATTTAACAAGATACAGAGCAAGTATATACCCCTGAGACAAAAAGGCTCCACTTCACACAAAAAAAAGCTCTGGACAACAAAAGAGGTTCGGGTCAGCATAAAACTAAAGCAAAGGGCTTACAAAAATGGAAATCAGAGCACAGTTCCAGACAAATGGGACAAAGACCAGCAAAGGGTCACAACGCAGCTTATAAGAGCTACTAAAAGGGATTATGAAAGGGAACTTGCAAGGAACATCACAATCAATATGAAGAAATGTTATAGTTATATAAACGGAAAGCGGGTGGTGAAGAGCATTGTCGGCCCAGTAAAAGCTGAAAATGGAGATATTGTCAGTGATAATGGGGAAATGGCAGACATGTTGGACAATGACTTTATCTCAGTGTTTACAGGAGGAAAGGAGGCTAACTTGCCGGAAGTCCCCCCAAAAATTACTAGTCTGTAGAGGACAGGGATTTAATACAATTAACATAAATAC
The DNA here is from genome assembly GCF_047496885.1 of Scyliorhinus torazame. NCBI lineage: Eukaryota > Metazoa > Chordata > Chondrichthyes > Carcharhiniformes > Scyliorhinidae > Scyliorhinus > Scyliorhinus torazame. The sequence continues at coordinate 11,265,400 of NC_092718.1, forward strand.
AGCATCAGTAACTAGGAAATTAATGGAACTAAAGAGTGTTATGGGCGAGGCGTTTTCAGAACCCCAAAATGTATCAACCAACCTCCCCCTTTAATGTATTTGTTGCTTTTCCGAGCACACAGCTTGTTCTCCAGGCGTGGGATTACAATTGTGGACACGCGGGTTTTTAAACACAAAACAATGTTTATTCCATGAACTCAACTTAACCTCTCAAATAAACATTGGATCTCTTAACACCCCTTACTTCAAAGATAACCCCGAAAATTTTACAACTCTAAATAATCTTTCAGTTATTCCTTTCAACATCCAAGAGAGACTAAACACCTTTAAACAGAAACAAATCAGGTTAAAGGCTTCACTATTATGATCTTGCATCACCCAAATGATCCAGAGATAGCCTTTCATGGCAGAGATCACAGCAGATCCAGCTCACTGCAAAACACAGACACACACCCAAGCTCTCTTCCAAACTGAAACTTCAAAATGGCTCAACTGAGCTCAGCCCCACCCACTCTCTGACATCACTGTTTTCTCAAAGATAAATTGCTTAAACATCCATTTCTTAAAGGTACCCTCACATGACACCTCCCCCAAGAAAAAAAAAAAACCCATCAACTTCAAGATGGTTTCATTTTTCACTTTTGCACCATCCACTAAGAAATGTACACAGTAAATATACCTTTTTGTTTTTAAAAAAAACAACACACGCAAACAGGTATAATAATATAGTCCATTTTTCTTTGTTTTTCTTTCTCCAACCGAAATCCTTCTCGATTGACAGTCTCTTTGAACAAAATCTTTGCACGATCCATCCATTCCTCTACTCCTCGGCATTTCTCTTTAGAATCAGATACTTTAGTTCAATCTGACCACAGAGTCCCTTGCAATTCCCCAATACAGGAGCATTGGTGATCACAGCTTTCAGACAGTCAAATGCCTGTTGAAAGTCTGCTGTCGATTGACATTTTTGACGTTTCAACTGCAAGTCCATCAGTGGAGCAACCAAGCTACAAATCTTTTGCACAAAGGGTCGAGCAAATTCATTCATGCTAAGAGATTGCATTATTTCCCTTCGTCTTGAAGGTATCGGAAACTCTGCAAGGAAAGTTATTTGGGCTTCTCCAAATTCACTTTCGGCTAGGTTCATCATCAAACCTGCCTCCTGAAGTTGATCGAAGAACTCCATACGATGGTTTAAATGTTCTTTCCATGCCTGGAAGTTGGAAATAAAAACAGATTGTCCCACTTTCTCAATGCAATCCTTCAAGCCTGGGATAGGATAAGAGTCTGTTCTTGTAACTGCATTCACCTTTCGATAGTCCACACACAACCGTGGGGTACCGTCTGGTTTAGGTAACATCACTATGGGTGAGCTCCATTGGCTGCAACCCACTTCAATTATGCCATTTGTAAGCATACTCTCAATCTCTCTGTTAACTTGTGCCAATTTTAAAGGATTAAGTCTAAATGGATGTTGTTTGATCGGAACAGCATTTCCCACATCTGCATCATGTATAGCCATTTTAGTACTTCCCAATTTATCTCTACAAACTTGCCCATGAGATATCAATAACTCTTTCAGGTCAGTTCGTTTTTCCTTTGGAAGGTAACTTAACAATTCATCCCAATTTTCAAGAACATCCTCATTTTCCAATTTAATTTGAGGTATGTCAAATTCACAGTCATCTGGATTTGGTTCGTCACTTTGAGTTAGAATCATTAAAACCTCCTTTTTCTCTCCTTCCCTTTCAAAGTACCTTTTTAGCATATTCACATGACACACTCGGTGAGTCTTCTTTCTATCTGGTGTTTTTAACCACATAATTCACCTCACTTAATTTCCTTTCAATCTGATACGGTCCACAAAACCTAGCTTTTAAAGGCTCCCCTACCACTGGTAACAACACTAAAACTTTATCCCCACTGGCAAAACTACGAACTTTGGATTTCTTGTCCGCTACCCGTTTCATCACATTTTGTGCAACTTTCAAATGTTGGCTAGCCAATTCACCTGCTCTATTTAATCGTTCCCTAAAATTTGACACGTAATCCAATAGTGTAATTTCCGATTTCTCACCCACCAATTTTTCCTTAATCAATTTAAGTGGTCCTCTTACCTCATGACCAAAAATTAGTTCAAAAGGACTAAATTTGGTAGACTCATTAGGTTCATCCCTAATTGCAAACAATACGAATGGAATTCCTTCATCCCAATCCTCTGGATAATCTTGACAATACGCCCTCAACATTGTCTTTAATGTCTGATGCCACCTTTCTAACGCTCCCTGTGATTCTGGATGGTACGCAGTTGATTTAAATTGTTTTATTCCTAAGCTATCCATAACTTCTTTGAATAACTTTGAAGTAAAATTTGATCCTTGATCCGATTGAATTTCTGTGGGTAGTCCATATCTAGTAAAGAATTTAATGTAACTCCTCCACAATCCTTTTAACTGTAATATTACGTACTGGAATGGCCTCTGGAAACCTAGTAGACACATCCATTATAGTCAAAAGATATTGATTCCCACTTTTTGTTTTAGGAAGCGGTCCTACACAATCAATTATGACCCTCGCAAAAGGTTCCTCAAATGCTGGAATGGGTATTAAGGATGCTGGTTTTATCACTGCTTGAGGTTTCCCTATCACTTGACATGTGTGACATGATTGACAAAATTTAACTACATCTTTATGTAGCCCAGGCCAATAAAAATGTTTCTGGATTTTAGCTTGAGTTTTCCTTATTCCCAAATGACCTCCCACTGGTACCTCATGTGCAACTCGCAACATCTCCTTTCTATACCCTACCGGCAATACTACTTGATGAACTTCTGCCCACTTTTCATCCGCCTGCATATGTACAGGTCTCCATTTTCTCATCAAGACACCACTTTTACTGTAATAACACTCTGGTATACTCTCAGATTCCTCTTCCGTGTATGCTTTCTGATATGTCCGTTTTATTTCTACATCTTTCTGTTGTAACTCCACCAATTTTCCTGAACAAAAAATATCCGCCTCATCCTCCACCTGTTCTTGGTCTTTTTCAACCATCTGATCAAAAATCGTTTCTGATAATTGCACTTCAACTTCATCTTCACTCTTTGATTTCTGCTCTTGTCTTAAGCTGTGACTTTGCGACCTTGTTACTACACAATCCGGAAAAATCCCAGGATATTCGTCCTTCAACACTTCAGTTGACTGATTTTCCACTGGCTTATCAACCACAGTAGGCATCACTCCCACCTGCGATCCAGCTATATCATTACCCAAGATAAACTGTATTCCTGGACAAGATAGTTTCTCTATTACTCCTACTACCACTTCACCACTCTTCACTGGACTTTCCAACCTTACCTTATACAATGGAACGCTACTTCTCTCACCCTGAATTCCACATATCACCACCCTTTCTGGCAACATTCTTCCCAAACTACTTAATTCCTCATCTCTTACCATTAAAGATTGACTAGCCCCTGTATCACTTTATCATGTTTTACCACATCAGCCTTTCCAGTGCTTTTCTTCAACCACCAACACTATGACTTTACATGGCCTAGTTTATTACAGTGAAAACATTTGAAACTTTTCATTTCTTTTCCACCCTCCTGGATTTCTTTTTTAATCTGAGGTACACTCTCTTTATTGTCTCCCATCAGATCATCTTTACCTTTACCACTTGAGTATTTCTCATGTCCCCAGTTTCTATCCCTCACTGGCTGAAACTGATGTCGGAAACCAATCTTTGATATATGAACTAATTCATAATCATCTGCCATTTCTGCTGCTAATCTCGCAGTTTTAACCCTTTGTTCTTCCACATGAGTTCTCACAACATCAGGAATTGAATTTTTAAACTCCCCCAAAAGTATAATTTCTCTGAGAGCTTCATACGTTTGGTCTATTTTCAAAGCCCTTATCCACCTCTCAAAATTACTCTGAGCCTTTCAAACTCCATGTATGTTTGACCAAATTCTTTCCTTAAATCTCTAAATCTTTGTCTGTAAGCTTCAGGCACTAGCTCATATGCACTTAAGATGGATTCCTTCACCTCCTCATACGTTCCAGATACCTCCTCCGGTAGTGATGCAAACACTTCACTAGCCCTACCTACCAGCTTTGTTTGAATCAGTAACAACCACATGTCCTGTGGCCATTTTATTTGTTTAGCTACCTTCTCATATGAAATGAAAAAGGCTTCTACTTCCTTCTCGTCAAACCTTGGCAATGCTTGGACATATTTAAATAGATTCCCACCAAGCCTTCGACTAGGACGCTCTTTCTCAGTATCCTCATCACTATCCTCCAACTGTACGTTTTCCTTTACATCTGCCAATTTTAACTGACTTTCATGTTTCATGGCCATTTTCTGAAGTTCAAACTCCCTCTCTTTATCTTTTTCCCTGATCTGTATCTTCCTTTCTTTTTCTTTTTGTTCTGCTAGGGCTATTCTTTCTTTTCTCCTTTCTTCTCTCTCCTTTTCTTTTTCCTCTCTCTCTCTTTCTTTTTCTTTTCCTCTGTCTCTCTTTCGTATTCAAGCCGCTTTAATTCTTTCTCATGTTCCATTTGTTTAATTTGCAACTGAATTTTTTCCATTTAAAATGAGTCAAACGATATCTCAGGCAACTTTAAATGCTTAACCACCGCCATAATTACCTCATCTTTTCACATTTTGTCTGGTAATGTTAACTGCAATGTTTTTGCCAGACCCAACAGTCTATTTTTACTCTCTGAAAGTAAGGTATCACGTGTTATCGTGTCCACCCCTAAAATCTTCTGAGCCTCTAAAAGAGCCACTGTCCACAACACACTCCCCACTTAAACTAAAATACAACACTGGAAAAGCAACAATCCTTCACTGTCTTTAAGTTCACAAAAGCCAATCCAATAGATAGACTTTTATCCCCCTCAAGCCCCCAATTGTTATGGGCTCGGCTTTTCAGAACCCCAAAATGTATCATGGAGTTCAACCAACCTCCCCCTTTAATGTATTTGTTGCTTTTCCGAGCACACGGCTTGTTCTCCAGGGGTGGGATTACAATTATGGACACGCGGGTTTTTAAACACAAAACAATGTTTATTCCATGAACTCAACTTAACCTCTCAAATAAACATCGGATCTCTTAACACCCCTTACTTCAAAGATAACCTCGAAAGTTTTACAACTCTAAATAATCCTTCAGTTATTCCTTTCAACACCCAAGAGAGACTAAACACCTTTAAACAGAAACACATCAGGTTAAAGGCTTTACTAGTATGAGTTTAAATCACCCAAATGATCTAGAGATAGTCTTTCATGGCAGAGATCACAGCAGATCCAGCTCACTGCAAACACAGACACACACCCAAGCTCTTTTCCAAACTGAAACTTCACAATGGCTGAACTGAGCTCAGCTCCACCCACTCTCTGACAGCACTGTTTTCTTAAAGGTACATTGCTTAAACATCCATTTCTTAAAGGTTCCCTCACATGACAAGAGTGACAAATCCCCAGGACCTGACGGTTTGCAGCCGAGGATGTTGAAGGAAGTCGGGGAGCCACATTGTAGGTGCCCCAACTATAATCTTCCAGAGTCCCTGAGATTCAGGAGTAATCCCTCTGGATTTAAAAACTACACATGTCACTCCACATTTTAAGAAGGGTGAAACCAGGGTATTACAGACTAGTTAACGTCTGTGGTGGGGGAATTACTGGAGTCTATAATCAGGGATGGGGTAACGGAACAACTTGAAAAAATGTTGGTCGATCAGGGAGAACCAGCAAGGATTTAGAACATAGAACAGTACAGCACAGTACAGGCCCTTCAGCCCACGATGTTGTGCCGACCATTTATCCTAATCTAAGATCAACCTAACCTACACCCCTTCAATTTACTGCTGTCCATGTGCCTGTCTAAGAGTCACTTAAATGTCCCTAATGACCCTGACTCCACCACCTCTGCTGGCAGTGCATTCCACACACCCACCACTCTCTGTGTAAAGAACCTACCTCTGACATCTCCCCGATACCTTCCTCCAATCACCTTAAAATTACGTCCCCTCGTGACAGCCATTTCCACCCTGGGGAAAAGTCTCTGGCTATCCACTCTGTCCATGCCTCTCCTCACCTTGTACACCTCTATCAAGTCACCTCTCTGCCTTCTTCGCTCCAGTGAGAAAAGCCCTAGCTCCCTCAACCTTTCTTCATAAGACATGCCCTCCAGTCCAGGCAGCATCCTGGTAAATCTCCTTTGTACCCTCTCCAAAGCATCAACATCCTTCCTATAATGAGGCGACCAGAACTGGACACAATATTCAAAGTGTGGTCTAACTAGAGTTTTATAAAGCTGCAGCAAAACCTCGCGGCTCTTAAACTCAACCCCCCTGTTAATGAAAGCCAACACACCATACGCCTTCTTAACAACTCTATCATCCTGGGTGGCAACTTTGAGAGATCTATATACGTGGACCCCAAGATCCCTCTGTCCCTCCACACTTCCAAGAATCCTGCCTTAAACCCTGTATTCAGCATTCAAATTCGACCTTCCAAAATTAATCACTTCACATTTATCTAGGTTGAACTCCATCTGCCACTTCTCAGCCCAGCTCTGCATCCTGTCAATGTCCTGTTGTAACCTGCAACAACCCTCAACACTATCCACAACTCCCTCAACTTTTGTGTCATCGGCAAACTTACTAGCCCACCCTTCCACTTCCTCATCCAAGTCATTTATAAAAACCACAAAGAGCAGAGGTCCCAGAACAGATTCTTGCGGGGCACCAGTGGTCAACGACCTCCAGGCGGAATACTTTCCATCCACTACCACTCGCTGTCTTCTTTTGGCCAGCCAATTCTGTATCCAGACAGCCAAATTTCCCTGTATCCCAGGCCCCCTAACTTTCTGAATGAGTCTACCATGGGAACCTTATCAAATGCCTTACTGAAATCCATATACAACACATTTACTGCCCGACCTTGATCAATGTGTTGGGGTTTTCCTTAAACCTTCCCACCAGGGCTTTTTCATGCTCCCTTCTAGCTATCCTCAGTCCACTTTTGAGTTCCTTCCTGGCTATCTTGTAGCCCTCTTGAGCCGAGTCAGATCCTTGCTTCCTCAACCTTACGTAAGCTTCCTTCTTCCTCTTGACTAGAAGCTCCACTTCTCTTGTCATCCAAGGCTCCTTCACCTTACCATTCCTTCCTCATCTCAGTGGGTCAAAACTATTCAGCACTCGCAGCAAGTGCTCCTTAAACAATCCCCACATTACTCTTGTGCATTTCCCCAAGAACAATTGTTCCCACTTTATGCTCCTCAGCTCCTGTCTAATAACAGTATAATTTCCCCTCCCCCAATTAAATACCTTCCCATACTGTGTGTTCCTATCCCTCTCCCATACTGTGTATTCCTATCCCTCTCTATGACTATGGTAAAGGTCAAGGAGTTGTGGTCACTGTCACCGAAATGTTCTCCCACCGAGACATCTGACACCTGGCCTGGTTCGTTGCCGAGTTCCAAGTCCAATATGGCCTCCCCCCTAGTCAGCCTATCTACATATTGAGTCAGGAATCCTTCCTGTACACACCGGACAAAATCTGCTCCATCCAAACCATTTGCACTAAGGAGGTTCCAGCCAATATTAGGGAAGTTGAAGTCACCCATGACAACAACTCTGTTACTTCTGCACTTTTCCAAGATCTGCCACCCAATCTGTTCCTCTATCTCTCTGCTGCTATTGGGGGGGTCTATAGAAAACTCCCAATAAAGTGACTGCTCCTTTCTTGTTTCTGACTTCCACCCATGCTGACTCAGTAGACAAACCCTCCTCAACTACCTCCTTTTCTGCAGCTGTGGTGCACTCCCTAATTAACAGTGCCACTCCCCCTCCTCTTTTACCTCCCTCCCTATTCTTCTGAAAAACGTCTAAACCCCGGAATATCTAACAACCATTCCTGCTCCTGTGAAATCCATGTCTCCGTAATGGCCACAACATCGTAGTTCCAAGTACTGATCCATGCTCTAAGTTCATCTCCCCTATTCCTGACACTCCTTGCGCTGAAACAGACACACTTTAACCCATTCCACTGAGGGCAACTTTGCCCTATCAACGGTCTATCCTTCCTCACAGACTTGCTGCATACTATTTCTGCCTGTTCAACAGCTACTCTATCCTCTGATCCATAGCTCTGGCTCACATCCCCCTGTCAAACTAGTTTAAACCCTCCCGAAGAGCTCTAGCAAACCTCTCGCCCAGGATATTGGTGCGCCTCCAGTTTAGGTGTAATCCGTCCTTCATTGTCCACCTTCCCCAGAAGATATCCCAATGATCCACATATCTGAAGCCTTCCCTCCTGCACCAGCTCTGTAGCCACGTGTTCAGCTGCACTCGCTCTCTGGTCCTTGCCTCACTTGCACGTGGCACCGGTAGCAACCCTGAGATCACTACTCTGCTCGTCCTGCTCTTTAGGTTCCAACCTAACTCCCTAAAATCACTATTTTGATCCTCATCCCTTTTCTTAGCAATGGCGTTGGTGCCAAAGTGCACCACGACTTCTGGTTGTTCCCCCGCCCCCTTAAGAATCTGTAGACTCGATCCGAGACATCCCTGGCTCTGGCACCCGGGAGGCAACATACCTTCCGGGAGTCTCGATCGCGACCACAGAATCTCCTATCCATTCCCCTAACCATTGAGTCTCCTATCACTATTTGTGAAGGGAAGGACATGCCTGACTAATCTTATTTGAAGAGGTGACTAAGGTAGTGAGCAGGGAAATGTCTATGGATGTTATTTTGATTTCCAGAAGGCAATTGATAAAGTCTCACAGAAAAGACACTAAGGTGGAACCCCACGGAGTTGAGGGCGAATTATTAACATGGTTCGAGAATCGGTTGAGTGGCAGGTGACAGAGAGTGGCGATAATGGCTACTTCATCTGATTGACAGGAGGTGACTAGTGGTGTACCACAGGAATCTGTGTTGGGGCCTAAATTATTCACATTGTTCATTAATGACTTGGACGATGGCATAGGAAGTAATACATCCACATTTGCTGATGATACTAAGTTAGGCGGCGTTGTAGATAGCCTAGATGATAGCAAGGAGATATTGACAGACTAGGTGATTGGGCAAATTTGTGGCAGATGGAATTTAATGTAAGCAAGTGTGAGGTTATCCATTTTGGACCAAAAAAGGATAGAGCAGAATTCTTTCTTTGTTTTTTTATAAATTTAGAGTACCCAGTTAATTTTTTCCAATTAAGGAGCAATTTATCGAGGCCAATCCACCTAGCCCTGCACATCTTTGGGTTGTGGGGGTGAAACCCACGCAAACATGGGGAGAATGTGCAAACTCCACACGGACAGTGACCCAGAGCCGGGATCGAACCTGGGACCTCGGCGCCGTGAGGCAGCAGTGCTAACCACTGCACCACCGTGCTGCCCCTACTTTCTAAATGGGAAGAGGTTAGGTGTGGTGGATGTCCAAAGAGACTTGGGGGTTAGAACATAGAACATATAGTGCAGAAGGAGGCCATTTGGCCCATCGAGTCTGCAATGACCCACTTAAGCCCCCACTTCCACCCTATCCCCATAACCCAATAACCCCTCCTAACCTTTTTTGGACACAAAGTGCAATTTAGCATGGCCAGAACAGCACGATGGCACAGCGGTTAGCATTGCTGCCTACGGCGCTGAGGATCCGGGTTTGAATCCCGGCCTTGGGTCACTGTCCGTGTGGAGTTTGCACATTCTCCCCGTGCCTGGTGAGTTTCGCCCCCACAACCCAAAAGATGTGCCGGGTAGGCGGATTGGCCAAGCTAAATTGCCCCTTAATTGGATAAAATAATTGGGTACTCTTAATTTATTGGAAAAAAAATAAAAATTTAGCATGGCCAATTCACCTAACCTGCACGTCTTTGGGAGGAAACCGGAGCACCCGGAGGAAACCCACGCAGACACAGGGAGAACGTGCAGACTCCGCACAGACAGTGACCCAGCGAGGAATTGAACCTGGGACCCTGCAGCTGTGAAGACACAGTGTTATCCACTTGTGCTACAATGCCACCCATGGTTCAGGGGCATAGATCCGTAAAATGCCATGAACAAGTGCAGAAAATAATCAGAAAGGCTAAAGGCTCGCATTTATGTCTAGAGGATTGGAATATAAAGACACAGGGGTTATGCTGCAACGATACTAAACCCTGGTTGCACTGTGAGCAATTCTGGGCGCCACACCTCAGGAAGGATATTTTGCCCTTGGAAGAAGTGCAACATAGGTTTACAAAAATGATACCTGGACTACAGGGGTTAAGTTACAAAGAGAGATTACACAAATTAGGCCAGCTTTCACTAGAATTTAGAAGGTTAATCCATTATCATGTGACTGTATACATCATGTCATGGCGGTGTTATTCTCCAGTCCCAATTAACCCTTACTCTGTCAAGCATCTTTACATTGTAATAGCATGCCGACACCTTATACAACAAGGATGGGTGACCAGAAGCTTGGTGGCACAGCGGTTAGCACTGCTGCCTCACAGCGCCAAGGACCCGGGTTCTATTCTGACCCTGGGAACCTGTCTGTGCGGAGTCTGCACGTTCTCCCCGTGCCTGCGTGGGTTTCCTCCGGCTGCTCCGGTTTCCTCCCACAGTCCAAAGACGTGCAGGTTAGGTGGATTGGCCGTGCAAAAATTACCCCTTAGCGTGCGGTTGCAGGAACAGGACCAGGGATTGGGCCTGGGTAGTGTGGTCATTCAAAGGGGCGGTGCAGACTCGATGGGCCGAATGGCCTCCTTCTGCATTGGAGGGATTCTATGATTCTATGAAAGCTTGGTCGAAGAAGTTTGTTTTAATGGGGAATCTTGGATTGGATTGGATTTTGTTTATTGTCACGTGTACCGAGGTACAGTGAAAAGTATTTTTCTGCGAGCAGCTCAACAGATCATTAAGTACATGGGAAGAAAAGGGAAGAAAGAAAATACATAATAGGGCAACACAAGGTATACAATGTAACTACATAAGCACCGGCATCGGATGAAGCACACAGGGTGTAGTGTTAATGAGGTCAGTCCATAAGAGGGTCATTTAGGAGTCTGGTAACAGCGGGGAAGAAGCTGTTTTTGAGTCTGTTCGTGCGTGTTCTCAGACTTCTGTATCTCCTGCCCGATGGAAGAAGTTGGAAGAGTGAGTAAGCTGGGTGGGAGGGGTCTTTGATTATGCTGCCCGCTTTCCCCAGGCAGCGGGAGGTGTAGATGGAGTCAATGGATGGGGGGGCGGGTTCGTGTGACGGACTGGGCTGTGTTCACGACTCTCTGAAGTTTCTTGCTATCCTGGGCCGAGCAGTTGCCATACCAGGCTGTGATGCAGCCCAACAGGATGCTTTCTATGGTGCATCTGTAAAAGTTGGTGAGGGTTAATGTGGACATGCCGAATTTCCTTAGTTTCCTGAGGAAGTATAGGCGTATAGAATCTTGAAGGAGGACAGAGAGAGGCAGGGAGATTTTGGAATTCCAGAACTTATCAGGCCCTTGTTTTGATGTCTTGTCCTGAATTTCTGTAATGTGTCTGGTAATAAATATCCTGGATGAGAAAATGTAGAGAGAATCATAAAAGGTTAAGCATTGAGACTATTGTACTTTTTATTCAGCCATTAAATGAATCACAAAAATCACCTAATAAATGTATTATTTTGTGTTATGAAGTGGCCACGATCCAACATTCATAGCTGAACCAGGGAACACAGCATTCAAGCCTGAACGTGTCAGGATTAGGAATGGCCCCAACAATGAAACATTACTCAGTGCTTGTACCCTAGACACGACAAAGGAAATATAACATATTGCCTTCAATTCACAAGACTGTGATTAAAATGTCTGTTCCCAAAACTTTAAATGTTGCTCATTCTACTTAAAATAAGAAAGAAATGCTCAAAGGAAGAATTCGGGTATTGAGGTTTAAGACTGTCTAATTAAAATAAACTCGGGGTCGAAGTTTTAATTTCTAACATGAGGGTCCTTAGTTCTTCTTGGCCTACAAGGTATGACTAACTAGTATTCATGGACCAAGTAGAATTTATTACGCAAGATTTTACATATGATTACCAACAAAGCAATGAAGGTTAAATAGAGGTTTCCCATCTCACAAGATCCCAGGAATTACTGGTGTTGTCAACACAGCCAATGAGCTGGATTCTCCCAATATGGGGCTATGTCCCCACGCCAGGGTAAAAACGCTGCACTCCCGAGTTTCCTCAAAAAAATAACAGTCGATTCACTCACCTGCAGGGGGCGAGCAGGGGCCCGGAGTGCAGGGGCCTGGAGTGCAGGGGCCCGGAGTGCAGGGACCCGGAGTGCAGGGACCTGGAGTGCAGGGGCCCGGAGTGCAGGGATCCGGAGTGCGGGGATCCGGAGTGCGGGGGCCCGGAGTGCGGTGGCCCGGAGTGCGGGGGCCCGGAGTGCAGGGATCCGGAGTGCGGGGTCCCGGAGTGCGGGGACCCAGAGTGCAGGGATCCGGAGTGCGGGGACCCGGAGTGCAGGGGCCCGGAGTGCAGGGATCCGGAGTGCGGGGACCCGGAGTGCAGGGACCCGGAGTGCAGGGACCCGGAGTGCAGGGACCGGAGTGCAGGGACCCGGAGTGAGGGACCCGGAGTGCAGGGGCCCGGAGTGCAGGGACCCGGAGTGCAGGGACCCGGAGTGCGGGGACCGGAGTGCAGGGGCCCGGAGTGCGGGGACCCGGAGTGCAGGGGCCCGGAGTGCAGGGATCCGGAGTGCGGGGACCCGGAGTGCAGGGACCCGGAGTGCAGGGACCCGGAGTGCAGGGACCGGAGTGCAGGGACCCGGAGTGAGGGACCCGGAGTGCAGGGGCCCGGAGTGCAGGGACCCGGAGTGCAGGGACCCGGAGTGCGGGGACCGGAGTGCAGGGACCCGGAGTGAGGGACCCGGAGTGCAGGGGCCGGGAGTGCGGGAACCCGGAGTGCAGGTACCCGGAGTGCAGGGACCCAGAGTGCAGGGGCCCGGAGTGCGGGGACCCGGAGTGCAGGGGCCCGGAGTGCGGGGACCCCAAGTGCAGGGACCCGGAGTGCAGGGACCCGGAGTGCGGGGACCCGGAGTGCAGGGGCCGGGAGTGCGGGGACCCGGAGTGCAGGTACCCGGAGTGCAGGTACCCGGAGTGCAGGGACCCGGAGTGCAGGGGCCCGGAGTGCGGGGACCCGGAGTGCAGGGGTCCGGAGTGCGGGGACCCGGAGTGCAGGGACCCGGAGTGCAGGGACCCGGAGTGCGGGGACCCGGAGTGCAGGGACCCGGAGTGCAGAGACCCGGAGTGCAGGGGCCCGGAGTGCGGGGACCCGGAGTGCGGGGACCCGGAGTGCTGGGGCACCGAGTGCAGGGACCCGGAGTGCGGGGACCCGGAGTGCGGGGGCCCGGAGTGCAGGGACCCGGAGTGCGGGGACCCGGAGTGCGGGGACCCAGAGTGCAGGGGCCCGGAGTGCGGGGACCCGGAGTGCGGGGGCCCGGAGTGTGGGGGCCCGGAGTGCGGGGACCCGGAGTGCGGGGACCCGGAGTGCAGGGACCCGGAGTGCAGGGGCCCGGAGTGCAGGGACCCGGACCCGGAGTGCAGGGACCCGGAGTGCAGGGGCCCGGAGTGCAGGGACCCGGAGTGCAGGGGCCCGGAGTGCGGGGACCCGGAGTGCAGGGGCCCGGATTGCGGGGGCCCGGAGTGCAGGGACCCGGAGTGCAGGGGCCCGGAGTGCAGGGACCCGGAGTGCAGGGGCCCGGAGTGCAGGGGCCCGGAGTGCGGGGGCACGGAGTGCGGGGGCCCGGAGTGCAGGGACCCGGAGTGCGGGGGCCCGGAGTGCGGGGGCCCGGAGTGCAGGGACCCGGAGTGCGGGGGCCTGGAGTGCGGGGGCCCGGAGTGCGGGGACCCGGAGTAATTCACGCAGCTTTAGCTGTGGATACGGGCCCCCGTGCTTCCGGTTTTGAGTCCGCGCATGCGCACGGCAGTGGCCTCCAGCGACCACGCCGAGTGCCATGTAGGCCCCCACCCGATCGGCCGCGCGCCCTTACATCAGACCGGCCATATCTGTGCCCCCCCCCCCCCCCAACCAGGTGCCCGATCCCCCCGCAGCCACCACGCGAGGTTCCAGAACAGCAATAGGTGGTGAGAACCACGCCGCCGGGAACCCGGCCGGCTGGGAGCGGAGGATCGCTGGCCGGGCCTCTGGCAATGGCCCCCCAGTCGGGCAGAGTCATTTGCAGAAACGCCGATTCTCAGGTCCCGGAGAATCGGCGGATCGGCGCCGGGTCCGATTTCGGCACGAGAATGGATTCTCCGTCCCCCACGCCAAACGCTATTTCGGCACGGGGCTTGATAGAGTTTTTCGAGGAGGTCACAAAGATGATTGATGCAGGTAGGGCAGTGGATGTTGTCTATATGGACTTCAGTAAGGCCTTTGACAAGGTCCCTCATGGTAGATTAGTACAAAAGGTGAAGTCACACGGGATCAGGGGTGAGCTGGCAAGGTGGATACAGAACTGGCTAGGCCATAGAAGGCAGAGGGTAGCAATGGAGGGATGCTTTTCTAATTGGAGGGCTGTGACCAGTGGTGTTCCGCAGGAATCAGTGCTGGGACCTTTGCTGTTCGTAGTATATATAAATGATTTGGAGGAAAATGTAACTGGTCTGATTAGTAAGTTTGCAGAAGACACAAAGGTTAGTGGAATTGCGGATAGCGATGAGGACTGTCGGAGGATACAGCAGGATTTAGATTGTTTGGAGACTTGGGCGGAGAGATGGCAGATGGAGTTTAATCCAGACAAATGTGAGGTAATGCATTTTGGAAGGTCTAATGCAGGTAGGGAATATACAGTGAATGGTAGAACCCTCAAGAGTATTGAAAGTCAGAGAGATCTAGGAGTACAGGTCCACAGGTCACTGAAAGGGGCAACACAGGTGGAGAAGGTAGTCAAGAAGGCATACGGCATGCTTGCCTTCATTGGCCGGGGCATTGAGTATAAGAATTGGCAAGTCATGTTGCAGCTGTATAGAACCTTAGTTAGGCCACACTTGGAGTATAGTGTTCAATTCTGGTCGCCACACTACCAGAAGGATGTGGAGGCTTTAGAGAGGGTGCAGAAGAGATTTACCAGAATTTTGCCTGGTATGGAGGGCATTAGCTATGAGGAGCGGTTGAATAAACTTGGTTTGTTCTCACTGGGACGACGGAGGTTGAGGGGCGACCTGATAGAGGTCTACAAAATTATGAGGGGCATAGACAGAGTGGATAGTCAGAAGCTTTTCCCCAGGGTAGAGGGGTCAATTACTAGGGGGCATAGGTTTAAGGTGAGAGGGGCAAGGTTTAGAGTAGGTGTACGAGGCAAGTTTTTTACACAGAGGGTAGTGGGTGCCTGGAACTCGCTACCGGGGGAGGTGGTGGAAGCAGGGACGATAGTGACATTTAAGGGGCATCTTGACAAATACATTAATAGGATGAGAGTAGGGGGATACGGACCCAGGAAGTGTCGAAGATTGTAGTTTAGTCGGGCAGCATGGTCGGCACGGGCTTGGAGGGCCGAAGGGCCTGTTCCTGTGCTGTACATTTCTTTGTTTTTGTTTGTTTGCAGAGAATCCAGCCCAGGGTCTCTCTTCTTTGCCTTTGAAGTGATGTTGAACCGTGTCTGGAAGAGTCATACCCCGGAAGCCATGCTATTACCTGGCAATAAGGTGTACCATTTATCAACTTTTAAAAAAAATAATTATTTGATAAATTTAGTACACCCAATTCATTTTTCCAATTAAGGGGCAATTTAGCGTGGCCAATGCACCTACTCTGCACATCTTTGGGTTGTGGGGGCGAAACGCATGCAGACACGGGGAGAATGTGCAAACTCCACAAGGACAGTGACCCAGGGCCGGGATCAAACCTGGGACATCAGTGCTGTGAGGCAGAAGTGCTAACCACTGCGCCACCGTCATTTTAACCCTGAGTCTCCCATTCCTCATTCTTTTGGAGATGGTCCAAATTCACAGCACCTATTTGCAATAAGATGCACATCATCTTGTGTCACCCCACCTTTGCAACATCTGCTTTATGGGTTGTAAACTGAGACACAACTGTATCAGTTACTTCCTCAGACACCATCCTAGGCAAATGCATATTTTCTTTCAGATATAGAGAAGCCATAGTAATAATAATCTTTATTGTCACAAGTAGGCTTACATTAACACTGCAATGAAGTGTGTCGTCTTTTAAAATCTTTCCTACTTCAAGGCTGTGAAAAAAACAACTTTACACCTTGGTTTCGATAAAACTAACTTCGTCTTTATTGACCAAAGTCTGCATGCAGTATGGCTACAGGTTAGAGAGAGAGAGAGCTGTTAAGGCAAACCTGCTCATTCTTTCTCAAGCTTGCAAAGACATGGAGAAAACGTTCAATATTTATACAAAAGCTGTATCATTTTACAAAAACAGACCTTGTTCAAAAATGTCAATACAGTCATAACTTCTGATCAAATATGTTGTCATGGAAAGACCCTGACTCGGCTTATTTGCAGTATTTTGTCTTTAGAGGATTTAAGACGTGGTCCTATTTTGTTTTTCACCTCTGCCCTCATGATGCCTTGACGCAGATGGACCTAGGTCATGAGGAGGTTGTGTTATTAGGACATTCCTGGATCGTGGCTTTGTTATCAGGTTTTACTAAGGTCAGGCACTATTTTCCCTCTTCTGGCCTTGTATGATACGATTATGTGGATTCTTAGCTTTGTCTAGTTTGTCAGGGTCTGGTCTTGGCACTTAGCTGACACAGCTTTCTTAAACTTGGTTACATAAGTTGGCTATTTTTCCCATCATGCTATTGCTGAGTTTGTACACTTTCACAAGTGACTGTGAAAAGCCCCTAGTCGCCACATTCCGCCACCTGTTCGGGTACACAGAGGGTGAATTCAGAATGTCCAATTCACCTAACAAGCACATGTTTCGGGGCTTGTGGGAGGAAACCCGCGCAGACACGGGGAGAACATGCAGACTCTGCACAGACAGTGACCCAAGCTGGGAATGGAACCTGGGACCCTGGAGCTGTGAAGCAACAGTGCTAACCACTGTGCTATAAATAAAGTCACATTCTCTTGTCACAATATGTTAACCCAGGTCCCACCCCAAAGACATTAAAATCAATAGTTAAGACTACTTCCTATCATAATACAGAGAACAAAGGTTTCCTCTGTCACAGATCAATTAAAGCAATGCATGGTTTGTTTAAACATCATGTCATCTTAGGTTCAGGCTGCTTTTAGTGCTGGGAGAGGTGAGTGCACAAAAGGTGTGGCAGGAGTGCCTTTAGTCACGGAGTGCTGATTGGAACAGAGTGCATCTGAGTTTAGGTGAGTGACTGAGTTCGGGTGAGTGGCGAGAGAGGGCTGTGTTTTTGTTGGTGCTCGGGTTTATCCTTGAGGTTCTATAAAGAAAATTTTTAACAAATATTTAAATTAATTAACTAGTTGAATATGGCTGGACAGGTGATGTGCTGTTGCTGTATGATGATGGAACTGATGGATCCCATTGAGACCATCAGTGACCACATCTGCAGCAAGTGTTGGCTGCTCGAGGAACTTCGGCTCAGAATTGATGAGCTGGAGACCGAGCTGCACACGCTACGGCACATCAGGGAGGGGGAACATTACCTGGACACTTTGTTTCAGGAGGCAGTCACACCCGGTAGAATAAGTTCTGTTAATTCGGACAGTGGTCAGGGACAGAGTGGTGTGACTGCAAGGGAGGCAGGTAGGGGGATCCGGAATTTAGGAGTTGAGGAGCCTCAGCCCTTGACCTTGTCCAACAGGTATGAGGTACTTGCTCCCTGTGTGGATGAGGAAGAGGGCTGTAGGGAGGATGCATTGACTGACCACTGCACCGTGGTACAGGAAGCCATTCAAGAGGGGGGAGCAAAAAGACAAGTGGTAGTTGTAGGGGATTCTATAATTAGGGGGATTGATGGCATCCTTCGTAAGCCAGGTCGAGAGTCCCGCATGGTATGTTGCCTGCCCGGTGCCAGGGTGAGGGACATCACTGATCGGCTTGAAAGGATTTTAGAGAGGGAGGGGGAGGATCCAGTTGTTGTGGTCCACGTTGGGACTAACAACATAGGTAAGACTAGGAAAGAGGACCTGTTTGGGGATTATCAAACATTAGGGACTAAATTAAAGAGCAGGTCCTCCAGGGTTACAATCTCTGGATTACTATTGGCATAGGGTTGAGAAAATTAGAGAAGTTAACACGTGGCTAAAGGAGTGGTGCGGGAAAGAGGGATTCCATTTCATGGGGCATTGGCATCAGTACTGGGGCA
This sequence comes from Scyliorhinus torazame, assembly GCF_047496885.1. NCBI lineage: Eukaryota > Metazoa > Chordata > Chondrichthyes > Carcharhiniformes > Scyliorhinidae > Scyliorhinus > Scyliorhinus torazame. The sequence goes on from NC_092718.1 coordinate 11,283,712, forward strand.
GGAGGGACCTGTACCGTTGGGACGGTCTTCACCTGAACCATTCTGGGACCAGTGTTCTAGCGAATAGGATAAATAGGTTGGTCACAAGGACTTTAAACTAGCAAGTTGGGGGAAGGGAAGTGTAAAGCTATGGAGAGTATAATGGTTAATGGAGATCAAGGCAGCAGGTTGCGTGACAGGTTATTATGTAGAGATATGGGTTCAAAGACAAGGAAAATTAGGAGAAAGGGTAAGAGGAAAAATAAATTGCGAAAAGTTACTGATCAAGGTGTTAGGATTCATAACAAAGACATAAAAAACAGCATAAGTGTACTTTACCTGAATGCTCGTAGTATACGAAATAAGGTAAATGAGTTGATGGCGCAAATCATCGTGAATGACTATGATTTAGTGGCCATTACTGAAACATGGTTAAAAGATGGTCACGACTGGGAGTTAAATATCCAAGGGTATCAGACTATACGAAAGGATAGACTGGACGGTAAGGGCGGTGGTGCAGGTTTGTTGTTTAAGGATGGCATCCGGGCAATAGTAAGGGATGATATTGGTGCTATGGAGGACAAGGTTGAATCAATTTGGGCGGAAATCAGGAATAGTAAGGCGAAAAGGTCACTGATAGGAGTAGTCTATAGGCCACCAAATAGTAACAGGATGGTAGGGCAGGCAATAAGCAAAGAAATAACGGATGCATGTAGAAATGGTACAGCGGTTATCATGGGAGATTTTAATCTGCATATCGATTGGTTTAACCAGGTTGGTAAAGGCAGCCTTGAGGAGGAGTTTATAGAATGTGCCCGGGATAATTTCCTGGAACAGTATGTAATGGAACCTACAAGGGAATAAGCGGTCCTAGATCTGGTCCTGTGTAATGAGGCAGGATTGATTAATGATCTCATAGTTCGGGATCCTCTTGGAAGGAGCGACCACAATATGGTGGAATTTAAAATACAGTTGGAGGATGACAAGGTAAAATCAAACACTAGTGTTTTGTGCTCAAACAAAGGCGATTACAATGGGATGAGAGAAGAACTAGCTAAGGTAGACTGGGAGCAAAGACTTCATGGTGAAGCAGTTGAGGAACAGTGGAGAACCTTCCGAGCGATCTTTCACAGTGTTCAGGAAAGGTTCATACCGACAAAAAAGAAAGACGGTAGAAAGGGGAAAAATCGACCGTTGATATCTAAGGAGGTGAGGGAGAGTATCAAATTGAAGGAAAAAACATACAACGTGGCAAAAATTAGTGGGAGACTAGAGGACTGGGAAGTCTTTAGGGGACAACAGAAAGCTACTAAAAAAGCCATAAAGAAGAGTAAGGTAGACTATGAAAGTAAACTGGCTCAGAACATAAAAGCAGATAGGAAAAGCTTCTACAAATATATAAGACAAAAAAGAGTGGCTAAGGTAAATATTGGTCCTTTGGAAGGTGAGAAGGGAGATTTAATAATAGGAGACGGGGAAATGGCTGAGGAGCTGAACAGGTTTTTTGGGTCAGTCTTCACAGTGGAGGACACAAATAACATGCCAGTGACTGATGGAAATAAGGATATGATAGGTGAGGACCTTGAGATGATTGTAATCACTAAGGAGGCAGTATTGGGCAAGCTAATGGGGCTAAAGGTAGACAAGTCTCCTGGCCCTGATGGGATGCATCCCAGAGTGTTAAAAGAGATGGCTAGGGAAATTGTAAACGCACTAGGGATAATTTATCAAAATTCACTAGACTCTGGGGTGGTCCCAGAGGATTGGAAAGTAGCAAACGTGACACCACTGTTTAAAAAAGGAGGTCGGCAGAAAGCGGGTAATTATAGGCCGTTAAGCTTAACTTCGGTTGTAGGGAAAATGCTGGAATCTATCATTAAGGAGGAAATAGTGGGGCACCTGGAGGGAAATTGTCCCATTGGGCAGACGCAGCATGGGTTCACAAAGGGTAGGTCGTGTCTGACTAATTTGGTAGAATTTTTTGAGGACATTACCAGTGCGGTAGATAACGGGGAGCCAATGGATGTGGTATATCTGGATTTCCAGAAAGCTTTTGACAAGGTGCCACACAAAAGGTTGCTGCATAAACTAAAGATGCATGGCATTGAGGGTAAAGTAGTAGCATGGGTAGAGGATTGGTTAACTAACAGAAAGCAGAGAGTGGGGATAAATGGGTGTTTCTCTGGTTGGCAACCTGTAACTAGTGGGGTCCCTCAAGGATCGGTGTTGGGCCCGCAGTTGTTCACAATTTACATTGACGATTTGGAGTTGGGGACCAAGTGCAATGTGTCAAAGTTTGCAGACGACACTAAGATGAGTGGTAAAGCAAAAAGGGCAGAGGATACCGGAAGTCTGCAGAAGGATTTGGATAGGTTAGGTGAATGGGCTCGGGTCTGGCAGATGGAATTCAATGTTGCCAAGTGTGAGGCTATCCATTTTGGGAGGAATAACAGCAGAATGGATTATTATTTAAACGGTAAGATGTTAAAACATGCTGCTGTGCAGAGGGACCTGGGTGTGCTGGTGCACGAGTCACAAAAAGTTGGTGTGCAGGTGCAACAGGTGATTAAGAAGGCTAATTGAGTTTTGTCTTTCATTGCTAGAGGGATGGAGTTCAAGACTAGTGAGGTTATGCTGCAATTGTATAGGGTGTTGGTGAGGCCACATCTGGAGTATTGTGTTCAGTTTTGGTCTCCTTACCTGAGAAAGGACATATTGGCACTGGAGGGAGTGCAGAGGAGATTCACGAGGTTGATCCCAGAGTTGAGGGGATTAGATTATGACGAGAGGTTGAGTAGACTGGGACTGTACTCATTGGAGTTTAGAAGGATGCGGGGGGATCTTATTGAGACATATAAAATTATGAAGGGAATAGATAGGATAGATGCGGGCAGGTTGTTTCCACTGGTCGGGGAAAGCAGAACTAGGAGGTATAGTCTCAAAATAAGGGGAAGTAGATTTAGGACGGAGTGTAGGAGGAACTTCTTCACCCAAAGGGTTGTGAATCTCTGGAATTCCTTGCCCAGTGAAGCAGTTGAGGCTCCTTCTTTAAACGTTTTTAAGAAAAAGATAGATACCTTTCTAAAGAATAAAGGGATTCGGGGATATGGTGTACGGGCCGGAGAGTGGAGCTGAGTCCACAAAGATCAGCCATGATCTCATTGAATGGCGGAGCAGGTGCGAGGGGCCAGATGGCCTACTCCTGTTCCTAGTTCTTATGTTCTTATGTTCTTTAGCCATTCCTTCATTTTTCTAAAAACTCTGGGCGGAATTCCCCCCCCCCCTACGACGGGGGGGAGAATCGCCGGGACGCAGCTCGTATACCAGCACGCCGCCCCGCCGCCCGCACGCGATTCTCCCACCCCCCCCCAAACCGGCGCGGTGAGGGGCAGCCGCTGGGAAAATCGCCGCTCGCCGTTTGCAACGGGCGAACGTCAATTCTTCGGCCCGGATGTGCCGAGCAGCTTGCCCAATACGACAGGTTCCCGCCGGCGCCGTCCACACCTGGTCGCTGCCGGAGGGAACAGCGCGGGAACGCTGGAGGGGCGGCCTGTGGGGGGGGGGGGGAGAGGGGTAGGGGGGTTCCTGCACCGGGGGGGGGCCTCAAATGGGGTCTGGCCCGCGATCGGTACCCACCCATCGGCGGGCCGGCCTTTCTGAAGGAGGACCTCCTTTCCTCCTCCGCCCCGCAAGATCCATCCGACATCTTCTTGCGGGGCGGCCTCGGGGAGGACGGCAATTGCGCATGCGCGGGTGACGTCATTTATGCGGCGCTGCTTTTACACGGCGCCAAGGCCCGGCACGCGTAAATGACACGATGCCACTCCTAGCCCCCCAGGGGCGGGAGAATAGGGGGCTGGGTGCGGGCTCCGACGCCGGAGTGAAACACTCCGGGTTTCACTCCGGCGTCGGCAATTAGACTACCGATGGGAGAATTGCGCCCCTCAATTGTGTAGTGTTATTATTAAGACAGCATACAGCTGTTTCAACGCAAGACTCAAAGAAGCTTAGTCAGAACAATAAGCAAGTTTGTTTTTTCACAAACAATTGTTTTCCTGTTCCATAACTACCTTGACTGTTAATTGTCTAACAGAGGTTCACCGATCCTTTTTTTAAAATAAATTTAGAGTACCCAATTATTTTTTCCAATTAAGGGGCAGTTTAGCGCGGCCAATCCACCTATCCTGGGCATCTTTGGGTTGTGGGGGCGAAACCCACGCAGACTCGAGGAGAATGTGCAAACTCCACACGGACAGTGACCCAGAGCCGGGATCGAACCGGGGACCTCGGCGCCGGAAGGCAGCTGTGCTAACCACTAGGCCACTGTGCTGCCCTCACCGATCCTTTTTGAAAGTGGCTAAGGAATGAAATCCAAATTCTAAAAGTTAGTTAGAATCATCAAAATCAGTACCTGACACAAGCCTGCAGTATTAGTTGCTAATTTAAGAAAGGAATAATGAACTTGTGATAATCTCAGGAGATAGTAATGTTCTTGGTAATCGGAGCTGAATTCAGATGGGAGGCCGTTCATGGTCATTTATGACACCTCGTTCTCCAGCATTTGTCCCATCGGATAGATGATGGGAAGGGCTGACCGATCGCTTTTGCGTCTCAGAAACTTGTCGCAGTTGAGCGTAACTATGCCCAGATAGAGAAGGAGGGTTTGGCCTTGGTGCTGGCCATCCAGAAATTCCATCAGTACGCCATTGGCCGTCGGTTCACGGTGCTAACCCATCACAAGCCGTTGTTGGGGTTCTTTAAAGAGGACAGGGCCATTCCCCAATGCGTCGGCTAGAATTCAGCGGAAGGCCTCATTCTGATGGCGTACGAGTACATACTGGAACACCGTCCCGGGACGCAGATCGTGCACGCGGACGCCACTCCCACTAAGCCACCGACCGCACTACAGTACCGACACGGGCATTGCTATCATGCACTGCAGGACACATTGCCTATTACAGCAGCCCGGATACGTGCGTAGACCCAGACCCATCCCCTACTATCCAGGGTTCACCATATCGTTTTATATCGGGCCCAGCATCGAGCGCTTCCCTGCGAGCTGAAGGCATTTATGACCAAAATCGGGGAATTCAGCATTGAAGATGGGGTCCTCCTATGGGGGAGGCATGTGGTGGTTCCACAAAAGGGGCAAGGCCCCATCCTGGTGAACCTCCACAATGGGCACCCAGGGTGTGGAAGATGAAGATCCTTGCCCGCAGTTACATGTGTTAACCAGGTATGGATGCGGAGATTGAGTTGCTCGGCCAACTCTGCGGAATACGTCAGGAGCAACAAAAGCTCCCACCGGCGGTGTCCCTCCACCCGTGGGAATGGCCGGGTTGCCCCTGGGTCACATTGATGCCGACTTTACTGGCCCTTTTCAGGCATCAATGTTTCTTATTCTCATCTATGTCTACTCAAAGTGGAAGGACATCCACCGCATGCCATTAATGACTTCGAATGGAAGGGTTAAGAGGCTCCAGCTCTCTTTCATAGTCCATAGCATCGAAGAGGTCTTGGCTTCGGGTAACGGGGCACCTTTTACCAGCACGGAGTTTGAGACATTCATGCGGGTGAATGGCGTACACCACATCCGCGCCACATCAATGGTTAGGGCGAGCGGGCGGTCTGAACATTCAAACATGGGATGTGCAAGCAGACGACCAGGTCCCTCAACACGTGTTGGGTGAGTTTTCTCTTCTGTTATTGGTCCACGCCTCATGCTACTGCCGGTGTAGCACTGGCAGAACTACTTATGAGTCAAAGAACAAAAGACCAATACAGCACAGGAACAAACCGTTCAGCCCTCCAAGCCTGTACCGGTCATGACACCAACCTTGGCCAAAACTCTCAGCATTTCCTTGTGCCGTATCCCTCTATACCCATCCTATCCATGTGTTTGTCGAGTTGCCTTTTGAATGTCGTTAATGTATCTGCTTCCACAACCTCCCCTGGCAACGCATTCCAGGCACTCACCACCCTCTGTGTAAAAAACCTGCCTCGCACGTCTCCTCTAAACTTTGCCCCACGGACCTTAAACCTATGTCCCCTGGTGACTGACCCCTCCACCCTGGGAAAGAGTGCCTGCCCATCCACTCTATCCATGCCCTCATAATCTTGTAGACCTCTATCAGGTTACCTCTCAACCTCCGACGTTCTAATGAAAACAGTCCAAGTCTATTCAGCCTCTCCGCATAGCTAACACCCTCCAGACCCAGCAACATCCTGGTAAACCTCCTCTGCACCCTCTCCAAAGCCTCCATATCCATCTGGTAGTGTGGCGACCAGAATTGTGCACAATATTCCAAGTGCAACCTTACCAAGGTTCTACACAACTTTACATTAACACTGCAATGACGGTACTGTGAAAAGCCCCCACTTGCCACATTCCGGCGCCTGTTCGGGTACACTGAGGGAGAATTCAGAATGTCCAAATTACCTAACAGCACGTCTTTCGGGACTTGTGGGAGGAAACCGGAGAACGCGCAGGAAACCCACGCAGACACGGGGAGTGCAGACTCCGCACAGACAGTGACCCATGCACAGATACCTGTGGGTCATTGGTCCGGACTCGTCTTAGCCTCGCGCTACCCGAGATAGGCAATCGACTCACTGCCTCAACATTTTCCACCAGGGGACACGGTCCACATGCGGAATTTTGGAGATGGTGCGAAGTGGGTCCCGGGCTCTGTCGTTCAGTAGACAGGGCGGGTATCACACTGGGTTCGCGGACGGGACTGGGAATCAAAAAGGCACCTGGACCATCTCTGCAGCTGCACACCCGTATTGAACTTCGCCCTTTGGAGCGCCTGGCTCATCCTCTGGGGATGCTGCTGCCCCCATCGCCCCGAGCTACAACCCCACGAGGCTTCTGATGCTGAGATGCTTGACGCTGATGACTCGGACTCCGAGATGGAGTTACCGCTGCCGGGTGATGTCAGGGACAAGGGTCTGGGCGGACAGTCGCTGAAGGCGCCCAATGTTAAGACGTCGGTCCCCTGCCGTTACACGCTGCCTGACCCCCGTTGCAACGATGTCCAAGTGGCAGCCTCGGACTAAAAAGAATGGAGGTCCTCCCCCACACACTTGGGGGGGGCGTGGGGGGGGTGGAATATTATAACCTACACGAGAGCCACAGGACTGGGCCGATTAGACTCTCCGTGACTCTCGTGGAATAGGAATTACCCCGCTGAGGGGCGGAGCTCCCTCATCAGCAGGAAACAAGCCTGGACATAAAATCTCCATCCCCAGTGTGGGCTGGAGATGGGCGTCTTCAGGAGTGGTGTAGAGAGAGTTTTTGGTCTTTGTTCATGAAAACGTTTTTGTTTCCTTATGTTCCCGTGTGATCACTTCCTCGAACTTAAGAGTGGGCCAACCTTCCTTTGTCTCTGGCAGGTAGGGTCCAGTCAATTAAGTTGAACATTTTGCCAAGATTTCTGTTTCTATTCCAGTGTCTTCCAATCTTTCTTCCCAAAATTTCTTTGGGAGGGGGGTAAGGTCAATATCGGCCTTCATATGGGCGGGCAAATCTCCGAGGATTGGGAGGGTTGTTCTACAGAGGGATAGACAGTCAGAAGCTCCCACATTGCCAAACTTGTCTTTTATTAGGGGCTATGGGATTCTATGGGAAGCAAGAGATGAAATTGCAGAGCCGTTGGCAATGATCTTTTCATCCTCACTGTCAACAGGGGTGGTACCAGGGGATTGGAGAGTGGCGAATGTCGTGCCCCTGTTCAAAAAAGGGAATAGGGATAGCCCTAGGAATTACAGGCCAGTTAGTCTTACTTCGGTGGTAGGCAAAGTCATGGAAAGGGTACTGAGGGATAGGATTTCTGAGCATCTGGAAAGACACTGCTTGATTAGGGATAGTCAGCATGGATTTGTGAGGGGTAGGTCTTGCCTTACAAGTCTTATTGAATTCTTTGAGGAGGTGACCAAGCATGTGGATGAAGGTAAAGCAGTGGATGTAGTGTACATGGATTTTAGTAAAGCATTTGATAAGGTTCCGCATGGTAGGCTTATGCAGAAAGTAAGGAGGCATGGGATAGTGGGAAATTTGGCCAGTTGGATAACAAACTGGCTAACCAATAGAAGTCAGAGAGTGGTGGTGGATGGCAAATATTCAGCCTGGATCCCAGTTACCAATGGCGTACCGCAGGGATCAGTTCTGGGTCCTCTGCTGTTTGTGATTTTCATTAATGACTTGGATGAGGGAGTTGAAGGGTGGGTCAGTAAATTTGCAGACGATACGAAGATTGGTGGAGTTGTGGATAGTGAGGAGGGCTGTTGTCGGCTGCAAAGAGACATAGATAGGATGCAGAGCTGGGATGAGAAGTGGCAGATGGAGTTTTACCCTGAAAAGTGTGAGGTTGTCCATTTTGGAAAGACAATTATGAATGTGAAATACAGGGTTAACGGTAGAGTTCTTGGCAATGTGGAGGAGCAGAGAGATCTTGGGGTCTATGTTCATACATCTTTGAAAGTTGCCATTCAAGTGGATAGAGCTGTGAAGAAGGCCTCTGGTGTGCTAGCGTTCATTAACAGAGGGATTGAATTTAAGAGCCGTGAGATGACGATGCAGCTGTACAAAACCTTGGTAAGGCCACATTTGGAGTACTGTGTACAGTTCTGGTTGCCTCATTTTAGGAAGGATGTGGAAGCTTTGGAAAAGGTGCAAAGGAGATTTACCAGGATGTTGCCTGGAATGGAGAGTAGGTCTTACGAGGAAAGGTTGAGGGTGCTAGGCCTTTTCTCATTAGAACGGAGAAGGGTGAGGGGCGACTTGATAGAGGTTTATAAGATGATCAGGGGAATAGATAGAGTAGATAGTCAGAGACTTTTTCCCCAGGTGGAACAAACCATTACAAGGGGACATAAATTTAAGGTGAATGGTGGAAGATATAGGGGGGATGTCAGAGGTAGGTTCTTTACCCAGAGAGTAGTGGGGGCATGGAATGCACTGCCTGTGGAAGTAGTTGAGTCAGAAACAATAGGGACCTTCAAGCAGCTATTGGATAGGTACATGGATCACGGTAGAACGATATAGTGTAGATTAATTTGTTCTTAAGGGCAGCATGGTAGCATTGTGGATAGCACAATTGCTTCACAGCTCCAGGGTCCCAGGTTCGATTCTGGCTTGGGTCACTGTCTGTGTGCGGAGTCTGCACATCCTCCCAGTGTGTGCGTGGGTTTCCTCCGGGTGCTCCGGTTTCCTCCCACAGTCCAAAGATGTGCAGGTTAGGTGGATTGGCCATGATAAATTGCCCTTAGTGTCCAAAATTGCACTTAGTGTTGGGTGGGGTTACTGGGTTATGGGGATAGGGTGGAGGTGTTGATCTTGGGTAGGGTGCTCTTTCCAAGATCCGGTGCAGGCTCGCTGGGCCAAATGGCCTCCTTCTTCAGTGTAAATTCTATGATAATCTATGATTAATCTAAGACAAAGGTTCGGCACAACATCGTGGGCCGAAGGGCCTGTTCTGTGCTGTATTTTTCTATGTTCTATATTCTATGTTCTAATGTAGAGATGGTGTTGGATGGTGTGGGGACCCGGGGTCTACCTGGGTGCAGATGGACTCTGGGTCGTGCCGGGGGTCCAGTTTGGGTGCGCTGGTGACAGTTTCTCTTCCGTTTGCACCGGCAAAGTACTCGGCGAGCCCGCTGGTTGCTCCATTTTAAAATATGGCGACAACTTCGTCAACATTTTAAACTGGAGTCAGTATCATGGCTGGCCCCCATTTGTGATAACCTCCTGTTTGAGCTGGCCAGGTTGGATGCCACATTTGGAGTGTGGGAAGAGAAGGGGTTGGAGAGATTATGTGATCAATTTCTGGAGGCGCGGTTTGCCAGCCTGGAGGAATTGAAAGAGAAATTTGGACTCTTGGTACCTTCAGGTACGAAATGTTGTTTGAGGAGTATTCCTGGCACTCCCAGAGGAGCCATCATCCGCTGACAGTGAGGATCCTTTTGTGCGCGGGGTCAGAGGAGGGTAGTACGTCCAGTATATACGGCTGGATTCTGGCGGAGGACTCTATCTCAGTAAGGGGTGAAAGCCAAGTGGAAGGAGGAGTTGGGTCCGTGTTGGAGGATGAGGTGTGGGGTGAGGCCCTTTGCAGGGTGAACTCTACGTCCTCATTTGAGTTTGACCCAGCTTAAGGTAATGTTCAAGGCGCACCTGAGCAGAGCTAGGATGAGTCGCTCCTTGGCGGGTGTTGAGGACAGGTGCGAGCGGGGTTCGGGGGGGATCAGCTAACCACACGCACATGTTTTGGTCCTGTCCCAAATTGTTGGGATTTTGGGTCTCCTTTTACAACACCATGTCGGCGATTCAGAACATCGAGTTGGAACCCTGTCCCTTAGTAGCCATATTTGGGATATCGGACTTGCTGGAGCTACATTTGTGGGGGCAGACGTTCTTGCCTTCGCCTGGCTGGTTGCTCGGAGGCGAGTCCGGCTGGGATGGAGGTCGGGAACTCCGCTCAGAGCCTCGGCTTGGCTAGGGGACTTAATGGAGTTTCTGTACCTGGAGAAGGTCAAATCCACCGTGACGGGCTCAATTGAAGGGTTCTACCAAAGATGGCCACCGTTTATTGTCCACGTTAAAGTGTTGGTCACTGTTGGCTGCCTGGAGGGGGAGGGTGGGCTTGTTCCTTCTGTTGGGGGGGGGGGGTGCTTTGTTAATTGTTGGGGGGTTCTTTATTCTTCTTTTTTGTTGTTGATGGGGGGGTTATGTGATTTGGCTTGTTGTTTTCTTGTATTGTTTTACTGTTTCAATTTTACTATTGGCATCATGCATGTGAGTGAGTGAAAACTAGCAGAAGGTAACGGTGGTGGTAGCATCGCTGCCTCAAGAAGCTAAAGATTCATGGCACTGCAGAGATACTCGTAGATGATGGTGGAATTTTGTATGGTCCTCTTCTCAAAGACAGATCGAGCCCACAGGTCGGGCAGGAGGCAGGTCCTGAATCCACCTCGGCCAATTTTGATTCACACCAGCCATCCAACACACCCCAAGGAGTCCAAGTTGCTGTGGAAACATGCATGTATGCATGCCGGGAGCTATGAATCATGATGGCAGAGGTTCCTTTGCAACACATAGCTGACCAGGAATCTCTCCCGCTCTTACCTCCTGTCATTGGCATGTGTTTGAAGGATTTACAAGTTGATTCTCAACCTGTCGGGTGATGTTATGAACGCACCTTCCTTGGCCACCAAGCCCTGGAGTGCTACTTGAACCCAGAACTTCTGGTTGAGAGGCAGGGATGCTGCCCACTGCATCGCAAGAGCCCTCTGTGGTTAGAAATACTCAGAGTGAAATAGCCAAGTGGGATGCCAAAGTGGCAAAACAAGTGAAGCTGCAAACAATATATTTGATTCCTTGCTCGCCTGTTCGATTAAAATGAAGCAATTTTATTATGTGAGACAACGATGTGGAACTAATTTGAATTTGAGCTGATCATCTGGAAGAAGTTTGCTTCAAATAAATTTGCCTCTAATTGAGTATGCAGAGAAACAGGGAAACATTTACAGGAGCTGTTTTACTTGATTAAGAAGGAATCCTTAGAGGCAGCAGCCGGTGGCGCAGTGGTTAGCACTGCTGCTTCACAGCACCGAGATCGATCCCGGCTCTGGGTCACAGTCCGTGTGGAATTTGCACATTCGCCCCCACAACACAAAGATGTGGATTGGCCACGCTAAATTGTCCCTTAATTGGAAAAATTGAATTGGATACTCTAAATTTATATGAAAAAATAAGGAATCTTTATTCTGTTCCGTGGTTCAATTGCCGTTGCTCATTTTTTTCCTGTGCATGTGTGAACAAAGGGTGACAGATCAGTCACTTTCAGTGCGATGGCCTTCACAGTTGAATAACCCGCCAACATTTCATGGTCCAGGTTCACATCTTGAAGAATGGCGACCTGGGTGAGGTATCAAAGTGAGACTGAGCACAGCTGGCACAAGGCCAGGTGGAGAGGGTATGGGCAAATCATAGAATTTACAGTGCAGAAGGAGGCCATTTGGCCCATCGAGTCTGCACTGGCCCTTGGCAAGACCACCCTATCCGCGTAACCCCGTAACCCCAGCTGACCTTTTTGGAGGGCAATCTATCATGGCCAACCCACCTAACCTGCACATCCTTGCACTGTAGCAGGAAACTGGAGCACCTAGAGGAAAACCCACGCAGACAAGGGGAGAACGTGCAGACTCTGCACAGGCAGTGACCCAAGCCGGGAAACGAACCTGGGACCCTGGAGCTGTGAAGCAACAGTGCCCAGCACTGTGTTACCGTGCCGGTAGCTGGCCGGATGAGAATGTCGGACTAAGTTCACAAGTATTGTGCATCACAACATCGCTCCGGCCTCTATTCTATAATTTTGTTAATGCAACAATAGCTTGCATTTATGTAGGGCTGGATTCTTCCGCCCCGCCCACCGCAAGACCGCCAGGGTCGGGACCTGGACCATGTCAAGGTCGGTTGACATCCGGCGGGAATTTCTGGTCGCCGGGCTGGAGAATCCCGCCCCACCGTATCTTTGACGTAGTAAAATACCCTGAGGTAATTTACGTTTGAGCCATGGAAGGAGATATTGGGCCGAATTTACTGGCTGTTTATGCCAATGTGATTCTCTAGTCCCACCGATGGCATACCCCCCTGCCTCAAGTTTCCCAGCAACGAGGGGTCCATTCAACGGGAAATCTCGCTGACAACGGCGGAAGCAGAAGATCCCGCTGTCGGGCCATCGCCATCGGCGAAGACCCTGCTGCGGATTGCACAGGAAATTCCACCCATTGTCTTGGCGCCTGACTGCATTGAAAAACCGAGAGGTGCCAATGAAGAAAAAACGTGCTCGCAGTTTGGATTTAATCATGGGCCTGGCATTTCTTTTTTTTTTAATTTAAATTTGGAGGACCCAATTCATTTTTTTAAATTTAGGGGGAATCTAGCGCGGCCAATCCACCGACCCGGCACATCTTTGGGTTGTGGCGGCGAAACCCACGCAGACACGGGGAGAATGTGCAAACTCCACACGGCCAGTGCCCAGAGCCGGGATCGAACCTGGGACCTCGGTGCCGTGAAGCAGCAGTGCTAACCACTGCGCCGCTGTTCTGCCCCTGGGCATCTCTGAAGGCTCGGCGCCATTGTTGTCCAAACTGCAATTAATGATGAACAGTTGCAGATGTGGCGTTTCTCATCAATCACAAGCCCTGTCAGGAAACTAATGCCTGCCTGCATTAGCAAGGCATTGTCACAAATATAGATACATCAGCTCTTGGTGTTTGTCCTTTCAAGGAGATAAGTGGTGTTGTGTTTTTATCTGCAATGCCTCTGCTAGGACACTCAGTGCCTGGCTGAGGGCCCAGTGAGCTCCAATTCAACTTGCACGGAAAATAATAGGAACAAGGTTGCTGAGGGCATGGTGGCACAGGTTGTGAACATGTCATCTGGTTATTTGGTACATCATGTCCAAAAGGCTGTAATTGCATTGGAGAGGGTGCAGAGGAGATTTAATGGAGATGTACAAGGTTGCGAGGGGCCTGGATACAGCGATTGGGAAATTTGTAGTGATCTGTACAACTATACATACATCTGCACATAAACCAGGGACTACCAGACAGATGTAACAGCCACAGAATCACTAGAGGGCAGCATCAGAGACGGGTATAAAGGGTCTAGCCCAAGGGAGGATCCGCCTCTTTCAGAAGCACAGGGCTAGTGAGCAGCAGCAGACAGAGACAGCTCAGCATAGGCAGCTTACCTTAGCTTCACTGGTCATACCTCTTGACTGTATTATATCTAGTTAAGCTCTGGAAACAGAACAAACCCACTGAATAAAGTATTTGTGTTAACTGGAAGTCTACAATCTTTATTCAGACTTAGAGAATAACATATGATACCAGGAGTGATTTCAGAAAGCTAGCTAGACACCAGCAAGAGAAAAAAAACTTAAACCGGATATTCGACTGTGGAAGACTTTGCAGCAAATGGATCCTCGACGACTAACTGATTCGATGGAACTTGTTGGAACTCCATGGCAGCTGGAAACAACCGGTAATTTAAGTTATAACTGGAAAATGTTTGAACAGCTGTTCCAAATATTTATCACAGCTAATGATTTAAGCACTGCCTCTGACTCAACGAAAATAGCCCTACTACTCTCAACACGAGGGCATGAAGCTAGAGAAATCTATAGTTGCTTTAATTACTTAGAAGGTGAGGACAACACCAAAGTAGACGTTATACTCAAACAATTTGCTGAACGCTGTAACAGTCAGTCCGGTGAGATGCTGGAAAGATTTAACTTTTGTCAGAGAAATGGAGGGCCCATCTCTGATTTTATTACAAACCTTAAGTTAATACCACAAGGCTGTGAATATGCTGATTTCAGAGATACTGTGATAATGCATCGATTAATTTCTGGACTATCTGATAAAAATTTGAGGGAAGAACTTTCACAAAATAAGTATCTAACTCTAGAAATCGCTATACAAAAATGCCTTGCTTGTGAACAAAAACAAAATCAGTACTTTGAGCCTCTACAAACACAGAATCATCATTTAGAAAACAAAATTGGTAAAAATGGCGTGAACACTCGCCACGAGGCGGAGGCAGGGTTTAATCGGAGAAAGACGGAGGTTCTGAGTGGCAGCCATCTTGAGAAAGGAGCCGCACAAGCTCAGTTGCAAAAGAGGGCACAGTACAGGAAACTCAGTGTGCGCATGGGCAATCGAGTCCTACGCATGACGTCACGAGCGTCATGACGTCAGAGGACCAGGACCACGCCCACTTAAAAAGGAAATGCACAAAAATGAACAAAAATAAATTTAAAGCTGCAAAAGCCAATTTTCTTGCCTCAGAAGACAGAACAATGTCCGAACTTACACCAGCAGTTGAAAATAACTTTCACAACACCCTGGAACAAGCAGTTAGCACCGCCCTAGAAGATGATATTGTCCTTGTAGACAACGACTCAGACGAAGATTTCATCTTGGGAGATGGCTACCCCAGTACCAAATCCGAACCGCAACTAGAGGTGTTGTACCGTGAAGACCCCGACGATGAGTTCTTCGGAATGGTGAATCTGCAGCCCAGCATGTATGACATCCCGACTCGTGAGTGCAGGATTATGCTGCGGCCTGACGCCAAGAAACAGAGAGGAGTCCATGCACCACGCACCACGAAGGGTCCCAGCCTCCACACAAGAAGATGATTTGTTTATTGAACATGAAGAGAACGATCACAACTCCGAAAGAAAAAGCGATGATTTGTCCAATGAACAATACACACAATACTGCTCAGACATGGCTGAGTTATTCAGAGATACTGATCACAGCATCAGCAACACAGTTGAAAAGCTCAATACGACTCTTCTCATTGTAGATGAATCCAATACCAGGGTGCCATGGCAGATCGTCGGCACATTGGATGACAGCAATACACAAGACGAAGACAACGCCACACAGAGAGCACAAAAGGACTCTGTTGAGAGAGCACAGATGGACTCTACAGCGAGAACACTGCATGACTCCATAGAGAGAGCGATGAAGGACTCCACAGAGAGAGCGATGACAAACTCCACAAAGAAAGCGACGAAGGACTCCACAGAGAGAGTGATGAAGGATTCCACAGAGAGAGCGATGAAGGACGCCACAAAGAGAGCGACGCAAGCCTCCACAAAGAGAGTGACACAAGCCTCCACAGACAGCTCAGTGACAGACTCAAAAATGGAAGCAAGCAAATATTCCATAGCGAACGCCATGCATGTAGAAGACCATGAAGATCTATCAAGCTTATTTGAGCCACCAGAAGAAGACACTGAATGTCTACCCACTGTATGTTAGACAAGTGACGAAGAAATCACAATTCCCATACAGGATGGGCAGCATCACAGTAAGACTGACATATCTCAGCTCGTCTGCACAGAAGCACTCAATAATCAGAGGACGTTCACCCATGAGTCCAGAGGGACCACGTCAATTGAAATCTTGAAGATTTTGACTCCAGAAAAGGAGCACAAAGAATCACAGATGATTCAAATGAACCTGAAATGATTCCAAAAGAGGAGCACCTAGAAATCAATGATGATTCAAGTGAACCAGAAATGACTCTAGACCAAGTGACCAAGTAAGCCAAGAAGAGGAATTGAATCCACCACAAATGACTGATGTCACCAACATCAATGCAACATCAGATCATTATCACAATTCTCAAGAAGATACGCTCAATGTAGCAGATACCACAAAGGACACTGACACCAATAACTGTGACAATGACTCAAATCATCCACATGGCACACTCAATGAGCGCAACAAGAACAACAAAAACCGCAAGAAGCACAGCAGAAACAAGAACAACAGCAGCAACAAAAGCATGCAGTGCAACAAGAACGACAAAAGCAACAAGAAGCATCCCAGAAACACCAAGCACAACAAGAAAAAGAACAAGAATAAAAGTGAAAACAATGAAAACAGAATCAACAAGCCGACAAAAAGAACAACAAGAACGACAACAACAAGAATGCCAATGAAAACAACCAAGACAGAAACGACAGAAACAACAAGAACGACAACGAAAACAACAAAGACAAAAACGACAAAAACAACAACAATGAAACAATGACCTGTACAACATGGTACAACTCTGCACGTGAAGGACAATGCCACAGCACACTGCGAAACAATGCCAAGACTACAAACATGCCATGGCATGATAAAGAATCTCACGAATTCACATCTGCTCCAGAAGAAACAAGCAAAACAGCTTTCATGAACGATGACACACAGAATCAATACCACAAACACAGGAAAAAGTTGAGGTCAGACAACAGTGCGACACAGAATCGCTACCCGCAATCAAATGGAACAGGGGAAAAAGGTGTCCACATCATTAAACGACTCATCAGCAAAGCAGCCGAGTCACGTTCTGACATCAGCCTAGCTCTGTTATCGTACCGAGCAACCCCACTGAGCTCAGCACTGTCGCCAGCGCAAATGCTCTTCGGCAGAGACATCCGGACAACCCTACCAGCAAAGCAATTCCGAGAACCCAGCAACGCACCGGTTCTCGATGACATGCAGGCACTATGCTCCAAACAATAACTATACTACGATCAACATGCAATCCCACTCAAGCCACTGACAATAGGTGATACCATCAGAATCAGGGACCCAGAAGGTGGATGGGCTGAGCCACGGTGATCAGGCAGGAGGCACCGCGGTCCTACATTGTCAAATCGTCTGCGGGACTTTTTCGCCATAACCGCCGGGATCTATTAGAGATTCGACCTACAACACCAGTATTTCCCACACTGGACTTGACCGAGTCCATTTGTCCACAGGACGTTCCTCGCCACACAACACCAGACAGTACTCTTGATGACATCAAACCATCATCCCTACCAGCACCGTTAATAGAATTTTTCATAGAATTTACAGTGCAGAAGGAGGCCATTCGGCCCATTGATACCACAAACACAGGAAAAGGTCGAGGTCAGGCAACGGTGCGACACAGGCGCTTAAGCAGAAGCCGCAAGGCACCCAACCGGCTAGATTTGTAACGACACTTTGACACACGCACAAGTCGAATATGGACATTTCTCACGATGGACTCACAACACAGTTAATTGTTTCTGTATTACTTTTATCATTTTCACAGTGTGCAGATTTGCATATTCTCACCACTTGTTATGTACAGTTTTCTTGAGGCCAGTCTAGAAAACATGTCCAATAAAAGGGGGGGGGGATGTAGTGATCTGTACAACTATACATACATCTGCACATACACCAGGGACTACAGACAGATGTAACAGCCACAGCATCACTAGAGGGCAGCATCAGAGACAGGTATAAAGGGTCCAGCCCAAGGGAGGATCCGCCTCTTTCAGAAGCACAGGGCTAGTGAGCAGCAGCAGACAGAGACAGCTCAGCATAGGCAGTTTACCTTAGCTTCACAGGTCATACCCCTCGACTGTATTATATCTAGTTAAGCTCTGGAAACAGAACAAACCCACTGAATAAAGTATTTGTGTTAACTGGAAGTCTACAATCTTTATTCAGACTTAGAGAATAACATACTGTTTACTTCAGCAAAGAAAGGGGATGTGAGGGGGGATCTCATTGAGACTTTTAAAATTCCAGCAGGACTAGACAGGGTAGATGCAAGGAAGATGGTCCTGATGGTGGGTGTGTCCAGAACCAGGGGTCACAGTCTGAGGATTCAGGTTAACCATTTCGGACAGAGAAGAGGAGACATTTCTTCACCCAAAAAGTGGTGAGCCTGTGGAATTCATTACCACAGGAAGTAGTTGATGCTAAAACATTGAATATATTCAAGAGGCGGCTGGATATAGCACTTGGGGAGAATGGGATCAAAGGCTATGGGGAAAAAGCAGGATTGGGCTATTGAGTTGGATGATCAGCCATGATCGTGATGAATGGCGAAGCAGGCTCGAAGGGCCAAAAGGCCTCCTCCTGCTCCTATCTTCTATGTGTCTATGTCAGTGACTAGGGAGCATAGGTTTAAAGTGCTAGGGAGAGGGAATGAGGAAAGATTTGTTTCACTGAGAGGGTTGTGGGGATCTGGAACTCATTGCCTGAAAGGGCAGTGGAGGCAGAAACACACACCTTGATTAAAAGGTCTCTGGATATGCACCTCAAGTGCCGTATCCTGTAGGGCGATGGACCAAATGCTGGAAAGAGGGATTAAGTTGGGGTGGCTCGTTTTTGGGCTGGCATAAATACAATGGACCGAGTGGCCTCTTTCAATGCTATGATTCTACCTGATAAATGTAGCCCCTAAAACCTGTTCTTGAGTCAACATTGAAGAACCCCACTTCAGGCATCATGAAGTAGGCTTAGCAGACTTGAGTATATTAACAGCAAGTCTTTAATAACAACTCAGCACTGTACATACAGTGCAGGGTCCAGCTGTGGAGCCAACTTCGTCCTAGGTCTTTGCACATTTCTGTCTAAGTTTAGACTGTCCATGGCTCTGGGCCATGTGTGGTATGGTGGCACAGTGGTTAGCACTGTTGCTTCACAGCTCCAGGATCCCGCGTTCAATTCCGGCTTGGGTCACTGTCTGTGCGGAGTCTGCACATCCTCCCCGTGTCTGCGTGGGTTTCCTCCGGGTGCTCCAGTTTCCTCCCACAGTCCAAAGATGTGCAGATTAGATGGATTGGCCATGCTAAATTGCCCTTTGTGTCAAAAAAAGGTTAGGTGGGGTTACTGGGTTATGGGGATAGGGTGGACGTGGGGATTAAGTTTGATGTTGATTTGATTTGATTTATTGTCACATGTACCGGAGTACAGTCAAAAGTATTTTTCTGCGGCCGAGGAACGTACACAGTACGTTACATAGTAGACAAAAGAATTGGTTACAGAGCGGAACAAGAGGCCAAACAAAGCAAATACATGAGCAAGAGCAGCATGGGGCGCCGTGAATAGTGTTCTTACAGTGAACAGATCAGTCCGAGGGGGAGTCGTTGAGGAGTCTTGTAGCTGTGGGGAAGAAGCTGTTCCTATGTCTGGATGTGCGGGTCTTCAGATTTCCGTATCTTCTACCTGATGGAAGGGTCTGGAAGAGGGCAAAGCCTGGGTGGGAGGGGTCTCTGACAATGCTGTCTGCCTTCCTGAGGCAGTGGGAGGTGTATACAGAATCAATGTGGGGGTGGCAAGCTTGTGTGATGTGCTGGGCTGAGTTCACCACAGTCTGCAGTTTCTTGCGATCTTGGACCGAGCAGTTGCCATACCAGGCTGTGATGCAGCTGGATAGGATGCTCTCTATCGCACATCTGTAGAAGTTTGTCAGAGTCAATGCAGACATGCCAAATCTCTTTAGCTTCCGTAGGAAGAAGAGACGTGTTGGGCTTTCTTGACTGTTGCTTCAACGTGAGTGGACCAGGACAGATTTTTGGTGATGGTGAGCCCCAGGAGCTTAAAGCTATCGACCATCTCCACTTCGGAGCCATTGATGCAGACGTGAGTGTGTTTCGTGCTACGCTTCCTGAAGTCGATGATCAGTTCCTTGGTCTTTCCAACCTTTAGAGAGAGGTTGTTTTCTGTACACCATGCAACCAAGTGATTTATCTCCCTCCTGTAGTCTGATTCGTTGTTATTTGTGATACGGCCCACCACAGTCGTATCATCCGCAAACTTATAGATTGAGTTGGAGTTAAATCTTGTCACACAATCATGCATGTATAGGGAGTACAGTAGAGGACTGAGCACACATCATTGCGAGGCTTCGGTGTTGAGGATTATTGTGGAGGAGGTGCTGTTGCCTATCCTGACAGATTACGGTCTGTTGGTGAGGAAGTCGAGGATCCAGCTGCACAGGGAGGGGTCAAGTCCAAGATTGCAGAGTTTGGTTATTAGTCTTGTTGGGATAATGGTGTTGAAGGCGGAGCTGTAGTCTATAAACAGCAGTCTCACGCAGGTGTCCTTGTTGTCGAGGTGTTCGAGTGTTGATTGCAGAACCAATGAGATAGCATCTGCTGTGGATCGGTTGCTGTGATAGGCAAACTGCAGTGGATCGAGGCCATCTGGGAGGCTGGCAGTGATCCGGCTCATGACTAGCCGCTCGAAGCATTTCATGATAACAGACGTTAGGGCCACCGGTCGGTAGTCGTTGAGGCAGGCTACCTTGTTCTTCTTTGGTACTGGTATTATGGTGGTCTTCTTGAAGGAGGTGGGAACCTCAGAGCGGAGGAGTGAGGTGTTGAAGATATCAGCGAATACAGTCGCCAGCTGGTCAGCGCAGGCTCTGAGTGCTCGCCCAGGGACTCCGTCGGGGCCCGCCGCTTTCCGCGGATTCACTTTCAAGAAGGCAGCTCTTACCTCTGAGGCTGTAATAGTGGGTATGGGCATGTCCAGGGCTGTTGGGGCAGATGGCACTGATACATTGGCTGACTGCTCAAAGTGGGCATAGAACTTGTTCAGATCATCAGGTAGGGATGATCTTTCCAAGGCCTGGTGCAGACCTAATGGGCCGAATGGCCACCTTCTACACTGCAAATTCTATGATTCTTACAGCACTGTGTGTCTGGTACTATACTCAGTCCCACATTAACCCTGTATGTACCAGACCCTTATACTGCACCCCCCCCAAGTATTTATCCCGTGGATATAGAGTTACTTTAGTTTACTTAAAGACTTGCAATGTTATAAGTCTTGTGCATTTACCTCATTGTTACAACACTAATGCTATTCTAACTATGCTATTCAGGGACTGCAGCGCTTCAAGTAGGCAGCTCACCACCACCTTCTGAAGGGCAACTAGGGATGGGCAATAAATGCTGGCCTAGCTAGTAACGCCCACATACCGTAAATGAATTTTTAAAAACATACTGGCTCTTACAATATTAACATTAACATTCTCACTGCCCCATCTCCTCCCTCCAAGGTTCAGGCGGTTTGGAGGTCTTCTAAACCTTTTGTATCTCGTTCACCATTTTGCCGGGAAAGCGATAGGCTCAGGTTATTCTGGTTCGTGTTGTTGGTCTGGCATTTGGCTTCATCTGTTTGACC
Source organism: Scyliorhinus torazame (assembly GCF_047496885.1). Classification (NCBI taxonomy): domain Eukaryota; kingdom Metazoa; phylum Chordata; class Chondrichthyes; order Carcharhiniformes; family Scyliorhinidae; genus Scyliorhinus; species Scyliorhinus torazame. Next base: position 11,305,213 of record NC_092718.1, read on the forward strand.
ATTGATATTAAAGCACGCCTGGCTGGTCCGGCTGGGTTGGTGGTGCATGGTTATTGGTCCACTTTCTCCTTTCCTGCTGGGTGGACCAACATTGTACCGTCTGCTTGGCGGTGCCTTCTCATCTTTAGGCCGGCTGGAAGCTCTCTGAGGCTGAGAAAGGGTGTTCCTTCGCCAAGAATGAGATCGAGTAGCGTATTCACCTCTGCTTTTTGCTGTTGGTAGTTGCTCGCAGGTTCCAGAGGTTCTGGCCCGTTGGTTGGAGGTTATCATGTGCGTACAGTGGCTGCTGTGTCTACTGGCTACACCATCATCACAGTTGGAGGGCGAGACTCCTCAGACTGTTGATCCTTCTCTGCTACTATTTCCACTGGGGTTGCTATGGTAATCCCACGTGCGGTAGGTTGGTCTGAGCACCGGTGACCTTCCAGGATCCGGAATGATGATGGACAAACATGCTCCACATCAAGAGACGAGAGATCGCAAGTGACATCCGAGTATGAGCATTCGTTCATGTTTGAGGGAACCAGGACTGTGCAGCATTGGCTGGCTAACGATAGTGGTAGTCTTGGTATCTCCTGCTGGCTGAGGTGGATACAGGGCTACCCAAGCATCGGTGCTCAGAACAGGGAAAGGCTGATCCTGGAGAACGTCCATCAGGTATGTTGAAAGGAAATGAAAATCGCTTATTGTCACAAGTAGGCTTCAATGAAGTTACTGTGAAAAGCCCCTAGTCGCCACATTCCGGCGCCAGTTCGGGGAGGCTGTTATGGGAATTGAACCGTGCTGCTGGCCTGCTTTGGTCTGCTTTCAAAGCCAGCGATTTAGCCCTGTGCTAAACAGCCCCTATGGTTTGTAGCCATACCTCAGTGATTCAAGGATCATGCTGATGATCAGGGGTCAGATTCCCCTGAGCTGTGGAGTGTCCCTTGTTTGAATCCAAAGGCCGAGGAGCCATGGTTCCTCATTTGGCAGGATGTCATACTGGGGCTGGTTTCAGGAAGCAAGTTAAGATGCTGCACCCATTAACTGTAGAACTATTTCTTTGCTGCTAATGTACTTAATTCTTGTGTTCAAATTAAAGTTTGTTTTTATCATAAAAGCTGTCCTCTGGTCAGTGTTATCATTCCTGCGGTGCAGTAACATTTCCTCACAGTTTTACCAAATGCAGATAGTTGGGAGTTCTAATCCAAGATCTTAATGAAATTGGGGTTTAGGTCCAGGCCCATAACAATCGGAAACAGTGCGGGTGAACTGATATTGTGGGAATCGTTTTTTTTTAATATAAATTTTGAGTACCCAATTCATTTTTTCCAATTAAGGGGCAATCCACCTGCCCTGCACATCTTTTTGGGTTGTAGGGTTGAAACCCACGCAAACGCGGGGAAAATGTGCAAACTCCACACCGACAGTGACGCAGAGCCGGGATCGAACCTGGGGCCTCGGCGCCGTGAGGCAGCAGCGCTAACCACTGCACTCACACCCGCGAATTCCCGATGGGGTGGGGGTGCCACAATGGGAAACCCCGTCGGTCGCCTGCCGGGACGGAGGATTCCGCTGCCAGCACCCGGGACGGAGAATCCCGTCCCATATGTTTCAGAACTTAAAAAATAATATTTTTAAAATTACAGATATGGACTTTTTTTCTTCCTTTTGAATTAATTTTTCTATCTCTTGCTTTGAGGCAACATTTTCTTTCCAGGCTCATGGAGAGAAAACCCGTTGCCAGGGTTTTGACAAAGCGATGTTTGACTGAACTGCTCACAGGTGTGCAGAATTACCCACCTTGTCTGTTCCAACTCTCGTGATCTGCCGCTGGATTGTCCTCTCTCTCTCTCTCTCTCTGTGAAGAGGGACTTGAAAGATAATTTTCTAGATGAGGAACTTCGCCTGTGCCAGTTTATATTGGAAACTTCCAACTGTTTACTTGGAAAATATATGCCTTCCTCTGAAGAATGTTGACACTGGTTTGGGAGTCATGGTTGTGAATTTGCATCTTACAATTCCATGACTTAACGTCTTGGACTGCAGACATGAGCATTACTATTCTGAATCTGTGTTCAATTTGCTTCATACAGCGCTACCATGGCTACAGGAACTTAAAGCTACTTGACAAATACATTTTTTTTTTAGTACACACTATAACATTGATAATGTGATGCTATTTTTTTAAAACTTGTGCCTCACAGCTGCCAATATTCGAAAGTTTTGTATGGCCGCATTTTCTCTGCCTTAAAGACAGTGATTTGGCCACCACAGCCTTCTGCGGCAAAGAGTTCCACAGATTCACCACCCTCTGGCTGAAGAAATTCCTCCTCATCTCAGTTTTAAAGGATCGTCCCTTCAGTCTGAGGCTGTTACCTCGGGTTCTAGTTTTCTCTACTGGTGGAAACATCCTCTCCACGTCCACTCTATCAAGGCCTCGCTGTACCCTGTAAGTTTTAATAAGATCCCCCCTCATCCTTCTAAACTCCAAAGAGTACAGACCCAGAGTCCTCAACCTTTCATCATACGACAAGTTCTTCATTCCAGGGATCATTCTTGTGAACCTCCTCTGAACCATTTCCAAGGCCATCACATTATCCCTTACATACAGGGCCTGAAGTATCATAGAATGGTTACTGCACAGATCGAGGCCATTCAGCCCATCATGTCCACTTTGTTAGAGATACTCAGCTAGTCCCACTCCTCCCCTTAGACTTGTAAGTATTTTCTCTTCAGATAATTTGGTAGTAATGATGTTAGATGTGAAGTTAGTGTTGCTAGGATATGGATAGCAATCAGGAACATGACCTTCTCTGATCTCTTCCCCTCCTGCAGGGAAAGTGAAGCCAATTTTCACTGCACCAGATGAGGTCAGCTTAGAAGGCACTGATTGAGGAGGAGACCTGCACCTTTTTTGGTTTGTACGGTGCAGGTTCTCAGATACCAATGGCAAAATGTGTCGTGAACACCAATAGTCCAGTGGTCCATTCTGGCAAAATACATTCCAACTCTCCATGATGTTTTTGTTGTTGTAATCACTACTGCATACGGCAGTAGTGAGCGCTAATAATCAAGGATGCTGCTGTTTCTCAAGTGCTTACCGCGGTAATATTAGCAGATAAATTCTTGCAGGTGGACGCTCAATAAAATAACAGCTGCCATTTATGTAGCATTTTGACATGGAATAAAGCCCAAAGGTCCTTCACGAGAGCCTAATCAGGCAGAAATTGACACTGAATCAAAGATGGAGGTAATAGAGGGGTGACCTCCGTGATCCTCGCTCACGTATACACTTCCGAAGATTGCGACCAGAATGCTGAGAATTGAGAATATGATGTGTGTTGCTAGCACAGACTGAAGATAAACCTGTTTTTTGTGAGGTTAACTAAGAGAAAAAAAATAGCGGCTCACAGAAATAACTCCTCTACACCGAAGAAGAGTCAATTTGGCATGCACCTGGGGCCCCAAATCCCCTGGGAGACCCCACAAGTGCTGTTCTGTCTGGTCCCTGTTTGTGGACACAGTTTTTCTTTCAAAAAATATACTTTATTCATAAAATCTGTCATAAACATTACAGAACATTTCGAATTGTCTTGTCTGTACATTTACATCAGAGTTACACATTCCCTTGACTTTCTTCCATTCAATTTTGATAACATTACACACATATCGCTCTTTACGTTACAATTCCTTCTTAAACATTTACATTGTCATGTTTCTTTTATACATTGGAGTGTTGGTGGCCCAGACCGAGGGGGGTTTACACTGTTACCCGCCCCTCGGTGTACATTTCCTGGTAAGACCTTACACAGTGGTCTTTCCTCATTGCGCCTTGGCGGCAGCTGCCCCAAGCTTGAGTGCGTCCTTCAGCACGTAGTCCTGGACCTTGGAATGTGCCAGTCTGCAACACTCGGTCGAGGACAGCTCTTTGCACTGGAAGATCAGCAAGTTTCGGGCAGACCAAAGAGCGTTTTTCACCGAGTTGATGACCTTCCAGCAGCAGTTGATGTTTGTCTCGGTGTGTGTCCCTGGAAACAGTCCGTAGAGCACAGAGTCCTGTGTCACAGAGCTGCTCGGGATGAACCTTGACAGATGCCACTGCATCTCTCTCCAGACCTTCTTTGCAAAGGCACATTCAACAAGGAGGTGGGTGACTGTCTCATTTCCCCCACAGCCACTCCGAGGGCAGCGTGCAACGGCGCTGAGCCTTCGGGTATACATGAAGAATCTGATGGGGAGGGCCCTTCTCACCACCAGCCAAGCTAGGTCTTGGTGCTTGTTTGCAAGTTCTGGTGATGAGACGTTCTGCCAGATGGCTCTGATAGTCTGCTCAGGGAACTGTCCAATGTCCTCCACAGTCTCCTTTTCCCTGAGGGCCTCGAGGACATTACGTGCTGACCACTGCTTCATTGCCTTGTGGTCAAAGGTGTTTTTCTTCAAAACCTTTTCCACGTGAGACAGGTGTTACGGCACGGTCCAACTACTTGGAGCGTTCCATGGCAATGAGGCCAGGCCCATCCTTCGTAACACCGGGGACAGGTAGAACCTCAGTATGTAGTGACACTTGTGTTTGCATACCGGGGTTCCACACACAGCTTGATGCAGCTGCACACAAAGGTGGCCATCAGGATGAGTGAGACGTTGGGTACGTTTTTCCCTCCCTTATCCAGAGGTTTGTACATGGTGTCCCTTCGGACACGGTCCATCTTGGATCTCCAGATGAATTTGAAGATGGCCCGGGTGACTGCTGCGGCGTAGGGTCGGGTTATGGGCCAGACCTGCGCTACGTGCAGTAACACCGAGAGTACCTCACACCTGATGACCAGGGTTTTGCCCGCAATGGAGAGGGAACGTTGCTCCCACCAGCCCAGTTTCTGTCTTACCTTGGCGATGCGCTCCTCCCAGTTTTTGGTGCACGCCCCAGCTGCTCCGAACCATATCCCCAGCACCTTCAGGTAATCTGACCTGACAGTGAAGGGGACAAAGGACCGGTCGGCCCAGTTCCCAAAGAACATGGCCTCGCTCTTGCCGTGGTTTACCTTGGCTCCCGAGGCCAGTTCAAACTGGTCGCAGGCATTCAAGAGCCTGCGTACAGACGCGGGATCCGAGCAGAAGACGGCGACGTCGTCCATGTACAGGGAGGCCTTAACTTGCACGCCTCCGCTGCCTGGCATCGTCACTCCTCTTATACCCGGATCCTTCCTGATGGACTCGGCAAAAGGTTCTATGCAGCACACAAACAGGGCCGAGGATAGAGGGCAGCCCTGCCTGACTCCTGATTTGATCTGGAACTTTTCTGATTCCCACCCCTTGATTGAGACTGCGCTATAGATGTTTGTGCAGAGCAGTTTGATCCAATTGCGAATTCCCTCCCCAAACCCCATTTTGGAGAGCACATCCATCATGTAGGTGTGCAATATTCTGTCAAAAGCCTTCTCCTGGTCAAGGCTGATGAGGCAGGTGTCCACCCTCCTGTCCTGCACGTAGGCGATCGTATCCCTGAGTAGCGCGAGGCTATCAGAGATCTTCCTGCCGGGTACAGCACAGGTCTGGTCAGGGTGGATCACCAACTCCAGAGCAGACCTGACCCAATTGGCGATGAGCTTGGCTAGAATTTTATAATCCACATTCAACAGTGAAATGGGTCACCAATTTCGAATTTCTTCCTTTTCCCCCTTCTGCTTGTAGATGAGGGTGATGATGCCTTTCCTCATGGATTCTGACATGCTGCCTTCCAGAAGCATACTCTCGTACACTTCCAGCAGGTCTGGGCCCATCCAGTCCCACAGAGCCGAATACAACTCAGCCGGACAGTTTTTTCATTTCAAAAAATATACTTTATTCATAAAATCTGTCATAAACATTACAGAACATTTCGAATTGTCTTGACTGTACATTTCCATCAGAGTTACACATTCCCTTGACCTTCCATTCAATTTTGATAACCTTACACACATACCGTTCTTTACGTTACAATTCCTTCTTAAACATTTACATTGTCATGTTTCTTTGATACATTGGAGTGTTAATGACCCAGACCGAGGGGGGTTTACACTGTTACCCGTCCCTCGGTGTACATTTGCTGGTAAGACCTTACACAGTGGTCTTTCCCCATTGCGCCTTGGCGGTAGCTGCCCCAAGCTTGAGTGCGTCCCTCAGCACGTAGTCCTGGACCTTGGAATGTGCCAGTCTGCAACACTCGGTCGAGGACAGCTCTTTGCACTGGAAGATCAGCAAGTTTCGGGCAGACCAAAGAGCGTCTTTCACCGAGTTGATGACCTTCCAGCAGCAGTTGATGTTTGTCTTGGTGTGTGTCCCTGGAAACAGTCCGTAGAGCACAGAGTCCTGTGTCACAGAGCTGCTCGGGATGAACCTTGACAAGTACCACTGCATCTCTCTCCAGACCTTCTTTGCAAAGGCACATTCCACAAGGAGGTGGGTGACCGTCTCATTTCCCCCACAGCCACTCCGAGGGCAGCGTGCAACGGCGCTGAGCCGTCGGGTGTACATGAAGAATCTGACAGGGAGGGCCCTTCTCACCACCAGCCAAGCTAGGTCTTGGTGCTTGTTTGTAAGTTCTGGTGATGAGGCGTTCTGCCAGATGACTCTGACAGTCTGCTCAGGGAACCGTCCAACGTCCTCCACCGTCTCCTTTTCTCTGAGGGCCTCAAGGACATTACGTGCTGACCACTGCTTCATTGCCTTGTGGTCAAAGGTGTTTTTCTTCAAAAACTTTTCCACGAGAGACAGGTGGGATGGCACGGTCAGGGTGGATCACCGACTCCAGAGCAGACCTGACCCGATTGGCGATGAGCTTGGCTAGAATTTTATAATCCACATTCAACAGTGAAATGGGGCGCCAATTTCGAATTTCTTCCCTTTCCCCCTTCTGCTTGTAGATGAGGGTGATGATGCCTTTCCTCATGGACTCTGACATGCTGCCTTCCAGAAGCATACTCTCGTACACTTCCAGCAGTTCTGGGCCCATCCAGTCCCACAGAGCCGAATACAACGCAACCAGTAAGCCGTCGCTTCCGGGAGTTTTACTCGTCTCAAAGGACCTGATGGCCTTAGTCAGCTCTTCCAGAGTTAGCGGTGTGTCCAGGTTTTCCCGTTCGCTGTCGCCTAAGACTTCCGTGATAGACGACAGTAAGGTCTGGGAAACAGGGTTATCAGTTGGCTTCAGATCATACAGTCCGGCATAAAAGGATTTACTGATCCTCGGGATGTCAGACTGCGATGACTTTACAGAGCCATCTTCCTCCTTCAGGCTGCTGATCACAGAGGTCTCTCTGTGCACCTTTTAGAAGAAGAAACGTGAGGACTTTTCATCCTGCTCCACGGAGTGGACTCTGGAACGGAAGATAACCTTGGAGGCCTCCGAGGTGCAGAGCGAGGCTTGCTGGCTCTTCACCTCTTGGAGATCCTCCTTGACATCAACCCCCATCGACTGCAGCTGGAGCAAATTCTGCATACATTTCTGGAGCCTGGACATGGCCCCTCGTCTCTCTCTCTCACCTTTTGAACGCCTTTGAGGATGAAAAACCTTTTGATGTTCCCCTTGATTGCTTCCCACCAGAGATGTGGAGACTCAAAGAGGGATTTCATGGTTCTCCAACCTTTGTAATCCCTTTTAAGTTCCTCGAGGTTCTCTGGAGTCAACAGTTTTACATTCAGCTTCCATGTCCCCCTGTCCGCCCCCTGGTTTTCCTGCAGGTGGCAGTCGGCCAGTAGGGGGCAGTGGTCAGAGAAGAACACCGGCTTAACAACGGTGGACCTGACTGTGACAGCACGGGACACAAAGAAGAAGTCTATCCTGGAGCGGACGGACCCATCTGGCCGTGACCATGTGTATCTACGCTGCGCTCCATCTGCAGGGTTGCTGAAGACGTCGAGCAGCTTGGCGTCTTTTACCGTTTCCATGAGGAGCCTGGACATAGCGTCTAGTTTACTGTCGGCTCTGCCGGATCGTCCAGCCGCATCGATGATGCAGTTGAAGTCACCGCCCAGAATGACCGGCTTGGGGGTGGCCAACAGCAGTGGGAGTTGCTGAAGGACTGCCAGCCACTCACTCTTTACGGCCGGGGCGTACACGTTAATGAGTCTGAGAGGGACGTTATTGTATAGAGTGACCACCAGAAAGGGCAGGCAGTCAGTGCAGGAATCCCCTGTTGTTGTCCCCCTCTCGAACAGATATACCCCTTTGGATACTGTCGGGGGGATAGCCTATCAGGGGAAAACAGCAGCAGCCAGAGCAGTGGCACCACGGCTGGCTCTGATGTTCAGAAGGGAGGGTCAAAGCGCAGAAGAGTAATAGTGATAGGGGACTCTATAGTCAGGGGCACAGATAGGCGCTTCTGTGGACGTGAAAGAGACTCCAGGATGGTATGTTGCCTCCCTGGTGCCAGGGTCCAGGATGTCTCCGAACGGGTAGAGGGCATCCTGAAGGGGGAGGGCAAACAGGCAGAGGTCGTTGTACATATTGGTACTAACGACATAGGCAGGAAGGGGCATGAGGTCCTGCAGCAGGAGTTCAGGGAGCTAGGCAGAAAGTTAAAAGACAGGACCTCGAGGGTTGTAATCTCGGGATTACTCCCTGTGCCACGTGCCAGTGAGGCTAGAAATAGGAAGATAGAGCAGCTAAACACGTGGCTAAACAGCTGGTGTAGGAGGGAGGGTTTCCATTATCTGGACCACTGGGAGCTCTTCCGGGGCAGGTGTGACCTGTATAAGAAGGACGGGTTGCATCTAAACCGGAGAGGCATAAATATCCTGGCCGCGAGGTTTGCTAGTGTCACACGGGAGGGTTTAAACTAGTATGGCAGGGGGGTGGGCACGGGAGCAATAGGTCAGAAGGTGAGAGCATTGAGGGAGAACTAGGGAATAGGGACAGTGTGGCTCTGAGGCAGAGCAGACAGGGAGATGTTGCTGAACACAGCGGGTCTGGTGGCCTGAAGTGCATATGTTTTAATGCAAGAAGTATTACGGGTAAGGCAGATGAACTTAGAGCTTGGATTAGTACTTGGAACTATGATGTTGTTGCCATTACAGAGACCTGGTTGAGGGAAGGGCAGGATTGGCAGCTAAACGTTCCAGGATTTAGATGTTTCAGGCGGGATAGAGGGGGATGTAAAAGGGGAGGCGGCGTTGCGCTACTGGTTCGGGAGAATATCACAGCTGTACTGCGAGAGGACACCTCAGAGGGCAGTGAGGCTATATGGGTAGAGATCAGGAATAAGAAGGGTGCAGTCACAATATTGGGGGTTTACTACAGGCCTCCCAACAGCCAGCGGGAGATCGAGGAGCAGATAGGTAGACAGATTTTGGAAAAGAGTAAAAACAACAGGGTTGTGGTGATGGGAGACTTCAACTTCCCCAATATTGACTGGGACTCACTTAGTGCCAGGGGCTTAGACGGGGCGGAGTTTGTAAGGAGCATCCAGGAGGGCTTCTTAAAACAATATGTAGACAGTCCAACTAGGGAAGGGGCGGTACTGGACCTGGTATTGGGGAATGAGCCCGGCCAGGTGGTAGATGTTTCAGTAGGGGAGCATTTCGGTAACAGTGACCACAATTCAGTAAGTTTTAAAGTACTGGTGGACAAAGTTAAGAGTGGTCCTAGGATGAATGTGCTAAATTGGGGGAAGGCTAATTATAACAATATTAGGTGGGAACTGAAGAACATAGATTGGGGGCGGATGTTTGAGGCAGGATCTACTCCCATTTGGAAGCAAATGGACGTATTAGTGAGAGGCAGCACGGTTTTGTGAAGGGGAGGTCGTGTCTCACTAACTTGATAGAGTTTTTCGAGGAGGTCACTAAGATGATTGATGCAGGTAGGGCAGTGGATGTTGTCTATATGGACTTCAGTAATGCCTTTGACAAGGTCCCTCATGGTAGACTAGTACAAAAGGTGAAGTCACACGGGATCAGGGGTGAGCTGGCAAGGTGGATACAGAACTGGCTAGGCCATAGAAGGCAGAGAGTAGCAATGGAAGGATGCTTTTCTCATTGGAGGGCTGTGACCAGTGGTGTTCCACAGGGATCAGTGCTGGAACCTTTGCTCTTTGTAGTATATATAAATGATTTGGAGGAAAATGTAACAGGTCTGATTAGTAAGTTTGCAGACGACACAAAGGTTGGTGGAATTGCTGATAGCGATGAGGACTGTCGGAGGATACAGCAGGATTTAGATTGTTTGGAGACTTGGGCGGAGAGATGGCAGATGGAGTTTAATCCGGACAAATGTGAGGTAATGCATTTTGGAAGGTCCAATGCAGGTAGGGAATATACAGTGAATGGTAGAACCCTCAAGAGTATTGAAAGTCAAAGATATCTAGGAGTACAGGTCCACAGGTCATTGAAAGGGGCAACACAGGTGGAGAAGGTAGTCAAGAAGGCATACGGCATGCTTGCCTTCATTGGCCGGGGCATTGAGTATAAGAATTGGCAAGTCATGTTGCAGCTGTATAGAACCTTAGTTAGGCCACACTTGGAGTATAGTGTTCAATTCTGGTCGCCACACTACCAGAAGGATGTGGAGGCTTTAGAGAGGGTGCAGAAGAGATTTACCAGAATGTTGCCTGGTATGGAGGGCATTGACTATGAGGAGCGGTTGAATAAACTCGGTTTGTTCTCACTGGAACGAAGGAGGTTGAGGGGAGACCTGATAGAGGTATACAAAATTATGAGGGGCATAGACAGAGTGGATAGTCAGAGGCTTTTCCCCAGGGTAGAGGGGTCAATTACTAGGGGGCATAGGTTTAAGGTGAGAGGGGCAAGGTTTAGAGTAGATGTACGAGGCAAGTTTTTTACACAGAGGGTAGTGGGTGCCTGGAACTCGCTACCGGAGGAGGTGGTGGAAGCAGGGACAATAGTGACATTTAAGGGGCATCTTGACAAATACATGAATAGGATGGGAATTGAGGGATACGGACCCAGGAAGTGTAGAAGATTGTAGTTTAGTCGGGCCGCATGGTCGGCACGGGCTTGGAGGGCTGAAGGGCCTGTTCCTGTGCTGTACATTTCTTTGTTCTTTGTTCTTTAACGTCTGCTACAAGGAGGCGTCCACCCACTACCTCCTTAATGCCGGATACAGTACTGAACGGTGCTCGCCCGAGGTCTCCGAGGAAAAGGAGTTAGATCCCAACGCCTTGGTTACCTCCGGGAACTGCACATTAAAGTGAGACTAGTTGTCTCGCTCTAAAATGCAGATTTGCCAAAACGTGATCCCGCCCACAATGGGCGGGCTTCACATCCCGACCTCTTGCGCGATCGCGTTAGATCTCCCGAGGTGCGGTGAGCTGGGTAGATCCTGTAGCGGAGTCTCGCATCATTTACCGTAGTTTGCTGACCGATGATGGAGGCGGCAGTTCCTGCATCTATCTCCATCACTAGATGGTGTCCATTTACCTGCAGTTGATCCAAATTGATGCCACTTTAGGGACCGTGATACAGTGCGTGTCATCCTCCCAGGGTGGGCCCCATGGAAGGCCCTGGCTCGAGGCCACCGCACCGTCTGTCCAGAGCGACGTGTTCTTTGCCAATTCTGGCGGACATGGTTGCCGAGTGTTCCAGAACCGCAAGCTTAGCAATGCTGCCGGCACGGCGGCACAGTGGTTAGCACTGCTGCCTCACAGCCCAGGAATCCGGGTTCAATTCCGGCATCGGGTGACTGTGTGGAGTTTGTACATTCTCCCCGTGTCTGCATGGGTTTCCTCCGAGTGCTCCGGTTTCCTCCCACAATCCAAAGATGAGCAGTTTAGGCCATACCAAATTGCCCCTCAGTGTCCAAAGGTTGGGTGGGGTTACGGGGACAGGGGCTGGGGGTTGGGGTGTCTATGTAGGCGCTCCTTTGGAGGGTTGGTGCAGATTCCAATGGCCTTCTTCTGCACTGTCAGAATTCTACGTTGCTATAATACACCCCGTTGCCTTCTGGGGAGGTTTCATGCTGGTCTCTGGTTGACCGTTGAGTCCAGATGCGGCCTTGCACAGGAGGTTGTTGTTTGGCGGTGAACTGGTCATTTAAGCTGCCTTGAGCAGGCGCTGGATTCCAGTACGGGAGTCGAGCAACACCACGGATACCAAAGTCCATGAGGTTCCTGAACTTCCTTCTCCATGTTCTCGCGGGACAACGCCAAAACAATGCCTTTCTTCAAAATCAAGCATCGGCTCCACCATCAGCTTCTTCTGAGTGGCCATGTTATCAATTCCGCACACCAATCGATCCCTTAACATCTCTGAAAGAAACGGACCAAACTCGCAATGCTCAGCCAGCCTTCAGAGCCGAGTTAAATAGTCCGTAAGTGACTCCCCAGGAGTCCGCACAGCAGTGAGAATCAGTACCGTTGCATAATCATGGACAGTTTTGGGTCATGATGGTTAGATACCAACTCCACCAATTTGTCAAAGGATTCTGAGTCCGGAGCAGCCGGGTAGTTGAGACTTTTAATGATGCTGAAGGGGCAGCACGGTGGCGCAGTGGTTAGCATTGCTGCCTCACGGTGCCGAGGTCCCAGGTTTGACCCAAAGATGTGCAAGGTAGGTGGATTGGCTACACTAAATTGCCTCTTAATTGGAAAAAATGAATTGGATACTCTAATTTTATTTTAAAACAAAATTATGCTGAAAGTTGGGGCCCTGCAATCAGTCAGGAGGATTACTTTCTGTCGATCCATTCCACTGATGCCGTTAGCCTGGAAAACGTAACTCATTTGCTCAGCATATTGGGCCCAATCTTGGAGGCCTGCATCGAAGACCTCTAACTTCCAAAAGAGCGGCATTTTAAAAAAGTCTGTCCAATACATTGCTGCATGGCAATATCCCGGAGCGACTGGGAAGGCCAGAATCGGAATTTAAGTTTCTTTTACCTCATCGCCAGTATAAATACCCAGGAAGCTGAACGGTCGAGTAAACACTGGTTTATTCACGGTCATCAGAATCTGCTCTAAGGCCGTAAATACACACAGTGTAGAAGTCCCGACATGATGGTCCCTATCGGGGCCGCCGTTTATATCAGATTATTATGAGCCCCAGCTGGGCGAGCCTCCCGTAGCAGGGAAGCTCATATTCCTCACGTCCCACAGGAAGATCAATCTGGGTATCCCCGTGGATTTTAATAATAATAATAATAATAATCTTTATTGTCACAAGTAGGCTTACATTAACACTGCAATGACGTTACTGTGAAAATCCCCTAGTCACCACACTCCGGCGCCTGTTCGGGTACACTGAGGGAGAATTCAGAATGTCCAATTCACCTAACAAGCACGTCTTGTTAGGTGAGTGCGGCCTCATCGGGGCATTCCCCACAGAGGCCCCCCAAAACAAAATATGTCCCGTGGACGGCATGGTGGCTCAGTGGTTAGCACTGTTGCTTCACAGCACCAGGGTCCTCGGTTTGATTCCCGGCTTGGGTCACTGTCTGTGCGGAGTCTCCCCGTTCTCCCCGTATCTGCGTGGGTTTCCTCCGGGTGTTCCAGTTTCCTCCCACAAGTCCCGAAAGATGTGCTGTTAGGTGAATTGGATATTCTGAATTCTCCCTCTGTGTACCCGAACAGGTGGCGGAGTGTGGCGACTAGGGGCTTTTCACAGTAACTTCATTACAGTTTTAATGTAAGCCAACTTGTGACAATAAAGATTATTATTTATCAATCTCCACCTATCACTGACCCTCTCTCCAGCCCCACTGCTCCCCTCCCCCTCCCAATTGTATAAACCTCATCTTATTTTTTGAAATAAATTTAGAGTACCCAATTATTTTTTCCAATTAAGGGGCAATTTAGTGTGGCCAATACACCTAACCTGCACATTTTTGAGTTGTGGGGGTGAAACCCATGCAGACACGAGGATAATGTGCAAACTCCACACAGACAGTGACCCGGGGCAGGGATTGAACCTGGGCCCTCAGCATCGCAGGCAGCAGTGCGAACCACTGCGCCACCGAGCCGCTCCACCTCATCATATTTCAGTTCTCTCTAGCTTTGTCGAAGATTCACCCAGACTCACAATGTTAGCCCTGTTCCCTCTCTCCTCAGATGCCCAGATTGTCTGGCAATTTTCTGTTTTTGTTTTGGATTCCCGAGGACCTGGGTTCGGTCCCGGCCCCGGGTCACTGTCCGTGTGGAGTTTGCACATTCTCCCAGTGTCTGCGTGGGTCTCATCCCCACAAGGAAAAACGATGTGCAGGGTAGACGGATTAGCCACGCTAAATTGCCCCTCAATTGGAAAGAAATTTGGCACTCTAAAAAGCTTTTGTTTCGGGCTTCCCGCATCCGCAGTAATTTGCTTCCGTCAATGTAAATCCAAGTTTATTTTGCAAAACAAATTGGCAAGGGTGGGCAACTGCTAGCTCAGGAGTGCTTACTGCAAAATGGCAGCTCAGGAATTGGGCAACAGAGGGTACAGACTGGGGAGGGTGTCCAGGTGGCTGCAGGTGGCACCCGTTGACTCCAGGTAGCTGCAGGTAGCTCCAGATGTCTCCAGGTAGCTCCAGGTGGCTGCTGGTGACTCCAGGTAACTGCAGATAGCTACAGGTGACTCCAGGTAGCTCCCAGTGGCTCTAGGCGGCTCCAGACCACCAGGGGCTGGTTTAGCACAGGGCTGAATCGCTGGCTTTGAAACCAGACCAAGGCAGGCCAGCAGCACGGTTCAATTCCCGTAACAGCCTCCCTGAACAGGTGCCGGAATGTGGCGACTAGGGGCTTTTCACAGTAACTTCATTTGAAACCTACTTGTGAAATTAAGCGATTTTCATTTGTTTTCAGGTAGCTCCCGGTGGCCCCTTACCTCCCAGCCTCAGGTGTGGCGCCTCCAGGTGAGGCTGCCGCAGGCCCTGCCCCCTCTCCAGCCGCCGGCCAATCAGGAGGAGGAGCATCCCCGCCCCGCCCCCCCCTCCCGGGCCGGGCCGCTATTGGCCGCCCCGCCTGTCCATCAGCTGCGCCGTGCGTCAGGTGAGCGGCAGGAAAGTTGCGGCGGAGTTTGTGCGGCGGAGAGTGGGCGCTGCGGCCGGGAGATCGGACCCCGTCCTGCCAGCCCTACCCCACCCCACCCCATCTTCGCTCACCCACCGGACATCAGACAACAAACCTCCTCCTGGGGAAAGTTCGGAAACTTTTCCGCTGAAGTGAACCATGAAAAGTTTGAAGTCGCGGTTGAAGAAACATGAAGCGACTCTCAATGTAAGTTCCCTCTCACTCAGCTCGATCTCACTCCCTATTTCCGAGGAGTGGCGACAAACTTTCCCTCAGGGAGTTAACGGCACCGAGTGTATTCCTCCGATCCCCTCCCTCTCTCCCTCCCCCCTTCTCCCTCTCTCCCTCCCCCCTTCTCCCTCTCTCCCTCCCCCCTTCTCCCTCTCTCCCTCCCCCCTTCTCCCTCTCTTTCTCCCTCTCTCTCCCTCTATCTTTCCCTCCTTGCCTCTCTCCCTCCCCCTCTTTCCCTCCCCCTCTTTCCTTCTCTCTTTCCCTCACTCCCTCTCCCTTTCTCTCTTTCCCTCTCTCCTTCTCCCTCTATCTTTCCCTCTCCCTCTATCTTTCCCTCCTTGCCTCTCTCCCTCCCCCTCTTTCCTTCTCTCTTTCCTTCTCTCTCTCCCTCTATCTTTCCCTCCTTCCCTCTCTCCCTCTCTCTTTCCCTCTGACTCCCTCCCCAGTTGTGTGTTCATTTGAAATGCATCACCAGCCCCAATTGAAACACGACTTTGTTTTTGTTCTCAACATCCCAAATCTGCCCCTCCTCGTGTAGGGTGGGGGGCAGGATTAAAAAAAAAAAAATTTGCAGTTCTTTCTTTGAGGAATGGGGAGAACAATCAAACTGCAAAGCCAGCAGCTTGACATCAGGTGGAGTTTGTTATTCGGTTGGCTCAATAAGTTTTGACTGGGAAGAATCTTTAAGCAGTGACATCTTCAGTTGCTACTGACACAGAACACCACACTCAGGCCCCTATGTGGATTGCTTCAGTACGCCCTGGTTTGTTAGTGGGGTTTGACGGTGAATTCAAAATGACCAGACTTGCTCTTAACCAGGGGTGTTCACAAAATGATTTTGGGTGGAGGCTGTCTTTTTTTTGTGTGTGTGTGGCTGTTATCTTGAACCCTGCAGATGACATTTCAGACTTCTGATCACTCCCAGGTGTCCCATTAGTCCTGGTTTTATGGTTGTTCTGCCTTGTAATCATTCCCAGATATCTGTGCTCTATAGAAAGTAGCTGGGAGCTTGATTATTGCCTTGTAATCATTCCCAGATAGCTGATATTGTCTGTACCTCTGCATTGGCACTGTAGCACTATTTGTTTCCAGTTAGTTTGAACAAAATATAATTTTGACATGTGTCTTTCGGTATGCTGTTGCTTTTCACAGTTGCTTCGTTGCAGTGTTTATGTAAGGCTACTTGTGACAATAATAAAGATTTTTATTATTTTAAGCTTTTTAATAATCTTTATTGTCACAAGTAGACATACATTAACACTGCAAGTTACTGTAAAAAGCCCCTTATCGCCACATTCCGGTGCCTGTTCGGGTACACAGGAAGAATTTAAAATGTCCAAATTACCTAACAGCACGTCTTTCGGGACTTGTGGGAGGAAACCGGAGCACCGGAGGCAACCCACGCAGACACAGGGAGAACGTGTAGACTCCGGACAGACTGACTCAAGCCGGGAATTGAACCTGAGACGTGGAGCTGTGAAGCAATAGTGCTAACCACTGTGCTACCGGGCTGCCCATTCTATTACTCCATTTGACTAGAGAGGTTTACAGAGTATAAGTATGTATCTTGAGTAGTAATAGGGGTGGTGCAGTAGGTAGCAATGCTGCCACACGGCGCTGAGGACCCGGGTTCGATCCCGGCCCCAGGTCACTGTCCGTGTGGAGTTTGCACATTTTCCCGTGTCAGCGTGGGTTTCAACCCCACAACCCATAGATGTGCAGGTTAGGTGGATTGACACACTAAATTGCCCCTTAATTGGGGAAAAAAAGAATTGGGTACTCTATAAAATTTATTTTCAAAATCTTAAGTAGTAATTTTGGAATAGTTGTAATACAGTAAATAGTAATTTTGTAATAGTGTATTGCAGCTCTGTAAGAATGTCAACCCTCTCCACGCTCAGCTCATTTTGTTCTGATTATTAATATATATACATGTTTGCGTGGGTTTCACCCCACAACCCAAAGATGTGCAGGGTAGGTGGATTGGCCACGCTAAATTGCCCCTTAATTGGAAAAAAATGAATTGGGTACTCCTAAATTAAAAAATAAATTAAATTAATATACATACTTGCGGGTTTTTTTGCTTTTGAAAATCAATATACTTATTGAGGTAGTGACTGGATTCTGTGGTTGTGAACCACAATGTCTATTGCATCACTGACAAGGCCAGTATTTGTTACCAGTCCTTAATTGTCCTTGAGAAAGTGCAGAGCCATCACCTTCAACCACTGCAACTGATGAATGCTTTTAATTTGCAGTTTTGGGCAAACATTAAGTGTGTTTGTACCATAGCTGATGGTGGCAGACCGGGTTAGCATCCAATGGCTCCGCTCCTGTAAAAGTATTTTATTTTAAAGATTTATAAGTGAAATGTTGAAGACTGCGGATGCTGGAAGAAAAATGAAACAGGAACAAAAATGTGCTGGAAACACTGAGTGGGGAGAACAGACTTAGCGTTTCAGTTGTGGAGCCTTCAATAGAGGCTTCTTGACTCTGGTCTTTAGAGGTGTTGAATGCTTGAGGTCTGAATGCTTCTAGGTTTTTCCGTTTCTGTCTCCTGTTAAACTTTGTTTTGGAAAGAGCCGAGGTTTTGATTTAAGTTCCGCCACTTTATGTCGAATGCATTTATTGTCCAGAGAAACGAGGACTGCTGCTTCAGCTGTACCATCGAGGATCTCTGTCAGGATCAGTTATCTACTTGTTTTGTGAACTATCTTGAAACACTTCATGGCTCGGAGGGAAACAGAAGATGAAAAACAGTCCCAAAAATAGTTTACAGAAGTTGTTGACTGTGTCACTTTATCTTAAACTGGAATTCCAATAAGCCTTTCATATGTAAAAGTAATTTTAAAAATATGCCACGGGGTATTGCAGTCCTGTATGTGCATGCCCCAGATTCTCATTCCTTTGAGTCAGATGAAAATGGGTTCAAAACCCACACCAGAGATTTGAGTGTGTAATCCAGGCTGACACTCCCGGTGCTGTACTAAGGGAGTGCTGCACTGTCTGAGATGCTGCCTTTGAGATGCAACATTAAACTGAGTCTCTGTCTGCTGTCTCCTGTGGATTTAATTTTAAAAAAGCACCCTTTCAAGGAATTGTAGGAGAGAGAATCCTGGTGTCCTGGGAAACATTTATCCCTTGATCGAACGCCACTAAGATAGCTTGATCGCGTCAGTTATCGCATTCCTGCTGTGGGAGTTTTCTCTGCGCAAATTGGTCGCTGCGTTTGCTTTATTAACACTCTGCTTCATTGATTGTAACAATGTGGCGATGTCGGCGTTGGACTGGGGTGAGCACAGTAAGAAGTCTTACAACACCAGGTTAAAGTCCAACAGGTTTATTTCAAATCACTAGCTTTCGGAGCACTGCCCCTTCCTCAGGTGAAGGTCATTGATTGTAGGCTGCTTTGGGGCACCCAGAGCGTGTGAAAATGCTGTTGGAATGCCAAGCTTTTCTTGTCCTCCTAATTTCTTCCTTTATTCACTTTATTTGTCAGAGCATGGTTTTGGTTTGTTAATAGAATCACATGATAGTTATAGCCCAGAAGGAGACCATTTAGCCTGCCTTGTCTCTACTGGATCCCTGCCAGAGCAACTCAACTAGTTCTGTTTTTATTTTCCATTTTTAAAAATTAATTGTTTTGAGCTAAATCTTTTGTGTGATTCTTACTGTTGCACCTGAATGTTCTTGCTCTTGTATTCTAGGTTTTGGCTCGTTTATCCCCACAACCTCTCCAGTCTGCTTTTTTCAAGGTTAATTTGTGTTCGTGTGTGGATCTCACAGACCACAAAGCAGCTTTTGTACTTGCATTTGTTTGGGTTGGATTTCTGAGCTCTTGAGCCCATTCCTGGAGTTGATACTAATATTTCCATCTCATTTACCCAGCAGCAGTGTCAAATACTTGCTGAGACACTGGACCCACAATTCTGCTACTGGAATAAGGTTCAGTTAGGTAAATGTTGGGGGCTGATTTATTGATACCAGCCTCCTGCATTTTGATCTTAAGCTGGTGTTAAGAATGCTTTCAGAATCTATAAGGTGATCACCGGAACGTAAGGAGCTCAGGAGGAAAATTGGAGAATTGTTACGGCGTAGGAGAAGGCAGTTTGGCCCATCAAGTCTGCACCTACTCTTCAGAAGAACACCCTATCATGTCCACTGTCTTCCCCCTCACCCCTGCCCTATCCTTGTTACTCCACCCTATCCTTGTAACCCCATAACACAACCTTCACACCCCTGTACATTACGGGGGCAATTTTATCATGGCCAATCCACCTAACCTGCACATCTTTGGACTGTGGGAGGAAACCGGAGCACCCGGAGGAAACCCACGCAGACATGGGGAGAAAGTGCAGACTCCGCACAGACAGTCGCCTGAGGTCGGAATTGAACCTGGGTCCCTGGCACTGTGAGGCAGCAGTGCTAACCGCTGCGCTAGCGTTGACATACATTCACTGATCTGCAAGTCTTGTGTCACTCTGGCATTTTGTGTGGTTTGTAACTTAAAATATCACACAGTATATTCACTGTAACGTTAAACCTAATCATTATGCTACAGTTTCGATCCCTGTCCTGAATACAGGCTATTAACATTCCAGAATGTGTCTGCCTAATTGAAATGTACTCTTCCCCCCCCCCCCCCCCCCCCCCCCCCCCCCAAGTACTTGATTGACCAGTTCTTTGGGTGTGTGACTATTAATCTGACGGTATTATGGCATTTTGTTCTAGGATACCAGCATCTCAATGTTTAATTAATTTTTAAAATAATGTAAACCCCTGGTTAAGGCTGTCTTTGGCAAGTCCAACATCCTGATTGCCGATGAATGCAGTCCAGTGCATGATGAAGCGGCTGCCACTGTGCTGGGGCAGAGAATTTGGTTCAGTGACTTTGAAGGAAGGGCTGTTAATTGTCAGGGTGATGTGTGATTTGGAGATGATGGTAAACATGATAATTACATCCTTTAAAAAAAAAAACATTTTATTGAGGTATTTTTGATTTTACAACAACAGCAAAATAAACAATGTAGATAAATCTATAAACATAGTGCAAAAGCCATCTTCCTCCCTTACAGGTCCCACCTTTATTAACCCCCTAAACTAACCCTCCCACCCCTCTTCTGCTGACGATTAATTTTCCGCAAAGAAGTCGACGAACGGTTGCCACCTCCGGGCGAACCCTAACATTGACCCTCACAAGGCGAACTTGATTTTCTCCAAACAGAGAAAGCTAGCCATGTCAGATAACCAGGTCTCCGACTTCGGGGGCTTTGAGTCCCTCCAAGCTAATAATATCCGTCTCCGGGCTACCATGGAATCAAAGGCTAGAACGTCTACCTCTTTCTCCTCCTGGATTCCCGGGTCTTCCGACACCCCGAAAATCGCCACCTCTGTACTCTGTGCCACCCTTGTTTTTAACACTGTGGACATGACATCTGCAATCCCTGCCAAAATCCCTTAAGCTTTGGGCATGTCCAGAACATGTGGACATGGCTTGCTGCCCCTCCCCGCACACCTTGCACCCCTATCTTCTACATCAAAGAACCTGCTCATCCGGGCCACTGTCACGTGAGCCCGTGTACGACCTTAAATTGTATCAGGTTGAGCCTGGCATATGATGTGGACGCGTTGATTCCATTCAGCATGTCCGCCCAGAGACCATCCTCTATCTCTCCTCCCAACTCTTCTTGCCACTTGCGCATCAGCTCCTCCGTCTGCGTCCCCTCTGACCCCATGAGTTCCCTGTAGATGTCGGAGACCTTCCCTTCTCCCACCCACACTCTGGAAACTACCCTGTCCTGTATCCCCCTTGGTGGTAGGAGCGGGAAGGTTGGAACCTGCCTACATAGGAAGTCCCGCACCTGCAGGTAGAAGTTTGGCAGCGCCAGCCCGCCCTCTCCCTGGCTCCGCTCAAGCATCCCCTTTTTTACTCCTGGGCTTTTGCCCGCCCGTACAAAGCCAGTGATCACTTTGTTGACCCGTTTAAAAAAGGACCGCGTTTAAAGATGAGGAGACACTGAAACACCAACTGGAATCTCGGGAGGACCGTCATCTTCACCGTCTGGACCCTCCTAGCTAATGACAACGGGAGCGCGTCCCACTTCCGAAAATCGTCCTTCATTTGGTTCACTAGTCGGGCCAGATTTAGTTTGTGCAACTGTTCCCATTCCTGCGCCACTTGGATGTCTAGATACCTAAAGCTCCCCCCTACCACTCTAAACGGCAGCTCCCCCAATCTCCTCTCCTGTCCCCTTGCCTGGACCGCAAACATCTCACTTTTACCCATATTTAGCTTATACCCCGAAAACCGGCCAAATTCCCCCAAAATCCTCATGATTAATTCCATCCCCTCTGCTGGGTCCGATACATACAGGAGCAGGTCGTCTGCATATAGACCCCCCCCCCCCCGCTCCCGGACCAGCCCCTTGAAGCCCTCAGTGCAATTGCCAGCGGCTCTATGGCTAATGCGAACAGCAGTGGGGAGAGGGGGGAATCCCTGCCTTGTCCCCCGATGTAGCCTAAAGTAGTCCGATGTTGTCCTATTTGCCTGTACACTTGCCACAGGAGCCTGATACAGCACCCTGACCCAGTCCATATAGTCCCGCCCAAATCTGAACCATCCCAGTACGTCCCACAGATACCCCATTCTACTCGATCAAAGGTCTTCTCTGCGTCCATTGCGACCACTGCCTCCACCTCCCTTCCTTCCGGGGGCATCATGATCACGTTTAACAGCCTTCTTACATTGGCCACCAACTGCCTTTCCTTAACAAACCCTAATAACGTCCAGCACACAGTCCTCAATCCTGGAGGACAAAACTCTGGCCAGCAGTTTGGTGTCCACATTCAACAGGGATATCGGCCTGTAGGACCCACACAGTTCCGGGTCCTTGTCCCGCTTCAAGATCAGCAAGATCGTGGCCTGTGACATCGTCGGGGGAAGCGCCCCTCGCTCCCTTGCCTCATTGAATTTCCACATCAACAGCGGCCCCAGTATCCCAGAGAACTTTTTATAGACCTCCACTGGGTACCCGTCCGGCCACGGGACTTTACCTGGCTGCATGGCTTTCAGACCCTCCACTATCTCTTCCATCCTGATCAGGGCCCCCAGCCCTTCTCCCAGCTCCCCGTCCACCTTCGGGAAATTCAGCCCCCCTAGGAAGTACCTCATCCCCTCCGGCCCAGCTGGGGTTCCGACCCGTACAGCCTACTATAAAACTCCTTAAACGCCTTATTTATCCCTGCTGAGTCCCCAACCAGGCTCCTGTCCCCATCCTTTACTTTCCCTATCTCCCTGGCTGCTTCCCTCTTGCTAAGCTGCTGTGCAAGCATTCTGCTGGCCTTCTCTCCATGCTCCTAGATCGCCCCCCTTGCCTTTCTCAGCTGCTCTACCTCCCTCCCTGTGGTGAACAAGCTGAACTCTGCCTGCAGCCTCCGCCGTTCCCTTAAAATCCCTGCCTCTGGGGTCTCCGCATAGTTAACTAATGGTTTAAGAGGCATTGCAATTAGTTGTCTCATTTATGTTAAGTATCTATTAATTGACACTGATATGTAAAGGGGCTTCAGATGGCCTCTGTCAGGTGATGTGTAGTTAGATTTGTGCAAAGTCTTGGAACGAAATAAATGTGTGTTGGTGAAAAAGGAACAGAACTTTAGACTCCTTCATATCACCAACTAAAACATCTAACAATTGGTAACAAAGGATGGTTGCTGTGTAAATATGAAGGGTTGAAAGATACAACTTTTCCAGATCAAACCAAGGAGTGAGTGAGAAAAGAAAAAAAGGGATGTATGGCTGAACCGAGAATAAAGATGGCTGGATATGACTATCCTCCCTTATTTTCTGAAAGGGAATCGTACGACCAATGGAGAAGTGCAGTAGTTATGTGGACTAAGGTAACTGCTTTGGGGAAGAGAAAACAAGGTATGGCATTGGCTCTTTCTCTACCATATGGCACTAAAATCCGAAACAGAGTGCGTTCTGAGCTGGAATTCGAAGAGTTAGACTCAGAAGAAGGTGTGGAGACTTTATTACATTATATGGATAAGATTTATAAGAAGGATGACATGTTAAGTGCGTATGAAGCATGGTCGGTTTTTGATAAGTTCAGGAAAATGGAGGATATCTCCATGGAAGACTATATAATGGAATTTGGCAGACTATATAAAAGGTTGATAAGTATACCTTATTCGAACAGTTGACAAAAACTTTACAAAAGTTTCTGGGGAAACATTCGATTCCGATGGCTCTGATGACCCAGATAGGTCAGCCTGCAATAAGGCAGAATATGGAAGATACACTATTAACAGGATGGCGAAATCGTATGGCTACGAACAGGGCTCAAGACTATAGAAGGAGACCGAGACAAGGAAATTCTGAAGACAAAAACCCAGTTAGAACCTACAATAGGAAGATGAACCCCAGAAATGCACGGGGCATGATAAATCGATGTTTTTGATGTGACTCTCAATACCATTATGCTTTCAACTGTCCAACTCGTTATGATAGTGTTTGAAGCGACACATGACATGGAAGAGTCAGAAGAGGAAAAAGATAGTGACCAGAAAGAAGGCATTGTCCTATTGACGAGCAGTTTTACACCGGTAATGAGGATGTTGGTTGCAGAATCCTTCAACTGTGCTGTATTGGACAGTGGCTGCACATTTACTGTGTGTGGAATTGACTGGTTAAAATGTTATCTGGACCCCTTCAATGCTGAAAATTGTAAGAAGGTTAAGGAATTTGAAAGTTCCACAAGTTTCAGGTTTGGGGATGATAATACTCTGAAGTCGCTGAAAAGAGTGGTGATCCCTTGCAATATTGCCGGAGTGAATCATTTCATTCGCACGGATGTTGTATCAAGTGAGATACCTTTGCTTCTGAGCAGACAGTCGATGAAGAAAGCACACATGAAACTGGATATGGAACAGGATAAGGCAACAGTTTTTGGAAAGATGGTGGACTTACAATTTACACAGTCGGGACGCTATTGTATTCCATTACTGACAAATAATATTTCAAGTAGAGTGGTTAAGGATGTGTTAATGGCAGTTGAAAATGGGACTTTAGCTGATAAAAAGCTTGTGGTATTAAAACTGCATAGGCAATTTGCACATCCGTCTCCTCGAAGGCTGAAAAATTTCTTAAAGGATGCAGGGGTAAGGGATGATGACTATACTAAACTGATAGAACAGGTTAGTGACCGCTGTGAAGTTTGCAGGAAGTACAGAACGACACCAGCACGACCGACAGTAACCCTATCTTTGGCCAGGGATTTTAACGACATTGTGGCCATGGACCTTAAGATCTGGGATAAAGCAAATAATATATTAATTTTGTAGATTTAGCAACCAGATTTAGTCAATCAACAATTGTACGAAGTAAAGAAAAGAGTGTAATTCTGGATCAAATCGTGGAAAAATGGATAGGGACAGGAATGGGTCCACGGACAATGGGGGAGAATTTGCTAATGAGATTAGGGATATGTGTGAAAACATGAATATCAGAGTTCTGAATACGGCTGCAGAAAACCCATTTAGTAATGGTGTCTGTGAAAGAAATCATGCTGTCATCGATGACATGCTTCGGAAAATTTTGGCAGATCGACCAAATTGCAGGCTAAATTCAGCTTTAGCATGGGCGGTGCATGCAAAGAATTCATTGCAGATGGTTGGGGGCTACAGTCCTTATCAATTAGTGTTTGGTAGAAATTCTAAAATTCCATCCATTATGGATGACCAGCCTCCAGCTTGCGAAGGGACTACAATTAGCTCTGGTTTTGCTGAACATTTAAATGCATTACATAGCAGTAGAAAAGTTTTTTGGATGCAGAAGTCTCTGAAAGAATTCGCAGAGCTTTAAGACATGGCGTATGGCCATCAGATGCCGTTTTTCAGCAAGGAGGCATGGTATACTATAAGAGAGACAATTCTAATGAATGGAAAGGCCCAGGGAAGATCATGGGCATAGATGGCAAAACAATTATTTTGTAACATGGTAATCAAACTGTTAGGGTACATTCATCAAGGATAATGGGTACAGATTACAAATTTTCAAATTTAGACAGAGCAGACAGACATGACGAGGAACCAGAGTCATCTGGTACGCATGTGTTACAGAACTATGAGGACCAATTAACTGATACAGACAGGGTTTCTGTGGAGGAACACAACACTTCTGATGAATTAGAACAAGCCATTTTTCTGAAAGGGCAACTGCCAAAAGTTGGTACAAAAGTGACATACTTGCCTGAAGGGTCTAGTCAATGGAAAGATGTTATTAGTAGAGCAGGGAAGGCCACTGGAAAGTATAAACATTGGTTGAATGTACAGCATTCAGGGGAAGGAGTCAAGACAATGGATTGGGAAAACGAAGTTCAAAAATGGAATGCACAGAAACGCAGTGCCAGTTCAGATGGTACATCAGTACATCGGATAGTGAACAGGTCCGCAGGAAAAGGTCGTGAACTATTGAAAGGACATCCCACAGCAGAAGGGAAAGATCAAGCAGTAGCCGTACGGAACGAGATACCAGGCGGGAGAGGGGATGTAGTTTATCAAGATCTCGGAACTTGAGTAAGACTACGAATACTATTAGGAGTAGAAGCCCACATGCACGTGAGATTTTGGTGGCTTCAAATAAATTAGATGAAAAAGTTATCAAAGATGCTAAACAGCAAGAATTGCATAGTTGGAGTGAATTTGGAAGTACCGTATAGGGGACAAAGAGCTCTATCCCACAGATGGATTTGCACGGAAAAGGTTCTTCCGGATGGAACTTATAAGGCAAAGGCCAGGCTTGTGGCAAGGGGATTTGAAGAAAACTTAGAAGATCAGGATTTAAGGGTAGATTCACCTACAGCAGGAAAGGTTATTTTAAAGATCTTTTTTTGCTCTATAGCCACAAAAGCATGTGAATGCAAATCTTTAGATATAAAAGTTGCCTTTTTGCAGGGGCATCCGCTCCAGAGAGACATTTTTCTCCGTCCTCCTAAAGAAGCAGCTAACACAGAAGGGATACTCTGGAAGTTGAACAAATGTGTATATGGATTAAATGATGCATCTAGAGTCTGGTCTAACACGCATACTTCCTGTCGACGTGTAATATCTCCTTTACAGTCGGTCCGTCTCTGTCCTGTCTGCCTTCTCCCTGTGGGTCCGTATCAAGATCAGCTCCCATCTAACCACCGCCTTCAATGCCTCCCAGACCACCGCTGCCGAAACTTCCCCCGTGTCGTTGACTTCCAGGTAGTTCTGAATACATTTCCTCAGCTGCCCGCATCAGCTAAAAGTCCCACATCTAACCTCCCAGTGCGGGCGCTGGTTACTGTTTTTACTAACCTGTCGGTCAACCCAGTGCGGGGCATGGTCTGAGATTGTGATCGCTGAGTACCCCGAGTCCATCACCCCCGTCGGTAGAGCCCTGCTCAAAATTAAAAAATCAATCCCGGAGTACACGTTATGCACGTGTGAGCAGAAGGAGAACCCCTTCACTTTCGCCATGGGTCCACCCCCCCCCCCCCCCCAAAAAATCCACTCAATTAACCCTTTTAGTTCCTTTGCCATTGCTAGCACCCTGCCCGTTTTTTGAGCTTGACCGGTCTAAACCAGGGTCAATAACTGTTGAAGTCCCCTCCCATGACCAACTTATGTGAATTCAGGTCCGGTATCTTCCCCAGCATCCTATTTATGAACTCCACATCGTCCCAAATTGGCACATACACATTTACTAGTACCACCTGTACCCTCTCCAATTTCCCACTGACCATAATGTACCAGCCTCCCACATCCAAAACTGTTCTTCCCGCCTCAAACACCACATGCTTGTTGATCAGGATCGTGACCCCTCTAGTCTTTGAGTCCCGTCCCGAGTGAAAAACCTGTCCGACCCACCCCTTCCTTAATCTAATCTGGTCAGCTACTCTAAGGTGCGTCTCCTGTAGCATTACCACGCTCGCCTTCAGTCCTCTCATATGTGCGAACACCCATGCCCTTTTGACCGGCCCATTCCTCCCTCGTTCATTCCAGGTGATCAGCCTAGTTGGGGAGCTCATCGCACCCCCCTCCTTGCCGATCAGCCATCCCCTTTCTTGTGCCAGTTTCCAGCCTGCACCCCACGCCTCCACCAGCCCACCCCCAGGCAGCCTCTGCCCCCGACCGCCTCTCTGTCCCTTAGCAAAAGTCCCTCCCCGTCAGCAGAACATACCCCCCCCCCCTCTAGTAATAGTACAAAGTAAATCGACCCCTTTGATAACCCGCCACTGGGCTTCCGTGAGCTGGCCCGCCCAACTAGCTTGGTGGCTCCTGTCCCTGGCGCCAGACATCCTCCCACTATTGTGTCCCCCCCCCCCCCCACTGATACACACACATTCAAATGAAAGACAATCCCAACACAATTTCCCGACCAAAAAAAACCCGCTAAACAAAGAAAAGATCAAGCAAAAGATCCAGCATCTGACAAACACCTCCAGCCCCCAACAGTGCACATGTAAACTTTAACTCACTCAGCTCTGCAACTGCCCCCCCAAATCAATACAGAAGGCATTACAAATAACGTCCACAGAACGCAAAACGAGAAACTTTTTAAACATGAACGTTGCAGCAAAGTTCTCAGTCTGCCACCAGCCTTTTCCTTTTCGCGAAGTCCAGTGCTTCCTCAGTGACTCGAAATAGAAATGTCGCTCCTCGTAGAAGGGCCGGATACAGCAGTCCGAGCTTCACCTTTTTCTCAAAAAGGGTCGACCTGATCTGGTTGAACCCCGCTCTTCTCCTGGCCACCTCTGCACTCGGGTCCTGATCGATCCACAGGATACTGTTCACCCATTTACATCTCCGTGTCTGCTTGGCCCACTGTAAAATATGCTCCTTGTCCAAATACCTGTGGAATCTCACCACCATTACCCTCGGGGGGGGGGGGGGGGGGTCTCTCCGCTTCCTCGCGATCACTCTGAGCCCTGTCCACCTCCAAGGGTCGGGAGAATGTCCCCTCCCCCAGCAGCTTCTCAAACATACCCGCTATGTATGCCGCAGCGTCCGCTCCTTCGGATCCCTCCGGGAGCTCAACGAATCTCAAGTTCTGCTGGCGGGACCTGTTCTCTAGTTCCTCCACCTTCTTCAGGAGCCTTTTCTGTTGGTCTCTCAGCAGCTCAACTTCCATCTCCACTGCAGTTTGGTGTTCCTCCTGGTCAGCCAGCGCCTTCTCTACTTTCTGGATTGCCCGATCTTGTGCTTCCAATCTAAGCTCCAGCCGCGCAATTGACTCTTTAATCGGGTCCAAGCAGTTCTGCTTCTGTTTGACGAAGCCCTAGCCCTCCTGGATAACTTGCATCAGCTGCTCCATTGACCGCTGGGTTGACAAGCCAGAGCTCCGGTCCTCCGCCATGCTGTCTCCCCCTGCAGCTTCAGCCCAAGCCTTCTCTATCCATCTGTTTCTGCCTTTGCGAGCACTTCTAGTCCTCCTCTCCGTGCACCGATGTGGGAATCCAGTACACAATTGCCTCTATCATCGATTTTCCAAATCCAGCCTGGTAAAAAATCGGGGGGAAAGGTCCAAAAGTCCGACCCGCGTGGGAGCCACCAAATGTGCGACTCGTTTTGGGAAGGATGTGGAAGCTTTGGAAAAGGTGCAAAGGAGATTTACCAGGATGTTGCCTGGAATGGAGAGTAGGTCTTATGAGGAAAGGTTGAGGGTGCTAGGCCTTTTCTCATTAGAACGGAGAAAGATGAGGGGCGACTTGATAGAGGTTTATTTAGATGATCAGGGGAATAGATAGTGTAGACAGTCAGAGACTTTTTCCCCGGGTGGAACAAACCATTATAAGGGGACATAAATTTAAGATGAATGGTGGACGATATAGGGAGGATGTCAGAGGTAGGCTCTTTACCCAGAGAGTAGTGGGGGCATGGAATGCACTGCCTGTGGATGTAGTTGAGTCAGAAACATTAGGGACCTTCAAGCGGCTATTGGATAGGTACATGGATTACGGTAGAGTGATGGAGTGTAGATTAATTTGTTCTTAATGGCAGCACGGTAGCATTGAGGATAGCACAATTGCTTCACAGCTCCAGAGTCCCAGGTCCGATTCCGGCTTGGGTCACTGTCTGTGCGGAGTCTGCACGTTCTCCCCGTGTGTGCGTGGGTTTCCTCCGGGTGCTCCGGTTTCCTCCCACAGTCCAAAGATGTGCAGGTTAGGTGGATTGGCCATGCTAAATTGCCCTTAGTGTCCAAAATTGCCTGTAGTGTTGGGTGGAGTAACTGGGTTATGGGGATAGGGTTGACCTTGGGTAGGGTGCTCTTTCCAAGAGTCGGTGCGGACTCGATGGCCGAGTGGCCTCCTTCTGCACTACATTCTATGATTAATCTAGGACAAAGGTTCGGCACAACATCGTGGGCCGAAGGGCCTGTTCTGTGCTGTATTTTTCTATGTTCTATGTTCTACTCCTTCGTAGCCGCCACTGGAAGTGATAATTACATCCTTTACTTAAACGGGCAGGGTTTCTAAAGGATTTTCTGGATGGTTGGTTGGTTAAATGTTTAACTATTCCTGGGAATGCTTAAATTTTGGTGATGCAGCAAATTGCATTCGCAAAATCCAGTTTGTGAATGGGTAGAAAATACAGTGATGGGATGCACATTTGACCTTGGCCAAGATTGGGGGCAGAAAGTGGGATACGGGGAAGGAGTGAAAATTGACTGCTTGACCACTACGTGTGCTTTCTGTGTTGCCTCTATTATATCTCTTGTGTATGTCACAGTGTATCTCTGATTTTGCTGTCTGCCGATAATGAAGTCTTTCTTTAATGATCTTCGTTAGTGTAACATGTAGGCTTACAATAGCACTGCAGTGAAGTTACTGTGAAAAGCCCCTAGTCGCCACTTTCCGCCACCTGTTCGGGTACATGGGGGGGAGAATTCAGAATGTTCAATTCACCTAACAGCACACCTTGTGGGAGGAAACCGGAGCACCCGGAAGAAACCCACGCAGACACGAGAATGTAACCTGGGACCCTGGCGCTGTGAAGCAACAGTGCTAACCATTGTGCTACCCCCAGAATGGAGATGCTAAGGATTGAACCTGGGGCCTCATACATGCAAGGCGTGTGCTCTACCACTGAGCTACATCCTTTTTAAAAATGGGACGTGGGCTTTGCTGACTCCACCAGCATTTATTGTCCATCCCTAATTGATCTTGAACTGAGCAGCTTATTAGACCATTTCAGAGGGCATTTAAGAGTAAACCACATTGCTGTGGGTCTGGAGTCACAGGTAGACCATGCCAGGTAAGGACGGCAGATTTTCTTCCCTAAAGGGCATTAGTGAACCAGAGGAGCGTTAAAAAAATTTTTTTTTTACAACAATTGACAACGGTTTCAAGGTCATCATTTACTTTAATTCCAGATTTTTATTGAATGCTGTGATGGGATTCGAACCCGGGCCCCCACCCAACACATTACCCTGGGTCTCTGGATTACTAGTCCAGTGACTACCATTACACCATCACCTCTCCTGAGCTTTGCTTAATTGGATGCTGGTTTCACTGGCTTTCTGACGGAATATGGGGACTTATTGGGCTAGTGAATTAGTGGAAACTGGGTGAGGTGCGAGAGGGGACCAAGGAGAGAAACTTACATCTCCCATTTCTGGGCTTGCATTGAAAGGTCGCATTTTATGATGGATTTGTGTGGATTGCTTTAAAAAAAATTTTTAAAATAAATTTATAGAGTACCCAATTCATTTTTTCCAATTAAGGGGCAATTTAACGTGGCCAATCCACCTATCCTGCACATCTTTGGGTTGTGGGGGCGAAACCCACGCAAACATGGAGAGAGTGTGTAAACTCCAGTGACCCGGGGATGGATCGAACCTGGGACCTCGGCGCCATGAGATATGTTTGCACCATGGAATGTAATGGATAGATGCCTAGTGACACTACACCTGCAGTGCCTTGTGCAGCTGTGGTCTGCTCGCCTAAGCATAGGGCATAGCCTGCCTTGGCGGGAGTGCAACAGACATCCATGAAACTGATTGCTGGAGTGAGCGCATTGAGTAGCCGAGGCCTATATGTGGAAGAATGCAATGTGATCTCATTGAAACAAAACTCCGTGTATTCGACAGGGTAGATGCCACAAGGCTGTTTCCTCCAATGGAGAGCCTAGACCTATGGATTGCAGTGTTGGAGTACGGGCTTGAGTATTTAGGACTAAGATTGGGAGGAATGTTTTCACTCTGGGATGTGAGCCTTTGTAGTTCTCTACTCTGAAAGTCCGTGGATGCTCCACTGTTGAGTGTATTCAATACTGAGGTCGCAATAGATTTTTGGATACTCGAGGGGGAAACCAGGGGTATGGGAGCTGGGAAAGTGGAGTTGAGGTAGAAGATTGACAATGATATTGAATGGCACAGCACGTTTGAGGGGCTGAATGGCCTTGTCAATTATGCTTCTATAGGGTGAAAGCATGGCCCATCTGGGAGATTTTTAAGTTAATTGGGTTAATGTGTAACTTTTTTGGCGGGTGTTTGGGTGCATTGAGCATTCGCTGGAGCTATCCAGTTGATTTTCACAGCTAGTTTTTACATCAAAATTTCATAACGTTAACATTTACTTGATTACTGAATCGTTGGTGTGGCTGCATTGCAAATCATTTGATGGCACAGTGGTCAGCACTGCTGTCTTACTGTGCCAGGTGACCGTAGGGAGTTTGTATGCCCTCCCTGTGTCTGTGTGGCTTTCCTCCAGGTGCTCCGTAGTTCCCTCCCATGGTCCAAAGATATGCAGGTTAGGTGGCTTGGTCATGACAAATTGCCTCCTGGTGTCTAGGGACGTGCAGGCCAGGTTAAGGGTCAATTGGGGCGGGGAAGTGGGCCTGACTGGGGGCTCTTTCAGAGAGTCAGTGCAGACTCGATGGGCTGAATGGCATCCTTCACTGTAGGGATTCTATAAGCACCGGAATGGGCCATTTGATGTAGCTAATCTATACTGCTGTCCATGCACCACATGTGCCTCCTTCCACTCTACTCCATCTAACCCAATCTGCATTTTCTTCTAATCCTTTCTCACTCATGTCTCATCTATTTGCCTCAACCATTACTTGCCCAAGCGAGTTCTACATTTCTCAGCCCTCTCGCACATTTCTTTATTGAGTGTGTCGGTATCTACCTTGTATTTCTGTCCATTAGTTTTCAGATCCCCCATTGCAATGGTTAATTTCCCAGTGCAGAGATCTGTACAAGCAGAAATTGAAATGTGTTAGGTGCATGTTTTCTGGTTTCCTCCCACAGTCCAAAGGTGTGCAGGTTAGGTGGATTGGCCATGCTAAATTGCCCCTTGGTATCTGAAAAGGTTAGGTGGATAGGGTGGAGGCGTGGGCTTAAGTAGGGTGCTCTTTCCAAGGGCCGGTGCAGAGTCGATGGGCCGAATGACCACCTCCTGCACTGTAGGGATTCTATGATTCTATGAAAAAGATCCCAAGGTTGGTGGATGGGGTGTGGGAAAACCGCTTCTATAATCCCGTAGTACATTAAAACTTTTTTTTTAGCGCATATTTTATCTGGTTTCCTCTGGCTGCATGGGGTGTTGGTGAAACAACCTTTAATGCCTATCCTTAGTTGTGCTATGAAGACGGTGGTGGCCTTTCTCCTTTTTAGATCATTACTATCCTTGTCATAGTTGTGCTCTCGGCCTAGCATTCATGAAGTAGTTGAATGTCTGTGTGCATTCGCACACCCGCTTCATAATAGTGTACAATGATTTATTTTTTGAGAGTGATGCAATGGCTAATCCCTGTGTCATTTTGCTTAGACTGGGAGCAGTGTGAGTATATGTTTGAGGCAAGATGTTTGGTCTTGGGCTTAGAATAGTACATTATTAAAATAGATTAGGCTGTGATTTTTTTTTTCCAGTAATGCTGTATGCACTGAGATCATCAGACACCTTGATTGGTGCCAAAATGTTTTAAATATGACTCTTCCCTGTCACGTCCACATTAAAATAAACTAAATGGTGGCTGAAGGCTAGATGGTGAAAGATGAACTGGAAGTTAAACTGTGCACGCTCAGTTTTGAGGAAAGCTATTGAGTATTTAGCGTTTGCGGAATTTGGATACCGGGACAGCACTTGAGAATCACTGTCTGCTTTGTCTGCCAGAGTCCTTGAGTCTATAATCATCTTGCTTTTCCTGTCCACTTGTCTTTGTGCTGTAGCAGAGCTGAGGGCGGGTACGACTGGAGTTGCCACTTTGAGAGCTGGAACTCTGGAGTAGAAACAAAACTGTAGAAAGTGCAAAGAATCAAAGTAACAAAGGAAAGCTAGCGCTTTTGCCCTGAGCCTTCTGAAATATCCCTTGCCTTTAAAAGTGCCACATATATCATTGGATTAGTTGGTTAGAGTCAGTGTAAGGACACGCAATGAGGCAATGTTCTATGATTCACTCAGTAATTGTGCAATCTCAGTCTAGAGATGATTTTCAGTCTCTTGATGCAGACTGCTGCCTCTAATTGATTTATGCAGACAACCATTGCAGATGGCTGTGTGTGTAAAATGCTGCAACAGGAGCTTCTGTCTCCCTGGACTGCTGCATCTGATCTCCTCGAACCACTGAAGATAGCTGTCTATACTGTCATTAGGGGAACTAGATAAATCATGGCGATCTGTCTCCGATGTCAAGGGCGCACGGTATTGAGTTTATAGTTGGAAGATTGCCCTGGTGTAATAATGAGGATATTTATGTTTTCATACTTGGAAATGAAAACCGGTTTACTGAGCTATATTAGAAAGTGTTTGACATGGAACAGAAATTTCCTGGAATAGAAACACACAAATCTAAACTTCAAAATTGGAAATAAAAATTTTAAAAATCAGTAAAAGCTGCCAAGTGTAGATCTGTGAAGAGGAAAGACAGACCGAGTGTTGACCGATCTGATGATAGGTGACCAACCCAAAATGTCATCGCCTGTCGTCTTCTCCCAGACGTAGACTGACCCACTGCCTCTCCTAAGCTAGCTGGTTCTCATTTCGGAAATTGTCTCTTCTCCCACTTTACGCCCCATCGGCTTCAGGAGGTATTGAGGAATATAGAACCAAAATGGTTAAACAGTAATGATCTTCAGGATCTCGCTGGAACTCGCTCCCTACAAGGGTGGTGGAACTAGCTTAAGGATTACAGAATGAAATTGATTTCATAAATTTCATAGAATTTACAGCGCAGATGGAGGCCATTCGGCCCATCGAGTCTGCATCGGCTCTTGGAAAGAGCACTCTACCCAAGCCCAAACCTCCACCCTATCCCCATAACCCAGTAACCCCACCCAACACAAGGGCAATTTTGGACACTAAGGGCAATTTATCATGGCCAATCCACCTAACCGGCACATCTTTGGACTGTGGGAGGAAACCCATGCACACACTGGGAGTACGTGCAGACGCTGCACAGACAGTGACCCAAGCCGGGAAACTAACCTGGGACCCTGGAGCTGTGAAGCAATTGTGCTATCCACAGTGCTACCGTGCGGCCCCGGTAGATTATCATTTGAGGGAATTAAATTTGCAGGAGTGTGGAGGTAGGGCGTAGGAATGGGACTGACTGGATTGTTCTCTGGAGAGCTAGCAGGGACCTGATGGGTTGAATGGCCTCGGTTCATGCTGTAATAGCTTTTAGGATGTTGAATGGCCTGCATTTTCATTGTTCTTTAGTTGACAAAGGTGTGTGGGGGCGGGGGTGTGTGTGTGGGGGTGTGTGTGTGGTGGTGTGTGGGGGGGTGGGCCGGGGGGGGGGGGGGGGTGTGTGTGTGTGGGGGTGGTGGTGTGTTGATCTCCAATAATTGTTTAACAATGCATCTAAGGTTTAGGAGTTGTCATGACAACATAGCCAACCTACACACTCAGGATCTCTAATACACAGAGAAAATGCAAGTAGAGGCCTGCCGGTTTTACCATTTGCATTTTTTCATAGAATAAAAAAGGGATGAGGCCCTGAAAGTAGAATATAGGGAGTTGGGAAGAAAGTTGAGAAGTCAGACCTCAAAGGGAGTGATCTCCGGCACTACCAGTGCCACGTGCTGGTCAGATGAATATGTGGCTGAAGAGCTAGTGTGAGGGGGAGGGTTTCCGATTCCTGGGGCATTGGGACCGGTTCTGGGGGAGGTGGGACCTGTACAAGCTGGACGGGTTACAGCTGGGCAGGGCCGGGACTGATGTCCTGGGGGGGTATTTGCTAGAGAGGTTGGGGAGGGTTTAAACTAATATGGCGGGGGGATGGGAACCTATGGAAGGATTCAGAGCAGGGGGAATAGAGAACAAGAGAAAAAGACAAAGGAGAATAAGAAAAGTGATAGGCAGAGAAATCAAGGGTCTGTATTAGATAATAACACTGTACAAAATAGTAGGGAAGGGACAGGATCCATTACAAGGACTATTCTTAAAGCTTTGTACCTGAACGCGTGGAACATTCAAAATAAAATGCATGAATTAATTGCGTAGACAGATGTAAAGGGATATGATATAGTTGGGATCACAGAGACCTGGCTGCAAGATGACCAAGGATGGGAACTAAACATTGAGGGCTATTCAGTTTTTGGGAAGGAGCGACAGACGGGAAGAGATGGTGGAGTTGCGTTGTTGATTAAAGAAGATATTGAGGAAAGATATATTAGTACAGATCATAGAACCATAGAATTTACAGTATAAATGGAGGCCATTCGTCCCATAGAGTCTGCGCCGGCTCTTGGAAAGAGCACCCTACCCAAGGTCAACACCTCCACCCTATCCCCATAACCCAGTAACCCCACCCAACACTAAGGGAAATTTTGGACACTAAGGGAAATTTAGCCTTGCCAATCCACCTAACCTGCACGTCTTTCAGGACTTGTGGGAGGAAACCGGAGCACCTGGAAGAAACCCACGCAGACACGGGGAGAGCGTGCAGACTCCGCACAGGCAGACACCCAAGCCGGGAATCGAACCCGGGACCCTGGCGCTGTGAAGCATCAGTGCTAGCGACTGTGCCGCTAATTAGCTGAGGTTTCTGTTCCTGATGTTCTTTGAGATCTTTACCGTTGAAAGTGCAGGTCTGTGAGCCACCGACGGCGGAGTGGAATACTGGTGCCACTAAAGGAGCTGTACCCCAGTGTGACTCCTCTTTCCCACCCACCCCCAAAAGCCCAGTGGGGTGCGGCAGTTGAATGTTAAGGAAAACTGGTGGTGTGGGACGGACCGGGGGTGAAAGTGTTTTGAAACTTCGACTGGTTTAGCCGGAAATAAATGGTGAAAAAATCAAGCTAACTCCAGGGCCAAACAACCCAAACCGGTTCCCTGCAGCCTTTTGGGGGTGCCACTCGTGGGCTCCTGGACCTTGCAGTATGGTAGCAGGGAAAGCTTCCGGGGTGGGGAGACCTGCGTGATCCTGTCCTGTCGGAGAGAAACTCGGACACTTTTCTCATGTGCAATTGCCTTCTTGCTCTCTTGCTGTTTGTCTCGTGTACTCAGTCACAGATACGCTTTGGTGGAATTCCAGTGGTTGGCATCACTTCACAATGTCCAGTTGTTTGAGTCGGGTTTGAGGTCCTTTGATGAACTCCCTGTAGCCCACAAACAATGAGAGTTATGCAAATCTTTTTTAGCGCCTGTCTGTAAAGAAAATAGATTCTGGAACGGCCCAAACATGTCTGGATGCAAATCACAGCCAAGGTAGGAGTGCAAAATGGTGATGATCCCCTGTCTTTTTTGGTGACCACTTTTCATAGAATCTAGAAAAGAACAGGCCATGAGGTGACCCCACTCACTGACTCTTTCTCCATATTGTAGCATTTAGTATTCTCGCAAGTATTTACCCACTTCTCTTTTGAACCTGCATTTTCACCATCCTACAGGCAGTGCATTCCAAATCCTAACCATTTATTGTGTGAACATTTTTTACTCGTGTTGTCTGTGTCTTCTGTCAGTCACCTGTGCCCTCTGGTTATTTACTCCTCTTAGCCTTTGGAAAGCGGTTCTCCTTTTTTAATCTAACTAAATTTCTCATGATTTTAAACACAATTTTTTTTGTTTTGTTTTTAAAACCTCGGTGCCGTGAGGCCGCAGTGCTAACCCACTGCGTCACCGTGCTGCCCTTTTAAACTCAATTCAAATGTTTTCCATGCTATTTTTTTTTTTTTGGATACTCTAAATTTACAATAATTTTTTTCCCAATTAAGGGGCACTTTAGCGTGGCCAATCCCCCTACCCTGCACATCTTTGGGTTGTGGGGGTGAAACCCACGCAAACAGGGGGAGAATGTGCAAACTCCACACGGACAGTGACCCAGAGCGGAGATCGAACCTGAGACCTTGGCGCCGTAAGGCCGCAGGGCTAACCACTGTGCCACAATGCTGCCCGCTTCCTGCATTCCTAACCTGAGTGTGCAGATGCAGGATGGTTCCATAGACACCACTTCCCCCTCCGTCAACTGATTTTAAGATCATAAAAGATAGGAGTTGGCCATTCAGCCCATGGAGCCTACTCTGTCATTCAATAAGATCGTGGCTATCCTGATCGTCACCTCAATGTCACTTTCTTCCTTGCTCTGCATAACCCTTGACTCCCTTGTCAATCAAAAATCTGTGTAACTCATCCTTGAATATCCCCAGCTTCCTGTGCTTTCTGTGGAAGAGAATCCCAAAGATTAACAACCCTCAGAAGAAATTCCTCATCTCTGTCTTAAACGGGAGATCCTTTCTCCTTAAACTGTGCCTCCTAGTTCTGCAAACATCCTCTCAGCATCTGCACTATCAAGCTTGCTCAGAATCTTCTGTTTCAATGAGATCACTTCTCATTCTTCTAAGCTCCAATGTGTACCTGCTCAACCTTTCCTCACAAGATAACCCTTGCATTCCCAGGAATCAACCCAGTGAACCAATTCCTTCCAAAGGAAACTTATTCCTCAAGTAACAAATTGGCCTTTGATGGAAATGTGAATCATGACTGTGCACGTATCATCTCTACAAAAAGCACTGCAGGAACTCACCAAATCTTTGTACTTAGTACCTTTTCAAACCCACAACTGCTACCTTCTAGAAGGA
Source organism: Scyliorhinus torazame (assembly GCF_047496885.1). Lineage (NCBI taxonomy): Eukaryota > Metazoa > Chordata > Chondrichthyes > Carcharhiniformes > Scyliorhinidae > Scyliorhinus > Scyliorhinus torazame. The sequence continues at coordinate 11,343,448 of NC_092718.1, forward strand.
AGAAGGACAAGGTTAGCAGGCACATGGGAATTACACCATCTGGAATCATCATAGTGAAGGAGGCCATTTGGGCCATCAAGTGTCCACCGGCCCCTGAAAGAGTACCCCACTTAAGCCCACACCTCCACCCCGTCCCAGTAACCACACCTAACCTTTGAACGCTAGAGGGCAATTTAGAGTTGCCAATTAACCTAACCCACACATCTTTGGAACCCGGAGCACCCGGAGGAAACCCACGCAGACACTGGGAGAACGTGCAGACTGCACACAGACAGTGACGCAAGCCGGGAATCGAACCCGGGTCCCTGGCGCTGTGAAGCAACTGTGCTAACCACTGTGCTACCATGCCGCTCTTCAAGTCACACACCAAGTTCCCCTCCCAAGTCGCACACCATTTTGACTTGGAAGTATGTAACCGTTCCTTCACTTGTCATTGAGCCAAAATCCAGAAACTCCCTCCCTAACCACACCACATGGACTGCAGTTGTTCAAGAAGGAAGCTCACCACCTCATGGGCAATTAGGAATGGGCAATAAATGCTGGCTCTGCCAGCGATGTCCACATTCCATGAAGGAATAATAATACAAAATTACTGCTTCACTGCTGCCTTTGCCCTTGTTGTACTCTGTACGTACTCACTGGATAGAGATTGGGAGCAGAGAGCAGAAAGCTTTGTGAAGTTGGCTGTAGTTGCTTTGACTGACTCATCATTGTTGAGATGAGTTGCTTCCAACTTCAACCAGAAATGAAACCTAACACTTTTTTGGAAAACCATAGAGCCCAGGCAGCACGGCGGTGCAGTGATTAGCACTGCTGCCTCATGGCGCCGAGGTCCCAGGTTCGATCCCGGCTCTGGGTCACTGCCGGTGTGGAGTTTGCGCATTCTCCCTGTGTCTGCGTGGGTTTCGCCCCCACAACACACAGATGTGCAAGGAAGGTGGATTGGCCATGCTAAATTGCCCCTTAATTGGAAAAAAAGAATTGGGTACTCTAAATTTATAAAAAAACAACAGAGCCCAGAAAGATTTATCTTCAATCATATAATGGTGAAATCATATAGCAAACCGAGCTCTTGTAGAGCACCTTTTATTGTAATCAAATATGCCAAGGCACTTTACAGAAGCACTTTAAAGCAATTGTGACACCAAGACACATAGGAGATATTAGGAAGGTGGTCAAAAGGGGAGGTTTTAGGGAGCGCCTGAATGGCAGAGCACCAAGTGGGAGAGGTTTGGAGAGAGAATTCTAGAGCCAAGGCAGCTGAAGGTACAGTCACCGTTGGTGGAGAGATTAAAATTGGGAATTCGCAGACAGCACGGTGGCGTAGTGGTTAGCACTGCTGCCTCACGCCACTGAGGACCCGGGTTCGATCCCAGCTCTGGGTCACTGTCCGTGTGGAGTTTGCACATTCTCCCCCTGTTTGCATGGGTTTCGCCCCCAGAACCCAAAGCTGTGCAGGGTAGGTGGATTGGCCACGCTAAATTGCCCCTTAATTGGAAAAAAATGAATTGGGTACTCTAAATTTAAAAAAGAAAGTTTGGAATTCGCAAGAGGCCAGGACTCGAGGAGTGTGGAGATCTTGGATGGTTGTGGAACTGGATGAAGTTACCGCAATGCAGAGAGGGGGAAGCCATGGGGCAATTTGAAAACCAGGATGGGGATTTTAAAATTGCTTAACCAAAAAGCCAATATTGATTCACCGAATTAATGTGTGTGTGTCTATTTAAACCACTTCCCTTCCACATCATCACATGCACTGACTGGACTTTACCACCTCCTCCATTACTCACAGCTGAATCTAATTAATAATGGATAGTGTGGCTGATTGGCTCAGATTTGACCTTTTTGGGGCCACATTTAAAATAATATTACAAGGGTTTATGTGGCAATCGTGAAAAAACCAACCCTTCCCTTTTTTCGAAATGGGTGCAGTTAATATTTCAAATAAAATCGAAATACTGCAGAGTTTGGAAATCTGAAATAAAAACATAAAATGCTGGATAAACCCAGCTGGTCTGGTGTGTTATGGGCGAGGCGTTTTCAGAATCCCAAAATGTATCATGGAGTTCAACCAACCTCCCCCTTTAATGTATTTGTTGCTTTTCCGAGCGCTTGTTCCCTAGGTGTGGGATTACAATTATGGACATGTGGATTTTTAAACACAAAACACTGTTTATCCCATGAACTCAACTTAACATCTTAAATAAACATTGGATCGCTTAACACCCCTTACTTCAAAGATAACTCTGAAAATATTGCAACAGTAAATAATTCCTCAAAATGTTCCTTCAAACTTTCAAGAGACTTAACACCTTTAAACAGAATCGAATCAGGTTAAAGGCTTTACTATTATGAGTTTAAATCACCCAAATGGCCCAGAGATGGTCTTTCATGGCAGAGATCCAGCTCACTGCAAACACAGACACTCCCAAACTCTTTTCAAACTGCAAAACTAAACTGCAAAATGGCTGACCTAACCTCAGCTCCACCCACTCTCTGATATCACTGTTTTCTTAAAGGTACATTGCTTAAACATCCATGTCTTAAAGGTACTCTCACATGATGCCTCCCCCCAAGAAAAAAAATAAACCATCAACTTCAAGATGGTTTCATTTTTCACTTTTGCACCATCCACTAAGAAATGTACACAGTAAATATACCTTTTCGGTTTTAAAAAAAAAACAACACATGCAAACAGGTATAATAATATAGTCCATTTTTCTTTGTTGTTCTTCCTCCAACCCAAGTCCTTCTCGATTGACAGTCTCTTTGAACAAAGTCTCTGCACGATCCATCCATTCCTCTACTCCTCAGCATTTCTCTTTAGAATCAGATACTTTAGTACAATCTGACCACAGAGTCCCTTGCAATTCTCCAATACCAGAGCATTGGTGATCGCAGCTTTCAGGCAGTCAAATGCCTGTTGAAAGTCCGCTGTCCATTGACATTTTTTAGGTTTCTTTAGCAAGTCCATCAGTGGAGTAATCACGCCACAACTTTTGCACAAAGGTTCAATCAAATTAATTCATGTTAAGAGATTGCATTGCCTCCCTTCGTCTTGAGGGTATCGGAAACTCCTCAAGGAAAGTGATTCGGGCTTCTCTAAACTCACTTTCGGCTAGGTTCATCACCAAACCCACCACCTGAAGTCGATCGAAGAACTCCATATAATGTTTTAAATGTTCTTTCCATGTCTGGAAGTTGAAAATAAAAGCAGATTGTCCCACTTTCTCAATGCAATCCTTCAAACGTGGGATAGGTAAGAGTCCGTTCTTGTAATTCACCTTGCGATAGTCCACACACAACCGTGGGGTACCGTCTGGTTTAGGTACCATCACTACGGGTGAGCTCCATTGACTGCAACTTTCAATCTCTGTTAACTTGTGCCAATTTTAAAGGATTAAGTCTATATGGATGTTGTTTGATAGGAACAGCATTTCCCACATCTACATCATGTATAGCCATTTTAGTACTTCCCAATTTATCTCGACAAACTTGCCCATGAGATATCAATAACTCTTTCAGGTCAGTTCGTTTTTTCTCTGGAAGGTAACTTAATTCATCCCAATTTTTCAGAACATCCTCATTTTCCAATTTAATTTGAGGTATGTCAAATTCACAGTCATCTGGATTTGGTTTGTCACTTTGAGTTAGAATCATTAAACATCCTTTTTCTCTCTTTCCATTTCAAAGTACCTTTTAAGCATATTCACATGACACACTCGGTGAGTCTTCCTTCTATCTGGTGTTTTTACCACATAATTCACCTCACTTAATTTCCTTTCAATCTGATAGGGTCCACAAAACCTCGCTTTTAAAGGCTCCCCTACCACTGGTAACAACACTCAAAACTTTATCTCCACTGGTAAAACTATGAACTTTGGATTTCTTGTCCGCTACCCGTTTCACCACATTTTGTGCAACTTTCAAATGTTGTCTAGCCAATTCACCTCTATTTAATCGTTCCCTAAAATTTGACACGTAATCCAATAGTGTAATTTCCGATTTCTCACCCACCAATTTTTCCTTAATCAATTTAAGTGGTCCTCTTACCTCATGACCAAAAATTAGTTCAAAAGGACTAAATTTGGTAGACTCATTAGGTGCATCCCTAATTGCAAATAATACGAATGGGATTCCTTTATCCCAATCCTCTGGATAATCTTGACAATACGCCCTCAACATTGTCTTTAATGTCTGATGCCACCTTTCTAAAGCTCCCTGCGATTCTGGATGGTACGCAGTTGATTTAAATTGTTCCTAAGCTATCCATAACTTCTTTGAATAACTTTGAAGTAAAATTTGATCCTTGAATTTCTGTGGGTAGTCCATATCTAGTAAAGAATTTAAGTAATTCCTCCACAATCCTTTTTAGCTGTAATATTATGTACTGGAATGGCCTCTGGAAACCTAGTAGACACATCCATTCCAGTCAAAAGATATTGATTCCCACTTTTTGTTTTCGGAAGTGGTCCTACACAATCGATTAGGACCCTTATAAAAGGTTCCTCAAATGCTGGAATGGATATTAAGGGCGTTGGTTTTATCACTGCTTGAGGTTTCCCTATAACTTGACATGTGTGACATGATTGACAAAATTTAATTACATCTTTATGTAGTCCAGGCCAATAAAAATGTTTCTGGATTTTAGCTCGAGTTTTCCTTATTCCCAAATGACCTCCCACTGGTACCTCATGTGCAACTCTCAACACCTCCTTTCTATACCCTACCGGCAATACTACTTGATGAACTTCTGCCCACTTTTCATCCGCATGCATGTGTGCAGGTCTCCATTTTCTCATCAAGGCATCATTTCTACGGTGATAACACTCTGGTATACTCTCAGATTCCTCTTCCGTGTATGCTTTCTGATATATCCGTTTTATTTCTACGTCTTTCTGTTGTAACTGCCAATTTTCCTGAACAAAAAATATCCGCCTCATACTCCACCTGTTCTTGTTCTTTTTCAACCATCTGATCAAAAATCGTTTCTGATAATTGCACTTCCACTTCATCTTCACTCTTTGATTTCTCCTCTTGTCTTAACCTGTGACTTTGCGATCTTGTTACTACACAATCCGGAAAAATCCCAGGATATACGTCCTTCAACATTTCAGTTTTTCTAATTGCTTATCAACCACAGTAGGCATCACTCCCACCAGCTATATCATTAACCAAGATAAACTGTATTCCTGGACAAGATAGTTTATCTATTACTCCTACTACCACTTCACCACTCTTCACTGGACTTTCCAACCGTACCTCATACAATGGAACGCTACTCCTCTCGCCCTGAATTCCACTTATCACCACCTTTTCTGGCAACATTCTTCCCAAACTACATAATTCCTTATCTCTTACCATTAAAGATTGACTAGCCCCTGTATCTCTTAAAATTGTGACTTCTTTACCTGCTCCTCCTGATACACATGAGTAAACTTTACCCACACAAATAAATTCTTTAAAGACATCTGGCACCTTCTTAACAATTACTTCTTGAACAGGCTGTACAATCGTTTGCACCTCCTTTGCTTCCCTTGGGCTTTCCTTTACCACTCTAACAAACCCCACTGTCTTATCCTGTTCTACCACATCAGCCTTCCCAGTGCTTTTCTTCAACCACCAACACTGACTTTACAGGGCCTCGTTTATTAGAGTGAAAACATCTGAAACTTTTAATTTCTTTTTCACCCTCCTGGATTTCTTTTTTAATCTGAGGTACACTCTCTTTATTGTCTCCCATCAGATCACCTTTACCTTTACCACTTGAGTATTTCTCATGTCCCCAGTTTTTATCCCTCATCGGCTGAAACTGATGTCGGAAACCAAGCTTTGATTTATGAATTAATTCAAAATCATTTGCCATTTCCGCTGCTAATCTCGCAGTTTTAACCATCTGTTCTTCCACATGAGTTCTCACTACATCAGGAATTGAATTTTTAAACTCCCCTAAAAGTATAATTCATACGTTTGATCTATTTTCAAAGCCCTTATCCACCCATCAAAATTACTCTGTTTGAGCCTTTCAAACTCCATGTATGTTTGACCAAATTCTTTCCTTAAATTTCTAAACCTTTGTCTGTAAGCTTCAGGCACTAGCTCATATGCACTTAAGATGGATTCCTTCACCTCCTCATACGTTCCAGATACCTCCTCCGGTAGTGATGCAAACACTTCACTAGCCCTACCTACCAGCTTTGTTTGAATCAGTAACACCCACCTGTCCTGTGGCCATTTCATTTGTTTAGCTACCTTCTCAAATGAAATGAAAAAGGCTTCCACTTCCTTCTTGTCAAACCTTGGCAATGCTTGGACATATTTAAATAGATTCCCACCAAGCCTTCGACTATGACGCTCTTTCTCACTATCCTCATCACTATCCTCCAACTGTACGTTTCTCCTTACGTCTGCCAATTTTAACTGATTGTCATGTTTAATGGCCATTTTCTGAAGTTCAAACTCCCTCTCTTTATCTTTTTCCCTGATCTGTATCTACCTTTTTCTATTTGTTCTGCTAGGGCTATTCTTTCTTTTCTCCTCTATCTCCTTTTATTTTTCCTCTCCCTCTCTTTCTCTTTTTCCCCTCTCTCTCTCTCTCTCTCTCTCTCTCCCTCTCTCTCGCTCTTTTTCTTTTCCCCCTCTCTCACTCGTATTCAAGCAGCTTTAATTTTTTCTCATGTTCCATTTGTTTAATTTGCAACTGAATTTTTGCCATTTCCAATGAGTCAAATTCTATCTCCGGCAACTTTAAATTCTTTACCACTTTCGAGTGTGCTCTGCCATTCATCACGATCATGGGGGGATCTTATTGAAATGTACAAGATACTGTGAGGCCTGGATAGGGTGGACGTGGAGAGGATGTTTCCACTTGCAGGAAAAACTAGAACCAGAGGGCACCATCTCAGATTAAAGGAAGGATGTGCTGGCCTTGGAAAGGAGGAAGACACAAGAATAATCCCTGGAATGAAGAGCTTGTCGTATGAGGAATGGTTGAGGACTCTGAGTTTGTATTGGTTGGGAGTTTAGAAGAATGAGGGGGGGGGGTCTTATTGTAACTTACAGGATACAGCGAGACCTGGATAGAGTGGACGTGGAGAGGATGTTTCCACTTGTAGGAAAAACTAGAAGCAGAGGACAACCTCAGAATAAAGGGACGATCCTTTCAAACAGATGAGAGGAATTTCTTCAGCCAGAGGGTGGTGAATCTGTGGAACTCTTTGCCGCAGAAGGCTGTGGAGGCCAAATCACTGAGTGTCTTTAGGACACAGATAGATAGGTTCTTGATTAATATGGGGATTAGGGGTTATGAGGAGAATGGGAATGAGAAAATATCAGCCATGATTGAATGGCGGAGCAGACTTGATGGGCCAAGTGGCCTAATTCTGCTCCTATGTCTTGTGGTCTTATGGCTGATCATCCAACTCAATAGCCTAATCCTGCTTTCTTGCCATAACCTTTGATCCCATTTGCCCCAAGTACTATATCTAGCCGCCTCTTGAATATATTCAATGTTTTAGCATCAACTATGTCCTGTGGTAATGAATTCCACAGGCTCACCACTCTTTGGGTGAAGAAATGTCTCCTCATCTCTGTCCGAAATGGTTTTCCCTGAATCCTCGGCCTGTGACCCCTGGATCTGGACACACCCACCATCGGGAACATCCTCCCTGCATCTACACTGTTTGGTCCTGTTAGATAACGGGCAGCATGGTAGCGTAATGGTTCGCATTATGGCTTCACAGCGCCAGGGTCCCAGGTTTGATTCCGCTTGAGTCACTGTCTGTGCGGAGTCTGCACGTTCTCCCCGTGCCTGCGTGGGTTTCCTCCGGGTGCTCCGGTTTCCTCCCACAGTCCAAAGATGTGCAGGTTAGGTGGATTGGCCATGCTCAGTTGCCCTTAGGTTAGATGGGGTTGATGGGTTCCGGGGATGGGATGGAGGTGTGGGTTTAAGTAGGGTGCTCTTTCCAACAATCGGTGCAGACTCGATGGGCCGAATGGCCTCCTTCTGCACTGTAAATGCTATGATGATTCTATGAATTTTAAAAGTTTCTATGAGATCCCCCCCCCTCGTTCTTCTGAACTCCAGCGAGAACAATCCCAACCTAGTCAATCTCTCCTCGTATGACAGTCCCACCATCCCTGAAATTAGTCTGGTAAACCTTTGCTGCACTCCCTTGAGAGCAAGAACATCCTTCCTCAGAAAAGGAGACCAAAACTGCACACAGTATTCTAGGTGTGGCCTCACCAAGGCCCTGTATAATTGCAGCAACACATCCCTCGCAATGAAGGTCAACATACCATTAGCCTTCTTTACCGCCTGCTGGTTAATGATTTCTTGTATTTACTTTGTCTCGAATTTTATAGGTTTGAGATTCTCTCTCCCCCCCCCCCCCCCCCCACCCACCCCCAAATCCCACATTCTTTTAAATTTTAGTGAATACAATCCTTTTATAAATAATTTAGAGACACCAATTCATTTTTCCAATTAAGGGGCATTTTAGCGTGGCCAATCCACCTACCCTGCACATCTTTGGGTTGTCGGGGTGAAACCCATGCAAACACAGGGAGAATGTGCAAATTCCGCACGGACAGTGACCCAGAGCTGGTATCGAACCTGGGACCTCGGCCCCGTGAGGCAGAAGTGCTAACCACTGTGCTACCGTGCTGCCCGCAAATACAATCCTAACCGATTCAATCTCTCCTCAGGTGTCAGTCCTGCTATCCCGGGGATCAGTCTGGTAAACCTTTGCTGCACTCCCTCTAGAGCAAGAACATCCTTCCTCAGATAAGGAGACCAGAACTGCACACACTATTCCAAATGTGGTCTCACCAAGGCCTTGTATAATTGCAGCGAGACACCCCTGCCCCCGTACTTCACTCTCCTCGCTATGTAGGCCAACATACCATTTTGCTTCTTTACTGCCAGCTGCACCTGCATGCTTATCTTCAGCGACTGGTGTACAAGGGCACCCTAGTCTTGTTGGACACTCTCCTCCCTCAATCTGTAGCCATTCAGATAGTAATCTGCCTTCTGTTTTTGCTATAAAAGTGGATAACCTCCCATTTATCCACATTATACTGCATCTGCCATGCATGTGCCCACTCGCTCAACTTCTCCAAATTACACTGAAGCATCTCTGCATCCTCCTCACAGCTCACCCTCCCACCCAACTTTGTGCCATCTGAAAATTTGGAGATATTACATTTAGTTCCTTCATCAAAATCATTAACATATATTCTGAATAACTGAGGTCCCTAACCTGATCCCTGCGGTACCCCACTGGTCACTGCCTGCCATTTGAAAAAAGACCCGTTTATTCCTACTCTTTCCTGTTTGCTAACCGGTATTCTACCCAGGTCAATACACTACCCCAATCTCATCTGCTTTAATTTTACACGTTAATCTCTTATGTGGGACATTGGAAAGTCCAAGGCCAAATCAACCACATCCACTGGTTCCCCCTCACCAACTCGACTGGTTACATCCTCAAAGAATTCCCGTAGATTTGTCAAACATGATTTCCCCTTCATAAATCCATGCTGACTCTATCCAATTCTGCCATTGTTTTCCCAAGTGCTCTGCTATTAGATCTTTTCTAATGGACTGTCGCATTTTCCCCACCACCAACATCAGGCTGACTGGTCTATAATTCCTCTCTACCACTCTTTTTAAATAGTGGGATTACATTAGCTACCCTCCAATTGTTACAGAATCTTGGAAGATGAGAACAATGCATCCACTATTTCTTGGGTCACTTCGTTAAGTACTCTGGGATGTAGATCATCAGGTCCTGGGGATTTATCGGCCTTCAATTCCATCAATTTCCCCAACACCATTTCTCAACTAAATTGATTTCCTTCAGTTCCTCCCTCTCCCTAAACCCTGTATTCCCCAACATTTCTGGTATGTTATTTGTGTCCTCCTTTGTGAAGACCGAACTAAAGTTTGTGTGTAGTACAAGTGGATAGCACTGTGGCTTCACAACGCCAGGGTCCCAAGTTCGATTCCCCGCTGGGTCACTGTCTGTGCGGAGTCTGCACGTTCTCCCCGTGTCTGCGTGGATTTCCTCCGGGTGCTCCCGTTTCCTCCCACAGTCCAAAGACGTGCAGGTTAGGTGGACTGGCCATGATAAATTGTCCTTGGTGACCAAAAAGGTTAGGAGGGGTTATTGGGTTACAGGGATCGGGTGGAAGTGAGGGTTTAAGTGGGTTGGCGCAGACTCGATGGGCCGAATGGCCTCCTTCTGCACTGTATGTTCTATGTATTTAGTTGGTCAACCGTTTCTTTGTTCTCCATTATAAATTCCCTTGTTTCTGATTGTATGGGGCCTACATTTGTTTCAATCATTTTCTCTTCACATACTTAAAGAAGCTTGTACAGTTAGTTTTTATGTTCCCTGCAAGTACCCTCTCGTACTCTATTCTACCCGCCTTAATCCCTTTGTCCTCCTTTAGTGATTTCTAAATTGCTCCCAATCCTCAGGCCTACTGCTTTTTGTGGCCAATTTGTATGCCTCTTCTTTGGATCTAATAAATCTGTAATTTCCCATGTAAGCCATGGTTTGGCCATCTATCCTGTTTTATTTTTGTGCCAGACAGGAATGAATAATTGTTGCAGTTCCCTTGTGTGCTCTTTGTTTACCATTGCCTATCCACCATCGTCCCTTTAAGGAACACTCACCAATCCATTATAGCCAACTTATGCCATCATAATTTCCATTATTTAGATTCAGCACCCTAGTCTCAGAATTAACTGCATCGCTCTCCATGTTCGTGAAGAATTCTACATATTATTGTCACTCATCCCCAAGTGGCCTCACATAACTTGATTGCCAATTATTCCTTTCTCATTACACAGTACCCAGTCTAGATGGCCTTGTTCCTCGATGTATTGGTCCAGAAAACCATCCTGTATACACTCCAAGAATTCCTCCTCTACGGTGTTGTGACTAATTTAATTTGCCCAATCTATATGCAGATTAAAGTCACCCATAACTGCAGATGTTCCTTTATCGCAAGTGTCTCCAATTTCCTGTTTAATGCCATTCCCAACATCACCACTGCAGTTTGGGGGACTATATACAACCCCCACTAATGTTTTTTTTGCCCCTTGGTGTTTCTCAGCTTGACCCATACAGATTCCACGTTGTCTGAACGAATATCACTATTGTGTTAATTTCCTCTTCAGTCAGCAATGCAGTCCAAAGATGTGCAGGTTAGGTGGATTGGCCATGCTAAATTGCCCTTAGTGTGCTAAATTGCCCTTAGTGTTGGGTGGGGTTGCTGGGTTATGGGGATAGGGTGGAGGTGTTCACCTTGGGTAGGGTGCTCTTTCTAAGAGCCGGTACAGACTCGATGGGCCGAATGGCCTCCTTCTGCACTGTAAATTCTATGAACCCCACTGTCTTTTCCTTTTTGTCTGCCCTTTCTAAATACTGAATACCCTGAATGTTCAATTCCCATCCCTGGTCACCCTGCAGCCATGTCTCCGTAATCCCGATTTCTATCATACCCATTTACATCTATTTACGCAATTCATTCATCCACTTCACTGTGAATGCTCGGTGTGTTAAGGCACAAAGTTCCTCTCCACAGAGACCGTCGGGCCTGCTGAGTAATACTAGTCTTTTTTCAGATCTCCAACATCATATTTTGCTTTTGCTGAGTATAGAATGGTTTGGCCAAGAAAATGAAACATTATTCAGAAAATTTGATGCAAGAGGTGTGCAGCTAAATATATTTATTTGTGACAAAGCAGGAGTTTGATCGAATTACACACAGCAGCACTAACAGTCTTTGTGGCCAAGCTGGTCCATGCTGATTTGTTTCTAATGCCTACCAGCCACCCAATCAGCATATTCTGCTATTCGTCACCTCCTTTTGTTTACCTCGCTTTCTCTTAATTGTTGCCAAACTTCATTATTCCAAAATGGTTGTGGAAGCAGAATCGATCGTAACCCCAGTTGTATGAATTTTATTGTGTGCACGTACATTCCATTTGCTGAGCATGATTTGTTGCATCCCTAGTCGCCACATTCCGGCGCCTGTTCGGGTACACAGAGGGAGAATTCAGAATCTCCAAATTACCCAACAAGCACATCTTTCGGGACTTGTGGGAGGAAACTGGAGCACCCGGAGGAAACCCACGCAGACACTGGGAGAACGTGCAGACTCCGCACAAGTGACCCAAGCTGGGAATCGAACCTGGGACTTCGGAGTGCTATCATAAGAACATAAGAATATAAGAACTAGGAGCAGGAGTAGGCCATCTGGCCCCTCAAGCCTGCTCCACCATTCAATGAGATCATGTCTCAGTGCTATCCCACTGTGCCACATGCTGCCCTGTCCCAGGATCTCTTCTGAAAGACGGAGCCTCTGCCAGTGCACCACTCCCAAGTGTTGGAACTGCAATGTGCGCTGAGGTTATCTGCTCCAGCCCACGGGTGGTTTGAACCTACGACTTTCTGTTCCAAAGTGAAGAGTCCTCCCAGTTGAGCTCTGTGGATGATTAATAGTGATATGGGAACATCTCTGAATTGCATGCTCAAGCTGGTGTAAAACATTGGAACCGAAGGAGGCCGTTCAGTTCCTCCAATCTGTTCCACATCACTCAATTAGTTCATCAGACCATCAAATATAGGAGCAGGATTATGCCAATTGGACCATCAAGTGTACTCCACCATTTGATCACGACAGATATGTTCCTTATTCTAAAGGGAAATCGTCCTTGTCAAATCTTCGAGAATTTAAACATAAATAAATATAGACTACCCAATTATTATTATTTTCCAATTAAGGGGCAATTTAGCGTGGCCAATCCCCCTACCCTGCACATCTTTTGGGTTGTGGGGGTGAAACCCACGCACACATGGGGAGAATGTGCAAACTCCACACGGACAGTGACCCAGGGCTGGGATTCGAATCCGGGTCCTCAGCGCCACAGTCCCAGTGCTAACCACTGCACCACATGCCGCCCACTTCTGGAATCTTTTGAGGATGCGAACAATACAGTGGACAAGGGTGAACCAGTGCATGTTGTGTATCTAGACTTTCAAAAGACTTTTGATAAGGTCCCACACAAGAGATTAGTGAGCAAATTTAAAGCTCATGGTATTGGGGATAATGTATTGACATGAATAGAGAACTGGTTGGCAGACAGAAAGCAGAGAGTGGGAATAAACGGTTTCTTTTCAGAGTGGCAGGAACCGTAGGGTTCAGTGCTGAGACCCCAGCTCTTCACAATATACATTAATCATTTGGACGAAGGAATTGCATGCCATATCTCCAAATTTGCAGATGACACTAAGTGTGTGCTGTGAGGAGGATGCAAAGAGGCTGCAGGGTGACTTGAACAGGCTGGCTGAGTGGGCAATACTTGGCAAATGCAATATGATGTGGGTAAATGTGGGGTTATCCACTTTGGTGGCAATACAGAAAGGCAGATTATTATCTGAATGGTGGCACTTTAGGATAAGGGGTGACCTGGGTGTGATGGTGGAACAGAGCTGAAGGTCGGCAGGTACAGCAGGCGGTGAGGAAAGCTAATGGCACGCTGGCCTTCATAGTGAGAGGATTTGAGTACAGGAGTTGGGATATCTTGCTGCAGGTATACAGGGCCTTGGTGAGGCCACACCTTGAGTATTGTGTGCAGTTTTGGTCTCCTAGTTTGAGGAAGGACATTCTTGCTATTGAGGGTGTCCAGCGAAGGTTCACCAGACTAATTCCTGGGATGGCAAGACTGACATATGAAGAGAGACTAGATCGACTGGGCTTGTACTGACTGGAGTTTAGAAGAATGAGAGGGGATCTCATAGAAACATATAAAATCCAGATGGGACTGTGATGCACGATGAATTGCATAGAGATGAGAGTTTAATACAACTGAGGCTTTATTACTCTAAGATGTGTGGCCTCCTACAGCAGCTGGCAAAATGACTGCTGTATAGGGAGCACACATTTATACAGGGTCTTGCTACACCTTCTAATATGTACATGATGTGGAGATGCCGGTGTTGGACTGGGGTGAGCACAGTACGAAGTCTTACAACACCAGGTTAAAGTCCAACAGGTTTGTTTCGATGTCACTAGCTTTCGGAGCGCTGCTCCTTCCTCCGGTGAACCTGAGGAAGGAGCAGCGCTCCGAAAGCTAGTGACATTGAAACAAACCTGTTGGACTTTAACCTGGTGTTGTAAGACTTCGTACTCTAATATGTACAACAATGGTGATTACCACAGACTGGGCAGGCTAGACGGGGGAGGAATGTTTCCGATGTTGGGGACGTCCAGAAACTAGGGGTCACAGCCTAAGAATAAGGGGTAAGCCATTCAGGACTGAGATGAGGAAGAACTTCTTCTCTCGGAGAGCTGTGTAATTCTCTAGCACTGTTGGGGCCTGTTTGTTGGATATATGCACGAGGGAGATGGACATGGCCCTTGTGGCTAAAGGGATCAAGGAGTATGGCGAGAAAGGGGGAGTGGGAAGAACTCTGTCTTAAAGACACTCAGTGATGTGGACTCCACAGTCTTTTGCGGCAGCGATTTCCAGAGATTTTCCATCCCCTGGCTGAAGAAATTCCTCCTTATCTCCGTTTTAAAGGATCTTCCCTTCGGTCAGCAGCTGTGCCTTCGACTATCTAAACTCGATGGGATACAAATTACGTTTATGCAAATTGTCTTCCTAATTTAAGACATTGCATTTGCTAAAGAAAGAAGATATCTCTAAGTGCTGATATCATTGCAGAGTGAATAGTACCCATGGCTGTGGAATGGAATTCATTGGACACCTTGGCACAAATCAATCCGGTCAGGATTCCTTGCGTGAGTCTGTTTTGGACTGTTGGTTAAATTATTGTACCTTGGCTACCAATCTCATTAACTTTGCCAATGCAATGAAAGTGTGGGTGGAACCATTCAGTAGTAACTTCGAAAAGGCCGTTGGATGAATATGTGAAGGGTCGAAGTTTGAAGAACTCTGGGAAAAGATCTTTCATAGAATTTACAGTGTAGAAGGAGGCCATTCGGCCCATCGAGTCTGCACCAGCCCTTGGAAAGAGCATCCTACCCAAGCCCGCACCTCCATCCTATCCCCATAACCAAGGGCAATTTGAACACCAACGGCAATTTAGCATGGCCAATCCACCCAACCTGCACAACTTTGGACTGTGGGAGGAAACAGGAGCACCCGGAGGAAACCCACGCAGACACTGGGAGAACGTGCAGACGCCACACAGACAGTGACCCAAGCCGGGAATCGAACCTGGGACCCTGGAACTGTGAAGCAACTGTGCTACCCACTAATTAGTTCTTAATAAAATTTATGTTAAATTTATAAATCTGGTGACTAGTTATGGGCAGACATAGACCAAAGACTATGGGTATTTTCTAAGAATTATTTGCTAATTTCAATTGTGTTGCCACTCCAGGTCAAGTGGGACTGGAATTGACTGTGCAGTGGCCCAGGGTGTTGTAACAAAGAATTAACTCTCTTCCATTCTCTCCTAAGATATTTAAGTCCTCCTTCTGTAGTTCCTCATCCTCATGTTCATTGTTCACAGGAGATTTGACATTGTGTGACTAACATTGAGGGTGCACATCAGAGCTAGTCATGTAGCTGACTATCATTTATAAAGGATCAAAAGTGCGAAAGTTTAAGAGTGGATAACTTGTTGTGAAATATAGAATGTGCTTATCTTGCAAGGAAAGAAAGATTTGCATGTCTATAGCACCTTTAATGACCGGGGGAAGTCCCCCGAAGTGTCGTACAGGATTTGTCGCTGTTGCAATGTAGGGAATGCAGCATTGTGCACAGCAAGTTCTTACCGATATGATAATGATCCAGTCCCCTACAGTGATTTTGGGTGAGAAATATGAAGAGGTAAATATTAACATGAAGCACATGTATGTTATCCCTAATAAAACGTCACTGCACATTGAACCCTTCATGTGCCATTCCAGAGTTGGAAAGGTGTGTGAGAGCCGTTTGGGAGTGGTGAAGATGAATTATCCGAAAATCTTCCCTGCTATGTCTGGGAAATTCATGATTTCTGTTTTGAGCCTCCTGTGCGAATTTCGGAGAGCTAATTTCAAGGGTGCGAGATGGAAGCTTTGCTGTGGCTGAAATACCATGTCGCACTGGGACACTATATAAAAGCAAAGTGCTTCAGACCTTTGTTACTGGAATACTTTGGCAATGGAATTGGAAGAAGATTAGCAGTTGTACCTCCAAATGGGGTTTTGTATTTGCCTTGTTAGATTGAACCATTTTAAAAGCAACCCACGTTATTCTGGGAAGCGAAAACATGTACTTTCCGAACCTTTTGGACACTTGAGGGACAGTGTAGCGTGGCCAATCCACCTAACCTGGAGATCCTTGGACTGTAGGAGGAAACCGGAGCACCCGGAGGAAACCTACGCAGACACGGTGAGAAACATATCTCCTGCTCCTCCAGAGGTGCAAACACCCTGGACCACTATATAAAAGCAAAGTGCTTCAGACCTTTGTTACTGGAATACTTTGGCAATGGAATTGGAAGAAGATTAGCAGTTGTACCTCCAAATGGGGTTTTGTATTTGCCTTGTTAGATTGAACCATTTTAAAAGCAACCCACGTTATTCTGGGAAGCGAAAACATGTACTTTCCGAACCTTTTGGACACTTGAGGGACAATGTAGCGTGGCCAATCCACCTAACCTGGAGATCCTTGGACTGTAGGAGGAAACCGGAGCACCCGGAGGAAACCTACGCAGACACGGTGAGAAACATATCTCCTGCTCCTCCAGAGGTGCAAACACCCTGGACCACTGCTACACGAGCATCAAAGGAGCCTACCGCTCCATTCCCCGACCTCACTGTGGCAAATCCGACCACAAGTCGGTATTCCTACTTCGGGCTTACAAACAGCAACTCCAGCGTGGTGAGCCAGTCAGAAAACCGTGCAATGCTGGTCAGAGGAATCTGAGAACATTCTCCGCGACTGCTTGGAGACTGGATTGGTCCATATTCTTCAAGGCCGCGGCAGCTAACCTGGACGAGTGCGCAACCACCGTCACAGACTTCATCAGTATGTCTGTCGAGGTCAGTGTACCGAAGAAGACAACACTGGTATTCCCCAATCGGAAACCCTGGCTCAACCAAAAGGTTCACTCCCTGCTGAAGTCCCGGACGGAGGCGTTCAAGTCTGACGATCCTGACCTATATAAGAAATCCAGGTATGACGTACGGAAAGCCATCAGGGATGCAAAAAGATAATACCGCATCAAACTAGAGAACGACACTAACCCACGACGACTATCACAGGGCTTACACGAGATCACAGGGTATAAAGCAAGGCCAGGTGGAATATCTGGGGCTGGGGCATCCTTACCCGAAAATCTGAACAAGTTCTCTGCCCCCTTTGAGCAGTCAGCCAAGGCATCAGTGCCACCTGCCCCAACAGCCCTGGACACACCCATACCCACTATTATAGCCTCAGAGGTAAGAGCTGCCTTCTTGAAAGTGAATCCACAGAAAGGGACGGGCCCCGACTGAGTCCCTGGGCAAGCACTCAGAGCCTGCGCAGACCAGCTAACGAGTGTATTCGCAGATATCTTCACCACTTAACTCTGAGGTCCCCACCTCCTTCAAGATGGCCACCATAATACCAGTACCAAAGAAGAACAAGGTAGCCTGTCTCAACGACTACTGACCGGTGGCCCTAACGTCTGTTATCATGAAATGCTTCGAGTGGTTAGTCATGAGACGGATCACTGGCAGCCTCCCAGACGGTCTCGATCCACTGCAGTTTGCCGATCACCGCAACCGGTCCACAGCAGATGCTATCTCACTGGCTCTGCAATCAACACTCGAACACCTCAACAACAAGGACACCTACGTCAGACTGCTGTTCATGGACTACAGCTCCGCCTTCAACACCATTATCCCAACAAGATTAATAACCAAACTCCACAATCTTGGACTTGACCCCTCCCTGTGCAGCTGGATCCTTGACTTCCTCACCAACAGACTGCAATCTGTCAGGATAGGCAACAGCACCTCCTCCACAATAGTCCTCAACACCGGAGCCCCGCAAGAATGTGTGCTTTACTGTACTCCCTATACACCCATTACTGTGTGGCAAGATTTAACTCCAACTCAATCTATAAGTTTGCGGATGATACGACTGTGGTGGGCAGCATCTCAAACAACGACGAATCAGACTACAGGAGGGAGATAAATCACTTGGTTGCATGGTGCACCGAAAACAACCTCTCTCTAAACATTGGAAAGACCAAGGAACTGATCATCGACTTCAGGAAGCGCAGCACAACACACACTCCCATCTGCATCAATGGCTCCGAAGTGGAGATGGTCGATGGCTTTAAGCTCCTGGGGGTCACCATCACCAACGGTCTGTCCTGGTCCACTCACGTTGATGCAACAGTCAAGAAAGCCCAACAACGTCTCTACTTCCTGCGGAAGCTAGAAATTTGGCATGTCTGCATCAACTCTCTTAAACTTCTACAGATGTGCGATAGAGAGCATCCTATCCAGCTGCATCACAGCCTGGTATGGCAACTGCTCGGCCCAAGATCGCAAGAAACTGCAGTGTGGTGAACTCAGCCCAACACATCACACAAGTTTGCCACCCCCACATTGATTCTGTCTTCACCTCCCGCTGCCTCAGGAAGGCAGACAGCATTATCAGAGACCCCTCTTTGTCTGCTTCCAGACCCTTCCATCAGGCAGAAGGTACAGAAGTACCTTGGATAACGAGAGATATTGTAGGCCTCGTCAAAAAGAAAAAGGAGGCATTTGTCAGGGCTAAAAGGCTGGGAACAGACGAAGCCTGTGTGGAATATAAGGAAAGTAGGAAGGAAATTAAGCAAGGAGTCAGGAGGGCTAGAAGGGGTCACGAAAAGTCATTGGCAAATAGGGTTAAGGAAAATCCCAAGGCTTTTTACACGTACATATAAAGCAAGAGGGTAGCTAGGGAAAGGGTTGGCCCACTGAAGGATAGGCAAGGGAATCTGTGTGGAGCCAGAGGGAATGGGCGAGGTACTAAACGAATACTTTGCATCAGTATTCACCAAAGAGAAGGAATTGGTGGATGTTGAGTCTGGAGAAGGATGTGTAGATAACCTGGGTCACATTGAGATCCAAAAAGACGAGGTGTTGGGCGTCTTGAAAGATATTACGGTAGATAAGTCCACAGGGCCTGATGGGATCTACCCCAGAACACTGAAGGAGGCTAGAGAGGAAATTGCTGAGGCCGTGACAGAAATCTTTGGATCCTCACTGTCTTCAGGTGATGTCCCGGAGGACTGGAGAATAGCCAATGTTGTTCCTTTGTTTAAGAAGAGTAACAAGGATAATCCAGGGAACTACAGGCCGGTGACCCTTATGTCAGTGGTAGGGAAATTACTGGAGAGAATTCTTCGAGACAGGATCTACTCCCATTTGGAAGCAAATGGACGTATTAGTGAGAGGCAGCAGGGTTTTGTGAAGGGGAGGTCGTGTCTCACTAACTTGATAGAGTTTTTCAAAGAGGTCACAAAGATGATTGATGCAGGTAGAACAGTGGATGTTGTTTATATGGACTGCAGTAAGGCCTTTGACAAGGTCCCTTGTGGCAGACTGGTACCAAAGGTGAAGTCACATGGGATCAGAGGTGAGCTGGCAAGATGGATACAGAACTGGCTAGGTCATAGAAGGCAGAGAGTAGCAATGGAAGGGTGCTTTTCTAATTGGAGGGCTATGACTAGTGGTGTTCCGCAGGGACCTTTGCTGTTCGTAGTATATATAAATGATTTGGAGGAAAATGTAACTGGTCTGATTAGTAAGTTTGCAGACGACACAAAGGTTGGTGGAATTGCGGATAGCGATGAGGACTGTCCGAGGATACAGCAGGATTTAGATCGTTTGGAATCTTGGGCGGAGAGATGGCAGATGGAGTTTAATCCAGACAAATGTGAGGTAATGCATTTTGGAAGCTCCAATGCAGGTGGGGAATATACAGTGAATGGTAGAACCCTCAAGAGTATTGAAAGTCAGAGAGATCTAGGTGTACAGGTCCACAGGTCACTGAAAGGGGCAACACAGGTGGAGAAGGTAGTCAAGAAGGCATACGGCATGCTTGCCTTCATTGGCTGGGGCATTGAGTATAAGAATTGGCAAGTCCTGTTGCAGCTGTATAGAACCTTAGTTAGGCCACACTTGGAGTATAGTGTTCAATTCTGGTCGCCACACTACCAGAAGTATGTGGAGGCTTTAGAGAGGGTGCAGAAGAGATTCACCAGAATGTTGCCTGGCATGGAGGGCATTAGCTATGAGGAGCGGTTGAATAAACTCGGTTTGTTCTCACTGGAACAAAGGAGGTTGAGGGGCGACCTGATAGAGGTCTACAAAATTATGAGGGGAATAGACAGAGTGGATAGTCACAGGCTTTTCCCCAGGGTAGAGGGGTCACTTACTAGGGGGCATAGGTTTTAGGTGAGAGGGGCAAGGTTTAGAGTAGATGTACGAGGCAAGTTTTTTTACACCGAGGGTAGTGGGTGCCAGGAACCCGCTACCGGAGGAGGTGGTGGAAGCAGGGGCGATAGTGACTTTTAAGGGGCATCTTGACAAATACATGAATAGGATGGGAATAGAGGGATACGGACCCAGGAAGTGTAGAAGATTGTAGCTTAGTCGGGCAGCATGGTCGGCACGGGCTTGGAGTGCCGAAGGGCCCGTTCCTGTGCTGTACTTTTCTTTGTTCTTTGTTCTAAGTCTGAAGACTCGCACATCCAGACATAGCAACCGCTGCTTCCCCACAGTTACAAGACTCCTCAACGACTCCCCCTCGGACTGATCTGTTCCATGTAAGAACACTATTCACGATGCCCTATGCTGCTATTCCTCATGTATTTGCTTTGTTTGACCCCTTGTTCCACACTGTAACCAATCACTGTTTTGTCGATGTACCATTTGTCAATGTACTCGGTTGATTATTCTTTTTTTGTCTACTATGTACCGACTGTGAAAGTTGCTCGGCTGCAGAAAAATTTCACTGTACTTCGGTACATGTGACAATAAATCAAATCAAAGTGCAAGCTCTGCACAGACAGTTACCCGAGGCCGGAATTGGACCCGGGTCCCTGGAGCTGTGAGGCAGACTTGCTACCCACTGTGCCATGTGGACTTTAATACCTATAAGGGTTTTGTAAATGTTTCCATTCTGTATGTGCATTGGACGTGCCCTTCATGTTAAAAACTATGACACGGGGCAGCACAGTGGCGCAGTGGTTAGCATTGTTGTCTGACGGCGCCGAGGTCCCAGGTTCGATCCCGGCTCTGGGTCACTCTCTGTGTGCACATTCTCCCCGTGTTTGCATGGGTTTCGCTCCAGCAGCCCAAAAGATGTGCAGGATAGGTGGATTGGCCACGCTAAATTGCCCCTTAATTGGAAAAAATGAATTGGGAAGCTAAATTTTAAAAAAAGAACTATGACACAAATCCATACTCCACAGCCAATGCCACACAGTGTTCTATGTTTAACACATGATAATTTTATTATTTAATATTGAAAAATACAAAAGACTTTTGGTTCTACTGCCCAAACTATGTGCTATTCAATTGCTTCAGGTAACTTGGAAACCCAACTGTCAGTGGGTTTGACAGCTTGATGAGTGAATGTATATTTTATAGATGCCCGGGCCCCTGGCCATAAAAACATTGAAAGTGTTGATTCTTCAGTGGTTTATGGGTCTTAGAAGCACTCTGGAATGTTGGCAGTGTATTTCCCATGTGTGTGTCTATGCAAAAAAAAAAAAAAAAAAAATATGATCAGGGATAGTCAGCATGGCTTTGTGAAGGGTAGGTCATGCCTCACAAACCTTATTGAGTTCTTTGAGAAGGTGACTGAACAGGTAGACGAGGGTAGAGCAGTTGATGTGGTGTATATGGATTTCAGCAAAGCGTTTGATAAGGTTCCCCACGGTAGGCTATTGCAGAAAATACGGAGGCTGGGGATTGAGGGTGATTTAGAGATGTGGATCAGAAATTGGCTAGCTGAAAGAAGACAGGGTGGTGGTTGATGGGAAATGTTCAGAATGGAGTTCAGTCACAAGTGGAGTACCACAAGGATCTGTTCTGGGGCCGTTGCTGTTTGTCATTTTTATCAATGACCTAGAGGAAGGCGCAGAAGGGTGGGTGAGTAAATTTGCAGACGATACTAAAGTCGGTGGTGTTGTCGATAGTGTGGAAGGAAGTAGCAGGTTACAGAGGGATATAGAGAAGCTGCAGAGCTGGGCTGAGAGGTGGCAAATGGAGTTTAATGTAGAGAAGTGTGAGGTGATTCACTTTGGAAGGAATAACAGGAATGTGGAATATTTGGCTAATGGAAAAGTTCTTGAAAGTGTGGATGAGCAGAGGGATCTAGGTGTCCATGTACATAGATCCCTGAAAGTTGCCACCCAGGTTGATAGGGTTGTGAAGAAGGCCTATGGCGTGTTGGCCTTTATTGGTAGAGGGATTGAGTTCCGGAGTCAGGAGGTCATGTTGCAGCTGTACAGAACTCTGGTATGGCCGCATTTGGAGTATTGCGTACAGTTCTGGTCACCGCATTATAGGAAGGACGTGGAGGCTTTGGAGCGGGTGCAGAGGAGATTTACCAGGATGTTGCCTGGTATGGAGGGAAAATCTTATGAGGAAAGGCTGATGGACTTGAGGTTGTTTTCGTTGGAGAGAAGAAGGTTAAGAGGAGACTTAATAGAGGCATACAAAATGATCAGGGGGTTGGATAGAGTGGACAGTGAGAGCCTTCTCCCGCGGATGGAAATTGCTGGCACGAGGGGACATAGCTTTAAACTGAGGGGTAATAGATATAGGACAGAGGTCAGAGGTAGGTTCTTTACGCAAAGAGTAGTGAGGCCGTGGAATGCCCTACCTGCTACAGTAGTGAACTCACCAACATTGAGGGCATTTAAAAGTTTATTGGATAAACATATGGATGATAATGGCATAGTGTAGGTTAGATGGCTTTTGTTTCGGTGCAACATCGTGGGCCGAAGGGCCTGTACTGCGCTGTATTGTCCTATGTATGCACCCAAGCAGGAACCTGTTCAGGAGCACTGATTCACTGGACTTTGTGAATTTGCCTTTTTGTTTTAGGACTAATTGTTCTAGGTTGTGGGCAAAGAGGGTGAGTGATGTGCGTGGGTGTTGGTGGTGGGGAGGACAAATCCAGTATCATCATTTTTAACCGTTTTTAATTTTGGGTTTTCAACATCACTTTGCATTTTCCACTTTGCGAAAATAAAATCCGACAGTGCGCGGTGCATATCACTTGAGGATTAGCCGTGACCGTATTCTGCAGATGTTAGAATTTTAAATTTATTTCTTAAATGTTCATCGTGGAATGCAAATGACAATTGTTCATTATATTCTGCAACTAGACACTCGAGTAATTATGTAAACTCGGAGGAGGTAATGTTTTTTGCCCCTGTTAGACTGGTCTGTAAACAGGTATCTCCATAATTAAGGGGCGAAACTTGGTACAGAGATGGCATATGCCCCAAGGCAGAACTGATTCATAGAATCATAGAATTTACAGTGTAGAAGGGGGCCATTCGGCCCATCGAGTCTGCACTGACCCTTGGAAAGAGCACCCCATCTGACCTTTTTGGACACCAGGGTCAATTTATCGTGGCCAGTCCACCTAACCCGCACATCTTTGGACTGTGGGAGGAAACTGGAGCACCCGGAGGAAACCCACGCAGCCACTGAGCACGTGCAGGCCCCGTACAGACAGTGACCCAAGCCGGGAATCGAACCTGGGGACCTGGAGCTGTGAAGCAGCTGTGCTACCGTGCCGCCCATTTGGTGAAGATGCCGATTCAGATCTGGATCCTGGGATTGTTTTAAAAAGCTTTGCTCACGTTGGAAGATGGACATTGTGGGTTGTTTTATTTTGAATCTCACCGATTGTTTCAGAATGTTGTGGATTGCCCCCGATGCTGTGGTGGAATTAGTCACAGCAGTTAAAGCTGAGCAGGATTTTCAGAGCAGGTTGTTGGGACATGGATTGGCCTAAGGCCGCCTCACTGAGGTTGAGTTCTTTTAAAAAAAAAAAAAAAAAAAAAAAAAAAAACTCCATCTTTTCATTTACAGAACGTCAACTGGGCAGGGGAATATCTCCAGGTCGAGTTGCATAATTCTAATAATGTTGAGTAACACTGCGTGGGAGAAGTATGCACTTTACTAAGTGTTCTCTTCACCTGTTTCATCTGAATTCAGTTTGAATTTTGGATCGTGAGTGTGAAGCTTGGTTGAGGGCAGCCATTTGAACACGGAGATGCAGATTGTTACAGGTGAGGGGGAGGTGCTGGGAGTGGTTTCCCCTTTTCCACTCTTGACTGATCGAAGATGGTGTGTTTTAAAGGAAAAATGTGTTTTAAACCCCGAGTGATGTTTTTGTCAGGAACAGACAAATGACCGGTTTCTTGCAAGTTTTAAAAGAAATATAAAATGTTTATTATTCAACACCGGGAAATGAAACCACACCTGATCGTGTACGAGTGCACGGACACACTTGAGAAAAAATTGTGGTTACCAAAGTAGCATGCAATTAGCTCTCACAAGGTTCAAGAATTCTTTTGTCACACTTGGAGGCCAAATCACTGAGTGTCTTTAAGACCGAGATAGCTAGGTTCTTGATTGATAAGGGGATCGGGGGTTATGGGGAGAAGACAGGAGAATAAGAATATCAGCCATGATTGAATGGCGCAGCAGACTCGATGGGCCGACTGGCCTAATTCTGCTCCTATGTCTTATGGTCTTGAGTGTACAAGGGGTGCCGTCTTGAAACGTTGTCGACCGGTAATCCTCCTTTCTTTGGCCCGCAGAAGAGAAGGTTTTAGGAAGACTAATTTGCTTATTTTTTGCAGCGGCGGATTGCTTTCTTGTCCTCCACACCAGAATCTCCTCATTAGAAACCTAGTTTCTGTCCTGTGGCGAGAGCATCCTTTTCCATTGTCCTCGCACGCGGTTTCCAATGGCTAGGCCATTGTTAAAGGTTGGGGGGGGGGGGGGGGGTCTAGAGCGTTCCCCATTCACATATAATGATTAAAATAGAGCGAACAGTATTGTGAAACCAATTTCTTCAAATTATTTGGATAAGAGCAGCCATTAACCTCAGGAAGGTTCTTTTGCATTTCAGTTGCGTCTCAAAGATGTGTCACCTGACCTCCAAAACCCACTTTGTTTTAAAGTGACCATTTCAAGTTTATACTTTGTAAGTCCATGTTGCGTGTGAACGTGGCAATTATGTTGCCGTTTTTGTCTCACACACTGGGCCCTTGAGAGACTCTTGTGAGATTTGCTACTACAAAGTGTGAACTTTATAAACTTTGACAACTTAGTTTGGAAAAAAATAACATTTCATTTTCTACCGTCACTCCACTGCAGTTAAATTTAAATAGGTTAATACGATCCACTTTTTTTATATTAGCAACTGTTGTATTTTTGTTTGAATTGAGTGTTTTAACAAAATTCCGAGAGGTCTGTGCATGTTTCTGTGGTTTCAGAACAAAAGTCCAGCGTATTAAAGGTGTCTCAGTGGATTATGGAGGCCCTTTTTCTGTTTGTAAATAAATTTGTGCATTTAAACAGTGTCTCCCTTTGCTTGAAAGTGCTTTACATGCAATTAATTTGAGGTGCGTTGTTTTTTAACAGACTGACTGCGTGCGCTCTGGAAGGACAAGGTTTAAGCAGAGTTTTAAAAACATTTAAAAAAAAAAAAAAAAAACGGGGACAAGGATGAAGGTTCATGCTACTTTAAAAGATTTTTTTTCGAGTAACCAATTGTTTTTTTTTCCAATTAAGGGGCAATTTAGCGTGGCCAATCCCCCTACCTTGCACCTCTTTTGGGTTTGTGGGGGTGACACCCACGCAGACATGGGGGAGGGGGGTGGGGAAATGTGCAAACCCCACACCATCGGTGACCCGGGACCGGGATCAAGGTCCGAGCTACTGCTGGAAGTTAAATGCATTGCTGGTTCCTTTTCCTGGTTATGGGGATAGGGTGGGGGTGTGGGCCTCGGTAGGGTGCTCTTTCAGAGGGTCAGTGTGGACTCGATGGACTGAATAGCCTCCTGCACTGTAGGGATTCTATGAGAGCGACACAGCGAAGGTATCTCAACTTGTGGGGAGTCGAAAATAAGGGGCCATGAATATGAGAGAGTCAGTAATAAATCCAGCAGGAAATTCAGGAGAAATGCCTTACCCAGAGAGTGGGGAGTGAAGTGTTGGGTACTCTGCTACACAGGCGAACCAACACAGTTGCGAATGGTACAACGCAGTTTTATTTCAAACATCTATATACACTGGTAAACTGTTTACTGAGGTTCGATCATGACCCTTGATTCTGTGGACCTATTCCTAATTCTATCGTGTAGTGGCACTCAGCACATGGTGGATGTCTGAGTGGCTTGTACTGAGCTCTGTGCCCTGAGCCGTCTCCTACTCGAGTGACCAGGAAGTGTCGTGTTCCCTGTTTTGTACTGTATATGCTCTTCCCTGTGATAGGCTGTCGTGTTGTGTGTGTTGATTGGTCCGTTGATCTGTCCATCAGGTATGTATGTATGTGCTATGATGTTTACCTGAATATCATGACAGGGAGAATGTGGAACTTGCTGCCACAGGGGGTGGTTGAGGAGAACAGTATAGATCTGTGGCAACCTATGGCCCTTCGGAGTTCTGAGTGCGGCCCATTTTGATTTGATTTATAAAAAATGCTTCCTCATTAATAAACTACTCATTAAATACTGCCATTGGCATGTGTTTAATCTTATTCTGTAGCCATGGTTGGTGCACATGCCCGACTCCAATCTTGCCGGGCCACTCACCAGCCTAGGTTGTCTATCATTGGTATGGATGCACTGAAGGAAAAGCTGTATAAACATCTGAGGAAGGAAGAAATCCCAGAATATGATTACAGAGTGAGATGAAGAGGGATGGGAGGAGGTTTGTGTGGAACATAAAGACTGGCACAGACCAATTGGGTTAAATGACCTGTTTCTATGCTGCAAATTTGATATGAACTTTTTTTTGCGGGGAGCAGGGGTTCAACTCGGTTTTAGTACAATGAGGCATAAATGCTTTGTTAATATTTCCACCGTAGGTCAGGTTAAATGCATTTGGGATTAGACCTGTTGTACACTGCTATTAAACATTGCAGCGCTATTTAATGAAGGGTTGCGTGGAAGGATCCATGCCTTAAATGTTAACGTCTGTTTTTTCCACAGTTGCTGCCTCCTTAAGCTGAATGCTTCCAGCAATTGCTGTTTTTTTCATCATGCAGTTTATGGTTTCATTCCGAAGCCTGAGCTTCGCAGTTATACATGTCGAAGCCTAGGCTGCTATCTGAATTTAGTTTCTTGTAATAAAAGGCATGTGTCCACGGATGGCTGGAGAGATGTCTTGTTTCTGCTCTCCCCAATATACGGACTGCTGTCTTTGTGATTAAAGCAACGAGATATCTTGAAGAACTAAGTCAGAGGAGAACATGATTCACATCAGTTTTTACGCTTTGCAAGTTGGTTTAAAAATTAAAAAAAAAAAAAAAAAATTGAGTAGCCAATTATTTTTTTTTTCCAATTAAGGGGCAATTTGGCGTGGCCAATCCACCTAACCTGCACATCTTTGGGTTGTGGGGGTGAAACTCACGCAGACACGGGATGTAAACTCCACACGGACAGTGACCCAGGGCCGGGATTCGAACCGGGTCCTGAGCACCATGGTCCCAGTGCTAACCACTGCGCCACGTGCCGCCCTAAGTTAGTTTTTTTTTAACGGCTTCCCTCAAAGTCAGGTTGATATTTCCAATTGTTCCCATTTCTTGGGTCAGTGCTGAGCTGGTTACCATTCACTATCCACTTGTTCTGCATCCGTTTATATCGACAAGACCCTTTACCTGAAAATCCTTGTTCGTGAAGTGGGGGGAAATATATTTTGAGATGAGCACAAGACCTTTTAATAGTAAAAGTGGGGTTCAAAAATCCATTACTGTGCCCTACTGATGAGTTTTATTAACACGAGGATGTGCAGGTTAGGTGGATTGACCATGCGCAGGGTTATGGGGAGTGGGTGGGGGAGTGGACCTAGGTGGAGTGTTCTTTTGGAGTGTTGGTGCAGACTCGATGGGCGAACGGCCGACTGCACTGTAGGGATTCTACGGACGGAAACATATGGGGCGAAATGTTGTGTGCGTTTGTGGGTTGCTTGGTGATGGCAAAAGAAATGAGCACAAATAAAATTGGTGAGGTCCCAGGTGCATAGGTCTCATCTGGTCAATGTAAAATTAGCTTTTCTTCCTTTCATCAGCCATGGGTTTACTCTTGTCTCCCGAGTCCGAAGGTTGGGCGTTCAATTCCCGCCCTAGACATTTGAGCACACTATTTGTACTAATTCTTCCAGTGCAGTACTGTTGGGGGATATTGTCTTTTAGATGAATGTTAAAATGACTTCACTCTCGGAAGGACATTAAAGATTCGATGTTACAGTTTATTTCTGGCCAATATTTATCCTTTAGCAGACATTGCTGAAATAGATTAGCACTCTGTGGGATATTGTTGTGTGCAAATTGAATGCCGCGCTCCCTACAATCCAACAGGTGATGACTCTTCAAAACGTTGGTTGCTAAACACTCTGGGATGCCCCGAGGTAGTGAAAGGCGCCATGCAAATGCAAGCCCTTCCCTATTTGAGAGGATTCCATTTAAAAAATACCGACCTGCAATTTTAAATTTGTTTTCTGCTCTTCCAAAAGTGATTTTAAATAGCCATAACTGTGCGACTGACAGTTAACTAAGAGCTGGGCCAAGCAAGTGAAATGTTGCCAGGGCTGATTCTGCTGTTTAGTCACGTTACGTAACCATCAGTCACTCAACACCAGTGTGGACCCTATAAACACGTGCATGATGTAACTGTAATCTTCATGCCAAGCTCTGCAGGAGGCACATTGACATGGGTAGTGTGGCGACAACTGTCTGCGGTGACGTGTAAATTGCTATTTTAAAAAGCAGATGGTGATCTAGCCTCTGCAGGGCTTACTTTGCGAATGTTGGGTGAGTAATGTGTAAATATACATGCACAGGAGTATTTGAATTTCAACTTTGAGATTATAAACCTTGAGGATAACTGTACCCACAGGCCAACTCTGATTGGGATGAAGGTGTACGAGCAAATTAACTACAGAACTTTTGGGAAACTTTACCTCTTTGTCGAGTGCAACATCTGGACGCTCATCCTTGCCTCCAAACTGTTCTGCTGCAAGGTGGAACACTTGGACACTAACCGTTGGACACCCAAGCAATCAAGGGGACATGGGTACAGGGATGACGATTACAAAGGTGGAGGAGGCGCCCAAAAATCACAGTGCGGGGCAGCACGGTAACACAGTGGTTAGCACTGTTGTTTCACAGCGGCAGGGTCCCAGTTTCGATACCCGGCTTGGGTCACTGTCTGTGCGGAGTCTGCACGTTCTCCCCAGGCCTGCGTGGGTTTCCCCCGGCTGCTCCGGTTTCCTCCCACAAGTCCCGAAAGACGTGCTGTCAGGTGAATTGGACATTCTGAATTCTCCCTCCCTACCCAAACAGACGCCGGAATGTGGCGACTTGGGGCTTTTCCCAGTAACTTCATTGCAGTGTAATGTAACTTGTGACAATAAAGATCATTATTAGATCGGATTGTCTCGTTGGAGGCAAAGATGGTGTTGTTGGTGGGCGGAGTAGGCCAAGGTTGATGACATTGAGACATCAGAATTGAAAGATGGTTCTTAAATATGGACCAGTCCACTGTCTCTAAGCAGTCACGTAAGAGCTCTTCTGTTTCCTCGGACCAGCACTGCACGACCTTCCTAGCTGGATTCTTCCACTTCAGTTTCTGCTTGTATGCCGGGAGAAGGAGCACCGTGTTATGGTCTGATTTCCCAAAGTGCGGTCAGGGAATGGAATGGTAGGCGCCCTTGATTTTTGAGTAGCAGTGGTCAAGAGTGTTGTCACCCCTGGTGGGACAGGAGAGGTGCTGGTGGAATTTTGGCAGTACACTCTTGAGGTTGGCCTTGTTGAAGTCTCCGGCCACGATGAACAAGGCCTCCGGGTGTTCTGTTTCGTAGTTGTTTATAACTATGTACAGAACAGCGCCTTCCTCACTTCTGCCTTGGGTGGGATGTAGACCGCTGTGATAATGGCTGAAGTGAACTCACGTGGAAGATAGTATGGGCGGCACTTCACGGTCAGGCATTCCAGGTCTGGGGAGCAGTAGGTCGCCAGGGTCGCCACATCCAAGCACTGGGAGGAGTTGATGAGGAGGCAAACCCCTCCACTCTTCGCTTTGCCTGATGACGCGGTGCGGTCTGCACGGTGAATTGAGAAACCTTCAGGTTGTATCGCACAGTCCGGTGAGGCGGGAGTGAGCCATGTCTCTGTGAAACAGAGCACACCGCAGTCTCTTACTTCCCTCTGAGAGGTTCATCCAGCTCTGGATCGGGGACTGATTTGAATAACTCTACAGAGCCAGCATGGACTCGATGAGCTGAATGATGGCCTTCTCTACCATAATAACTCTTAATAATTATTTATGCTGCTATGTTTCAGAGTCCTTGCATTTGGTCACCAATGGCAACTTTCGATAATGTTTCTCCCTGCTCTCCCTGAAAACACAGGGAGCAGAAAATGTCTGTATAAGTGATCAACCTGCCGTGGTACCACATTACATTGAAGTAGATGCAACATTTCCCCTTTAGTAGAGGGTTCTATAACTCCTTAGATTTATGGTCAGAGCAGGAGGTTTAGAGGGGATTTGAGGAAAATAAATTCCCATCCAGTGCATGTTGGGAATCTGGAACTCACTGCGTGAAATGGTGGTAGAGGTGGGGGAACCCTTGCATTTAGATGAGCTCTTGACACATCATAGCATGCAAGGCTACGGATAGTGTGCTGGAAAATGGGATTAAAATAGATAGGTGCTTGATGGTCAGCGCAGACGTGGTGGGCCGAAGGGACCCCTTCTGTGCTGTAAAACTCTGTGACTCTAAATAAGCTTTTCATGAACAACCTTATTCTTCCATCTGGAATTGCCCCAACTTTGCTAACATTGACACTGAAGCCCAGGGTTGCACAATTCAGTGTGCTTTATCCGGAGACATGATCTAACTCTACAGCTGACCATTCATCACCATTTACATGGGCATAGCCCGGAAATTCTCACATCTATCATTACACTTTGCTGAGACACTCCTGATGCCTCGTTACTCTGTACTTGGACCCTGTCCATTACAGTGTTCTTGCTGCTCGTTCATCTTGACTTGATTACACGTTCTCCTCGAGATAGTTGATTGTTGGTTCAAGTCCTTCTGCAGGATTTGAACGTCCGTGCCAAGATTTGAATGCCTAACCTAGGCCAAAGCGGGTAAGCACAGGAGGGGTAGAGTACTACATTGCCCTTCAGATGAGAAGACAAACGAGCTCTGTTTGCCCATAGCAAGCCTCCTGATTTCTGATCAACATTGTTTGCTCAACCTATATCATTTATAGGAGCACCTGGTGCCTCCAAAAGAGTCATCGCGGTTTACATTGCTTTGTTTCAAATCTCCTCACCACCCCTCTGACCTAGTACCCTCTATCTCTAATCTCCTGCAACCCATTAAGGCTTTGCACTCCACCACTTCTGGCTCCATCAGCATCCCCAATTTTAATCGCTCCATCACTGGTGCCTGTAACTTTAGCAGCCTAGGTCCTAAGCTCTGGAATTCACTCTCCACATCTCTCTCCTCTATTTTTGGAATTTGGTCACCTGTCCCAATATCTCCTTCTTCTGTGGCTCCATTAAATTGTGGCTAATAATTGTCTTTGTGAAGCATGTTGGGATTTTTTTTACAAATGAAGATGAATGTGAATTATTGTCTGTATCGATTTACTTTAAAAATAAAAGAGAACCGTTTTTCTGAGATATGGTAGTAATTTATAGAATCATAGAATTCACAGAATCATAGAATTTACAGTGCAGAAGGATGGCATTCGGCCCATTGAGTCTGCACCGGCCCTAACAAAGAGCACCCTACTCAAGCCCACGTATCTAGCCTATCCCCGTAACCCAGCAACCCCCACTTAACCTTTTTGGACACTAAGGGCAATTTCGCATGGCCAATCCACCTAAGCCGCACATCTTTTGCCTGTGGGAGGAAACCGGAGCACCCGGAGGAAACCCACGCAGACACGGGGAGAACGTGCAGACTCCACACAGACAGTGACCCAGCCGGGAATCGAACCTGGGACCCTGGAGCTGTGAAGCAATTGTGCTAACCATTATGCTACCGTGCTGCCCACTAACACAATTTTTTTTTATTTTTAAAAAAGGGGCGTTAAGCATTTGGTGCAAAGGATTGAGGTTTAGTGCTTCAAAATATGCAAACTGTATTTGTTGAGCATTTGGTTCATCCAGTCATTCTTCTGACTAAACAACTGATATCCATGTTTTTAGGTTTTCAAAGCTGTAATACCAGTGTCCCGATGCTTTGCTTCTCTACATGGTACATGCCGTTTGATGGGTAATTTTGTTTTTTTTTGTTTGTACACCCTTTCGGAATCTCAAACTGGTGCCAGTATTGGAGCAAAACCTCCTCCTAATATGTACGGTGCATCTGCCAGTGACTCTATTTAGAGACAGCAATCCAACCAAGTCACAAGGGAGAGCTGAGCAATGTCAATTGCTTAATGTAAACTGGGAGTTCCACTCTGAATTGCCAAGTCCTGCCAGGTCTAACAAAGTCATGCCGTGTTTTTCTTTGCACACTCTGCTCGCGCCTGTCATCGATGCAGTCCAGTTTAAAGCCAAGGCTTGTTAGTTGCAGTTGAAGTTGACTGCTGGCGTGCCGTGCTAAGCTTGCGCAGAATTCAGAACACCGCTTTGCACAGGTGTCGTGCCCTCAGTGTGATGAACGCCCCAAGCATTGCACAGTGGAGGCAAGAGCAGCAAGCAGTAATGTGTAGAATGCCACAGAACATACACCGCAATCAGCCCAGCTAGCCTGTTTTGGGTTTACCTTTGCTGTGTGCAAATTAGGTGTGATTCTTAACCTGCATAAGTGGCTACATATCAAAAAGTCATTAACTGGCTGTGCAGTGCTTTGGAGTGTGCAATTTAATTCTTCCCTGTACGGGGTTGGGAGTTCAAGAGCAAGGGGCCTCCGATATAAGATCAAATGCAAGAGATTTTAAAAAGTAAGTTGTGAGGTAGTGGGATTCTCTTCTCTGCTTTGTTCCACTTAACCACAGTCTCAATTGAGATGGCTAGCTTTCGGAGCGGAGCTCTTTCATCAGGTGATCACTAGCTCCGAAAGCTAGTGATTCCAAACAAACCTGGTGTTGTAAGACTTCTTACTGTGCCCACCCCAGTCCATCTTCAAGATTGAGATGTGTTGGATGGTTGGGGAGCATGATAAAGTAGGAGGGCTTGAAGAGGTAGGGAAACATGGTGGGTAAATATGATTTAAATTATTTGCTCGTGTGGAGGATGAATGTAAACATGGACTGATTGAGTTGAATGGACTGTTTTAATGTTATTTCTTCGTTCTTGAGTGCAACATTTGATATAGAAAATTCCCAATCACAGTAACAAGCCAATATCCATGGGCTGGTTTAGCTCTGGGCTACGCAGCTGGTTTGTAATGCCAAACAAGGCCAGCAGCGCGGGTTCAATTCCCATACCGGACTCCCCGAACAGGCGCTGGAATGTGGCGACTAGGGACCTTTCACTTCATACTTGTGACAATAAAAGATTATTATTATATCCAAATATTACACAAATCGTATTTTTATAGATCAGCGCGTGGTTTGTTGATGGAAGTGACTGCTCCCTTGTAGACCCTGCCTGAGTTGAAACAGTCAATGCGGAACATCAGTTTCCAACTCCACTCTGTACCATAAGCTTTGTAGCTGGGGAAATATAGTCTTGGCACCGTTATCATCTCTGATGCAATCCTCCAGACTGACTCGACTTTTATGTTGCCCTATTATGTATTTACATAAGAACTAGGAACAGGGGTAGGCCATCTGGCCCCTCGAGCCTGCTCCGCCATTTAATTAGATCATGGCTGATCTTTGTGGTCCCAGCTCCACTCTCCGGCCCGTACACCATATCCCCGAATCCCTTTATTCTTTCGAAAGGCATCTATCTTTTTCTTAAAAACGTTTAAAGAAGGAGCCTTCAGTGGGCAAGGAATTCCAGAGATTCACAACCCTTTGGATGAAGAAGTTCCTCCTACACTCCGTCCTAAATCTACCTCCCCTTATTTTGAGGCTATGCCCCCTAGTTCTGCTTTCCCCGACCAGTGGAAACAACCTGCCCGCATCTATCCTATCTATTCCCTTCATAATTTTATATGTCTCAATAAGATCCCCCCGCATCCTTCTAAACTCCAATGAGTACAGTCCCAGTCTACTCAACCTCTCATCATAATCTAATCCCCTCAACTCTGGGATCAACCTAATGAATCTCTTCTGCACTCCCTCCAGTGCCAATATGTCCTTTCTCAGGTAAGGAGACCAAAACTGAACACAATACTCCAGATGCGGCCTCACCAACACCCTATACAATTGCAGCATAACCTCACTAGTCTTGAACTCCATCCCTATAGCTATGAAAGACAAAACTCGATTAGCCTTCTTAATCACCTGTTGCACCTGCACACCAACCTTTTGCGACTCGTGCACCAACACACCCAGGTCCCTCTGCACAGCAGCATGTTTTAACATCTTACCGTTTAAATAATAATCCATTCTGCTGTTATTCCTCCCAAAATGGATAGCCTCACACTTGGCAACATTGAATTCCATCTGCCAGACCCTAGCCCATTCACCTAACCTATCCAAATCCTTCTGCAGACTTCCGGTATCCTCTGCACTTTTTGCTTTACCACTCATCTTAGTGTCGTCTGCAAACTTTGACACATTGCTCTTGGTCCCCAACTCCATTTCTTTTATTTTTTCTTTTCATGTACTTAATGGTCTGTTGAGCTGCTCGCAGAAAAATACTTTTCGCTGTACCTCAGTACACGTGCCAATGAACAAAATCCAAACTTTTCCACTGATCTCCAGGCCGGCTGCCCTACCACCTTGCATCTTCCCTAACTGGAAGCTCATCCAAAACACGCCCATGTCCTGACTTGACCAAGTCCCTTTCACCGCCCCAGCCCTGAGCTCGTTGACCCACGTTGATTCACAGTCATTGAATGACAGGACTTTGAAATTCAAGTCCTGCTTTTCAAATCCCTCCATGGCCTTTGCCCTTGTCTCTGTAACTTCCTCCAATCCCATAGCCCTCCTCTATCTTTGCACTCCTCCTGTTCTAGCCTCTTGTGCACCTGCAGTTGTGATTTAGTTGAAATGGGAGCATTGCTAAAAGTAGGTTCTGATCTGCATTGTGAAGGCTGCCGGGATGGTTTGTAAAAAAAATCCAAGGGCAATTGAGCGTGGCCAGTCCACCTACCCTGCACATCTTTGGGTTGTGGGGGCGCAACCCACGCAGACATGGGGAGAATGTGCAAACTCCACACGGACAGTGACCTAGGGCCGGGATCGAACCCGGGTCCTCGGTGCCGTGAGGCAGCAGTGCTAACCACTGCACCACCGCTGCCGAATATTTTGTAGTTCTGCAGATTAATTTAAACAGGGTTTCATGCTTTATGATTCCTGAAGTTAACTTGTAGGGGGACTTGTAGGTTTTTTACAAAGAAAGTAGTTACTAGTTTGGTGTATTTTCTATTGTGCATTTTTGATTTTTCTTGTGTATTAGGTTTATTACTTATATGTTTTTTGTGGCTGTGTTGTGTTTTTATTTGTGGTGACTGATATTTTCACTAATCTAAAACCAGTTCTCGGCAACCTCTTTCTTTTGTATCAGTTTTTGAGTTTAACTATCACGAAGATCCACAGCTCCACATCTGAAGGTGTTACGTTGTAACATTGGCCTCTTCTCTCTTCATGCGACTCAACCAGCAATTGCTCAGACTAGAATGATTTTTTTAACTGACTGTTTTATTTCTGTATAGTTGGTTGAAGTATTTCGCAAGGTTCAGGAGTGGGAAATTGCAGGACAATTTCCAGTGTGCCCAAGCGATTGGAGATGAAATGTCACAGCAACAACGCCTGACATTTTCCAGCTCCTGGACTTTGCCTTGTGGAGAAATAAAGCTCTTCTTCCCCTTCCCACATGATGCAGTGATTGTGGAGTTGATTATTTTTTCAATTCAAATTGACATTGCCTTCTACCCTGCACTGTAGCTCAGTGGTTAGCATTGTTGCTTCACAGCTCCAGGATCCCAGTTTCGATTTCTGGCTTGGGTCACTGTCTGTGCGGACTCGGCGCGTTCTCCTCCCCGTGTCTGCGTGGGTTTCCTCCGGGTGCTCCGGTTTCCTCCCACAGTCCAAAGATGTGCAGATTAGGCGGATTGGCCATGCCAAATTGCCCTTAGTGTCCAAAATGGTTGGGCGGGGTTACAGGGATAGAGTGGAGTGGGGTGCTCTCTCCAAGGGCTGGTGCAGACTTGGAGGGCCGAATGGCCTCCTTCGGTGCTGTAAATTCTATGATACTGCTGAAAGGAGCTGGATACAAACTAGAAGAACTTGGGTCATTTTTCACCTCGCAATTCTCTCTTTCCCTAAAAGGATTGGACCCAACAGGCGAGCAGAACACTTGTACAGGCACATTACCCTTGCAAGCCAGTGGGATATTGACTTGACAAAGCTGTGCCAGTAGCTCGTACTACCATTGCAGTGAATGAACTCCGAAGTAAGGTGAAGTCACCATAGTCCCAGGTGACCATCGGCTTTTGCGGGGGAGAGCTGACTGGTGGGGCTTTAACCTGAGGATCACCACCCCTCAGGTGAAGGGGAAAGGTTGAGAAGGCGGGGCCTTCATCAACAAACCTAAGCCGGTACAGGAATTGAACTCTCTCTGCATCACAAACCAGCTGCCCAGCCCACTGAGCTAAACCGGCCTCCGACTCAGAAATACTTCATTGACTGTACACTGCTTTGGGTTATCCTGAGCTTGTGAAATGCGCTACCTAAGTGCAAGACTTTGTTAGTTGCACAAGGCTATAATCCAAATCTGGTCACTGAAGACAGTGAAATGTTGTAAGCAGTGCAGTGGAGAGAGACAGAATGGGACTTGCATGGTGTAATCTAAAAAATGATAAATGTAAGGCAGGGGATACAGGGTCAAACTTGTAAAACGTTTAGGATGGATATTGAGAATTTCTTCAAATAGTGACCAACGCATGGAATGGATTCTTGCTTTGAGTAATGGTGACAAAATCCAGGAGTCGTTTAAACAAGAAATTAATGTGGCAGTGGGGGATTTGGGGATCAATAGGGGCCTTTCTATGTTCTATGTTTATGGAGTTTGCCAGGGTAGATGTAGAGATCAGGGGGTGGAGTGGTGAGGATACAGCAAGGGGAGAGCAAAACGATACTTCAAAACATAACAAAAGCAAAATCCCGCGGATGCTGGAAACCTGAAATAAGAACAGGAAATGCTGGATAAACTCTTGTCTGGCAGCGTCTGTGGAGAGAGAAACTTGAGTTACCATTCGGGTCTAAATGACTTGGGGTGGCACAGTGGTTAGCACTGCTGCTTCACAGCTCCAGGGTCCCAGGTTCGATTTTGGCCTCTGGCGACTGTGCGGAGTCTGCACGTTCTCCCCATCTCTGCGTGGGTTTCCTCCGGGTGCTCCGGTTTCCTCCCACAGTCCGAAGATGCGCAGGTTCGGTGGACTGGCTATGCTAAATTGCTCCTTCGTGCCCAACAGTTAGGTGGGGTTACAGGGATAGGGGGAGGTGTGGGCTTAAGTAGGGTGCTCTTTCCAAGGGCCGGTGCAGACTCGATGGGCCGAATGGCCGTCTCCTGCACTCTAAATTCTATGACCCTTCTACCCATCCTTTAAAAAAAATAATGCTCATGTATTAATAAGATTGATTTAATTTCATCCTCAAAAAAAAAAAGAAGCAAAATTATTAACATGGAAATTTAAAGTAAAAAATTGAGGGCAGGCACTAAAATGGTTAAAATTCTCAGCAGCAAAGGTGGTATTTGAAGTATGTGCTGTATATCTGATACAATCCTGCTAATGAGTGGGTGTGAGGAGCTATGGTGTGAAATTCAATCCCGTTATCTGTTGCTTAATGCTGAGCGGTAGTTTTGAGTACAAGGGGTTGTAATGAACTGTAAACTGTTAAGCAAGGGAGGAAAGAAACATTAAACAACTTGGAATGATTGTTCTTTGTCGGATGAATACCCTAGAATCATTTTACAAATATTTGAAGGAGTTGAGAAATGGTGCTAAGGAATCTAGATTTGTTCAGCAACATTATAGTAAAGATCAAAACTGTAGAATCCTTACAGTGCAGAAGAAGGCCATTCGGCCCATCTAATCTGCACCGGTCCACTCCGCCCTATCCCCGTAACATAACTTGCACAATCCTGGACACTAAGAGGCAGTTTATCATGGCCAATCCACCTGGATTGTGGGAGGACACCGGAGCACCCGGAGGAAACCCATATAGACATGGGGAGAATATGCCAACTCCACACAGTGACCCAAGGCTGGAATTGAACCCGGGTCCCTGGTGCTGTGGCAGCAGTGCTAACCACCATGCTGTCCAAATGTTCTGTTTTCTCCAATGCTGCCTTCTGATTAATCTTGCAGTTTCCCCTCTTTCCCCCCACCCACACCTCTCCATTTTAACTCCTCTCTCTCTCTCTCTCTCTCTCTCTCTCTCCCTGTTTCCCCTCCCAAGCTTTCACCCTCTCCATTCTACTCCCTCTCCTTCCTGTTCTCTTCCCCATTTTCTTTCATCTTTCTCTCTCACTCTCTCTCGCTCTCTCTCTCGCTCTCTCTCTCGCTCTCTCTCTCTCGCTCTCTCTCTCGCTCTCTCTCTCGCTCTCTCTCTCGCTCTCTCTCTCGCTCTCTCTCTCGCTCTCTCTCTCGCTCTCTCTCTCTCCTCCCCTCATCTCCCTGTTTTCTTCCCTCTTGTGCTCGCTCTCTGACTCTGCTATTCCCACCCACTCCTTTCCTATTCTTTAAACTACTGGAGCGGCTGTAATCGACTGAATTGGTATCGAATGGGCTGTGGAAGGAGAACTTAATCCTACAGCGTTCAATGGATTTATTCACTGGATCGACACTGGGTGGGTCGTCAGTCGAATATTGGGTGGGTTGCTTAACGATTATTTAAATCCTGCTTTGTGGACAGAATCTCCAGTGAGGGGTGCTCCTAATAAACTCATTCTCCTCACCCTTCCGATCAAAGTGTTGTTTCACTCATTCTGGCAGGAATTGGGTCACCGGCCGACGGTGCTCGAGGAGAGAAGCAAAACAATGATTTTTTAAAATTGGCGAGTATATGAAATTTCCTGATACTTTTTGGATGGCCCCTGTACTATTTTTGGTTGGGATCGACTTTTTCCAGAGGGTGGTTTTCATGGAGATAACTGGGAAAATATAGTGAGCCACAGTTAGTCTTGAGGCAAATATCCTGAACACTTTGGAACATCACCAAGTAATTAACAAAGGCTTGGGTCTGAAACTAAAAATGATACTGACCAACGGAGCGAGATTAGATTAGCACTCTTACATTTTGTGGCAGAATAAACGCTACCCGTCATCAAAGACGATGTAAGAATGTCACTAAATTCAATCAGGAATTCAGGAGAAACCTCTAGCCAGACTGGTTGGAATGTGGAACTCGCTACCGTGAAGAGCGATTAACAAAAATAACATGGATGCATTCAAGGGGAAGTTGGATAAAAACAAGGTGACGGGGTGGAAGGTGTTGCTATATTTATTTGGTTATAAATATGGCGGTCAATATGGTCGCCTTTCTTAATCCTAATTATGTGTATACTTTCAGAGTCGCCAGGTATCTCTCGATACCGCCACAAGGTTCAACCCGAATACTGATCAAAGAGCCAATACACCAGTTAGTTAGTTCAAAGTTAATACTATTTATTTATACACAGTAAGATCTACTCCTGCACGATAATACTACAAACTAAACTATCTCTAATGCTAACGCCTATACTTAACTTCGGGTGCCCACTTAGTCAGAGGAACAATGGCCGTTGTTCGGATCTGAGACTGTTGGGTTCGAAGAGGTAACTGGAGTACAGCTAAGGTCGTCCGTCTGGTAGCAAGCGTCGACCTTGAACTTACTTGCTTCTGATGATGGGTCTCTCCGCTTGAGAGCCGAATCCAAGAGGCTGAATCTTTGTCGGGGTTCCTTCTTATACTTTGAGCGGCTTCGCGCGCTTTTAGGCTGGCCTTAAACTTGATCCTAATTAATTGGGCAGTTTCATAGTTTCATAGATTTCATAGAATTTACAGTGCAGAAGGAGGCCATTCGGCCCATCGAGTCTGCACCGGCTCTTGGAAAGAGCACCCTACCCAAGCCCGCACCTCCACCCTATCCCCATAACCCAGTAACCCCACCCAACACTAAGTGCAATTTGGGACACTAAGGACAATTTATCATGGCCAATCCACCTAACCCGCACATCTTTGGACTGTGGGAGGAAACCGGAGCACCCGGAGGAAACCCACGCAAACACAGGTAGGATGTGCAGACTCCGCACAGACAGTGACCCAAGACGGGAATCGAACCTGGGACCCTGGAGCTGTGAAGCAATTGTGCTATCCACAATGCTACCGTGCTTGATCATTGTCATCGATCTAAACCAATAAAGGGGTGGGTGCCCTGATGGCTGGGCATGTCTTAGGTGTAGGCCTTGCTTTGTTTGTGTCTTTCGGTTGGGGTACTGGCGCCGGGATGTCTGCGACAGTATCGGCTAGCTGAGTCTTAGTCCTTTGTTCCTCGGAGATGGGCCATCAATATGTTAATCGACCCAGAGTTTTGATTCCGTCTGCTGACTGCTTCCCAAATATACATTCAGGCTCTGTACCTGCTTGTTGTCTAGCATTGTCCACATTTCCCTCGAGTCTCAGTGCCCATTTTGTATTCTGAAAGTGGCCATCCCAGATGGCTACAAAGGACATGCTAATAAGGTTTAATGAAGACTGGTGAGCGGAGGCCTGTGAGGAGCATTAACACCAGCATGAACCAGATGGGCCGAATGGCCTCTTTCTGTGCCACATCTTCAGTGTAACAATTCCAGTCATGTGACTGTAATCAGTCCGAAAGAGCACCCTACCTAGGCCCATTCCCCGCAACCCCCATAACCCCTCCTGCACGTCTTTGGACTAATGCCGTGAAGTCATTTAACATCTGCTTGAGCAGGTTATGGGGGGCCTTGTCTTAAGGGTGGCACGGCAACATGTGGTTAGCACTGAGGCTTCACAGTGCCAGGGTCCCAGGTTCGATTCCCGGCTTGGGTCACTGTCTGTGTGGAGTCTGCATGTTCTCAGCGTGTCTGCGTGGGTTTCCTCTGGGTGCTCCGGTTTCCTCCCACAAGGGGATTTTCACAGTAACTTCATTGCAGTGTTAATGTAAACCTACCTAAATTCTTGGAAGTGCAGGGTCGGATTAGGACAAGTCAGCATGGATTTAGTATGGGGAGGTCATGCCTGACAAACCTGTTAGAGTTCTTTTGAAGAGATAACAAATAGGTTAGACCAAGGAGAGCCAATGGATGTAATCTATCTTGACTTCCAAAAGGCCTTTGATAAGGTGCCTCACGGGAGACTGCTGAGTAAAATAAGGGCCCATGGTATTCGAGGCAAGGTACTAACATGGATTGACGATTGGCTGTCAGACAGAAGGCAGAGAGTTGGGATAAAAGGTTCTTTTCGGAATGGCAACCGGTGACGAGTGGTGTCCCGCAGGGTTCAGTGTTGGGGCCACAGCTGTTCTCTTTATATATTAACGATCTAGATGGCGGGACTGAGGGCATTCTGGCTAAGTTTGCCGATGATACAAAGATAGGTGGAGGGGCAGGTAGTATGGAGGAGGTGGGGAGGCTGCAGAAAGATTTAGACAGTTTAGGAGAGTGGTCCAAGAAATGGCTGATGAAATTCAACGTGGGCAAGTGCGAGGTCTTGCACTTTGGGAAAAAAGAATAGAGGCATGGACTATTTTCTAAACGGTGACAAAATTCATAATGCTGAAGTGCAAAGGGACTTGTGGGTCCTAGTCCAGGATTCTCTAAAGGTAAACTTGCAGGTTGAGTCCGTAATTAAGAAAGCAAATGCAATGTTGTCATTCATCTCAAGAAGCTTGGAATATAAAAGCAGGGATGTACTTCTGAAGCTTTATAAAGCATTAGTTAGGCCCCATTTAGAATACTGAGAGAAATTTTGGGCCCCACACCTCAGGAAGGACATACTGGCACTGGAGCGGGTCCAGCGGAGATTCACACGGATGATCCCAGGAATGGTAGGCCTAACATACGATGAACGTCTGAGGATCCTGGGATTATATTCATTGGAGTTTAGGAGGTTGAGGGGAGATCGAATAGAAACTTACAAGATAATGAATGGCTTAGATAGGGTGGATGTAGGGAAGTTGTTTCCATTAGCAGGGGAGACTAGGACCTGGGGGCACAGGCTTAGAATAAAAGGGAGTCACTTTAGAACAGAGATGAGGAGAAATTTCTTCAGCCAGAGAGTGGTGGGTCTGTGGAATTCATTGCCACAGAGGGCGTTGGAGGCTGGGACGTTGAGTGTCTTTAAGACAGAAGTTGATAAATTCTTGATTTCTCGAGGAATTAAGGGCTATGGCGAGAGAGCGGGTAAATGGAGTTGAAATCAGCCATGATTGAATG
Organism: Scyliorhinus torazame; assembly: GCF_047496885.1. Lineage (NCBI taxonomy): Eukaryota > Metazoa > Chordata > Chondrichthyes > Carcharhiniformes > Scyliorhinidae > Scyliorhinus > Scyliorhinus torazame. Next base: position 11,386,239 of record NC_092718.1, read on the forward strand.
GTGGAGTGGACTCGATGGGCCGAATGGCCTTCCACTCCTATGTCTTATGGTCTTATACTTGTGACAATAATAAAGATTATTATTATTAATATTCCATCAAAAGGGGAATAGCCAGCCTTGGGTAATTCTTAGTTGAGGTGAATTGTGGACTGATAGTTCAATTTGTAATTCTCCCAATCCCACTAATCTTCTAAGTAATTTCCATAGAAATAATGGAACTCCTCTCTTTCCACTTCTTTTTGGATTTTCAAAAGGTCGTACCGGGTTTTGTCATTCAATTGAGTCACTATTCCCAAAGCGCCTTTCTGAAATCTTAAACTGCCGAAGTTTAATAGGTTCTTGGGTGTAAAGTAACTTCGCCATAACATTCGCAAACTATTCTGGATGTGAGCCAAGTTTCAAGTCTCACTTCTGATTTTAGCAGTCCAAGATCTGAGTGATTGAATAAGTCTTCACTCCCTTACCACTCATCACAGAGCCAGGAATGGTGCTTGGATTGTAAAGTGTACTTTCAAAAATAGGAGCGAGAGAGACTGGTGTAAATAGACATCTTTAAAAATAAAAGAAGAAAGTCAAGGAAGCCGATTTGATCGATGCCCAAGTGGCGTGCATCAACTTTGGTGCTGGATCTGCGGTGTACATGGACAAAGAACAAAGAAAAGTACAGCACAGGGACACAGGCCCTTCGGCCCTCCAAACCTGCGCCGACCATGCTGCCCGTCTAAACTACAATCTTCTACACTTCCGGGGTCCGTATCCCTCTCTTCCCATCCTATTCATGTATTTGTCAAGATGCCCCTTAAACGTCACAATCGTCCCTGCTTCCACCACCTCCTCCGGCAGCGAGTTCCTGGCACCCACTACCCTCTGTGTATAAAAAAAAAACTTGCATAGATGATCATAGAATTTACAGTGCAGAAGGAGGCCATTCGGCCCATCGAGTCTGCACCGGCTCTTGGAAAGAGCACCCTACCCAAGGTCAACACCTCCACCCTATCCCAGTAACCCCACCCAACACTAAGGGCAATTTTGTACACTAAGGGCAATTTATCATGGCCAATCCACCTAACCTGCCTCGTACATCTCCTCTAAACCTTGCCCCTCGCACCTTAAACCTATGCCCCCTAATAATTGACCCCTCTATCCTGGGAAAAAGACTCTGACTATCCACTCTGTCTATGCCCCTCATAATTTTATAGGCCACTATCAGGTTGCCCCTCAACCTCCTTCGTTCCAGTGAGAACAAACCAAGTTTATTCAACCTCTCCTTATAGCTAATGCCCTCCATACCAGGCAACATCCTGGTAAATCTCTGCTGCACCCTCTCTAAAGCCTCCATATCCTTCTGGTAGTGTGGCGACCAGAATTGAACACTATACTCCAACTGTGGCCTAACTAAGGTTCTATACAGCTGCAACATGACATGCCAATTTTTATACTCAATGCCCCGGCCAATGAAGGCAAGCATGTGCCGTATGCCTTCTTGACTACCTTCTCCACCTGTGTTGCCCCTTTCAGTGACCTGTGGACCTGTACACCTAGATCTCTCTGACTGTCAATACTCTTGAGGGTTCTACCATTCACTGTATATTCCCTACCTGCATTAGACCTTCCAAAATGCATTTCCTCACATTTGTCCGTATTAAACTCCATCTGCCATCTCTCCGCCCAAGTCTCCAAACGATCTAAATCCTGCTGTATCCTCTGACAGTCCTCATCCACAATTCCACCAACCTTTGTGTCGTCCACAAACTTACTAATCAGACCAGTTACATTTTCCTCCAAATCATTTATATATACTATGAACAGCAAAGGTCCCAGCACTGATCCCTGTGGAACACCACTGGTCACAGCCCTCCAATCAGAAACGCGGCCTTCTATTGCTACTCTCTGCCTTCTATGACCTAGACAGTTCTGTGTCCATCTTGCCAGCTCACCTCTGATCCCGTGTGACTTCACCTTTTGTACCAGTCTGCCATGAGGGACCTTGTCAAAGGCCTTACTGAAGTCCATATAGACAACATCCACTGCCCTACCTGCATCAATCACCTTTGTGACCTCCTCGAAAAACTCTACCAGGTTAGTGAGACACAACATCCCCTTCACAAAACTGTGCTGCCTCTCGCTAATACGACCCCTTGCTTCCAAATGGGAGTAGATCCTGTCTCGAAGAATTCTCTCCAGTAATTTCCCTACCACTGACGTAAGGCTCACCGGCCTGTAGTTCCCTGGATTATCCTTGCTACCCTTCTTAAACAAAGGAACAACATTGGCTATTTTCCAGTCTTCCGGGACATCACCTGAAGACAATGAGGATCCAAAGATTTCTGTCAAGGCCTCAGCAATTTCCTCCCTTGCCTCGATTTGATCGATGCCCAAGTGGCGTGCATCAACTTTGGTGCTAGATCCGCGGTGTACATACAGCGCATTGCAGAGTTTAAAGGGTGTTGAATGTGTTAAATTGCGGCTGTGAAATTGCTTCTCCCTGTGACTGCCCTTGTGTGCGATTCCTCCTCCTGCTCTGGGTGTTAAGTGGCACGGGGAGATGAGCTGGCCGAAATGAATTTTGCTGATGATTTTTTTTTAAACACCGGCCAGAGTGTCTGATAGCAAATGGTTGAGATTTGTCAGTTTGGAGTGATGATGGGGTCTAGAATACCATGGATCGTTTTTCATGTCGCTGCTACATTGAGAAAAAATCTTGTTAATGCCTTTTATAGCAGTCAGCTGGTCTCATGATGTTTACTCGACATGTCCAGCATGACTTGTCTTTTTAAAAAAAAAAAATCTAGGCACCGATCTTTACAATACTCAGGATCTAGATTAGTAAAAGAGTATATTGATTGAACAATGAATGCTAAAGTCTTAATTGAATCAGTTCCACTTGAACGGACATCGTGTCAGCAAGCATTTCTGCCCAGTGACTTAAGTCGGAAAAATTTGATCATCTGATACCTGTTCACATTTGAAACCACTTTTTTGTTAACCGTTAACACAAAAGGAAAAGGTACAAATGCGAGATATCTCCAATGAGAGAGTATGGGCTGGGATTGCGCTGTCGAGATATCTCCAATGAGAGAGTATGGGCTGGAATTGCGCAGTCGAGAGGAACACGACGCATTCAGTCCCTCCAACCCATTCATTGCGTCATTCGGCTCGGCAATGGCCAGTCCATTTTCCCAGCTTTGCTCTATATCTCTGCATTTTCTCCCAATTCTGGCCTCTCTCGCATCCCCAGTTTTCATCTCTCAATATTTGGCAGCTGTGATCGCCCTCTAACCGCTGTACCATGGGCGGCAGTGTAGCACAGTGATGAGCACTGTTGCTTCACAGCGCCAAGGACCTGGGTTCAATTCCTAGCTTGGGTCACTGTGCGGAGTCTGCACGTTCTACCCGTGTTTACATGGGTTTCCTCCCACAAGTCCCAAAAGACGTGCTTGTTAGGTGAACTGGACATTCTGATTTCTCCCTCTGTGTACCCGAACAGGCGCCGGAATGTGGCGACTAGAGGATTTTCACAGTAACTTCATTGCAGTGTTAATGTAAGCCTACTTGTCACAATAATAAAGATTATTATGTACAACCCTCCCTTTCTTTAAGACTGTTTTTGAAACCAATCTCTTTGACCAAGGTTTTTTTGGCCACTTGTCTTGAAATCCCCTGGTGTCTCGGTGCAGCATTTTGTTTGACAATAGCTCGTGTTAATTGACTTGGGATCGACTGCACAAAAATAAACGCAAGTTCAGAGAGAAAAAGGCAGTTTTAACAATTCCGGCCAACACTATCGACATCCGGGGGGGGGGGGGGGGGGTGGGGGGTTGCCATTGACCGGAAACTGAACTGGACCATCCATATAAATACTGTGGCTACGAGAGCAAGTCAGAGGCTGGGAGTTCCGTGGCGAGTAACTCGCCTGACTCCCCAGAAGCCTGTCTGTCTTGTACAAGACAACAAGTCAGGAGTGTGATGGGAATGCTCTCCACTTGCTTGGATGAGTGCAGCTCCAACAACACCAGAAGCTCAACATCATCCAGGATAAAGTGGCCCGCTTGATTGACACCCCACCCATCTGCTTAAGGATTAACGTCCTCCACCACTGATGAACAGTGGCAGCTGTGTGTACACCATCTACATGATGCACAGCGGCAACTCACCAAAGCTACTTTAATACACCTTCCAAATCTGCAACCTCTGCCAACTAGAAGGCCAAGGACAGCAGGTGCATGGGAACACTACCACCTGGAAGTTCGCCTCCAACCTACATGCCGTCCTGACTTATACATATAACACCGTTCGTTCACTGTCACAGGGTTAGAATGCTGGAACTTCCACACAGTGCTGTGTGTGTACCGACACCACATGGACTGCAGCGGTTCAAGAAGGCAGCTCACATAGGGGCAGCACGGTGGCGCAGTGGTTAGTGCTGCCGCCTCATGGCGACGAGGTCCCAGGTTCGATCCCGGCTCTGGGTCACTGGCCGTGTGGAGTTTGCACATTCTCACCGTGTTTGCGAGGGGTTCACCCCCATAACCCAAAGATGTGCAGTGTAGGTGGATTGACCATGCTAAATTGACCCTTAATTGGGAATGAATTTGGTACTCAAAATTATTTTTTTTTTTTTAAAAAGAAGGCAGCTCACCACCACCTTCTCCAGGGCAATTCGGGATGGGCAACAAATGCTGGTCTAGTCCGTGATGTCCACATCTTTGGCAAGAATTCTAAATACCTACTCTTCATTAGCATTGGCATTGGTTCTGGTGAATGATCATATCTAAAATCTTCATGTTCCAATGTTGCCAACATTTCCTGCTAACTTAAGTTCATATTAAATTACTTTTTCTCTAATTTGTAGCCAAATTTCGACCAGAGTGAGAAATGCTACGTAAATAAATGTTTCCGATTTACTGATTGTTTTTTGCTGCAGTAAAAGGATTGAGGCAATTTTTAAAAAAGTTTATTTAGTAGCCAAATTTTGTTGATATCTGACACTCCCGACTGAATGTAGTACCTGGCATATCTGGTATTGCCAGCTGCCTATTTGACGTTTAGCTCAGCAGTTTTAGGTTTAAGGGTTCTTTGTAAAATAAGTCTACAGTTGCACAGTAGCTTTTTAGAGCAAGGTTTGAAAATAAATAAATTTAGAGTACCCAATTCATTTTTCCAATTAAGGGGCAATTTAGTGTGGCCAATCCACCTACACTGCCCATCTTTTGGGTTGTGAGGCGAAACCCATACAGACACGGGGAGAATGTGCAAACTCCACACGGACAGTGACCCAGAGCCAGGATCGAACCTGGGACCTCGGCAACGTGAGGCTGCAGTGCTGACCACTGGGCCACAATGCTGCCCTTTAGAGCAAGGCTAAAGAAAACACTTGTTGTCCCTTTCATAATTTCTGGGCATCCCAGAGCGGTTCACTGCAATGAAGTACTTTTGAGCCAAATTGCAAGATTCCGCAAATAATAATGAGATAAATGACTGGATAATCTGATTTAGAGGTTGGTTAATGGATAAATGTTGACCTGGACACTGGAGATAACTCCTCTGCTTTTTGTCGAAGAATCCTGTGGGATATTTTATATACTCTGCCTAGGAGGGCAGACAGGGGTCTCAGTTTAACGTTTCATCTGAAAGATGACACCTCTGACAATACAGCACTTTCTCATGTATGCAATGAAGTGTCATCCTCTCTTCAGGTTAAGTTCAGTCGGCAGTTAGGAAGGCAAATGCAATGTTGGCATTCATGTCAAGATGGCTAGAATACAAGACCAGGGATGTATTTCTGCGGCTGTATAAGGCTCTGGTCAGACCCCGTTTGGAGTATTGTGAGCAGTTTTGGGCACCGTATCTAAGGAAAGATGTGCTGGGCTTAGAAAGGGTCCAGAGGAGGTTCACAAGAATGATCCCTGGAATGAAGAGCGTTTTGTATGAGGAACGGTTGAGGACTCTGGATCTGTACTCATTGGAGTTTAGAAGGATGAGGGGGGATCCTATTGAAACTTACAGGATTCTGCGAGGCCTGGATAGAGTGGACATGGAGAGGATGTTTTCAGTCGTAGGAAAAACTAGAAGCAGAGGAGACAATCTCAGACTGAAGGGACGATCCTTTAAAACAGAGATGAGGAGGAATTTCTTCAGCCAGAGGGTGGTGAATCAGTGGAACTCTTTGCCGCCGAAGGCTGTGGAGGCCAAATCACCGAGTGTCTTTAGGACAGAGATAGATAGGTTCTTGATTAATAAGGGGATCGGGGGTTATGGGGAGAAGGCAGGAGACTGGGGATGAGAAAAATATCAGCCATATTTGAATGTTGGGGCAGACTCGATGGGCCGAGTGGCCTAATTCTGCTCCTATGTCTTGTGGTCTTATCCTGGATTTGTGCTTAAACCCATGAGCTTCTGTCTCTCGAGAAGGGAGGGCTACCCATTGACTCAAGGATGATACCTTAAAAACGCTACCAATTGACTCAAGGATGATACCTTAAAAACATCATCTCACTCTCCTCTTCTGTGCTATTGACAGTTGAACCATTTGTGGTTGGGTGAATTGAGGCGTAGACATCAACTGGTGAACGGATTTTTTGATTTCCGGAGTCCCTCGATTACCACATTTACATGTGAATTTATACTGCTGTCCAAACGTTACCTATATCAACCTAATGTTTATGGTGTGTGTCTGCTGTGCGCAGTGAATAGTAAAACTTAAAACCAAACTAAAACTCTACAACTAAAACTAAAATAGATATTTATTTAGGACAGGAAAACCCGTTTGGCTGTAACCTCTTGTAACTATTAGTCGCTGTGCATCACAAAGGTATTTGCACTTTAATGAGGTACAAACGGCTAATTAAAATTGCTCCAAGATAGAACTAGGCTTTTAAATTAGTTAGTCCACAGTGAGTACACAATGAACTATTTTGTACATGAAGATCCCTGCCTTTGTAATTGACTCCTTTTGACAATTACAAGCAGTTTGAATCATTTGCATTGGGCTCTGTAATAAACAAAAGAAATCAATATTCCATGCCTTCTATGGTGCAGTTGTCCATTTCCCTAATCAAAATGAAATTTTCTTAAACATTGCTAATTAGTAAAGTGTCATGGCTAGATTGGAAAGGTGAGTCTTTGTGTCTGTCTTTTCCTGTTTCAGTAACCACTTGCGAAGTGCCTTTCTCCACGTGTGCTAAATTCAGCTCTTCTGCTAAAACCCTCATCCTTGCTTTTGTTACCTCCGAAACTAACTATTCTAACAAGCCGCTGGTTGGCCTCCCACATTCTACCCTCCCATAATCTTGAGGTTATCCAAATCTCTGCCCTTTACTCAACTTCCCATTTATTCATCACCCGTGAGCTTGTGGATCTATACAGGCTCGAGGTTGAGTGATGCCTTCTTTTGGAAAGAAATTCTCATCTTTGTTTCTAAATCCCTGCATGGCCTCACAAGATCCCTATCTTTGTCGTCACCTCCATCCTACAACCTTCAGGTCCTCTGCGCATGTCCAATTCTGGCCTCTTGAGCATCCCTGGTTTTAATCAATCCACCATTGGCCTTCGGCTGTCTGGGTCCTTGGCTCTGGAATTCATTCTGTAAACTTCTCCACCTCTACCGTACTTTCCTCCTCTAGGGCAGCGCAGTAGCACAAGTGGATAGCACTGTGGCTTCCCAGTGCCAGGGTCCCAGGTTCGATTCCCCGCTGGGTTGCTGTCTGTGTGGAGTCTGCACGTTCTCCCCGTGTCTGCGTGGGTTTCCTCCGGGTGCTCCGGTTTCCTCCCACAGTCCAAAGACGTGCAGGTTAGGTGGATTGGCCACGATAAATTGCCCTTAGTGACCAAAAAAGGTTAGGGGGGGTTATTGAGTTACAGGGATAGGGTGGAAGTGAGGGCTTAAGTAGGTCGGTGCAAACTCGATGGGCCGAATGGCCTCCTGCACTGTATGTTCTCTGGAGGGCACTTGTAAACCTTCCCTCTTCAACCAAGCCATCTGCCATAATATTGTTTTATGTGGCTCCGTGTAACGTTCTGTCTTTATAATGCTCCTGTGAAACACCTTGAGATGATTAGTTAAAGTCACTATTGTTATGTGCCAGGGCGTAGAAACTCCAAAGTGCATTAAGAAGTTCATGACCTACAACCTTTATGTTGAATTTGGCTAGGATGAGCATAAAAGCTTTCACTGCAGGTGAGATTCATCAGACTTCCTAGACACTTAAACAAGGTTTATTGTCAGAATTCTTAGCAACATAAAGACATACACAGCTACCCTAATCAATGTATAACACTTAATGAATTCCCCCATAACTGTTCCAATTCAATAACACAGTCCAATTAAACCAAAACTCCTTTTCAAGGGCCTGGCCCAGCACACTGTAATCTCACTTGAATTTGAATGGGACTGGTCCTTCCCCTGAGATTCAGATCCAGTTCCATCCAGCAGATTCAAAACTGCTTCTGGAAAACAACTCTATCTTTAAAGTTACCAAGGCAGTTAGCCACAACCAATGTGCTTTTTTAAAAAAAAAAAAAATTGCTTATTGTCACAAGTAGGCTGCAAATGAAGTTGCTGTGAAAAGCTCCGAGTCGCCACATTCCGGCGCCTGTTCGGGGAGGCTGGTACGGGAGTTGAACCCGTGCTGCTGGCCTTGGTCTGCTTTACAAGGCAGCTATTTAGCCCACTGTGCTAAACCAGCTTGTTACTGGAACAGCTTTTAAAATGATAACCGAGGAAAATAGAGAAAATACTTCTCCTCCTGCAGTCCAAAACAGTCAAACTGAAACCACCTCTCACCTCACAGCCACAGCCCAATGTGCTACAAGTCACATGATAAGAGACGAAAGCTTTCTTAAAGGGGCACTCACATGATACTATATAACTACAAGATGATGACGACTCTGACCTCGTCTGACAATAGGTGATCAACTCATAATGCTAATTCTGTTTCTGTCTGCGCGGACACTTTTCACGGTGCAATCCCTGTAACTTAAATCCCCAGTTGCATTTGAAGTAAATCATCGATTACATCATGGTTAAGATCATGTGTTCGCGTGTCAAATGTTTTGCAGGATGGGTAAAGGTTGCCGACTTTGGTTAGAAGTATTTCTGAAGATTGCACCGGGTGTCTCCTCGTTTCTGCCCTGTCTAAACTCTCTCTCTCTCTCTCTCTCTCTCTCTCTCTCTCTCTCTCTCTCTCTCTCTCTCTCTCTCTCTCTCTCTCTCTCTCTCTCCCCTCCCCCACCCCCTGCTCTACCGTTAGAACTGGTATAGAACATAGAAAAATACAGCACAGAACAGGCCCTTCGGCCCACGATGTTGTGCCGAACCTTTGTCCTAGATTAATCATAGAATGTAGTGCAGAAGGCAGACATTCAAAGAAAATAAGCGGTGGAAGTACAAATTTTCTTTCTTATAAACATCCTTCTCTCCGGGTTTATGCTTTAGCTTGGTGATTAGTTTTCAATTCCGGAGACACCAGGGCAGTCCCTGAGGGTTGGCAACAGTTTATGTGGCATGGGTTCTGAGCTGGAGTGTACCACTGCACAGGGGACTGCGAGTGTTAATGTGAGGGTTAATGAATCCGGTCATGAGTTGAAATTGAAATGCTATTGGGTTTGTCCATCACAATCAGTCAATCAAAGGGATGCTTACAGCTGTGAAATATTAATGATTTTAAATTTCAAACAAAGACCATGAAGGTGATTGCACATAACCAGAGCTTGTGTTAAAGACATAATGATGTTTGTAATAAATACTGTCAGCTGTACTTAACCCTGCTGCTAGCAGACATGAGCTTTTGCTCGGTCTTTGAAGCTGGGCGCATTATATGTGGCTCAATTTAAATATGTGGTAAACCCTAATTTAAGACTTTTCTAGAGCTAGCTTTTGAATCATCCGTGTACCAGTTTTGCTTACGTTTTTTGGTGGGAAACTATACTTGGGAGTTGTTGTGTTCTGCTTCTTCATGTAGCATAAGCTGCTTCCTTGATGTATACTCTGACAAAGGAAGGTTCAGACTTGGAGATAGATTTAACACATTTATTGACCAGTTAACAATTCTCCTACTTGGGGTTGACTCTCCTAATCTACCTATAGTAACTCAATCTAACTAACCAGTCTGCTCTAATCCATGCGGTGGGTGTGATGCTTCCTGATCTGCCCCTGTCACTCTGAGTGATGCCTATGGAAAGAGAAAGAGCATGTGTGCCCTGTCCTTTTATATGGGTAGCCCCCTTGTGGTTGTGTCACCTCTGGGTGTGTCTCGAATGCCCATTGGTCGTGTCCTATCTTACTGACCTATTGGTTGAATGTCTGTCATGATGTCTCTGGTGCTCCCTCTAGTGTTTATTTAGTCCTAGTGTATTTACATTAACCCCTTGTGTATTTACAGTGTCCTAGTATATCTACATTAACCCCTTGTGTATTTACAGTGATGCATATCACCCCAGGAGTCCCCAGTAAAGTTTGTGTGAAGGAGGCCCTTAGGTCTTCTATCTCATCATGCCTTACATGACCTCCAGATTCCCCAATGAAGTGTTTTTTAAGCATATAATGTAATGTACACATTAGTCAATCTGCACAGAAAGATCCCCCACAGTGATGCAAAACCCCTTTTACAATTTTTTCCCCCATGGGATGCGAACGTTGCTGGCAAGGCCAGCTTGTCTTTTTCCATCCTCGTTCCCAGGGTTGGCTACATCTTGAACAATCTTTCTCTGCTGACCGCTGTTCTCTGTTTCTCCACATACCTGTCCCATTGAGAGGCCAGCCCACCATCTGATATTATCCATTCATGCCAAATTGGGTCTGGCTTGTGCAAGTTTTCCAGGTGTTTTACTTTTGCATTACCTCTTCTAAACATTCAGCTCCAGTTCGCATGTTTGAAATGTCTCTTGCCTCAAATAAATTTCCACTTGACTCCAGAGAGGCCAATATATGTTGCTGATGCTTGAGGGGAGCTGATGGTGAGCCTCTGAGTTGGCTCATGATTGGAAAACAAATTGCAGAGGCACTCTGTATCTTAAGACCGAGGGTAATGCTCTGGGGCCCCAGGTTCCAATCCCACCATGGTCGATGGTGAAACTTGAATTCAATAAAATTCTGGAATCGAAAGTGTGATGATCACACCCACCTTTCTAGGGAAGGAAATCTGCCATCTTTTGCCTGGCCTGGCCTACACTTGACTCCAGGTCCAGCGTGATTGACTCCTAACTGCCCTGTGACATGGCCCAGCCAGCCACTCCGTTCAAGGGCAATTAGGGATGTTAGCCCAAACAGTGACGCCCACATCCCGTGAATTAATAAAATTATTATTTTTAAAGGGGCTCTCAGTGGGATCTTTGGCATCCACTTGAGGGGGTAGGTAGGGACTGGACTGGGTTAACATCTCATCCAAAAGGTTGCACCTCTGGCAGGTTAACACTCCAGGGGTGTCAGCCTGGATTCTGCGGTCAAGTTTCTGCAATAGGGCTTAAAGCTGGAGTAGACTAAATGGTTGCTTTGCTTTTCTGATGCCGCCACTGACCATTAAGGGACATTCCAATTAGTTGTCTCATTTATGCTAAGTATCCAATAATTGACACTGATCTGTAAAGAGGCTTCAGGTGGCCTTTGGGTCAGGTGATGTGAAGATAGAGTTTTGTGCAGAGTCTGTTAAAGTGAAATAAAGGTGTTTGTGAAAAGGAGAAGAACCTTTGACTCTTTCTGCAACAGCACCTAAAACGTCTTAACATTAACGCTTGGTTGCTTGGTCCTGTTCACCATGCCTAGGTCTGCCGTTTGCTCAGTAAAAGTTTTTAAGTTGCCATTTTCAAATGGTAAAGCCAGATTTTAACTTTTCTGCTCCCCGGTTAGAGCAAAATGGTTATCAGAAGAACAAATTGAAGTGTTCAGAATTGGGGACTTTTGAGAGAAAGTAATTGGGAACAATGATGAAGGCTTAAGCAAAATACTGTGGATACTGGAAATCTGAAATAAAGAACCGGCTGGAAATATTTAGCAGGCCAGGCCATGTAATGCCATACTATTGAGTGATAGTTAAGAAAACAGATTTCAGAAATCTAAAGTCCAGCTAGCTAAGGAAATTGCACAAATTGTGAAATTAAATGTCCAAGAAGTCTGGAGTTAAGTGAACAGAGACCCCAAAAAAACAATTCAAGAAAGGCGCAGACTAGGAGGGCTGAAGGCCCTGTTCCTGTACCGTACTTTTCTCTGTTCTAAACAAAAATGTCCCCAGTTAGGGACAATTAAAGTAACCAGATTTAAAGTAGGTCAGCAACCTTCAAAGATAAATCGAACACTGATGCAATTTTAATACAGTCTGGGAATCGAGAGTCAAAGCAATTGTGAGCAGCTTGCACAGCAGTCGAGACAAAGAAATCCTAAAGGGGTTGGTGTAAAATCCTGGACTGGATTTGTTGTAAAAGTGGAGCTGAAGCTTTGTTTAAAAGTGTCATTTGGAAAACCTCGTCTGGATTTCAGAATGCAAACAGCTAAGAGAAAGCATAATTGAGAGAAGGTTTTAGTGTTTTTGGGGGTGGAGTTTGCAAACCCTCATGTAACAATCATCGGGATGGATTTGGAGGAGATACCCTCTGAGTTCTGAGTGCATTTGCGCGCAGTCATCTTGTTTAGAAGGGACTTTATATTAATGAGACCATTGCTGATTAAGATGTACTTTGTAATCCGTATTAATCCTAAAACATGTGTAATGGTTAAACTAGGGAGTGGGGGGTGGAGAGAGTAAAAGTATGTTGTTTCATAGATCAATTTTTTCATGGTTAATTTTTTTTTTTGTTAAAAGCTAATTGGTGGTCTGTGACTCTGTTCCTCTGCGTAAGTTGTGGTTTTTTGAGCCAGGGTTTCATTCTGGAATCCTCTCGTCCAGACATAACATCGACTGGGATCGTAACGTTCCAGGCCTTAAAGAGTTTTCTGATTCCGACCTCCCACTGTGAGCCCTACTCCCCATTTAGAGGTTCACATTGTCGATTCACAACCAGTATAAAATGGGAATGCTGCACGCCAAGCCTGTTAAATGATGTATCTGCTGAGGCTTATGGTCTACCAGCTATGTCTGTAATGAGATAGTATTTTGGTGGCTGGAGGTTGGGGCATGAGGGATTGTATATGGTCAGCTATATTTGGTGTGTGCAAGCCTATAATTATGGAACTCCACGAGGACACATCTTGAAAGCATTGCGTTTTTAAAGGCAATATGGGACCAGTAGGTTTGATGACCAATTTAAACTGCAGCAGATGGGTTGGTACCTGTCTTTGGGGTGAAATAGCGCTGAGGGCAGTTGTCCTCCTGCAGGTATCAGTCTCCAAGAGGGCATTAACGACCATGGACGTTTATTAGATTAGACCACGATTCTGCACGTTGGGCAGATTTACAAGCTGATAATCAACCTGTTTAGCTACATTATGCATGCACTTTCCATGGCCATCAAGTTCTGAAGTGGGGCTTGAGCTAAGGACTGTATCACCGTGCCTGAAGATGGCAAATTTCTCCAAATGAATAGCATTATTTTAACACAATGCTGTGGAGCTCTGTGATTTAAACATTGAACTTCACAGGGTAGTAATATGGAATGTGTGTTATATGTTGGCACCATTGTGTTGTTATGATCCCACCTTTATTTTGTTATGATCCCAACTGGAAAGGAAGGTCCCAGAATAAAACCATGGCTCAAAAGACTGCAATTTTTACTTTTGGAAAACATGGCTGAACAGAGAATCACATGCCTGCTAATTAGCTTCAACAACACAAAATGAATGTATTAAACACAAGGTTTGACTATGATGCAGTACGCCTTCCCTCCCACCTATCTTCACAAATATATACAGATTTTAAGGATGACATGGGTTAAAAAATATATCTTGTGCCATAGCATTTTCAGTTAACATCGTACCTGTAACCCAACAGGCGAACTGTGGTCAGACTCTGGTTTGGACTTCAAAGGACAGTACCCTGCTGCAATAGCAGTTTCTCTTTGTTCCTTTTTACTTCACTCTTCCTGGAAACTTCTCTTCATTATTTATTTTCCAGAACCAACTGTCCTTTAGCTTCTGAAAACAAGCGGCCGATGCCACTCAAGGTATCTTCTGTAGGTTTCTCCTACAATTCCCCCAGGTGACTATTACACTGCTGGACTCCAACTTCCACACGAGGGTTTCCAAAATCCTCTCCCAAAAAAGACATGGCTTCGGATCTCCGTTCAAGCAATGCTTTCTCTCGGCTGTTTTCAGCAATGATCTGCCTCCCGGTTTTCCAACTCTCCTTTCGGTATTCCTTTGTCTTGAATCGCCAGGAGCGTTCAAACGTTTACACAGTCTCTCAGGGGTCCAGCCACCATTTGTTTCAACCTTTTGCGTCACAGGCTGGAGTAAGATATACCCAAATTTAGAGGTCCGTCAAATATCACCGGATTTTCACTAGCTAACTTCACCAGATCTACACTCTTCAACTCTGATTTTAACTTCAACGGAAAGCACCCTGTTCCAATAGCAGTTTCTCTCTGTTCCATTTTACTTCAATCTTCTTGGAAACTTCTCTTCATTCTTTAGTTTCTAGCACTAACTTGTCATTTAGCTTCTGGACTTTGTTTCTTGCCCATTACTCCCATGGTATGGCTTTTCTTCTCGCAGAACTAAGAGATCTGTCCCGTCTCTTCCCCCCCCCCCCCCCCGTCCCCCTCCTCCTCTAGCTTCCCAGTTCCGACTGCTGCGGGTTCAGTTTAAAACCAAACTCAATAAACCTTTCTAACTTTCTTCAAGCTCATGTTTACGCATCACACTGTAAACTCTCCCATGGACACAGTTTGAACTGAAACCAAAAACCCTCAATCTGTACCGTTAATATCTAATATCCAACAATACAACCATTGATCACATAAAACTACCTCTGCATCCTGACAGTTTTAGAATATTTATCCATCCTCTTTGTGATGGTCTTCCATCTGCTAAACTCTCCGGGGCATTTTCGCATTGATTTCTTCTGTGGCGTGCGTATCTCTACTGCCGCCATTTTTTTTTTGTGTTGCCAAACTTCGATCCAGTCGCTGTTAAACAGGGGACGACAAACCTTTGGTGAAGAAAGGCTTGCATTTCTGAGATACCTTTCGCAGTCACGGGATGCCCCAAAGTACTTTACGGCCGATGGAAGTAATTTTGAAGTTCACTATAGCGCCGAAATATAGCGTATCCCATTGAATCCACCGCTTTCTGATCCAAAAATGTGATTATTCCCAACTGAACCGACCTGATGCGTCCGTTCAAATCATGTCGTAATTCTGGAATGTGATAAATCCCCCCCCCCCTCCTTTTCTTTTAAATTTAGGGTATCCAATTATATTTTTTCCAATTAATGGGCAATTTAGCGTGGCTAATTCACCTACCATGCATATCTTTGGGTTGTGGGGGCGAGACCCACGCAGACACTGGGAGATTCTGCAAACTCCACACAGACGGTGACCCGGGACCGAACCTGTGTCCTCGGCTCCGTAGGCAGCAGTGCTAACCACCGTGCCGCCCTCGGAATTTGATAATTAATTTTCGTATTTTTCAGCAGGTTGTCAGTTATAATTAGCACTGTCTCTTGATGCGGAAGCGTCTTTACGCACAAGCACTCTCCTCACATTATGCCTGCCTGCGCATGTGCAATTTCCCCTATCGGTTGAATATGCATTGGTCGGGGGGGGGGGGGGGGGGGTTCCAGTTTACCTCTGTTCTATTATTTGTATCTTGAGCAGTAATCAGATACCAGATTTGATCAATTATTAGGGATACAGCTTTCTTACCACCTTGCACAAGTAATTTTATGAAAGGAAATTGAGGAAAATGGTATGAAATGGATATTGTTGATTATAGGTTCCTGAGGATTAAGAATATAACGTAATGTTATAGTGGAAAGTGTAATGAGTATTAAGCACAGTATGTTGTGGTATAGTGGAATACAGATGAATGAGAATTAAACAAAGTTCATGTGGGGTTGGGGAAAGGCAATTTTGGGAATTAGTCTTGGCTTACTATACCACCGACCCCGTAAGTAAGTAAAGCAGCCATAGTCCCAGATGACCATAGACTGCTTTTCCCTTTGAGGAGAATTTGATAATTGATAGGCAGGATTACTAACCACGTACCTTCATAATAATCTCAGCCGGTACGGGAATGGAACCCATGTTGTTGTCATAGAACATAGAACATACAGTGCAGAAGGAGGCCAGTCGGCCCATCGAGTCTGCACCGACCCACTTAAGCCCTCCCTTCCACCCTATCCCCGTAACCCAATAACCCCTCCTAACCTTTTTGGTCACTAAGGGCAATTTAGCACGGCCAATCCACCTAACCTGCACGTCTTTGGACTGTGGGAGGAAACCGGAGCACCCAAAGGAAACCCACGCAGACACGGGGAGAACGTGCAGACTCCGCACAGACAGTTACCCAGCGGGGAATCGAACCTGGGACCCTGGCGCTGTGAAGCCGCAGTGCTGTCCACTTGTGCTATCGTGCTGCCCATGTTGGCCTCACTCTGCATCAGCCAACAGAGCTAAACCTGTCCAGTACAATGCACTGTGTGGGATATAGCATTCATATAGGCACTACAACTGTGCAAGCGCACGTTGTTGTGGCATAATTAAATGTAGCCATTTGACATTTTGTAATGGGGCTATAAGCATGGTGCCCTTAGTTCCTGCAGGATTACTAACCACGTACCTTGGCTCCCTCTCCAGCTCACTCCCACCTATTGTTGTCCTGGCTGATTATTATATCCTTTTTTGGCCTTCCTTGATGTCACCATAAATTCCACAGAATTCCAACAAGCTAATTATAACATTTACTTTAGCTGTGATGATGTATCACTTTCAGGCAGAAAAATGGAGATAATGCATCAGCTATTTCGGAGTTCCAGTAATGGCTCAGCTGAATACAATTTATTTTTATGGACCTATAGGGTACCCAAGAGTAATTATAAGCCTGTGATCTAATCCCAGAAAAGAGTTGAAGTGGTTCAAACGGTTCATATATAGGGTTTTCACCCATTGGCGTGTTTATACGTAAACCGGGTGCAAGCATCTTCTATCAAATGGAGACCAAATATTTAGTCCTTGGAATTGAAGTCTTTGTTTACTACTGTGCCAAAGGATATACAATTAAGATTGGTGAAAAATAATTAAGGATGTTGAACACTTTTTCCCATCTTGTGGGGAACAAGAAATGAGGATTTCTTTGGCTGTTTGAGAAGATTTTTATGATCTAGATGTCATGATTCACAATTGAGCAATTTTAATCATGGTCTTGAACCCTGGGACAGCCTCAAAGACAGACATGCATTTAATTATTTTTTTAGAAAGTATTTTATCGAGGCATTTATAATTGTAACAATTTTGCACAACAAACCCCAGCCAACATGGCTTACACAAACAATGCCACCTTCCCCAACCACCCCGCCGTTGGTTCTCCTGCCTTTACTCGTCTCTCTCATGCCAGAAATGCATTTATGTAGCACTTTTTGAATCTTGCTGGAAAGAGACATGTTGACAAAGCTTTTTGACTTGCACTCAACAGGACAAATAGTAATGCAAACTTTGAAACAATTACAACAATTTATACTGAAGGCGACGAGGGTGATTGGCTGGCCTTTGCCAGTCAGAGTTGACTTGCCAACCAATCGGCGCTCTTTACTCCTGTAGTATAAATTATTGTTGTTTGAAATTTGGTGTTCTTGCATTTAATGGCTGATGACCAAATAACCTGTTATTTTTCATGGTATTGGTGAGATAAATATTGACTAGGACACCAGGGGTACCTCACCTGCTCCTGGTTGAAATAGTAGAGTGGGACCTTTTCTGCACAGAGAGGGGAGACTGGGCCTTGTTTAGACAGCACCTCCAAATGACAGCCCCTCCAACATTGTACTGTATTTATATTAATTTTCCTGCTGGAGGGTGGGATTTATGATTGCTTTTGCCTCTTCCCAGCAATGGTGTTAATGCAAAGTCGGCCTCCTCCATTCCTTGTGATTAGGAAAGTAGATTGGCACTGTCGTGTTCACCCTGTCCAAACACAGACCCTTTGTCAGACACACAAACTTTAGAAGGCTAGATTGTTTTGTTACATTCAGAATGCACCTGGAGCAGATATTTACGGCAAGGGTATCCGTTTCAGTGGGGCAAAACTGTGCTGATATAATCTTTATTAGTGTCACAAGTAGGCTTACATTAACGCTGCAACGAAGTTACTGTGAAAATCCCCCAGTCGCCACACTCCGGTGCCTGTTCGTGTACACAGAGGGAGAATTCAGAATGTTTGATAGCATGTCTTTCGGGACTTGCGGGAGAAAACCAGAGCACCCGGAGGAAACCCACGCAGACACTGAGAACGCGCAGACTCTGCACAGACAGTGTCCCAAGCCGGGAATCGAACCCGGGACCCCGGCGCTCTGAAGCAACAGTGCCTACATGGTGCCTCTCAACTAACCAAAACAAAGATATTTTCTTGTGAAGTTAAATGTACTGCAGTTTTGCAATAAAATTCATAATATTCATTGGGACCTCTGATCTTTCGTAAAAACCTATTCTGTCATGTCGTCTTGCTGTTTTCATTTTAAATTGCTGGTGGTTTGTTTACAAAACTTCTACAACGAGGATTCGGAAATGCTTTTGTGAAGGAACAGCTGGAAATATTTACTGCTGAATGAACACTCTGGGTTATAACTTTGAAAGAATAAGAGATTCTTGTCATCCATGGCTCAGTGCCTCAAGTCAGAATGTTGTGAGTTCAAGGCCCTCTCCAGAGACTCAAAATCTTGGCGTGGTATCGAAGGGGGCTCTGCAGTGTCCAAGGTGCATTCTTTACAATGGACGTCAATGATCCCTTAGCACAATGTCAAAGAAGAGCAGGGAAGTTCTCAGCCAGCCTGCCCAATATTTATCCCTCAACCAAAGTCTTGTAGGAGCTTGCTGTGTGCATATTGGCCTGTTCGACGTCCTACATTGGAGCAACGTAAACACTCCCAAAAAATAAAAAAATTGGCGGTAAAGCACTTTATGAAGTCATGAAGGACGTTGTATAAATGCAAATTCTGGGTACTGTGTGGTCTCCTTGTGGCTTGTCAGAATATCGGTTACCCAAGCTGCCATTTATCAAAACAACAGCTGAACATTTCCTAGATTTATTTGTTGGCTGTCCCATACTTGGGAGTAAGAGCATTCTACAAACCCACAATCCTCCTATATAATCAGTATTGCTCTAATTCTGACCCCATCTACATTCCCAATTATAAGCGTTCCATCGCTCGGGGCCCCTCAAGGCTGTGTCTTGACCTGCCTAGGCCCCAAGCCCTGGCATTTACTCCTTTTTTCTCTCCGCTTTCCTCATTTAAGAAATTCCTTAAAAGCGACCTCTTTGCACCAATCTTTGGTTTTCTGACCTAATGCCTTAAGTAGCTTGGTGTCAATATGTTAAAGTTCCCGTAATGAATAGGAACAGGAGGAAACCGTTCGCCCCCTCAAGCCTGCTCAATACGATCACGGCTGATCTGCCTCAAATCCACTTTCCCACCAGCTCTGCATAAAATCTGTCTTCGCTTTAAGTATACTCGATGATTGAGCATCCACAACCCTGTAGGGTAGTTGATTCCAAAGATTCATAACTCTCTGGGTGGAAAATATCTCCTCTTGTCTTGATCCCAGGTGATTAACCCTATTGCGATCCCAGACCAGACCCCAGCAGTGGCGAGGATACTGGACAGAAATCCCAATATTTTATTTCGTAAGGCTGAGAGGAAAGGATACCTCGCTGGAGGAATTATTTCACACAAAATAGGAATATGATCTATTAAAACAAACTTTATTTCTGACAAAGTAGTAAAATATCTTTAACATCACAAGAAAATAGTTTACAATTACCCTTTAAACAATGCTAATCAATACTGTGACACGGTAACCCTTAACTGCTATCTTTATTCCCACTCAAACAACAAAAACATCTCCGATCCCAATCCACTTTTATATACAGTTAGCAGGCTCCTTGCTACAATACTTGCTGTGAAGAGAGGTCTTGGCCATTCCACTTTGAGGAGAGAGATCTTTTGGGTCTGTATGAAAGGAAGAGACCTCACCCCCTTAAAAATAATGCAGAATCTTTGGCTGTATTTTTATAGAAACTGCTACTCAACTTGCCTTCCATTCACAGACTAACTCTAAACCTTCACCAGACAGCTTCAACCCCTGCCTCCTCCCATTAACTACATCCAATAAATTGAACACACCACCTCTAATTAACTACTCCCCAGGGAACCCTCTTTTAGATAAGTAAAATTCCATTCGCCCAAGCTTTTATGATGCTTTAATTGCACCCCTGTCTCTAAAAAGCCTAGCTGTCTTTCAAACCAGGATTTTTAAAAACAAGACTGCAGCAGTCGTACACACACTAACCCAGGCTTTAACCTTTATTGCATCAAATACATATAATACAATATATTTGAAATAAGAAGCAGGAGTAGGCCATCTGACCCTTTGAGCCTGCTCTGCCATTCAATGAGATCATGGCTGATCTTTTGTGGACTCGGCTCCACTTTCCCGCCCGAACACCATAGCACTTTATTCCTTTATCCGCCATTCAATGAGATCATGGCTGATCTTTTGTGGTCTCAGCACCACTTTCCTGCCTGAACACCATAACACTTTATTCCTTCTTCAAAAAAACTAGCTATCTTTATCTTAAACATTTAATGAAGGAGCCTCAACTGCTTTACTGGGCAGGGAATTCCATAGATTCACAACCCTTTGGGTGAAGAAGTTCCTCCTTAACTTGGTCCTAAATCTACTCCCCCCTTATTTTGAGGCTATGCCCCCAAATTCCTGCATTCATCACCCCATACCCTGAAACTGTGTACCTGTGTATTAGATTCCCGCGCCAGGGGAAATTACACCTCTGTATCAGTACGCTATGGCAAAAGTTAAAAGGTGCTGCATTTTTGGGGATTAAGCACAACTGTTGCACAATGAGGTTCTGTTCAGCTGCCTCGGCCCTAAACCCAGGAATTCCCTCCCTAAACCTCGTCCCCCTCTCTTTTCAAGATCCTCCTTTAAAACCTTCCTCTTTGACCTATCTTTTGGTCACCTGTCCTGATATCTCTCCATGTGGCTCAATGTCAGATTTTGTTTAATCTCCGTGGCTCCTGTTTGCTAAATTGGAGGTACTACATAAATGCAAGTTGTTGTTTACATGAATTCTTGTTCAAAACGTGCGTCCGAGTTTCTGAGAAATCTGGGTGTTCTCGTGCATGAATCACAAAAGGCTTGTATGCAGGTACAGCAAGTAATTAGGAAAGCTAATGGAATGTTATTGTTTATAGTGCGAGGAGTTGAGCAGAAAGTTTATGCGTCAGTTGTACAGGGTACCAGTGAGACCACAATTGGAGTATTGTGTACAGTGTTGGTCTCCTCATTGAAGGAAAGATGTAAATGCATTGGAAACAGTTCGGAGAGGCTCTACCAGACTAATACCTGAAGTGTGGGCAGGTTTTTACGAGGAAAGATTAGACAGGCTGGGCTTGTATCCGCTGGAGTGTAGAAGAGTAAGAGGTGACTTGATTGAAACATAATACAGTCCCGAGGGGTATTGACAGGGTGGATGTGGAGAGGATGTTTGCTCTTGTGGGGGAATCTAGAACTAGGGGGTCACTGCTTTACAAATAATGGATCGCTCATTTAAGATACAGACGAGGAGAAATTATTTCTTAGGGTCGAGTTTCTGGAACACTTCCTCAAAAGGCAGTGGAACAGAGTTTTGAAAGGCAGAGTTTGATAGATCCTTGATTACCAAGGGGGTGAAAGGTTATCGGGGTGTCGGCAGGAATGTGGGGTTGAAGTTCCAATCGGATATTGAATGACGGGGCAGCACGGTGGCGCAGTGGGTTAGCCCTGCTGCCTCGCGGTGCTGAGGTCCCAGGTTTGATCCCGGTTCTGGGTCACTGTCTGTGTGGAGTTTGCACATTCTCCCCGTGCTTGCGTGGGTTTCGCCCCCACAACCCAAAGATGCATTAGCTATGAGGAGCGGTTGAATAAACTCTGTTCTTACTGGACGACGGAGGTTGAGGGGCGACCTGGTAGAGGTCTACAAAATTATGAGGGGCATAGACAGAGTGGATAGTCAGAGGCTTTTCCCCAGGGTAGAGGGGTCAATTACTAGAGGGCATAGGTTTAAGGTGCGAGAGGCAAGTTTTTTTACACGGAGGGTAGTGGGTGCCTGGAACTCGCTGCGGAGGAGGTGGTGGAAGCCGGGACGATAGTGACATTTAAGGGGCATCTTGACAAATACGTGAATAGGATGGGAATAGAGGGATACGGACCCAGGAAGTGTAGAAGATTTTAGTTTAGACGGGCAGCATGGTCGGCACAGGCTTGGAGGGCCGAAGGGTCTGTTCCTGTGCTGTACTTTTCTTTGTTCTTTGTTTTGTATGTGCAGGGTAGGTGGATTGGCCACGCTAAATTGCCCCTTAATTGGAAAAAATGAATTGGGTACTCTAAATTTATATTAAAATAAAAACAAAAAAATGTTGAATGATGGAGCTGATGCGCGGGGCTGAATGGCCTGCTGCTAGTTTGTATGTTTCCTGCTCGTATGGCAACTTGCCTGACAGTAATTACTCTGGTCTCAGAAGTCACCTTAAAGTTAACATTCAATCTCCCACTTATAGGATTTTCAGGAACGCAGTCTGTCGCCTCCTGGTCAGAGCTTGGCGACGGCTCATCAGATGAAACTGAGTATTCTAGTATCCTGTGTTTTTAATAGTCTTAAATTCCAAATGATAATATCAATTGCTGTAGCTGGAAATATATTTAGGGCGCATGGTTTAAAATACATGTCCTGGCCAGTAGCATGATATGTTTCTCCTTGTGTGATTGACTGACTTGCTTGTGACAATGTTATTGCTACTTGCTGCTGACATGTATTCGCTCTGGGCAGTGCGGAGTGAGATGCTTTGATGGGGAATTGCAGGGCCCAGAAGGACACATGAGAAATGTTGCAGTCGCGGCGGAGAATCTTAATCTGCCTATAAAAATGATGATGCAATCAGTGCGTTGTGCAAGGAAAGCAGGCATCCTGGTAGTAACCGTGTGTGCCCTGGTTAATCGGCCATTTGATGCTATTCGGAGGTCAGCCAAAGGCTTTCTGGACCTTGCAACTCTCTGCTGGAGCTGACTATTTGTAGAATCTGCAAAACATGCCTTAATGGTACCACAGTTCTTCTCTGGGCCTCTTTTTGGCTTTAATGATAGCTTGATACTCCATTACTCACTGGCTATGCATGCACAGAATTATTATTAGCCATACCTTGCAGACATCTCTCAGAAGGTTGAGAGGTCAAAAATGAAGGAGTTGGCTGACTGATGGCCTGTTTACTGTGATCCGGGTGTGATATTTTCGAGTCCAGTTAAAAGCTTTACTTGCACTTGGTGCAGGCCACTGTGGCATGCACTGCCCAGCAGAAAGAACTCGAAGACCTTGCGTTGCAGTTGCTTGCGTTGAGAAGAACTGGAATCAAACAGAAGAACACCCAAAAAAACCCAGCTGCACTGGAGGAAGGGGAGGAGCTCCTCTACCTGGCCGTGTTTTGATCTCTGGGCGGCAGTCTTGTGGTTTCTGAAACGGAGCTGGGAACACCCATTTCAGCAGCAAATAAACCCTCCCGAGGAGTAATGCAGTCACAGGAAGAAGCAGAAGATGAGGAGAATTTAGTAAAATGCTCGAGCAGGATTATGAACTGACGCCATGCGATTCTTCTGAAGTTGTAGGACGGTGCAGAGCCTGCAATAGCCACTTGTGTTTTCTGGCCTTGGTCGCTTTCCACTGTGCAAATTGCGGAGTTGAAGATTTATAGCAAGCTGCACTTTGCCACTGTAAATCTCCCACAACACCGGCAGCATCCTGCACCAGCATGAATCGTTGGTTCTCCTGTGCCTCCGTGCCTTTTGTAGGTATCTGTTGCTGAAGGTAGTGAGTGTTTTTACCCTAATTGTAGTTCAAATCTGTATTTGGAAGTTTGCACGTGAATGTGACACATCGTTTTCTTCCGATCACCCCTCGTGTCGATTTGGGGGTGTAATTTGTTGCACTGTGGCTGTTTCTGTGATACGCAAGGTTAGAGGAGAGACGATAGTTTGCGCTGGCTGCTGCAGAAATTAGATATTTCTATTGATCCAAAGTGGTTCAGAGGCTTTCAGTAATAGATGTGTTGAAGTGAATGAATGGACTTTAATCGCGTTGAGTTCAAGTGATGCCTTAAAGCTGCAAGGCCAAAAGCTCCAGACGACTACTAATCAGCCACCTGAGCCCAGAGATTTTATTCACTTAATTGAGCTAAGTTGTATTTTTCAGCTTTTATCTTGTGCTGGTGACGTTGTGTTTTGTTTGCTGCTTGTGTCCTTGACATCTGATACTTTCAGCCTGGTCGATTGAATTGCAACAGTCTTGAGCAACTTAACTCTTGTTATTTTCACGCAACAGCTTAACTATTTGATAAATGGCGAGGCAATTATTGAAATATTTTGGTGCCCTTGTAACATTATAAAGGAATTTTTAATTTTGATATTTTCAGAAATGTTACAATTTTTCCAGAATAAACATTTGCACAGAAACCTTGTCGATGCAGACTCTCTTTATTCTTCCTGCTCTTCTCATTCCAGTAGAGGTTCTGTTGTCCATGGAACTATATCGAGGTTCAAACCGATCAGGTGAAATATTTCCAAAGCTGCCCCTCCCTAACACTCTCTGCTCTCAACCTCCCACTTCTCTAAGATGTTCTTTAAAGGCTTTAAAGGCTACCTCTTTGACTAAGCTTTTTGGTTACTTGTCCAATATTAAGTTTTTAAATCACGTTTTCTTGCAAATTGTGTCTTGAAAGTCATCTGAATTGAGTCATGTGCTAATGTGTGTCTGATCTACAATTGTTAATTCCATTCCTTTTGACCCATGTGTTCTCTCTTCTCTCCTAATGTACTGGATTTCTTGGTTAATTACATTTTGTGACCATCAATGGTCACCAGTTGAAGAACCAGATCGCAGTTCTTCATGGGCGGGGTGGGGTTCCTTAATAATGAATATCAACCCTCTCTTAAAGAGCTTGAAGTGGAAGGAGAGGTGATGGTGTGGGTGTGAAAGTTAGAAAAGAAGGAAGGTGGGGGGGGGGGGGGAGAAGCACATGACAGGCAAGCCTGGCCCTTTCCTCGTCTGATGTTCTCGCACATCACCATTGTACCAGCCTAGTTTAAGATGCCTGGCGGAATTCCCCCCCGCCGGGTGGGAGAATCCCGCCGCGCGGGTCCCACCACGCTGCCCCGTCACCCGCACGCGATTCTCCCAATCCCCCCCCCCCCCCCCCAAACCGGCGCGGCGAGAATCACGGCTGGCCGCTGGGAGAATCGCCGCTTGCCGTTTGTAACGGGCGAGCGCCGATTCGCCAGCCCGGATGGGCCGAGCGGCCTGCCCAACACGACAGCTTCCCGCCGCCGTCCACACCTGGTCGTTGCCGGCTGGAACAGCGCGGGAACGCTGGGGGTGGGGGGGGCAGCCTGTGTGTGGGGGGGGGGATTCCTGCACCAGGGGCTTCTTCAAAAGGGGTCTGGCCCGCGTTCAGTGCCCACCGATCGGCGGGCCGGCCTCTCTGAAGGAGGACCTCCTTTCCTCTGCCGCCCCGCAAGATCCATCCGACATCATGTTGCGGGGCGGCCTCGGGGAGGACGGCAACTGCGCATGCGTGGGTTAGCGCCGGCCACGTCATTTACGAGGCGCGCTTTTACGCGACGCTGCTACTAGCCCCCCGTGGGCGGGAGAATAGGGGGCTGGGAGAGGCCTCCGAGGCCGGAGTGAAACACTCCAGTTTTCCATCCGGCATCCGGACCTAGACTCCCGATGGGAGAATTGCGCCCGCCAGCTTTCAGATGGGGCATTAACCCAAGGCCCTCCCTGCCCTCAGGTGAGTGTAAAACCAGAATCTTGTGAAAATATTTTGAAGAGCATGTCTGTTCTCCTGGCTGTGGTGATATGCCAATGGGCTATATCATAGTTGGATGGTGTGTGACCTCCAACCAGCAGGTGGCGATACAGGCACACCATGCGGACTCCAGGCAGGGGTCATGTGACCTGGGACCCGGATATAAAGGGAGACCCATCAGGCCACCTGGAGAAGAAGATTGAAAGGGTAATAAGATGTACATGTGAATGGTCAGTGCTAGGTGCAAGTTCCAGAGGAGTAGTTAGCAGACTCCCATTGCAACGTGCTCTGTAGCAGATTGCTATCCTACCTCACGAGACTCAATAAATAGAACATAGAACATTACAGCACAGTACAGGCCCTTCGGCCCTCGATGTTGCGCCGACCTGTGTAACCACTCTAAAGCCCATCTACACTATTCCCTTATCGTCCATATGTCTATCCAATGACCATTTGAATGCCCTTCGTGTTGGTGAGTCCACTACAGTTGCAGGCAAGGCATTCCACGCCCTTACTACTCTCTGAGCAAAGAACCTACCTCTGACATCAGTCTTATATCTATCTCCCCTCAATTTAAAGGTATGTCCCCTCGTGCTAGACATCACCATCCGCGGAAAAAGGCTCTTACTGTCCACCCTATCCAATCCTCTGATTATCTTGTATGCCTCAATTAAGTCACCTCTTAACCTTCTTTTCTCTAAGGAAAACAGCCTCAAATCCCTCAGCCTTTCCTCATAAGATCTTCCCTCCATACCAGGCAACATTCTGGTAAATCTCCTCTGCACCCTTTCCAATGCTTCCGCATCCTTCCTATAATGCGGCGACCAGAATTGCACGCAATACTCCAAATGCGGCCGCACCAGAGTTTTGTACAGCTGCAACATGACCTCATGGTTCCGAAACTCAATCCCGCTACCAATAAAAGCTAACACACCGTACACCTTCTTAACAACCCTCTCAACCTGGGTGGCAACTTTCAGGGATCTATGTACATGGACACCGAGATCTCTCTGCTCATCTGCACTGCCAAGAATCTTACCATTAGCCCAGTGCTCTGTCTTCCTGTTATTCCTTCCAAAATGAATCCCCTCACTTTTCTGCATTAAACTCCATTTGCCACCTCTCAGCTCAACGCTGCAGCTTATCTATGTCCCTCTGTAACTTGTAACATCCTTCCGCACTGTCCGCAACTCCACCGACTTTAGTGTCATCTGCAAATTTACTCACCCGTCCTTCTACGCCCTCCTCCAGGTCATTTATAAAAATGACAAACAGCAGTGGCCCCAAAACAGATCCTTGTGGTACACCACTAGTAACTGGACTCCAGTCTGAACACTTCCCATCAACCACCACCCTTTGTCTTCTTCCAGCTAGCCAATTTCTGATCCAAACTGCTAAATCTCCCTGAATCCCACGCCTCTGTGTTTTCTGCAGTAGCCTACCGTGGGGAACCTTATCAAACGCTTTACTGAAATCCATATACACCACATCAACTGCTTTACCCTCATCCACCTGTTTGGTCACCTTCTCAACGAACTCAATAAGGTTTGTGACGCACGACCTACCCTTCACAAAACCGTGTTGACTATCTCTAATCAAATTATTCCTTTCCAGATGATTATACACACTATCTCTTATAAACCTTTTCCAAGATTTTGCCCACAACAGAAATAAGGCTCACTGGTCTATAGTTACTGGGGTTGTCTCTACTCCCCTTCTTGAACAAGGGGACAACATTTGCTATCCTCCAGTCTTCTGGCACTATTCCTGTAGCCAAAGATGACTTAAAGGTCAAAGCCAAAGGCTCAGCGATCTCCTCCCTAGCTTCCCAGAGAATCCTAGGATAAATCCCATCCGGCCCAGGAGACTTAGCTATTTTCACACTTTCCGGAATTGCTAACACCTCCCCCTTATGAACCCCAAGCCCTTCTAGTCTAGTAGCCTGAATCTTAGTATTCTCCGCGACAACATTGTCTTTTTCCTGTGTGAATACTGATGAAAAATATTCATTTAGCACCTCTCCTATCTCCTCGGACTCCAAGCACAACTTCCCACTACTGTCCTTGACTGGCCCTACTCTTACCCTAGTCATTCTTTTATTGCTGGCATATCTATAGAAAGCTTTAGGATTAGCCTTGATCCTACCTGCCAAAGACTTCTCACGTCCCCTCCTGGCTCTTCTTAACTCTCTCTTTAGATCCTTCCTAGCTAACTTGTAACTCTTGAGTGCCCTAACTGAACCTTCATGTCTCATCGTTACATAAGCCTCCTTCTTCCTCTTGACAAGTGTTTCGACTGCTTTAGTAAACCTTGCTCACTTGCTCGACCACTTCCTCCCTGCCTGACCGGTACATACTTATCAAGGACACGCAGTAGCTGTTCCTTGAACAAGCTCCACATTTCCATTGTGCCCATCCCCTGCAGTTTTCCTCTCCCTCCGATGCATCCTAAGTCTTGCCTCATCGCATCATAATTGCCTTTCCCCCAGATATAACTTGCCCTGCGGTATATACCTATCCCTTTCCACCACTGAAGTAAACTTAATCGAATTGTGGTCACTATCACCAAAGTGCTCACCTACCTCCAAATCTAACACCTGTCCTGATTCATTACCCAGTACCAAATCCAATACGGCCTCGCCTCTCGTTGGCCTATCTGCATACTGTGTCAGGAAACCCTCCTGCACACATTGGACAAAAACGGACCCATCTAATGTACTCGATCTATAGCGTTTCCAGTCAATATTTGGAAAGTTAAAGTCCCCCATAACAACTACCCTGTTGCTTTCGCTCCTATCCAGAATCATCTTTGCAATCCTTTCCTCTACATCTCTGGAACTTTTCGGAGGCCTATAAAAAAATAAAGAAAAGCCCTAACAGGGTGACCTCTCCTTTCCTGTTTCTAACCTCAGCCCATACTACCTCAGTAGACGAGTCCTCATCAAAAGTCCTTTCTGCCACCTTAATACTGTCCTTGTCGAACAATGCCACCCCTCCCCCTCTTTTACCACCTTCCCTGAGCTTACTGAAATATCTAAACCCCGGCACCTGCAACAACCATTAATGTCCCTGCTCTAGCCATGTCTCCGAAATGGCCACAACATCGAAGTCCCAGGTACCAACCCATGCCGCAAGTTCACCCACCTTATTCCGGATGCTCCTGGCATTGAAGAAGACACACTTTAAACCACCTTCCTGCCTGCCGGTACATTCGTGCAACTTTGAAACCTTACTCATGACCTCGCTACTCTCAACCTCCTGTATACTGGAGCTACAATTCAGGTTCCCAAGCCCCTGCTGAACTAATTTAAACCCCCCCGAAGAGCATTAGCAAATTTACCCCCCAGGATATTGGTGTAGAGCATCCCGTTTGTAGAGGTCCCACAGACCCCAGAATGAGCCCCAATTATCCAGAAATCTGAAACCCTCCCTCCTGCCCCATCCCTGTAGCCACGTGTTTAACTCCTCTCTCTCTCCCTATTCCTCGTCTCGCTATCACGTGGCACAGGTAACAACCCAGAGATAATAGCTGTTTGTCCTAGATCTAATTTTCCGATTCTGGTTTGGACAAGTCGAAGTGTTTGGTGAGTTTCTCCGTGAAGTACAAACACATCACTGGCCAACATGGATCCCTCAGTCAACATTTAAAGGTAGCTGAGCTTATCTCGTCCTTATCACACAGCTGTTTGCAAATTTGCTTCAGTGTTACCTCCACTATAACAATATCCATACTCCATTGACTGTAAATCGTGTTCGGGTGTCGGAGATTGCGAAAGGTGCTGTAGAAATGCACGCCATTTCTCTTTAATTCCATCTGTTAGTGGTCAGGAATGTGAAGCCAGTTTTCCTCGTTCCCAAACTAAAAATAATTACCATCTGCCTGGTGCACTGAGCAAGTGCCAGAGCTGGGTTGTTCCAGGTCTGTCGGAACCAATTCATCACTGAGTGAATGTCATGAGCCTGTTTTTAAAAATTTGTTTTTTAGTGTTCTCCTTCCCTATCTGTATCTCTCTCCTCTTCCCCCCCCCCCCCCCCACATTGACTTAATTTATTGAAGGTATATCCAGAAAATACAAAAACAGGGACAGCACATAACACAAAACAATATCAAACACTCCATAACATATTAACAATGCATAAAACGCTATGGCTATATAACACAGCAGGAACCCCCCCATATACAAGTACATCAGCCACACCCCCAAAGAAATCTAAAAATAATTAGAGTACCCCCTTACTCCTTAACAACCAGTAGTTACTGTACCCCGTCACCCTCTCCTACTTACCCCCCACACCCCCCAATGATGTTCTAATACATCTTGAAAAAGTCGATGAACAGCTTCCACCTCATGAAGAACCCCTATCCATTCCTCTAATGGTGAAATTAATTCTCTCCAAATGAAGAAACTCCGCAATGTCCCGCACCCATGACCCGATACTTGGTGGATCTGAGGACCGCCAGTTCCGCAAAATTTTCTTTCGGGCTAATGGGGAGACGAAAGCCACAGCATCGGCCTCCTTCTCCACCAAAACACCCAGATCCTCAGACACTCCAAAAATAGCTACCTATGGAGAAGGCGAGACCACCATTCCCACCATTTGAGATGACATCTGTGACTCCCTCCCAAGACCAGAACACGTGGACATGATTAGCAGGGATCCAGCACATCGTGTACACTCTTTGGCCACTTCTGGGAAGAATCAGCTCCGTCTTTCCGGCATCATCTGTGCTTAATGCCCAGCTTTAAACTGAATAAGGCACAGTCTAGCACATGACGAGGATGCATTAATCCTACACAGTCTGTCTTCCTAAATCCAACCTCGCACCATGCCGCCCAACTCCTCCTCACATTTTTGCTGCATTGCCACCATCGAAACTTCCTCCTTCCTAGCCAACTCGGGCTACACATTGAAGACCTTGCTCTCCCCAATAGCAAGCCCTAAGGGCGACAACATTGTGAATGAACCCATCTCTTTACTCCTTTATCTGGAGGTATCTGAACTCTTCCCGCTGGGCAATTGGTAAGCCTCCCATCAGCTCAGTTAGGTTCGCAAACTTCCCACCCAAAAACAGGTCCTCGAAGCATTTGATCCCCAAACGGTCCCATTCCTTAACCTGCCGTCCAATCTCGCTGGGACAAATATATGGTTAACACAGTTCAGGGCCTTTCTGTACATGCCCTCGAGGCCAAAATGTAGCTGGCACTGATTCCACACCCTCCGAGTGGATACTACCACTGGATTTGATGAGTACCTACTAGGTGAGAATGGTAGAGGAACTGAAGCCGGTGCCC
This sequence comes from Scyliorhinus torazame, assembly GCF_047496885.1. NCBI lineage: Eukaryota > Metazoa > Chordata > Chondrichthyes > Carcharhiniformes > Scyliorhinidae > Scyliorhinus > Scyliorhinus torazame. Next base: position 11,417,523 of record NC_092718.1, read on the forward strand.
TTCAGGAGGTCACCCTATACGAGGCCTCCTCCGCCCTGGACCACACCGACCCTTGATCCAACACCCATTTCCTGACTATGACAATATTGGCAACCCAGTAATAACTTTGAAAGTTCGGGAGAGTCAGGCCACCACCTTGTCTACCCCTCTCCAGATAAACTCTTTTAATACGGTGGATCCTGCCCACTCCCACACAGCCCAGAATAAGCCTATTGATCTTTTAAAAAAAATTTGAGTATCCCTTTTTCTTTCCCCCAATTAAGGGGTAATTTAGCGTGGCCAATCCACCTCCCTGCACATATTTTTGAGTTGGAGGTATGAGACCCACGCAGACATGGGGAGAATGTGCAAACTCCACACGGACAGTGACCTGCAGCCAGCATAATTAAGGACCCCATGCACCCAGGACATACTCTCTTCCCCCTTCTTCCGTCAATTAAAAGATACCAAAGTTTGAGGTCGCGTACCAACCGACTCAAGAACAGCTTCTTCCCGACTGCCATCAGACTTTTGAATGGACCTACCTCGTATTAAGTTGATCTTTTCTCCACACCCTAGCTATGATTGTAACATTATATTCTGCAGTCTCTCCTTCCTTCCCTATGTACGGTATGCATTGTTTGTACAGCATGCAAGATACAATACTTTTCACTGTATACTAATACATGTGACAACAATAAATCAAATCAAATCAAACCTGGGGTCGGGATCAAACCCGGGCCCTCAGTGCCGTGAGGCAGCAGTGCTAATCACTGCGTCATCATTAATTGATCTTAATGAAAAAACATTTGTGCAGAAAGATTGGGAGATACTGGAATACAAGAAAGGAAACTCTGCAGGATCACCAGCTTTATTGTCTGGACTCTCCCGCACAGAGTCCCATCTTTTAATCTCCCCTTTCACCCCCTAAACTAAACTAAACTTGCCAGACTTAATTTGTGAAGCTGGACCCAGTCCCATGCCAACTGGATCCCCAGATAGTGAAAGCCTTTTCTAGCCAGGCAAAAAGGAAGCCCATTCAAACCCTGCTGCTGTCCTCCGCAGCCAATCAGGAACATCTCGCTCTTTGTTGTATTGAGCTCTCCCCTAACTGCAGCTTCAGTGCCTCCCACAGCACCCCGGAAGAGACTGTCCCCGTGTCGTTCTGATCCATAAAGTTACAAATGGCCCCTTCCAACCGCTCCCATATCCCCCCCCCCATCCGCAAGGAGACCAATGTTCAATCTCCACTGGGGTCTACAAGGGGACGGCTTTTCCACTCGCAGGTCCACCCAGTGCGGAGCGTGGTCAGACACCACGATTGGCGAGTGCTCTGTCCCCGCCACTCTTGAAATCAACGTCTTATCTGAAACAAAAAAAATCTGTGAAAATAACATTTGTGAACATGTGAAAAGAAAGAAAACTCCCTCGCCCTAGGCCTCCCAAAGCGCCAAGGATCCACGGCGCACATAAGCTGCATGAATCTTGACCGCCCCCCTGCCATCGACGTCATCTTCCCACACCTAGGCCATGATCAATCCAGCCTCCGGGTTCAGGACTGTATTGAAGTCCCGTTCCCCCCGCCCCTGCACAGTACTAACTTACCAACACAAATCTACCATTCGGATCAGCAATGAACCTCTTCATTGAGAATGACACCCTCTTATTAACACAGCCACCCCACTCCCCACTCTTCTTCATATCAAGTCCTGAGTGGTAAACCTGACCCATCCACCCCCTTCTCGATCTTACCTTGGCCGCCACCTTTAAAGACCCGGACATTCCAAGTTGCCAATCGAAGCGAGGAGGCATTTCTCCCCCCCCACCCCCCCCCCCACCCCCCAAATCAGCCATATTTTCGCTCGAGCTAATCGCGTCAGGTCGCGCCCTTTGGGGCCACTGAGATGTATCCATGGCCATCAACTTCTACATCTCAGTGCCCTGACATTACTCACACCGTCAGCTTCCCCGTACCACCCCCGCCCTCCGGCTAAATCGAAACCCCCCCCCCCCCCCCCAATATTCAAAACACTGCCCCCCTCAGACCACCTCATCCCCCACATCCCTTCCGTTTACTGGTCTCACACCGGTATGGTGACCCCCCCTTACGAGGCTGCGACTTCCCTGAACCCCCCATATCACCCAAACCCCATCATTTAAAAACAAACAAACCGCAAATAAAAATATTCCCGTCCTCCGCATCTTGCCAGCCCCCGAAGATCAGACCCACCTCCAGCTTTCCAAGCTCTGTTTCTGGAACTAAGCAGTATTAAAAAGTCTACCAACTGAGCAGTAGACCATTAGGCCGGACGTGCCGACTCCGGGCCCGCCGACAGCGCGCCTTCGACACCGCGCTCCATTGCCTCGGGGTGGCCTGTCGGCAGCCGCTTTTCTTTTCTTTGTCGCGTGCATTCCGGACCGTACGCAACAAATAGCCGACACCTTCACCAGCAAGAATCGGGACCTCGGGACCACATTCAAAAGTCCGACCGGGATTTATGGGCAGGTAAAAGTTTCCCCGGGCGGGAGCCACCAAGTACATGTCCGTTTAGTGCATGGCTGCCACCGGAAGCCCCCCCACAATGACTTAATTGAGTGAATGCATTTCCACCAAGAGTGCCACTGTCCATTGTGGCTGTGTCTGAGCTGATTACTGTTTTGGGGAGTGGGGGATCAGTCAGTCCCAGATATTTCCCCAGTGCGTCTTTGTAGCATCACAACATCCCTACAGTGCAGAAGGAGGCCATTCGGCCCCTCGGGTCTATACCGACCCTCTGAACGAGCACCCCCCCCCACCCCACCCTATAACTAGGCCCCAAACATTATTTTTTATTTATTTATTTTGATTTTTTTGCTTCTTTTCCCCCGAGTCAAATCCTAATCTCGGCCATCCGAGGTGATGACTCCCTGCAGGTCAGTAACCTGTTGAGATGGTGAGGTACGGAATGACGACCAGCACCCACGGAACCTAAACCCAACGGGAGTTGGAACCCTCAGTGGTGAAGGTGGGTGGGGGGAGAAATAGTAAACAAATACAAAAAGGCTTCCATTTCGAAAGCCGCTTTTGCAATTACAGAGCATCTTAAACAGTCAATGAAGAGAATAAAACACCACTTTCCAACCTAGCAAAACGTTCCAAGGTGTTTCACAGGGCTGCAATAAAAATTGGGAAGGGGAGCAGGTAACTGTATTGCTCTACTTGCCGTTGCTAACTGCCAGTATTTGATAGATGGGAAGAAACTAGAGGAAGCATAACCTTAGCATTTAGAGCCGGGTCATTCTGGGATGATGTCAGGAAGTACAGCGTAGTGTCCCCCCAAAAAACTGGAGACTCGGGAATTGGAGATGAACAGGATTGAGCTTCAGACCAGCCCATATCCTCATTAGATAGCTGAATATGTCCAAGGGATTGAATGACCACCTCCTGTTCCTGTGACGGATCCTGTTTAGTTTTGTTGGTCGGCATTAGAAAAGTATTAATATTTTGTGCTGCTTCAAATAGGTTCGCATCCGGGATGTCAGCAGGTTGAAACCAGAGTCACTGTACCAGAACGCAGAGCAGGGGAGCAGCATTTGTCAATGGTGGGTTTCCTAGTGGAAGCCAAGTTGAAGGCTTTGCACATTAGGGACAAAACCAAGAACAGGATAGAAATTATTGCGAGGTTCTCAGTCATGCCCCAGTTTGAGGTTTTGCTTTTTAATTGGCATTTCAATTTGTCTTGTTCGTAAAATCCAGGAGGGGAAGGTGATTCATCGGAAAAAGTGGAAATGCACCGTTACTTTTTCTTGTGTTTTTCGAGGATTTCTGGGGCCCGTTTCAATCAAAAAGATTTGTGTGTCCGGCTTCGGCGGGTTCAGTGGGGGTGTTCCTTGGTGGTGTGAAAAACCTCGCTATTCAACGGAACTTTGCAGTTTTTTTTCCACCTTGGTGAGGGATTCCCCGTCGAGGCCACGCTCGCCAGCGCAGGAAGGCTACTGGAGGATTGGGGTGCCATTTTTAAATGCAGCCCCGATCTTTCGACCCTCCCCCCAATTGACCCCACCGTGGCCACCGGACCCCCGCATTTCATCTAACCTCCCTCTCCTGGGCTCCTCAAATCCACCCCCCTCACCCCATCTAAAACTGCACACAATATTCCAGGTGTGGCCTGATCAATAATAGTCACTAATTAATCCAATAGGAAATCCAGGTGTAACTTCTTTACACCTTCTGGTGCAGATGTGCAACTTGCTACTTCAATAATCTTTGTCTTCATTGTCACAAGTAGGCTTATATTAACACTGCAATGAAGTTACAATGAAAATCCCCTCGTCGCCGCAATCCGGCGCCTGTTCGGGTACACGGAGGGAGAATTCAGAATGTCCAATACACCTAACAAGCACGTCTTTCGGGACTTCTGGGAGGAAACTGGAGCACCCGGAGGAAACCCACGCAGACATGGGGAGAACGTGCAAACTCCGCACAGCCAGTGACCCGAGCCGGGAATCTAACTCGGGGCCCTGGCGCTGTGATAGAGTCAGAGGTCTGCAACACAAAGTGCCCTTCGGCCCATCGCGTCTGCGCTGGTCAGAAACAATCGTCTAACTATTCTAGTCCCATTTTCCCAAACTTGGTCCACAGCCTTGTGTACTTGTGATGCCAAGGCATGCATCTAGATATAGCCTTGTATGCCTTGGCATGGCAAATGCACATTTAAATACTTCTTAAATGTTACGAGTGTCTCTGCCTTCAGGCAGTGAGTTCCAAACTCTCACCTCCCTCTGGGTGAAAATGTTTTTCGTCACATCCCCTCTAAACCTCCTGCCCCTTACATTAAATCTATGCCTCCTGGTCATTGATCCCTCCTCCCAAGAGGAAAAGCTTTGTCCTGTCTACTCTTTCTATGCCACTGAATCTTCTACATCTCAATTATTTTCTTCTCCTCGATCTCCTCGGCCCCAAGGAAAACAACCCCAGTCTGTCCAATCGCTAGCTAAAAATCTCCAGAACAGGCAACATCCTGATAAATCTCCTCTGCGTATCTCATCCCTCCTATAATGTGGATTCCAGAACTACACACAATACTCTAACTGTGGCCTAACCAATGTTTTATACAGTTCCAGCATCATCTCCCTGCTCTTAAACTTTATGCCATGGTTTATCCTATGCCTTAAAAAATAAAAAATATTTCCAATGAAGGGGCAATTTAGCGTGGCCAATCCACCTATCCTGCACATCTTTTGGGTTGTGAGAGTGAGGCCCATGCAGACATGGGAGAATTTACAAACTCCACACGGACAGTGACTCAGGGCCGTGATCAAACCTGGGTGCTCAGCGCAGTGAGGCAGCAGTGTTAACTACTGCGCCACCCCACCATATGATTTCTTAGCTACTTTATCCACCTGCTCTGCTATCTTAAGGGACTGGTTCACATCTGCACCTTGGTGCTTCTCATGGTCCTACTGTTCATGATGTATTCCCTTGCCTTGTTTGTCCTGCCCGAGTGCATCACCTCGAACTTATCTGGATTGAATTCCATTTGCCACTGATCAGATAATCTGACCAGCTTGTCTATAATTTCCTGTAATCGAAGGCTATCTCCCTCACTGTTTACCACCCCATCAGTTTCCGTACCATTCGCAAACTTATTGATCAACCCTCCTACTTTCAAGTCTAAATCATTTATGTAAACCACAGACAACAAGGGCCCCAACAATGATCCCTACGGGACCCCATGGGACACAGGCTTCCAGTCAGAAAAACATCCCCTGACCATCACCCTGGATCCCACGGGCTCTTGCCTTTGCTATCAGTCTCCCATGTGGGACCTTCTCAAAAACCTTACTGAAATCCAATGAGACTACGTTAAACACATTGCCCTCATCTACACGCCTGGTCATCTCTTCAAAAAATTCAATCAAGTTGGTCAGACGTGACCTCCCCTTAACAAAACCATGCTGCGCTGTCTCTCCAAATGCAGATTAATTCTGACTCTCAGATTTGTTTCCAATAGTTTCCCACCACTGAGGTTAGCCTGACTGGCCTGTAGCTTCCTGGTTTATCCCTTCCTCCCTTCTTGAATGATGGTACCACATTGGCGATCCTCCAGTCCTCCGGCACCTCTCCTGTGGCCAGAGAGGTATTGAGAATCATGGCAGCGCCCATGCTATTTCCTCCCTTGCCTCACTCAACAGCCTGGGGTTCATTTCATCTGGTCCTGGAAATTTATCTACTTTTAAGCCTGCCAGATCACTCGGAACCTCCTCGCTGTCCATATTAATTTCTTTAATTTTATCCCAGTCCTCCCTGATTTCTATATCCACCCCGTCCCTCTTGCTAGTGAACACCAACACAAAGTATTCATTTAGAACCCTGCCTACATCCTCCTCTCCACACACACATTGCCACTGTGGTACATAAGGGCCCTACTCTTTCCCTAGCTATCCTTTTATCTTTAATGTACTTGTAAAACAATTTAGGATTTTACTTTACGACGTATTTAAGGTGAAATTTACGGATGCATTAAAGGGAGAAAGGAACCCAAGGTTATACTGAGGAGGCTCGTGCAGGCCATAAATACAGGCATAAGCGGGTTCAATGTCCAGCTCCTATATTGTAGAATCTGTAACTCGCTCCTAGTGCTGTGTACCTGCCAGTAGTATTGCATTTATTTTTCGTAATTTGAAGAACCCAATTTTATTTTTTTTTTTCAAATTAAGGGGCAGATTAGTGTGCCTAAACCACCCACCCTGCACATCTTTGGGTTGTGGGGGTGAGACCCACGCAGACACTGGGAGAATGTGCAAACTCCACACGGACAGTGACCCGGGACCAGGATCGATCTCCACACGGACAGTCCATTGCGTCGATTGATGTGGCTAGCTCCTCAGGATGCACACTTGGGTCCAAAGCATTTCTGGTCACTTCGGTGACAACCATACGTGCCGGAAGGCTGAACGAAAGGAAAGAGAAGAACGGAGAACAATTTAAAATCCCTTCCGTTCTGGCTAATTCTGAGGGGCGCGCTGTACCAGTGCCATTTGCTGGTCATCTGGACTGTGATACAAGAGTCCGTCTGTTGACATTATATCCTTGCATCTTGCAGGGGGCTTGCTTGTAATGTTTGAGCTATTAAATCCTGCACATGTTGGATTCCTGCTTAGACCCTGGAAACAGGTGCTGATGTATAACATGAAAATGCGTGAGAAGAATCTCCGGTTAGTGGGTGACAGATTCCCCCCCCCCCCCCCTTGCCACATTATCAAACTGAGATGTTACATGGGCAAAGCCCTGAATCAAGTGTTTCAATGCGATATTTTTCTCTTTTAAACAGACATCCGACTGGAGCAAGTATGACGATCGGCTGTTGAAGGCAGTGGATAAAGGAGATGTGGACAAAGTTACGTCAGTCCTTGCCAAAAGAGGAATTGTCTGCACCAAGTTGGATGTGGAGGGCCGATCAGCGTAAGTGTCCGTTCACCAGCATCTTCACCAGAGTATCGTGACTTTCAGTTTTGTAACTTTCAATTCTACTGCAGCCCAGGTCTTGTTACTTGAGATATGATGTTGTGGAGTTTGGTTTGTCTACTTTTATAATCGTATAGTTTGTTGTAGCATCCTGCGTGCACACGTCTTTTACCGTTTGTTCAACTTGGAAATCTGAACAAGTCTGACATCAGAGTGTGTTCCCTCTGAATTCATTTATCAAACCTGTAGCTCCCTGCCCACAACTCACTCATATGCCCCCTCCCTCTCTCGCCCCCTCCCTCTCTCGCCCCCCTCCCTCTCTCGCCCCCTCCCTCCTTCGCCCCTCCCTCTCTCGCCCCCCTCCCTCTCTCGCCCCCTCCCTCTCTCGCCCCCTCCCTCTCTCGCCCCCTCCCTCTCTCGCCCCCTCCCTCTCTCTCGCCCCCTCCCTCTCTCGCCCCCTCCCTCTCTCGCCCCCTCCCTCTCGCCCCTCCTCTCGCCCCCTCCCTCTCTCGCCCCCTCCCTCTCTCGCCCCTCCCTCTCTCGCCCCCTCCCTCCCTCGCCCCCTCCCTCCCTCGCCCCCTCCCTCTCTCGCCCCCTCCCTCTCTCGCCCCCTCCCTCTCTCGCCCCCTCCCTCTCTCGCCCCCTCCCTCTCTCGCCCCTCCCTCTCTCGCCCCCCTCCCTCTCTCGCCCCCTCCCTCTCTCGCCCCCTCCCTCTCTCGCCCCCTCCCTCTCTCGCCCCTCCCTCTCTGCCCCTCTCTCGCCCTCCTCTCTCCCCCCTCCCTCTCTCCCCCCTCCCTCTCTCGCCCCCTCCCTCTCTCGCCCCCTCTCTCTCGCCCCTCCCTCTCTCGCCCCTCCCTCTCTCGCCCCCTCCCTCTCTCGCCCCCTCCCTCTCTGCCCCCTCCCTCTCTCGCCCCCTCCCTCTCTCGCCCCCTCCCTCTCTCGCCCCCTCCCTCTCTCGCCCCCTCCCTCTCCCCTCCCTCTCGCCCCCTCTCTCGCCCCCTCCCTCTCTCGCCCCCTCCCTCTCTCGCCCCCTCCCTCTCTCGCCCCCTCCCTCTCTCGCCCCCTCCCTCTCTCGCCCCCTCCCTCTCTCGCCCCCTCCCTCTCTCGCCCCCTCCTCTCTCGCCCCCTCCCTCTCTCGCCCCTCCCTCTCTCTCGCCCCCTCCCTCTCTCGCCCCCTCCCTCTCCTCGCCCCCCTCCCTCTCTCGCCCCCTCCCTCTCTCGCCCCTCCTCTCTCGCCCCCTCCCTCTCTCGCCCCCTCCCTCTCTCGCCCCCTCCCTCTCTCGCCCCCTCCCTCTCTCGCCCCCTCCCTCTCTCGCCCCCTCCCTCTCTCGCCCCCTCCCTCTCTCGCCCCCTCCCTCTCTCGCCCCCTCTCCCTCTCTCGCCCCCTCTCCCTCTCTCGCCCCCTCATCCCCTCTCGCCCCCTCCCCCCCTCTCGCCCCCTCCCCCCCTCTCGCCCCCTCCCCCCCTCTCGCCCCCTCTCGCCCCTCCCCCCTCTCGCCCCCTCCCCCCCTCTCGCCCCCTCCCCCCCTCTCGCCCCCTCCCCCCCTCTCGCCCCCTCCCCCCCTCTCGCCCCCTCCCCCCTCCCCCCTCCCCCTCTCCCCCCCTCTCCCCCCTCTCCCCCCCTCTCCCCCCCTCTCCCCCCTCTCCCCCCCTCTCCCCCCCTCTCCCCCCCCTCTCCCCCTCTCCCCCCCTCTCCCCCCCTCTCCCCCCCTCTCCCCCCCTCTCCCCCCCTCTCCCCCCCTCTCCCCCCCTCTCCCCCCCTCTCCCCCCCTCTCCCCCCCTCTCCCCCCCTCTCCCCCCTCTCTCCCCCCCTCTCTCCCCCCCCTCTCTCCCCCCCTCTCTCCCCCCCTCTCTCCCCCCTCTCTCCCCCCCTCTCTCCCCCCTCTCTCCCCCCCTCTCTCCCCCCCTCTCTACCCCCCTCTCTACCCCCCTCTCTCCCCCCCTCTCTCCCCCCCTCTCCCCCCCCCTCTCTCCCCCTCTCTCCCCCCCTCTCTCCCCCTCTCCCCCCCTCTCTCCCCCTCTCTCCCCCCCTCTCCCCCCCTCTCTCCCCCCCTCTCCCCCCCTCTCCCCCCCTCTCCCCCCCTCTCTCCCCCCCTCTCCCCCCCCTCTCCCCCCCTCTCCCCCCCTCTCTCCCCCTCTCCCCCCCTCCCCCCCCCTCTCCCCCCCTCTCCCCCCCTCTCTCCCCCCCTCTCTCCCCCCCTCTCTCCCCCCCTCTCTCCCCCCCTCTCTCCCCCCCTCTCTCCCCCCCTCTCTCCCCCCCTCTCTCCCCCCCTCTCCCCCCCTCTCCCCCCCTCTCCCCCCCTCTCCCCCCCCTCTCTCCCCCTCTCTCCCCCTCTCCCCCCCCCTCTCTCCCCCTCTCCCCCCCTCTCTCCCCCCCTCTCTCCCCCCCTCTCTCCCCCCCTCTCTCCCCCCCTCTCCCCCCCTCTCCCCCCTCTCCCCCCCTCTCCCCCCCTCTCCCCCCCTCTCCCCCCCTCTCCCCCCCCTCTCTCCCCCCCTCTCCCCCCCTCTCCCCCCCTCTCCCCCCCTCTCCCCCCCTCTCCCCCCCTCTCCCCCCCTCTCCCCCCCTCTCCCCCCCTCTCGCCCCCTCTCGCCCCCTCTCGCCCCCTCTCGCCCCCTCTCGCCCCCTCTCGCCCCCTCTCGCCCCCCTCTCCCCCCCTCTCCCCCCCCTCTCCCCCCCTCTCCCCCCCTCTCCCCCCCTCTCCCCCCCTCTCCCCCCCTCTCCCCCCCTCTCCCCCCCTCTCCCCCCCTCTCCCCCCCTCTCCCCCCTCCTCCCCCCCTCTCCCCCCCTCTCTCCCCCCCCTCTCCCCCCTCTCCCCCCTCTCGCCCCCTCTCCCCCCTCTCGCCCCCTCTCGCCCCCTCTCGCCCCCTCTCCCCCCCTCTCCCCCCCTCTCTCCCCCCCTCTCCCCCCCTCTCCCCCCCTCTCCCCCCCTCTCCCCCCCTCTCCCCCCCTCTCCCCCCCTCTCCCCCCCTCTCCCCCCCTCTCCCCCCCTCTCGCCCCCTCTCGCCCCCTCTCGCCCCCTCTCCCCCCCTCTCCCCCCCCTCTCCCCCCCTCTCCCCCCCTCTCCCCCCCTCTCCCCCCCTCTCCCCCCCTCTCCCCCCCTCTCCCCCCCTCTCCCCCCCTCTCCCCCCCCTCTCCCCCCCTCTCTCCCCCCCCTCTCCCCCCTCTCCCCCCTCTCGCCCCCTCTCCCCCCTCTCGCCCCCTCTCGCCCCCTCTCGCCCCCTCTCGCCCCCTCTCGCCCCCTCTCGCCCCCTCTCCCTCTCTCGCCCCCTCTCCCTCTCTCGCCCCCTCTCCCTCTCTCGCCCCCTCTCCCTCTCTCGCCCCCTCTCTCTGTCTCCCACACCCCGAACACCCTCCCCACCTACCTTTCAACTTCTCTCCCCCCCCATCCTCACCTTCACCCCCCCCCCCCGATCCTTACCATCCCCCTCCCTAATTGGAGAGGGAGCTGGCTTTGAATTATCTGTGTCATTGTCTGTGTGACTGCATATTCAGCAGTAAGGATGGCTTAGTGCAGAATGGGCCTGGCTAAGGTCAGCAACTGGTCATGTGGAACATGATGATGTGTGTCTCTGATTTCGAATCCTGCAACACCGCGTTGTTCTATCAAAGCTGCTGTGTCACCAGACTGTGGTTTTCGCCCACTGTTTGGTTAAGTTGGACAAATATCCTGAAAAATTATTCAGTCAGCATGACCGTTTTCTTAATTATAACTTGTTAATACGGTGGACACTCTTGTGTCCTGTTCTGTGGAGCATTAACCACTGTTGCCCAGCTGGAAGTGATCAAAAACGGTGAATTTAATTCGGAATATATTTGGTGGGGGGGGGGCGGCGGCTAGAAAAAGGCATTAAGTTGGACGACAATAATGTTTATTACTCTGTATGCTTGACTGGATTCATGGCTGAATTAGTT